>NC_142067.1:50046219-50653719 GCF_059756535.1 Pantherophis guttatus | reverse complement strand
AGCAAGTAATTTTTACGGTTATTCTGAGAATATGAAAGTATCTTCCTTTTTTAAACTCAAATAGTCAAACAGAAGTTATTCTCTGAAATAATCATGAAGCCAAACACTTGCTATCAGGATGGAGGGTTCAATCTTAGTTTAATAATTATATTTAATGGGAGAAATTGGTTTTCAAATCATTCCAAGAAAGAATATAATATTTATAAAATATTTTACAAAATATCAGCCACTAGATGTCCCAAAGTCTTTGAATTATAAACCTTGTAAGTACCAGTACTCAGAAAATTCCTCAGGTCTTCCTTGATAGTGTGTTGAGTGTTATCTAACCTGCGAGGCCCATCATCTGACACTATATCATCAATCAATTTAAATTGTCTATCCATGAGTTTCTCTTCATAAAATTAAGGATGGTTCATCATTATCTTCTCCTGTGACTTTTAAATTGCTGCCTTTGCCCATGTCATAAAAAGATGGTCTACCTAATGCATCTTCCTGTATTACTGCTGCCTGCTACATGTGCCTGCTTGCTTTAGCTAGGATGACTTTTACTCCTTGGGTGACTTTGCTGGGAATATACATTCTAGGTGTATACTCATGACATTCTTTGCTTATGTCTCCAAGGAACAATTGCCCCACTCCAACCACAAGAAATAAGTATTTCAAGATTTTATAGGGTCTGTTAAACATTTTTTTGCAACAAAATATGACTTAAGGTTCTATAAGATCCATGACAGCTAGAGTTCCCAGCATGGATGTACGGGAGATTATTCTCATTCTCTTCAACTGTGAAGACCAGTTTGTTCTACTATTCAAATTACTGGTGTTTTTTATTTCTTCTTTAAAAGTTCTATTCCTGTTTTCTTCAGATGCCCAAGACAGCTTATATGCAGACCCCCCCTTCATGTTATCCCCACAATCTAAAACATAGGCTGGGCTGAGAGGAAATGACTGGCCTCAAGTTATCCATTCATTTTCCATAGCTGAAGATGAGCTGAACCTGGGAATTCCTGACCACAGGCCAACCCTTCAACTATTGTACCACTTTGACTTTCTTCCTGAGAGAATCATTCTTCCAGTAAACTCTGAGCTACTTGGAATTTGAGTTGCAGAAATTAATTTTTAAATGCTCATAAGAATGATTGTTTACAGCATACATATAAAAATAAATCAAAGGAATAAAAGAAAAAAGGTGTAAAATCTCTTTTCTTTTTAAATGGTTTATTGAATATTGATAAGAAAACATTCTCTGATACCATAGTCTTATAATTAAAAAGGGCCACTGGCTACATCATGAATACAAAGAATTTGTTTCCATAACATTTTTATTATTCCAATAACAACTGTTTGACATTTTCATATTGGCTCAGTTATTTTTTTCCAATACACTTTTGATTATTGCAGTTATTTTTTTTCCAATACACTTTCAACCAGGAAAAAAATAGAAACCTTTGGTATTTTTAATCCCACTATCCATTTCAAATCTAATATTGGAAAATTCTTCATTATTATGGAATACACATGCTAAATAAATGGCTATAATCCTATATATTTTATATCGTATATATCATACCAACTATGATGGCATTACATAAAGCACAGCAAAGCGGATACCCTGTCAGCTGTTCCCAGAATGACATCACTGGATTGGATTAAAATGCCTTTCCCCCAAATTCCCAGCCAGAATGATCATTCTGCATACGGTAGGCTCAATGTATCTCAAGGACACAATATGTCATGGAAGGTAATTCTGAATTATATACATCTGCAAAAGCTGTTTGTTGAAATTATTATTCAACAGTTGACTGCTTCAGGGCTTTCTAATAAAGAGACAAATTAAACAGAATTTTTAAAATGGGATATAATAGTGAGATTACTGAACTATGACTATAAAGAGAATCACCCCATTCAGTCAAAATCTTAAGTTTCTAGAGGAAAGGCAGCACATACATGCCACACACACACAAACATACACAGTGTATGTGTAAAATTTGGCTTAGATCAGGGTAAAGATCTATTTTTTTGCCAATATCTCCATGTCAGTTTGAGCCCTGATATTTCTGACTCTTAGAAAACCCATGCTGTGAAATAACTTTAACAAGACAGTTTACACAGGAATTGAGCTAAGCCATATTTATCTGTTCTGCCAAACATATTCTGAATATCCTATCTAGATCTCTTGAATGAATCCTCTGCCTGTATGTGAAAACTGTAATTATTGATTGGTTCTATATGGAGTTGATTCCTGTTTGTAATCTGACCACGGAGGCTAACATGTTCTTATCAACTTTATTATACGGTTCATGGAATGTTAAAATATTTTTAAAAGATCTTGACAACATTTAAAATAGTTCTAGCATCTTTTGTTTGTTTGAATATGTGTGCCTGATGCTTTTTAATCTGTTCATTTGACTTTTACTGAACATTTGTGGGAGGGAAAAATGCCAAGTTTCTGGGCTGCTGTTCAGAAGGGCAGCAGTTATCTTAGCTTGTGGCTTGGCTTTTGTCAGAAAAGTAGCAGTGTCCTAAGAGACATTCTATATCTGAATCAGTGACAAGATGAAAAAGAAAACTTATCTTAATGATGGTTATTCTTCAACTTCTTTCTGCCACAGGCAACACAGATCAGCACTGGAAAATCAGCTTGTGTGCTTCAGTAAATAAATCCTAACTTGTACAGGGAAAGTAAAGGAAAAGCTGAGGATGGAGTGGTACTCTGACAAATATCCTTATTTTCAACTTTTTCTAGCCAGTTATCAACTAAAAATAAGCAACAAAAAACAGTTGCTTTACATAAAACATCATTTGCTTTGCAAACTTGGGGAAAAAAAGACAGACACCAACACCTTCCAATCTTGGCTTCTTCACACTGGTTGATTCTACAGCATAGCAACTTTTTCCAACCTGTTGCCAGTCAGCAGGATTGAGCTTCAATTTTCCTTAACTCAAATTCTTTATTACATGTCAATGATCTAGACTAAGCAAAGTAGAGTTACAGAATAGGATATCTGAAATAAAATAAAGCATACAAAATAAAAAAAATATTTATTATTAGTCGCATTTTTATGCCGCCCAACTCCCAAGGGACTCTGGGCGGCTAACAACAAAGAATAAAACAATGCGAACAGTATCCCATACAAAAGTTTAAAAAAACATTAAAACCTATACATTCCAATTCATGGCCGTGTCTCACAAGATCACCGTAGCGAGATCAACGGCCCAGGCCTGCTGGAAGAGCCAAGTCTTCACCGCTTTCTGGAAGGCCAGTAGGGTGAGGGCAGTCCGAACCTCAGGGGGTAATTGGTTCCAGAGAGCCGGGGCAGCCACAGAGAAGGCCTTCACCCGCGGGCCCACCAGCCGACATGGTTTAGCTGATGGGACCCGGAGGAGACTGACTCTGTGGGATCTTACCGGTCATTGGGAGCTATGTGGTAGAAGGAGGTCTCGAAGATAGCCTGGCCCTGTATATACAAACTGGCCCTGTATATACAAACTTGTTTGCACTATTTTGCTATAAGAAATGTACAAGTTTTATAAGCTGCAAAAACCAGCTTTGCAATGACAAGAGTTACCTTGGAGTCTATCTGCTAATAAAAGTTGCACATTTTTTTTTCATTTATCCTGGAAATGGAGTTAGAAGAGGTATTAAAAGCTCTTTGCATGCCTCAGTAGAAATTACAATATAACAGAATATGAGCATAACATTTTACAAATTTTTATGAATATGAAATTTAAAAAAAAAATTCTCTCCATTCTGCTGATCGTATAAACTCCGAGCATGCCTTACTGTACTGTCAATTTTTCACCAACGCTCACTGTGAGTTGCTAAATCCCCACCTAATTAAACTTCCTGGCCACTCTGACCAATTCTAATTAAGCCTTTTAATCTCAGATTCAAATTTCCTTAAGTGTGGCCAAATTCTGTCACATTATATGTAAGATGTACAACAGCTGATCAATATCAGTTTTATATATTCAAGTGTTTTATTGAGTGGTCATTAAGTGTAGTTAAGATTCTTAGTCTGATAGTGTGATTTTCTGGAAGTATCTTCTTTATAGACTGTTTGGACAGGATTTTAATGAACAATAAAACACATAAGAAGAACCTGATCGATCAGTTTAAAAATCAGAGCACACCATTCAATGAAATAAGATCAAATTGGGTACATTTGATAATTATAAGTTTTCTGCTAAGTATTTGTTAAGTATTTTGTTTGGCCTTAGAAATGTGCAGAATTTGGCATATACAAATGTTCAGGAATGTTTATGCTAAAAAACATACATTGAAAACTGATATTTTTCAGGAACAAGTGGAAGTTTATAAGGCATTTCTTTTTCATAGAAAATGTATATATATATTTTATAAAATAGACGTTTTGTATACAGTATGTGTATCAAACTCTTTGATAAATTTCTGTTTCATATCATAAGAGCTTAAAAAATGCTAAGTGGATTAAAGGCACTTACATGAAATAGTATTGAATGAACAATATGTGTACATTTACAATGTCATCTGATTTTGCTGCAAATTCTGTGTCTATATTTGTAATGTAGTAAAAAAGCACCAACTCTTCACACATTTGTAAAAATGAAAAAATAGAATAAATTCTTTTGTAAAATAAATTATGAATACAGTGAAGAGAATTTGGCAGTCTGAATGGTAATCTAATTATACAGAAATTGTTGGCATTCCTGCTATCATAGAGAAAAAAATGCCTTTCAAGTCTTCTTAAAGCATCCCAGCAACAACATTTTTTTAATCAATAGTAGTGGCTGAACTTGGGTCTTAGACATGTCTAGTGTGTGCTTTATGACTGAGTTGTGGTCACTCTTTATCTCATGAAAAGCTCATATTGAGAACCCCACATATACAACTTGAATTTTTAAGAGATGTAAAAACCTCAAAAGAAATATTAGAATATTAGGAATATTAGATAACTTTTATATGATACAGAAAGTTGCATGTTATTCTAGATATGTTTTGCTCTTTATTACTTCATGGATGGTAAAGTAAATTCTGAAGAGTCATGCAAATTTAGAAATATCATAAACAAGTGCTTGTGGAATTTGATTGCTGTGCTTTTTCCAACACACATAAATGAGGAAATACTTAGAATTTTTGAAATAGCTCAATTTCACAATCTTTCCAGATTGGAGATTTTTTGGGAAATATATGAACATTACTGGACTCTACAAAACAAGTTTGAATTAATGATCGCTTATCTGAGAGGCCTGCCACATACCATATAATGCCACAAAATTGTCTAACATGGTGTTGTATTTATATTCTTTGGATCTAAAACTCACAAAGTTTTAATGAATAAATGAGTTTGAAACTTGTATTCTCCATGTGCTGACTCCAAAACAAATTAAAACTAAACCAAGTCAGTATTTATTAAGGTTTGGCTCTGTGGCACTTTGTTTTAACCCATTCCGATGGAATTCAATATACTGTTAGGTTTTATTTGATCCATATCCAACTCTATCCATCCAACAAAGTGGGCAGAATCATACTTAGCCATTTAAAATTATTTGGACATTCAATCATCACAACACATCACATACTACCCGCTACCTTCCTTCAAGTACAGAAAGTATTGTGTATACCTTTCTGAGATTTCTCCTCGCAACAGAAACAGTCAAATAGAAATAAAAAGCCAAGGTAAACCCTGGAACAAAATTTACAGGGATTTTTAATGCTTGCTTAATATTAGATACAATCCTATGATGACGCAAAGCTTCATATTTTTATTCCTGTGTCTGATCCTGGATTGAATATTTCAGGTGACACAGGACTAAACTGAACTTTTCCTTGATATTTTTTTCTCAGCAATGGCTGAGAAATGTCTAAATAGATTGTGAACTGTAGGTCATATTTTAAAGATAGGGAACATTACTGGAAAGGTTGTATTATCTTGTTGTGACAGCAAAATTTAAAGAGATGTTGTTTCAATAAGTGTTCCTACATCTATAACAAAAGCAAAATAAATGAACAAAACACCCTCTTAAATGGAATAACTGCACCAATATAGCTAGAATAAATAGCAACACTAATTAAAGACTGTCTCTACAAGTTTTTATTCCCATAAAAGAAAAGTGAGTTTTGAATGCTGGAATATACCATATTTTAAAAGAACTAAATAGAAGTTCTTCTCTAGAGAAGGAATAAACTGAGTGCAGATGGCCTTATATTTCAGGATATGAGATTTCATTGTTTACATCAAAACAGACTTAAAATACATTGCTAAAGTTTCTTGAAAAACAAAAACTGTTCTCAACTAATTTAGGCCTTTAATTTTGAATCCTAGCTGGTATAATCCATTCCTTGTAAAAAGTGGAAGGCTGACTTGCAACTGGAAATGGAAAAAAAGTTCACTAGTGCAAATAAAATAGTCTACATACTTAGTTTACATTGCTTTATATTTATATCTGAGATTGGGCTTGCAAAACTGATATTATTGTTAAAACTGGATTAGCATAAAGAAACTCCCGTTCTCTAGGAAAACATAAAATACAAAGCACGACTAACTTTAGAATAGATTTATGAATGGACTAACTAAACCCTGCAGCTAATGGTGGAAGTCACACATTGAACTATAATTTAGTTCAACAAATTATTGCTAAACAATTGTCCAATGGTTGAAAAGAAGCTGAGTGAAAAATGTGAGATTTGGGATAAAGAATATGAGCTTGGAATAGTGAATTTCTGATGCTTATGAATTGTCTCTTTAGGAATGTAGTCTTTAGTACATTAGGAATGAATTTAAATTCAATTGTAATACTGAGGCATTTTAAGCCATTTCCCACAGTTAGGAATGGTAACATAGATTACATATGATAAACACTATCACATAACGTAGTGTGGTAGAGTTCTCAGTACAAATATGAAATATTAAATGCATGCATGTGAATAGAATAAAAACTGTAGTTCATGTTTCTGTTTCTCTAGAATCAAGGAAGCCACTGCAATTTTTACTAATATCTGAATCAAGGCAATCATGTTTTTCAGGATGTGGATTAGCCATTGGCATGTCATTTGTTTCTTCATTGCTGCAAGCTGTTTGTAATTCAGAGTTCTGACATATGAGAACCATAAATCTTTGTGGCTGTTCTAGTTGCTGGCTAATCTTGTTGTGCTAAGAGCTTGTAGGGACAGGCTGTTAAACCATATTGGCTCAAGCAGATCAACTGGAATCAGTCTAATCTGTTTTAATTTAATAGCCCCCCTATATTCATGGTTCTCATAGCTAGAAAACAAAATGTTTCTGTGAAGAACTTTCAGTCTATCCTTCAAGAGACTGGCAGAGTTTGGTCTTTCAGTAACTACATCATTGATGGATGTTGAGTCTAAATCGAAAAGATTTATGGCTCTTATTGCAAATTCATGACTAAGTATAAGACAGGGGTCTCCAAACTTGGCAACTTTAAGTCTTGTTGACTTCAACACCCAGAATTCCACTGCCAGTCATGCTGGTTGGGGAATACTGGGACTTGAAGTCCACAAGTCTTAAAGCTGCAAGTTTGGAAAGCTCTGGTATAAGAGAAAGGAGTCATTTGAAATTGCAGACAACACAGGCCTAGATTGACAGGTTTCGGTTATTAAAAAGTACTTGTTCAGGATATACAAAATTCCAAGAATTAAACACGGGGTAATATTCTAGTGCAAAACCAACACCTTCTTAAAAGTCAATCTTGAATTATAGAAAAAGACATGTTTAACAGGAAAAATTTGCTTATTATGTTTTCATAATTTCAGGCCATATCTAACTTCAGTGAAAGGTCTACCAGAATACATAATGTTTGTATAGTATTGTTCCTGATAGCAGTGAAAAGGGGATCAGGGAAAGGGGGTAAAAAGAGACATAAGGATTTTGTCTGAAGCCAAGTCAACACCTGCCCAAGATAACAGCTGATGACTGGATTATTTGTGCCACTAGTTACCCATGCTGACTGTACTGTTTCTCATCATACTGATAAGGACAAGAGTTCATCAGCATTGTCCTTCTTGTGAGCACCATTTTTTTCTTTGGTAAGCAGCTTTGAACTGATATATATATAACACACATACATATATATTTATACACACACACACACACACACACACACATTCGGCAAGCTAAGCATAATTTTCAAGAGCAACCTCCCTCTATCTCTCAAGAGAAAAGTTTTCGATCAGTATGTGCTATCTGCTCTAATATATGCCAGTGAAACATTGACACTAATCACAATCCATGCAAAAGCTATGAGTGATGCAAAGAGGCATAGAAAGATACACACTCAGCATTACAAGACAAGATAAAAAGACCTGCACACAGATTAGAGAACAAACAAAAGTATATGTTAATTTGGAGGATCTAGCCCAATAACTCTCAATACAAAGTAATGGTTGTTGCAGCTTATTTATTGTAAGCATACATATGGCATAGGTCTAAATATACATTTGTAACTGACCTCTGTCTTCTCTTCACAGGTATGTAGTTGGAACTGGCTTGGTACCCATGTGGACGGTCTTTTGTACCCAGGGGGAGGAGTCAAGGTAAGGTGGGATTGTGGGAGTGATGGGTTGTGTAGTTGTGTTAACCCTTGCTAGACCGTAGGGAAATAGGAGCATGTGTAAGTTAGACATTTTACGTGACAGTATACAATATCATCAAGGCAGTAAAAGAATTGAAAGGGAAATGGGCTGGTCACATAGCAAGAAGAACTGATGACAGGTGGACCAAGGCAGTCATAGAATGAATCCCACTTAATAAAAAGCGTCCATAATGAGACCTAAACCAAGATGGATCGATGATATCAGCAAGTATTGCAGGCCCAATTAGCAAAAGGAATCTCAGGACCATTGGTTGGAAACATGTAGAAGAGGCCTTCATCCTGCAGTGGATAGACAATGGCTAAAAATGATATATATGTACAGTATGTGTGAAAAAATGGTGCTCACAAAAAGGACATTTTCTCTCTGGAAAAAACTAATATTTACATTTTTTTCCTTTGCCCCTAAATGATAGTAATTAGCCTCATTGTACTTTCAAGTTGAAATAAATATATGCTCAAAGATAAATTTAACATTCAAAATTATTGTTTATGATAGTATGATAAGTACTAAAAATTGAACATATAAAGATATTTTGTGTGCAAACGAACAGTGTTTTTTTCTTTTGTTTTTAACGTTAAACAGACTTTCACAACCCTTAACTATATTTATTTTGGCAACTATACAGTCACAGATGTTCATCATTGCCCAAAGAAAAATAAAATTCAATAAAATTGTAAGCATAGTAGATGTTTTTAAAGAAATAAAGTAATTAGAATAAAACAAATAACCAGGAATAGCATTCTATGGAATACATTTATTAGTAACTCCTAATGATCTAGTTTTTTTTGGAAACAACACTGTGACAAAAACCTACACAACACAAATCCAGAAGGTGACAAGATGATTTACGGTAATACTTTAATGTGTGAAAAGTGGGGTGGGGACAAATTGGGTGGAAAAAATTTAAACATTTAGACAAATCACCTTTTTTATTTCATTATTCTTGCTGATCTAAAATTTAAGGTTTTTTTTAATTCAGTGGGATATTTTTAGTCACATTTGTTAGATATATTTTCATCCACTGTAATCTTTTACATATTGGTTCAGATGTAATTCCTATTGAATTCAATAGATATATTCTCTAGTGAAATTGTATTACAATCATAAAGATATTACAAGGACTATTGTTGGATCTAAGCAATTTGTCCTTTTATTAAATCAACCCATTAAAGTCATCTTTGTCCATGTCCTAATATGGTCTCACTCCATAGATTATTTTGATATAATCCATAAAATGAGAAATTATTTATGTTCCCCCTAATTCTATTTAGATTCTTTTTGCTAACTTGATATAATTGCTGAGCATTAATTACCAAGAGTGAATATATACTACTGCTGTATTCTGGCTAGGTTTTAAGGAATATCTGTTTAAAGAAGTGATCTGGTCCAGAGACTAGAAATCCGAGTAGGCCAAAGTATAACAGAAGGCCTTGATCTCTTTTGACACTTTCCTGGTATGTTTCAAGTCTGGCAGGCATATCAACAGGCAGAGGAATGGTGGATGTTCTTCAAATCCATTTGTGTCAACAAGTCCACTTTTATCATTTTACAATACAGCCCATGAAACACAAACACAAATAATGCTAAGATCAAAACACACACACACAAATGTAAAAACAAGCAGTTGAATTTTACACTGGGCATTCATTGTTTAAGATAAGAAATAAGTCTGTTTTTGTCTAGTATTGTTTTCAATAGGTGTGGGAAACTGATTAATAATGCATGAATCTGCCACTTTACATATGAGTTTCAGAGGCTCCTGGTTCTACAATGTTACCATCTTTAATTCTTGATGGGGTAACACGTACCCAAAGTTGGTATACAATTTTGTAGATCCCCTTGGACTTACAGATTCCTGTCTGAGAAATATGAGACAAATATAGTCAGGGGAGCATTTCATGTCATTCATGCTCTGCTCACTTACCACTTTAATTACTGCAATACATGGGGCTGCCCTTGAAAATCACCTGGAAACTTCAACTGGTACAGGAAATGATAGTGCATGCAATTTAGGAGACCCCACAGGTTGCCTGTGTTACACTATTATCTTTCTATGTGCAATTTAAGGTACTGGTTATCACCTTTAAGTTATCTTCCTATGGCATAGAACCATGCTATCTGTGGAACCATCTTATCCTGAAGATATCTTCCCCTCTCATTAGATTGGATAGAATAAGCTTTCTCCCTTCTTTTAAATGTTGTTATCTGGTGGGATATAGGAAGCAATTATTTTCTGTACCTCCATCAACCATGGGGAACTGCTTCCCACTTGGGATACTGCAGTTCATCCTGATTGCCTTCTGGAAGGTTAAGATTGGCTTTTCCATGAGGCATGGGTCAGGAAAGGAGATGAGCTCATCATTTGTAGTTCTGTGACGAGATTATTATGGTACTTGGTGGTATGAAAACGTTTCAAAATTGTTTGCATTTCATTATTTGCCTATTTGTTGTTTGACTCCCAGTTATGTTATATAACAGTGATGGCTAACCTTTTTGCCGTCATGTACCAAAAGCGTGGGGAGCATGGGGGGTCGCATGTGTGCATACCCACACCCATAATTCAATGCCCCCTGCCCCCTGCGCATGCACACACGACCCCCCCATGCCACGTTTTGGGCTTAGCAGGCCTCCCTGAAGCCTCCAGAACCTGGAAAGAGCCCATTTCCTGACTTCTGGTCCACCCGGCAGGCCTATTTTTCACCCTCCTCAGGCTCCAGAAGCTTTCCTGGAGCCTGGGGAGGGCAAAAATGGCCTACCCCACTCCCCTGGAGGCCCTCCGGAGGCCGAAAACACCCTCCCAGAGCCTCCGTGTGAGCCCTGTACTTACCTGGCATCCAAAATGGGCCACATGTAGACTCCTTGGAGGGGGAGGCGGTGTGGATGAGGCCAGCCAAAAATCAGCTGGCTGGTGCGCACATGTGCTAGGGCAATGGTCGTGTGCCCGCAGGTATGGCTCCGCGTGCCACATGTGGCACACGTGCCATAGGTTCGCCATCATGGTTATATAATATGGTCATACAAATCCTATAAGTTTACAGAAGAGGCAAATTATATGGTAGAAAGATAAAACAGGACTAATGGCCTTTGCAAATCAAGATGAATTTGTTGTTCAATCCCAGGAAATACCTTGCAAAGTACAAAATCAGTGGTCTGTTTCTGGAAATAACTGATCAGCTTGACAGTGCAGTGGGCAATAGTTCAGTTAGGATAAAGATTTTACAGGCTGAACCATAAACTATGCAATCTGTAGAGGATGAATATCAGAACCATGTTTCTGGCACCATTAGCCATGCCTCTTAAAAGTGGAATCTGCTTCTTAAACTATCTCTGTAATTAAGTTTGCATTATCAATTGCTTAGCTTATAACCTTTAACCCTTGACCTGTCTTTGATCTTGCCACACCAGAAAGCATGTTTCTGCAAACTATACTAGTCTCCAAGACACAAGACAAGGAAGTAGATGGTCAACACAAAAGCTGCAGCGATTACACTATAAATGGAAATGTTCTCTCCTTCTTTGCCTTAAATAAGAGAACCAAATGACTTTCCATTTATTCCTGATAATCTTTACAGTAAATGTGAACATGCTGCTTTGCCTTTCTATCGGAAACAGGATGCAATAAAGTTTAAAAATTGATTAAATCCTTTATTTTATGTACACTGAGAGTATATGCACCAAGACAAATTCCTTGTGTGTCCAATCACACTTAACCAATAAAAATTCTATTCTATTCTATTCTATTAAAGATCTCAGTTAAAAGATAATTGATTTTAAAAGGTCAAAAGTGAGAAAAGGAATAAAAACTTTAAGGTCTTTTTCACAGCAATATTTTTTTCTTGAATTCTTTTTTCAAAAGATACAAGAGATTGGCCAAAGGATACATTTAAATAGATTATATTAATCATGATTTACCACAAAGATACTTAAATTGCTGTCTGATGGGTTGTTGATTCCAGAAAAATACATTTGTGTTGTTGCAGTAGGGCTACTAGATGGGGTTCCAAAAATTACTATAACTCTATTGCTTATAATTCTTGATGTTGAACAAGTCAATTGTAATCATCTTTATAGATTTCCCTTATAGCTGTACAAACAGAATTATGGATGGAAACAGCAATTGAGAGGAGAGAACCAACCTAGAACTAAGGGGAAATTTCCTGACAGTTAGAACAATTAATCCGTGGAACAATTTGCCTCCAGAAGTTGTGAGTGCTTCAACACTGGAGGATTTTAAGAAGAGATTGGACAACGTTTATCTGAAGTAGTATAGGGTTTCCTGCTTGAGCAGGGGGCTGGATTAGAAGACCTCCAAGGTCCCTTCCAACTTCGTTATTCTGTTACTGTTCTGTTAGAAATATGCATTCTATAAATAACTACCATAATATATAGTAAATGTTTATTTCAAAATTAAAATGCAAACAATGCTTCAGACATTTATGACTGAGTCTTAAAACATGGTTCTCAAATATGTATTAAAACTAGTTGATATCCAAAAAGGCGAATAATTGTCCTGGAATTATGCCTTCCAAGCCAGGAATTTGGGACAATAGTCCATCAGGAAGTCTTCCAGATGCATCAGGACTGTCTCCACACATTTGAAAGTAATAAATGCACTATAAACCTGCCATCTATAGATAGCTCCTTTCCACTTAAATTCAATTTATGAAGTCATTTAAGGTTACCATCTGACATTAGTGTCAAAATGGTAACAGTGCTACATTTCACAGAAAGCTAATTATATTTTAAATTGTAGATAATCAAGGTAACTGGATTTGTGAATAAGAGTAAAGAAACTTTAAAACAAATTATCTCCTTCTCTACCTGCTTATCAGTGTTGACTTTTATACCACCATTAAACTCTTTCTTCCACATTAACATAAAGTTAGAATTAGTTTTTCCTTTTCCAATTAGTCATTGATCTTTACAGGACAAAGAAGCCTACTGTTAATCATACCCAAATCAGGAAATAGGTATATCGCTCAGGAAACTTACGTCATTTCATTAGCCATGCTCCAGTGTCCAGGGATATGATGAAGAGAGTTGATATGTAAAAACTCCTTGTGATGTTAATCTGAATGGAACAATCAATATGGAAGAACAGGGACTGGAAGAGAATGTACTTTTGATTTTATGGCTCAGCTTCCTTGAATCAAACAATAGCTGTTATTATTATTAACTATAATTGAATACTGCTTCCTATTATATCAAATTTCAAAGGTATACCCTCAATCAGAATATTAAAATAACATTAAAATATTATTTTTATTAAAAATAATAAAAAGAGGGAACAAAAATGTTCCATGTTGTTGAAAATCAGAAAATACTAACAGTAAATTAAAATAATTGAAACAAAATAATGTTCATTTTAAAAAGAGGAAACTAAAAAAATGTTCCATGTTGGTCGAAGTCAAGCAGCATCTTATTGATAAGTCAATGAATCTAGGAAAGACAGGTACAAATAGGTCTTCAACAAGTATTTAAAATGGAATCACAGGCATCTCAAATTCAGTGGTGAGAGCATTTCATACTGCAGGCAACATTTTCAAGAAGCGCTTTCCTGCAAGTTTAGGATGGCAATCTGTAGCTTTATGATAGAAGGAAAAATTAACACCATGTCTAACTGCATTTCTTAAAAGTACTTTTTAAAAAATTAGGCAGAAAGCCTAATACAGGTAGTCCTCAACTTAGAACAATTCATTTAGTGACCGTTCGAAGTTACAAGGGCATTGAAAAAAGTGATTTATGACTATTTTCCCCACCTATGATCATTGCAGCATCCCCATGGTCATGTGATCAAATTCAGATGCTTGGCAGCTGACTCATATTTATGACAGTTGCAGTGTCACAGGGTCACGTGATCATCTTTTATGATGCTCTGACAAAGTCAATGGCAAAGCCAGATTCACTTAACAACTGTGCTATTAGCACTAGATTTAGACTTATATATCACTTCACGGTGCTTTACAGCTCTCCCTAAGCAGTTTACAAAGTCAGCATATTGCCCCCAATAATCAGGGTCCTCGTTTTACCAACCTCGGAAGGATGGAAGGCTAAGTCAACCTTGAGCTTGTGAGAATTGAACCCCTGGCAGTCAGCAGTGTTAGCCTGTACAATACTGCATTCTAATCACTGTGCCATCACGGCTCTTCTTATCAACTTAACAACTGCAGTGATTCATTTAACAATTATGGCAAGAGATATCGTAAAATGGGGCAAAACTCAATTAACTGTCTTGTTTAGCAACAGAATTTGGGGCTCAGTTGTGACCATAATTTGAGCAGCACTGAACAAGGAAGGTCTTCCAGGAAAAGCACCTGCAAGCTTTTCCTGATTTCATCAGAATGAAAGCAATGTCATAACACAAACTCTTTCTTTTAGGACAGATACAACTTAATTACATACGTATGAAAGAGATGAGGCTTGTGTATCAAGGTCGCAGTGAAGCTGTATATGTACACCAATACATATACCAACTAGGCTCAGTGGTGGGTTTCTACAGGTTCGTCCCGGTTCGGGTGAAACGGTAGCAGTGGTGGTGGGAGGCTCCGCCCACCCACCAGGACATCATCACAGATGCTCTGCACATGAGCAGAAGATTCTGCGCATGTGCAGAAGTGCCATGCACACGCTCACAGTCCCAAACTGGTAGTGAAGGTAAGTGAAAACCACTACATACTAGGCTCCAAAGTCAAGTTTTCTGTACTGATCTATAACTATGTCTTCTACTTAAAGACGAAGCTTGCATACAGCATCCATTGTTCAAAAATAAGTGCAATACAATAATACAGTGCAATTCAAAGGCAGAATCATACATTTATTTGGGTGCCAACCCGTACTAGGTTGACATTTTATGCATTCATGAGATATAGCTTATCATTATGATTATGAACCCTAAAATCAAGGTTGATTTTCCAGAACAATCTGTCCCAAAAAGTTGTAATTCATTGTAATTGATGAAAGAGTACTGAGAATTTGAACTTTGGTATTGGTGAAGACTCTTGAGAATACCAAGGTTAACACTGAACAATTTTATTTTAAAAATGATTTTCAAATAAGATTTGATTTTAAATTTGTTTTTCTCTTTTAGTTGCTGGTAGTATTAATTGGATATTCAGTTAAAAATACAGAGGGGGTACTAGATGATTAATAAATTATTTTGATTAGTATCTATGTTGGTATAAAAGCATTGGAACCAAGATGCTTTGAATCTATTACTTCATATGGCAGACAAAGGTGGTATTCAGCAGGTTCTGACCAGTTCTGGAGAACCGGTAGAGGAAAATTTGAGTAGTTCAGAGAACCAGTAAATACCAACTCTGACTGGCCCCGCCCCATTGCAGTAATCTTCCCTTGGAGTGGGGAGGGAATGGAGATTTTATTTATTTATTTATTTATTTATTTATTTATTTATTTATTTATTTATTTATTTATTTATTTATTTATTTGATTTGTATACCGCCCTACTCCTGAAGGACTCAGGGCGGTGAACAGCCAACAATAAAATACATAAATACACAAAATTTAAAAACCCGATAAAATCAAATTAAACTTTTTGGCCCAGACAAATTAAAATACCCCAATAATTTAAAAACAGATTAAAATTTACATATTTTAAAAAGGGAAGAGATCAGGCCAAGCCCGCTTGATGGAATAAAAAGGTCTTCACAGCACGGCGGAAGGAGCGCAGATCCGGGATCCTCCGTATCTCCAGGGGGAGCTCATTCCAGATGGTAGGTGCCCCCACAGCGAAGGCTCTCTCCCTAGGGGCCGCCAGTCGACACTGTTTGGCTGACGGCACCCGGAGGAGTCCCTCTCTGTGAGAGTGTACTGGCCGGTGGGAGGCTATTGGTGGTAGTAGGCGGTCCCGTAAATAACCAGGCCCTAAGCCATGGAGCGCTTTAAAGGTGGTAACCAAAACCTTGAAGCGCACCCGGAAGACCACCGGGAGCCAGTGCAGCTCGCGCAGGAGAGGTGTTACATGGGAGCGCCATGTCGCTCCCATTACCACCCGCGCGGCCGCACTCTGCGCCAGTTGGAGCCTCCAGGTGCTCCTCAAGGGGAGCCCCATGTAGAGAGCATTACAATAGTCCAGGCGGGAGGTGACGAGGGCATGAGTGACGGTGCGTAATGAGTCCCGATCCAGAAAGGGACGCAACTGGCGAATCAGGCGGACCTGATAAAAAATCCTCCTGGTCATGGCCGTCAAGTGCTCTTCTAAAGACAGCCGTGAATCCAGGAGGATGCCCAAGTTGCGAGCCCTCTCCGTGGGGGCCAATGATTCGCCCCCAATAGTCAGTGATGGCGTCAACTGGCTATATCGGGACATCGGAAACCACAGCCACTCGGTCTTGGATGGGTTGAGCCTGAGCCTGTTCCTCCCCATCCAGATCCGTACGGCCTCCAGGCACCGGGACATCACTTCAAGGGCATCGTTGGGGTGATCCGGGGTGGAGATGTACAGCTGGGTGTCATCAGCGTACTGATGGTACTCCACCCTGAAACCACGGATGATCTCGCCCAGCGGCTTCACATAAATGTTGAACAGGAGGGGTGAGAGGACCGACCCTTGTGGCACCCCACATATGAGGGGCCTCGGGGTCGACCTCTGTCCCCCTGTCAACACGGACTGCGACTGGTCAGAGAGAAAGGAGGAGAACCACCGCAACACAGTGCCTCCCACCCCTAACTCTTCCAACCGGTGCAGCATGATACCATGGTCGATGGTATCAAAAGCCGCTGAGAGATCTAACAGGACCAGGACAGAGGAGCACCCCCTGTCCCGAGCCCTCCAGAGATCATCAACCAACGCGACCAATGCCGTTTCCGTGCTGTACCCGGGCCTGAAGCCCGACTGGAACGGATCCAGATACGTCGTTTCATCCAGGTGCTGGGGAAGCTGTTGCGCAACCACACTCTCAACAACCTTTGCCACAAAACGAAGGTTGGAGACCAGACGATAATTTACCAACATTGCCGGGTCCAGGGAAGGCTTCTTGAGGAGAGGCCTCACCACTGCCTCTTTCAAGGCGGCAGGAAAGACACCCTCACCCAGCGAAGCATTTATAATCCCCTGGAACCAGCCTCGTGTCACCTCCCGAGAAGCCAGCACTAACCAGGAGGGACACGGGTCCAATAAACAAGTGGTCGCGTTCAGTCTACCCAGAATCCTGTCCACGTCCTCAGGGGTCACAGGATCAAACTCATCCCAGATAACATTCTCAAGACCTGCCCCAGTCCCTCCCCCTGAGACTATCCAGTCGGAGTCCAGATCTTCCCGAATCTGAGCGATTTTGTCATACAGATATTGGACAAAATCCTCGGCTCTACCCTCCAAGGGGTCCTCCCGCGCTTCCTGGTGGAGCAGGGAGTGGGTCACCCTAAACAGGGCGGCCGGGCGATTATCTGATGATGCAATAAGAGCAGCAAAATAGCTACATTTCGCTGCTTTTATCGCCACTAGGTAATTCCTAATATGAGCTCTTACCAGTGTCCGGTCAGATTCAGAAAGACTGGCCCTCCAACTACTCTCTAGGCGTCTTTTCCGGCGCTTCAACTCCCTCAGCTCCTCAGTGAACCAAGGAGCTAAATGAGATCGGCGCCGGGTCAGAGGCCGCAAAGGCACGACCCGATCCAGAGCTCCAGCGGCCGCCCTATCCCAGGCGGCCACTAGGTCTCCAGTCGAGGCATGTGCCAGAGCCTCAGGGAATGGCCCAAGCTCCATCTGGAACCTATCCGGTTCCATCAGGCGCCTGGGGCGGAACCATTTTACCGGCTCCGCCTCCCTGCGGCGGGGTGTAGCGGTTCGAAGGTCGAGACGAAGGAGAGAGTGATCAGACCATGACAAGGGCTCGGTGACTATATCCCCTATCTCGAGATCACTCAACCACTGTCCAGAGACAAAAACCAGATCCAGCGTGTTTCCCCCCGTGTGGGTAGGGCCATTTTACAGTATCCTTCCCCTGGAGTGGGGAGGGAATGGAGATTTTACAGTATCCTTGCCCTGCCACACCCACCAAGCCAGGCCCACAGAACTGGTAGTAAAAAGTTTTGAATCCCACCACTGATTGCAGACATATAAATTTAATAAACAAACTAACAAATAAATAGAACATCCCCCAGGGCCTTATTTCCCTTTTCTGGTGTTGGTGTTCTGATATAAATATATATATAAAATAGAAATACTTAATGTAATTTTCCATAAGACTGGGAATAATTTTATGAGACTTTATCTCTTATTCATAAGTGTATCTCACTCTCCAGTCTTTTACCTCTGAAACAAAGTTTTATTTAGCAGTGAACTATAGTACTATTTCCTTTCTTTTTTTACATTGTAAATTACTGGAATATTGAATGAAGTCTGGAACACTGACCAATATATAAATTTAGTATTGTAAGTAACCTTCAATGAAGTTTAATGAAGCAGAAAACCAGGCCAAAATAGGGTGACTAGATTAGCCTGGCAGTTAATATTTTACCATCATATAAACTTGTCCTGTTCAGGCTTGTTTAGATTCATTAAGTAACAGAAAAAATAATAATTAATTGAATAAAAGTTCACAGAATGAATACTGGTTTTCTCAGATCTTTTAAGCATATATATTATATACTGTCCCCCCCCCATGTGTTTTAATTTTGGCTTTGCCTGTTTCTCCCAGTTTAAATCAATTGGACATAAAGGTAGTTAGTTTTGGCAGGAATATGTTGGTTGTTGCTCCTATACACAAGGCATTGCATTAGGAACTGTGTATGATTAGTTCTGCTTCTGTAAGTGCTTACACTTTCATTCTGAAGCTTACTATAGTAGTATGTTAATGGTATTTAGTTTAATGGTATTTACTAATGAGGTTTTTGAATGTTCAGTTAAACTTTCTTTGCCTCAATGTTTAACCAATAGAAATGGAAGCACCAGCAAAGGACTTGGTGGAAACTACTGGACCTGTCCTGCCTGGAAGGCCTGAATCTCCTTCTTCAATGTATAATCAATGAGAGGGCAACTGTGTAATGAGTGCAGCAACACTACTTTTCCAATGTTCAAAAGTCTCTGTTCTCTTCAGGATTGCCAATGTTCAAAGGCATGTTCCTTTCTCCAGGCTATTTTTCTTTTCAAATGCTTATCCTTTCTTCACTAGATACCATTTCTGGAATAGTAATTTTGAAAGAGTTTCCATCAAGTCGTTTGAGTGGCATGAATCACATTGTTAACTGCAATCCTGATTGGTATGTTTGCTTGTCAGTCCCCAAGTAAAGCAAAAAACAAGGATGTTCTCCAACAGTCATTTTCTTCTAACAAGGCTAAAGTAGGGTCACCATGATACAATTTTGCTACCAGACATTATTTATTTATTTATTAGTTATTTATCGTATTTATATGCCGCCCTTCTCCCATAGGACTCGGGGCGGCTCACAAGATAAAACAACATGACAATAAAATGATATTAAAATAATCCAATTTAAAATCCCCAAGCAATTAAAACTCCCGGCAGATCAGGGAATTTGCTGAAAAAGCCATGTCTTCAGGTTGCCATGGAAAGTGCGGAGGTCGGGGGCCGTCCGGAGTCCAGTGGGTAACTCATTCCAGAGCGTCGGTGTGACCACAGAGAATGCCCTCATCCTGGGCACCACCAGCCGACATTGTCTGGCCGATGGCACCCGGAGGAGGGCAATCCTATGTGAGCGCACTGGGCGGTGGGAGGCCGGTAGGAGGTGGTCCTGCAAGTACCCCATGCCCATGCCATGAAGGTATAGGTAAGTACCAGCACCTTGAAGCGGATCCGGAGGACCACCGCAACCAGTGCAGCTCGCGCAGGAGTGGTGTTACATGGGAGTAACGGGAAGCTCCCATAACAACACATTCTGGACCAGCTGGAGCCTCCGGGTGCACCCCAAGGGCAGCCCTATGTAGAGGGCATTGCAGTAATCCAACCGAGAGATAATGAGAGCATAAGTGACTGTATGGAGGGCATACCTGTCTAGGAAAGGGCGCAACTGGCGCACCAGGCGAACCTGTGCAGAGGCCCCCCTTGTCACGGCCGTCAGATGGTCCACCGAAGACAGCCATGAGTCAAGGAGGACGCCAAGATTGCGAACCATTTCAGAGGGAGTAAGTAACTCCCCTCCCATCCAAAGTAATGGGGACACTAGTTTGAATCATTAAATTTTATTTAGAGGATTTTTAAAAATATATTATTTAATATATTTAAAGTCTATGTTTAAGTTTAAAGTCTAAAATATATAAGTCTAGGTTGTTCCTTCTCCCTCACAAATATACAAAGGAGGAATAGTTTCTGGATCTTACTTAAATTATCTTCCAACTTTAGTACCCGCTTCATATGATGATATTCTGAAGGAGTTAGAAAGTGCCTTTAAGAAGGGCCCAGACTGCCATTGACTTATTCTTTCTCTCAGTCTAGACGTTGTTATTGTTCTGCTCCAACAGTTATCATAAGACCATCTCTTCCAAGGACCAGAATCCTGAGATAGAAAAGACCACATGAAAACTATAGCACATACAATAAGGCAAATATCCAATTATTTCCATTGGACCAGAATTTTTGTTGTATTGTTGTGAAATAAGTTGTATGCAGTTGTGGATTTTGTTACAGAAGATACAAAATGAAAGTGAGTGTGCACACACGTATGCATCTCTTCAACTCTGTTTTCTCAGAAAAAATCTCTTAAAAATGCACAAGTCCCCTTTCCCAATGCCAAATTCTTCACTTCACAAAAAATCCTTTAGGAAGAAAAATAAAGCTTTTATCAGAATAAAATTAAACAAACAGACAAATAATCAATTCTATTTGTTTTCTTTATGACAGACTTTTATAGAATAGAAAGTTAAAACCAATATATTTAATTAAAAAGATACTTTTCCCTATTAAAAACAATTTGAAAGTATAAATCCTAAGGAAACAAAAAAACATTCACAAATCTAAATTCATTAATTTATTCATGCATGACTATTGTATTAAACATGTATTTAGATTTCTATGCAATATCATTTAACTGGCAAAAAGTGGGCTTTTAGCATATCCCATTTTCCAAAACATATCAAATTATTTTAATTTTATTTCATCAATTTGCTGACCTAAATAACCTAAATAAATAGGTTAGATCTGACTAGTATGCTTCCAAGTTGAATAAAGGACACTTTAATTTGTGACTAAATTGCCTTGTTAATATATGTGAATCTATTCTAGGCATGCTGTGACTTTACTCCAGCTTGCAGAGTTTAGTTAGCCCTTTTAAAAAAAATCTCCAACAAAATATTTTTCCAAACTTGTTTTTTTTAAAAAAGATATTTTTAATTGTAGCTTTTATTTTAAATCAATGACTGAGCTGCTCTGTCTTTCTGACAGAACAGTTTGAGAAAGCCACTTAGACCATTAAGCAAAACTCTGTTTAATGCAGTAATCCAAATTAAAGTATCTCAGGCAGATGGCTGTCTAGCCTCTACTTGAACAATTTTAATGAATGGGAGACCAGCATCACTCTGAGTAATTAGATCCATGACACAAATCATATGTAATATGCTTTGAGAACTAATTTAACATTTATATGTATATTGTTTTTGTTCCGTATAAGGCATCTGTAACGTTAAAAAAGAAAGTAACATAAATTGAATCATAAATTCAAAGATTTAGTTTATGACCACTTGACAGCTTCATACATTTCATTTTCATGGAAGCCTACCCTATTAACTTGTCAGCTGTGATAATGTGAACATTTCATTTTACTGATGCTGAAGTGTTTATTTCCATTATTCATTATTTGTTTGAATAACATTACCAAACAAGCATACAGAATTTAAAAACACAATAACAAAGCCAAGTGTATATGAAATATAACAAGAAAAATTAAAGCAATGCTAAATTTCAGTTTCCTTAATAACAATAACAATAATTTGCATTCCTATTCATAATTAGAAATGGCTAGAAATAGGAAGCCGAAAATTCAGTTCTCAGTTAAATTCAGTTAATCCTTTCTCATTTTTTATTATTACAGATGCCTTGTATGGAACAAAAACGGGTGTGGGGGACACAAATCTATAAATATTAAATTAGCTTGCTACTTTTAAAATGAATTAGTAAAGCAATTACTGCTTTCAGTATTAATATTTAAAATGGAATATATCCCACTATAGTGTGGATTTTTTGATGGTTTCAAAATAATTCTTCAAGCATTTCTGACTGATAATTCTTGGACTGCACTCCTTTATCTTTACATATTCACCCACATATATGTACCTAGACCAGGGGTATTGTTAAACTCAATTTCATTGAGGGCCACATCAGGGTTGTGTTTGACTTCAGGGTGTGTGTGGCCGGGGTGGGCATGTCCACCTTGACATCATTCATGTCTGGCGGGTGCCTGTGATGGCCTGAGCACTCTGCCAGTGAAAATGGACTCCTGAGCTCCATTTTTAGCTGGGACAGCTTCCTGCAACCCTCTGTCAGCTCCATTTTTGCTGGCAGATGCACTGTGGACTGGTTCTTTGCTGTTTCCAGGGCAGCCCAGTGGCCAGATCTAAGCACCCCACAAGCCAGATCTGGCCCACGGGTCTTGAGTTTGACACCCCTCACCTAGACTATCGTTTCCATTCAAAGTGGCATGGTATTTTACTCTACTTCTTCAGTTATTTTTATTCATCATTATGGATGGTTTAAACAAACAAACAAGCATCCCTTGGAATGAGAATAGGTTTCATGGATCTACCCCTAGACCCTTCTACAGATGTGAGTTCAGAAAAGGAGAGTGAGTCTGCAGACGAAAGCGTGGAGCCAAGTATTGGTTAGGATCAGGGCTCAGAGAAAACTAGCTTCATGAAGCAGCCTCAGTCAGATGAGTGAAAGGCTGAAGGTGAGGGAAGTGAGCCACAGCTGCAGCAAATTGGCCAGGAAGCTCCAGGTAATGGATAGAGAACAGCTTCCACCTTCTTAAAAAAAATTTCCAGTGTTGGAGCATTCACAACTTCTGCAGGCAAGTTGTTCCACTGATTAATTGTTCTAACTGTCAGGAAATTTCTCCTTAGTTCTCAGTTGCTTCTCTCCTTGATTAGTTTCCACCCATTGCTTCTTGTTCTACCCTCAGGCGCTTTGGAGAATAGTTTGACTCCCTCTTCTTTGTGGCAACCCCTGAGATATTGGAACGCTGCTACCATGTCTCTCCTAGTCCTTCTTTTCATTAAACTAGACATACCCAGTTTCTGCAACCGTTCTTCATATGTTTTAGCCTCCAGTCCCCTAGCCATCTTTGTTGCTCTTCTCTGCACTCTTTCTAGAGTCTCAACATCTTTTTTACATCGTGGCAACCAAAACTGAATGTAGTATTCCAAGTGTGGCCTTACCAAGGAATTATAAAGTGGTATTAACACTTCTCATGATCTTGATTCTATCCCTCTGTTTATGCAGCCCAGAACTGTGTTGGCTTTTTTTGGCAGTTGCTGCACACTGCTGGCTCATATCTAAATGGTTGTTCACTAGGACTCCAAGATCCCTCTCACAGTTACTACTATTGAGCAAAGTACCACATATACTGTACCTGTGCATTTTGTTTTTCTTGCCTGAATGTCGAACCTTACTTTTTTCACTGTTGAATTTCATTTTGTTAGATAGCGCCCAATGTTTGAGTCTCTCAAGATCCTTCTGTATCTTGAGCCTATCTTCCAGAGTATTGGCTATTCCTGCCAGCTTGGCGTCATCTGCAAATTTAATGAGTTCCCCATCTATCCCCTTGTTTACTTTCCAAATCAATTTTAATTTAAAATCTTTAACCAATTCTTTCTACTGCGGGCTTTTCTTCCCTCTTTAAACTTCTTTTAAGGTTCACTAATTAGGGAAAACTCTTTCGGGTTGTCAATTCTTCTAATTTATTTATGTTTTTTAAGTTCTCCAAATATTTGAATCCAGCACACAATTTTCTAATCGGTTTTTTTTTCACTTTGTAGCTTCTGCTTTACTCTTCTTCTTCCATCCTTTCTCCCTGCCTATTAGCCGCTGTTAAACTGCTAGGACTTTTATAGTTATTTTAAAAATAGTCCTTTTCTCTCTCTCTCTCTCTCTCTCTCTCTCTCTCTCTCTCTCTCTCTCTCTCTCTCTCTTCTGCCTGTGATTTAGCTGTCACTCACCCGGCATCAGTGTTCTGCTCACTTCTCTGCTCCTGCACAGTGCTTGATCCAGTTGCCACAGCTTAATTGGCAGTCACAATGGCCGCCGCCCCCTGCTGCAGAGTCAGGGAGAGTTTCCTCTGACCTCCAAGGAACTTGCCTGTTCCTCTTGGTCTTCTGAGGTGCCTCTTCTTCTTCCCTGTCCCTACAGGACAGATCCAGTCCAAAGACCCATCTGCAGCGGTTTGTCAGCCCGGGATTTCGTGAGGCTCATCAAAGCCCGCTAATCCCCGACTGTCTCGCCGTGATGCTTTCAATCGAATCACACATTTCCTAATTTGTTGGACTGGAAAAATAAGATATACTGTATATTTGGGCAACCAATGCAAGTAGATTGTTTGGTGTGGTGGCCTGGAGGTGGAGCTCTCACCTCACAATCAGGAGGTTCTGAGTTTGATCCTAGGCAGAGGCAGATGTTTCTCTCTCTGGGCACAAAACTCTGCATTGGTGACAGGAAGAACATCCAGCCAATAAATACTCTGCTAACTCAATTCAGTTGCCCATACTCGACCCCACGAGGGATTATGGGGTCGTTAAAAGGAGATGATGATGATGATAGTGCAAGTAGATCCTGTCATATATAGCAAATCCTGAAGTGTATATATTTTCCACTATTGCCAATTAATTTGGAAATATTGAAATTGTCCTTGTCCAAGGTGACTGACTCATGGAACCTCTAGTTTGGGAATTCTGGGAAAAGAAGGAAGGTATAGGCTTGAAAACATATTATGGTTCCAGTTCTGTAGAATAAAATTCAGATTTGTTTCCATGTAGATTGAATTCAGTCATGTTGGTTCTCATAATATTTAATTTGTGGGCTTCAGGTATGGTTCAATTCTTTCCCCACTTTGAGATCTGCCCTGAGTGAGCTACTGAATTTATCAGATGAAGGTTATTTATGAAGTTTCCACTACAGAAATAGTGGGGACTAAACATAAGCAATGAACAAACAGTGAGCTACACTGTTTGCTATACAACTAAACAAGTTTTGTGAAACACTGTAAAAATCTAGAACAAGAACAAGTTGCTATAACTATCTATGCTTAATTTAAGTTTTAGACTAAACTAGAATAGAATAGAATAGAGTAGAGTAGAGTAGAGTAGAGTAGAGTAGAGTAGAGTAGAGTAGAGTAGAATAGAATAGAATAGAATAGAATAGAATAGAATAGAATAGAATAGAATAGAATAGAATAGAATAGAATAGAATAGAATAGAATAGAATAGTTGGAAGGGACCTTAGAGATATTCTAGTCCAACCGCCTGCTTTGGCAGGAAACCTTACACCACTTCAAACAAATGGTTATCCAACATCTTCTTAAAAATTTCCAGTGTTGGAGCATTCACAACTTCTGCAGGCAAGTTGTTCCATTGATTAATTGTTCTAACTGTCAGGAAATTTTTCCTTAGTTCTCAGTTGCTTCTCTCCTTGATTAGTTTCCACCCATTGCTTCTTGTTCTACCCTCAGGCGCTGTGGAGAATAGTTTGACTCCCTCTTCTTTGTGGCAACCCCTGAGATATTGGAATGCTGCTACCATGTCTCTCCTAGTCCTTCTTTTCATTAAACTAGACATACCCAGTTTCTGCAACCGTTCTTCATATGTTTTAGCCTCCAGTCCCCTAGCCATCTTTGTTGCTCTTCTCTGCACTCTTTCTAGAGTCTCAACATCTTTTTTACATCGTGGCAACCAAAACTGAATGTAGTATTCCAAGTGTGGCCTTACCAAGGAATTATAAAGTGGTATTAACACTTCTCATGATCTTGATTCTATCCCTCTGTTTATGCAGCCCAGAACTGTGTTGGCTTTTTTTGGCAGTTGCTGCACACTGCTGGCTCATATCTAAATGGTTGTTCACTAGGACTCCAAGATCCCTCTCACAGTTACTACTATTGAGCAAAGTACCACATATACTGTACCTGTGCATTTTGTTTTTCTTGCCTGAATGTCGAACCTTACTTTTTTCACTGTTGAATTTCATTTTGTTAGATAGCGCCCAATGTTTGAGTCTCTCAAGATCCTTCTGTATCTTGAGCCTATCTTCCAGAGTATTGGCTATTCCTGCCAGCTTGGCGTCATCTGCAAATTTAATGAGTTCCCCATCTATCCCCTTGTTCAAGTCATGGATGAAGATGTTGAAGAGTACTGGGCCTAAAACAGAGCCTTGGGTACTCCATTGCATACTTCCCTCCATGTAGATGCAGTTCCATTGAGGACTACACGCTGAGTGAGGTTGGTCAGCCAGTTACGAATCCATCTGGTGGTGATACTGTCTAACCCACATTTTTCTACATTATCTAGTTGTAGGTTATGGTCTACTTGATCAAATGCTTTACTGAAGTCCAAGTAGATTATATCGACAGTATTCCTCTAGTCCACTAATTTTCTCACTTTCTCAAAGAATGCAATAAGATTAGTCTGGCATGATCTGTTTCTGACAAACCCATGTTGTCTTTTGGTAAATACTTTGTTTGCTTCTAGGTGTTCTCTGATTTGTTGCTTGATTATTTTTTCCAGAATCTTCCCTAGTATTTAGGTCATGCTGGTAGGTCTGGAGTTTCCTGGATCTGTTTTTTTCTTCCTTTTTTGAAGATTTATTTATTAATTCAATTTATATGCTGTCTTTTTCCAGAGACTCAGGGAGGCTAAGATGGGAACTATATCAGCTCTTTTACAATCCTCTGGCAGTTCTCCAGGAGCTTTGAAAGATATAGTTCAGTGGTTCTGTGCTCTCAGCGGCCAAGTCCTTCAGAACTTTAGGGTTTAATCCATCCCGTCCTGGTGATTTGAACTCGTCTAGGGTAGACAGGTGTTCACTTACCATTTTCTTTCCTATTTTAACTTGTGTTTTTAATCTGTTTTTTGTGGTGCTGTTTTTGGTAGGTTGGACTGTTTTTTCCCTTTGTGTAAAGACAGGTGCAAGAAATGAGTCAAGTAGTTCTGCTTTCTCCCTGTTGCTTGTCACCTTCTTGCCACTTTCTCCCAGCAATGGACCAATTGTTTCCTTGACTTTTTTCTTGTTTTTAACATGTTGGAGGAAGCTTTTTCTGTTATCTTTTACTTTTGTTGCAAGCCTTTGTTCATTGTGAGCCTTAGCTTTCCTCACTTCATCTTTACAGGCTCGGGCTATTTGCTGATATTCTGCCTTAGTTATTTGCCCCTCTTTCCACTTTTTATACTTGTCCTTTTTGCTTTTCAATCTGTCAGAGAGTTCTTTATGCAGCCATGCTGGTTTCTTTTGAGAGCCGTTATTTTTCTTCTTCATTGGTATTGTGCTAGACTGGGCTTTTATAATCTCACTTTTCAAAATTTCCCAAGCTTCTTCAGTTGTTTTCCCCTTGAGGATTCTCACCATGTAATCCTCCCCAAGCTCTCTCTAAGTTTATTGAAATTAGCTCTCTTAAAGTCCAAGACTCTAGTTTGACTTTGTTCTACTATTTGTGTTTGCATAATGTTGAATTCCAATATTGCATGATCACTTGCCCCAAGATTCCTGTAGCTTTAATACCTTCTATCATTTCATCTCTGTTAGTGAGAATTCAGTCCAATATGGCTGATCCCCTAGTTCCCTTCTCTACTTTTTGGGAAACAAAGTTGTCTGCTAGGGTTGTTAGGAACCTGTGGAAGCACTTGGTGCAGAGTTTGTCTCCCAGTTGATGTCAGGGTAGTTAAAATCTCCCATTACTATTGTGATGCCTTCCTACATGCCTTAGTTAGCTGACTAGGAAAAGTTCATTTACTTCCTCTGTTTGGTTGGGTGGCCTATAGTATAGACCTATGGCAATGTCATTTTCCCCCCACCCCCATTAATATTGACCCAAATGCATTCAAGATAATTTTCATCATTGTTGTGCTCTATTTCTGTAGATATGTAGTTATTTCTTATATATAGTGCACATCCACCTCCTCTTCTATTTGGTCTATTTCTTTTAAATAATTTATATCCCTGTATGTTCCATTTATGGATTTCATCCCACCAAGTTTCCATAATGGCAACAATATCATATCTGCCCTCATTTACTTGAATTTCTAATTCACCCTGTTTATTCCTCATACCTTGTGCATTGGTGTATAGACATTTGAGTCCATTTTTATTGACCCTCTGTTTACTGTCTGCATAACCTGTGTTGTGCCTGACTCCCCCTACTTTCTTGCCACCTGTTTGATTAGTGCACATGGTATGGCACTCACTATTAAATGCCTGGTTTTGCTTGACAGCAGGGCTGATAATCCCTTTAGATACTGCTTTTCTGGCTATTTTAAAAAGGGAATCATAAAATCAAAATAAAACCAAGAAAATATCTACACACACACACACACACACACACACACTCACCATTCTCAAATAAAATAAAGAACTTTATCACTTTGCTGCAAGTTCTTTTCTGGCTGGTATTCCTTTTCATTTTCTACTCAGATTTCACAAACCATGTCTGCAAAAACTAGACACATATTGATTGCTTCAATCTATTCCAGTACTATTTTGCATCTGTCAGCCATCATTACATGAATTCCCAAATAATGTTTTGTAACATCTTAAAGCATGATCTTCTACAGTTAGTCACATGTTCTCCTCCTCCTCCTCCTCCTCCCTCCTCCTCCTCCTCCTCCTCCTCCTCCTCCTCCTCCTCCTCCTCCTTTTTATTTTTTTGGAAACAGAACCTGGCTGTAAGTCTTGTTTCCAATATAGACAGCATGTTCCAGCGATGGTCTTGAGGACCATTATGCAAATGGTTATTTTGTTTGCTTTTAGGAATGTCCTGCTACCAGGCCGCTTTGATTTTCTCTTTAGTTGATGTTGGAAACTGGCAGATGATTTTCTTTGTGGCACGCTAACAGTCAGCTTCACTTTAAGAAAAAGAGAGAAACTTTTTCAATACGGAGAACTAATCTGGAAGTATGATGGATTTGCTTTTTAATTTTTATTTGTTGCTGATTGCTACTTTTGGAGACCTTGTTTACATTTCAAACTATTTTTGGTTTTTTATGGCTGACAAAATGCAGAAGCAGGAGGAATGATACAGTGAAAGGTTGTATGTTAAAAAGATGCTAAGGCTAAAGCACTGTTATAAACAAAAGTTTATTATAATGCCAAAAACTCAAATTGCATTATATTTGCTTCATACAATGGCTCTATTTGGCTTATCTAATGACTTAGCCTCTCAAAGTCACCTTGTAGTGGAGAAGGGTGGTATAAAAATTTAATAAAGAAATAAAATATCAGCAAATAAGCTCATATTTGAATTAAATGGCCAATCTGTAATTTAAGAACTTCCAAGCCATACTAAATGTGGCATGTGTTACATTTGTGCTTGGAAATACAACTAGGTGATATTACTGTAAGGTTTTTTAGAAGTGGTTTGCATCAGAACGGATGAAGCTTCTTGGATAAGAAACGAAATACCTTCTTCCTCAAAGAAGAAAAAACATTTCTTTATCAAGGAAAAAAAATAGTCCAGTCGCCTTTTGGGAAAAAAAATACCCTTGAGATATAAGGGACAAAAACAACAAGAAACAAAGAATAAATAAGAAATATATTAAATAGATTATCAGTGTTTTCCCTGACCTGGCTTCATTATGACTTGAGATAAAAGATTCTTACTACTGTTCATAATTATAGAATTCTACTCTCTGTCTTTAATTTTCTATCTTTTTCTTTTGTGGATGTGTTTTGGATAGTTATATTGTACACATGTTTCTAATCCAAGTATTTGCATTCTGAGTTAATATGCACATTCAATGGATGTGCTTCTATTCTGTACTTTTATTTTGACGTTATAATCAAGTATGATATATTCTTCCTGATTACATTTCATATCCCCTAAAAACACTTTTACTATAAATGCTTCATTACACTTTGTGTATTGTACATAACTACAGTGTTTCTATTAAAGAGTAGAACAGAAAAAAATAGTAGTGTCACCAGTACCAGTATTGCAATGTATAAAAAGTTATTTTCCCAAACCTTAAACTTCATCTTCAACCAATTTGAAAGCTCCTTGATTTGATTCGATTCAGAACCTAAAACCAGATCTGGATTCAGACACCAAAATGATCATGCTTCCAATTATCAATGTAAATCAGCGAATGGTTATGAAAAAACTGTTTGCGGGGGAGAGGGGAAGGGAATATCTGCAAAAACAGTTGCCTCTTATGAAAGCTTATTTAATGATAGACAGATACCGGGGATTTTGAGCTCAGCATTTTAGCTGTTAAGAAAAACAAACCTGTCAACTTCCTAATTATTATATTCTGGTTTGTTATATAAAAATTAATTTTTATAGTTTGATACTTCCAACTCCTCCTCCATGGATTCTTGCAACAATTCTTATTAAAATGATCTTTAAGAGAAAGAAAGTCCTGTGAATGCTGTGAATTTTTATAAAAAATATAATGCTGTATTTCTGTAGGCCAAATTTTTTTTTTTAGTATGTAGATTTGGTTTGTTTCATCTATTTTTGTTGTTGTTAGGAACTACTATAATTCCTGGATATGTTAAAAAAAGATAATAATAAAGTCGACAATTCAAAAGAATAGGAACCAGATTATTGTGAAATGAATAATTTAAGGGTTTTTTTTTGTTTGTTTCTTTGATATCAATGATACAGTATTTCTCAATAAAATACCCTATGCTTGATTTAGGGCCTAAATTCTGAAACAGGCTTCATTAACATTTAAGCATTCTGGTTCAGGACAGAAAATAAGAACTCTGTATACTGGAACATTCCTGACCTTCCTCCTCCCTGGTAATTCCATTCAGTTTATCCTCTCAGTGTTGGTTAAACAAAGTTTCCATCATTCCACCCATCCTGATGTTTTATATAGAGAGCTTATGATAAACTCTATCTCTGTGTTTCTTTGAATATCTGAAAGATTCAAAATTGGTCTACTCTACTTCAGAAAGAAGCTCTTTCAATTTAGGCATTTCCCAAACATTTCTCAATCTAAAAAACCTGGTCAAAAATAATATATACAATCAAGTAGTTTATGTTTTCTTTGAATGTATTCTGTATCCTCAGAAATTCTTTATTCTACACTTTTAATTAAGTCCCGTAATACTCTATGCAACTTCAGAAGGAACCAAACAATAGGCCTTGTTATTATTTTTTTGCTATTTTGGTAGCAAAGTAATTTCTTTGATCAAACATGGAAGATTAGGTTACAGTGATTCATAAACCAATTACTCCTGCACAAAAGCCTTCTTTATATAGTAAAAAGTGACAGTAAATTAGCCACTGTAATACATAATCCAACATCTAGGACATTAGAAGTAACTGACTGAGTAAAGGCTCATAAAATTGTCTGCCTATTAATCTTAATGGCTTAGATCCAAACCTTAGTTATCGGTTTACTCAAATTAGTGACACTTAAATAAAGCTTATAATAGGGACTTTACTGATTTCCTGGCTGTGACAAATGAAGCAAAAAACTATATCTATAATCTGGATATATGTTTATATTTTATATGTCATAGTTTGTATTTTTATCTTTTGAGTCTTTATCAAAATGTGATGTGAAGGTGCCATACAATAAATAAATAAATAGTGACACTTAAATCTGACACTCCTAATTCAAATTCTATTATTTTAAATGAGTCTATAACTAAAGGAGTGAACTAATTGTGTTTAAAAGATGCTTAATTGACACATAAATGAATGAAGTATTTTTAATTCATATACTTTTATTCTACTTCATTGTGATTCTAAAGGCTTCATTTAGATATTTTTGTTGGAAAATAATTCCTTGCCTAACCACATCGTCCAAATGCTTGGGAGAACAGCCAGGTTTTTAAAGCCTTATGAAAGGATAAACAGAGTTGGGACAATCCTAATCTCCCCAGGAACTGTTGTTTTATAACAGGGGTGTCAAATTGGTGGTCTGCGGGCTATATGCAACACGCACAGGCCACACCCATCTTGGCTCCACAAAGACAAAAAACATTAATACATCACAATACGTCACATGACATGATTGAGTTTGACACCTGTGTTCTATAGGAACACTCCTTCAAACAATTCATAAGGAAAGTTTAAATGGTTTAAATGGCTCCAAAATTCCTTCTCTCATGCCAAGTTCTCTAATGCTATAATCATTAATGCTCTTGTCCATGCATCAGTAATTAATTAAGTAATTAAGTGAAGCAATTAAAAACACCCAGTGCATTTGAGGTATAAATCAAGAGAAGGCTTTTTATTTTTCTTTGAATTTGATAGATGAACTGTTTATAATATTCCCATTACTAGCTCAGATACCACTGATCATATATTTTAAACACATTGAAGCTTTAGGCCCTGATATAACCCTGTAAAATTTATTATAAATCAGTAGTAGTATCTATAGAGCACACAACCTTGTGTTCAAGAAACATCGTAAATAAGATGAACAATTTTTATTGCTCCAAAGGCATAAATTGTCATTTTGAAATCTGCTTGTAGAACATTGCCACTTAATGATCCCTTGAGCTTGACTGAAAGTGGCCTACTATGCTGCCTCAGTCCCCACACATAACATACATATGGAAAGAGTTTAAAGAGATGTTTATTCAAACCTCCCAAACAGGTCGTCAGAAGCACCCCTGTTGCACAGGTCTATATTCCAAGCTCAATACAGCAAGAGTCACTGGGTAACCAAGTCCAATAGGCACACACAAAGTCCAGGAAAGCAGTCCAGGAGTCAAACAGCTTGGCTTGCCAAGCTGTCTCAGGAATTCTGGGAGTTGAAGTCCACAGGTTGTAAAAGAGCCACATTTGCCCACCTCTGGTCTATATTATAAGCCACCCAATCAAACAGAGGAAGTAGATGAACTTTTCCTAGTCAGCTAACTAAGGCATGTAGGAAGCACATCACAATAGTAATGTGGGATTTTAACTACCCTGACATCAACTGGGAGACAAACTCTGCACCAAGTGCTTCCACAGGTTCCTAACAACCCTAGCAGACAACTTTGTTTACAAAAATGTAGAGAAGGGAACAAGGGGATCAGCCATATTGGACTTAATTCTCACTAACAGAAATGAAATGATAGAAGGTGCTGAAGCTACAGGAACCTTAGGGCAAGTGATCACTCAATATTGGAATTCAACTTTATGCAAACACAAATAGTAGAACAAAGTCAAACTAGAGTCTTGGACTTTAAGAGAAATAATTTCAATAAACGTAGAGAGAGCTTGGGAAGGATGCCATGGATGAGAATCCTCAAGGGGAAAACAACTGAAGAAGCTTGGGAAATTTTGAAAAGTGAGATTATAAAAGTCCAGTCTAGCACAATACCAATGAGGAAGAAAAATAACAGCTCTCAAAAGAAACCAGCATGGCTGCATAAAGAACTCTCTGACAGATTGAAAGACAAAAAGGACAAGTATAAAAAGTGGAAAGAGGGGCAAATAACTAAGGCAGAATATCAGCAAATAGCCTGAGCCTGTAAAGATGAAGTGAGAAAAGTTAAGGCTCACAATGAACAAAGGCTTGCGACAAAAGTAAAAAATAATAAAAAAACCTTCTTCCAATATGTTAAAAACAAGAAAACAGTCAAGGAAACAATTGGTCCATTGCTGGGAGAAAGTGGCAAGAAAGTGACAAGCAACAGGGAGAAAGCAGAACTACTTAACTCATTTTTTGCATCTGTCTTTACACAAAGGGAAAAAACAGTCCAACCTACCAAAAACAGCACCACAAAAAACAGATTAGGAACACAAGTTAAAATAGGGAAGAAAATGGTAAGTGAACACCTATCTACCCCAGATGAGTTCAAATTACCAGGACCGGATGGATTAAACCCCAAAGTTCTGAAGGAACTGGCCGCACTATATCTTTCTGCACTATATCTTTTTAAGATCCTGGAGGACAGGGGAACTGCCAGAGGACTGGAAAAGATCTGGTTTAGTTCCCATCTTCAAAAAAGGGAAAAAAAAATCAGATCCAGGAAACTACAGACCTATCAGCCTGACCTCAATACCAGGGAAGATTCTGGAAAAAATAATCAAGCAACAAATCAGAGAACACTTAGAAGCAAACAAAGTAACAACCAAAAGCCAACATGGGTTTGTCAAAAACAGATTATGCCAGACTAATCATATTGCATTCTTTGAGAAAGTGACAAAATTAGTCGATATAATCTACTTGGACTTCAGTAAAGCATTTGATCAAGTAGACCATAACCTACAACTAGATAACGTAGAAAAATGTGGGTTAGACAGTATCACCACCAGATGGATTCGTAACTGGCTGACCAACCTCACTCAGCGTGTAGTCCTCAATGGAACTGCATCTACATGGAGGGAAGTATGCAGTGGAGCACCCCAAGGCTCTATTTTAGGTCCAGTACTCTTCAACATCTTCATCAAATACTTGGACAAGGAACTAGTGGCGAACTCATCAAATTTGCAGATGACGCCAAGTTGGCAGGAATACCCAACACTCCAGAAGATAGGCTTAAGATTATAGAAGGATCTTGACAGACTTGAACATTGGGCTCTATCTAACAAAATGAAATTCAACAGTGAAAAAAGTAAGGTTCGACATTCAGGCAAGAAAAACAAAATGCACAGATACAGTATATGTGGTACTTTGCTCAATAGTAGTAACTGTGAGAGGGATCTTGGAGTCCTAGTGGACAACCATTTAGATATGAGCCAGCAGTGTGCAGCAACTGCCAAAAAAAGCTAACACAGTTCTGGGCTGCATAAACAGAGGGATAGAATCAAGATCACGTCAAGTGTTAATACCACTTTATAATTCCTTGGTAAGGCCACACTTGGAATACTGCATTCAGTTTTGGTCACCACGATGTAAAAAAGATGTTGAGACTCTAGAAAGAGTGCAGAGAAGAGCAACAAAGATGGCTAGGGGACTGGAGGCTAAAACATATGAAGAACGGTTGCAGAAACTGGGTATGTCTAGTTTAATGAAAAGAAGGACTAGGAGAGACATGGTAGCAGCATTCCAATATCTCAGGGGTTGCCACAAAGAAGAGGGAGTCAAACTATTCTCCACAGCGCCTGAGGGTAGAACAAGAAGCAATGGGTGGAAACTAATCAAGGAGAGAAGCAACTGAGAACTAAGGAAAAATTTCCTGATAGTTAGAACAATTAATCAATGGAACAACTTGCCTGCAGAAGTTGTGAATGCTCCAACACTGGAAATTTTTAAGAAGATGTTGGATAACCATTTGTTTGAAGTGGTGTAAGGTTTCCTGCCAAAGCAGGCGGTTGGACTAGAATATCTCTAAGGTCCCTTCCAACTATTCTATTCTATTCTATTCTATTCTATTCTATTCTATTCTATTCTATTCTATTCTATTCTATTCTATTCTATTCTATTCTATTCTATTCTATTCTATTCTACTCTACTCTACTCTACTCTACTCTACTCTACTCTACTCTACTCTACTCTACTGTACTCTAGTCTATTCTAGTCTATTCTAGTTTAGTCTAAAACTTAAATTAAGCATAGATAGTTATAGCAACTTGTTCTTGTTCTAGATTTTTACAGTGTTTCACAAAACTTGTTTAGTTGTATAGCAGACAGTGTAGCTCACTGTTTGTTCATTGCTTATGTTTAGTCCCCACTATTTCTGTAGTGGAAACTTCATAAATAACCTTCATCTGATAAATTCAGTAGCTCACTCAGGGCAGATCTCAAAGTGGGGAAAGAATTGAACCATACCTGAAGCCCACAAATTAAATATTATGAGAACCAACATGACTGAATTCAATCTACATGGAAACAAATCTGAATTTTATTCTACAGAACTGGAACCATAATATGTTTTCAAGCCTATACCTTCCTTCTTTTCCCAGAATTCCCAAACTAGAGGTTCCATGAGTCAGTCACCTTGGACAAGGACAATTTCAATATTTCCAAATTAATTGGCAATAGTGGAAAATATATACACTTCAGGATTTGCTATATATGACAGGATCTACTTGCACTATCATCATCATCATCTCCTTTTAACGACCCCATAATCCCTCGTGGGGTCGAGTATGGGCAACTGAATTGAGTTAGCAGAGTATTTATTGGCTGGATGTTCTTCCTGTCACCAATGCAGAGTTTTGTGCCCAGAGAGAGAAACATCTGCCTCTGCCTAGGATCAAACTCAGAACCTCCTGATTGTGAGGTGAGAGCTCCACCTCCAGGCCACCACACCAAACAATCTATTTGCACTGGTTGCCCAAATATACAGTATATCTTATTTTTCCAGTCCAACAAATTAGGAAATGTGTGATTCGATTGAAAGCATCGCGGCGAGACAGTCGGGGATTAGCGGGCTTTGATGAGCCTCACGAAATCCCGGGCTGACAAACTGCTGCAGATGGGTCTTTGGACTGGATCTGTCCTGTAGGGACAGGGAAGAAGAAGAGGCACCTCAGAAGACCAAGAGGAACAGGCAAGTTCCTTGGAGGTCAGAGGAAACTCTCCCTGACTCTGCAGCAGGGGGCGGCGGCCATTGTGACCGCCAATTAAGCTGTGGCAACTGGATCAAGCACTGTGCAGGAGCAGAGAAGTGAGCAGAACACTGATGCCGGGTGAGTGACAGCTAAATCACAGGCAGAAGAGAGAGAGAGAGAGAGAGAGAGAGAGAGAAAAGGACTATTTTTAAAATAACTATAAAAGTCCTAGCAGTTTAACAGCGGCTAATAGGCATGGAGAAAGGATGGAAGAAGAAGAGTAAAGCAGAAGCTACAAAGTGAAAAAAAAACCAATTAGAAAATTGTGTGCTGGATTCAAATATTTGGAGAACTTAAAAAACATAAATAAATTAGAAGAATTGACAACCCGAAAGAGTTTTCCCTAATTAGTGAACCTTAAAAGAAGTTTAAAGAGGGAAGAAAAGCCCGCAGTAGAAAGAATTGGTTAAAGATTTTAAATTGAAATTGATTTGGAAAGTAAAGTTGGAATTTGGACTGTGTAAATTTGGACCAAGTTTTTAAACTGATTTGGTGCATATAAAAGTGAAAAGGAAGAAGAAGGAAAATTAAATAAGCAAAGACTGTTCAATGTGGATTGTAAACAAAATGGATGCTTTTCTAGGTTGCCGATTGCAATTGTGGATTATAAGAGCCATCTTCAGAAGAAGTAAAAAAGACCATTATAATGCTGAATTTCTGTTCTGGAAAAAAAGAATAATAAACCTTGAACTTTGAAAGAGACAGCTGTGAATCTTTAAGGAAGCTTGGTTTGCCTATAAGTGTGACTTTGATGATTAAAGAAGGAGGATTACAACACAATTTGAAACTGGAATAATATTAACTGAAAAAGTACAAAATGGAGGAATTTAAGGAAATGATGAAAACTGTACTTATCACTGAAGATGGAAATAAGGGAAATTACTATAATATTGCATGGAAAATTGAAACCTGATGAACTAAAAAATGACTTAGAATTTATTCAGATTGACAAGGAAATAATTAAGGAGAAGTAAGAAAAAGAGACTGATAATAAAGAAAAAGACAAAGGCAAAGAGATTGACTATGGAAAACTAAATGATTATGGGGCTAGTAATAATAAAAAGGAAAATTTCAGAGATTACATTAAGATTAATAATGGAAGTAACAGAAAGGGGGAAAAGAAGCAAAGAAAAAGAGGGTGGAATAGAAAGAATATAAGACTTAAATGATTACATTGGGATTATCAGTGGGAAAATAAGAAAAAGGGAAAAAGGGAAAAGGGATGGAAAATAAGGAGAAATGCACGGCAAAACAGAAGAGTTTATGACTTTAAAAGACAAAATGATTACACTGGGATTAACAGTGGAAAGATAAGAAAAAGGGAGGAGAGAGTTCAGGAATTTAAAGCACAAAAGAAAAGAAAGGGAAAGAAAAAGAAAAAATACAAAAATGGAAAGAGAGAATTGTGATATTAACTAAGCAATTTAACATATGTATGTATGATGAATGTAATAATGGGATAGTCTTAAGTAATTAGGGAAATGGTAATAATTGGATTATTTTTAATTATTTGGAATTGAACTAAAAAAGAAAAGAAAGTTGAAATGATATGGGACAATGAAATAAGTAGAAAAAAATCATACTTATTTGGTTTCTATAAAGTTGTTGAATTGTACTATTGGGAGTTGTTGAATTGTACTATTGAGAGAATTTAAGGAAATGATTGGGAATTGCATTTTGGTGTATTATTTCAATTAAGATTTTTACTTAATTGATTTTCTATTGAATACTCTTAATTAATTAGGGAAACTATAACAAAAACCTGAAATAATTGTATTATTTGGAATTTTAGATAAATAAATTGGAGATGATATTATGTTATGTGAATGCAAATTTAGGGGTTCAAATTTTAGGGAAGAAAAAGAAAAATTGAATTATATTAGGAATAGAAGTTAAGTGGAAGGGCAAAAATGTATGGAAGTTTAAAAATTGCAATAAGATTTAGAAATATGAATAAGTTTAACACAAGACTGTAATAGTTGTCATATTGGGGCTAAGATTTAGATTTAATTAGTTTTTATTAATATGTTGAATGATGTAGAAGTGTGAAATAATTGTATTATTTGGTACATTTGATAAATAATTGGAGATGGTATTTTGTTGTGTCAATGCAAATTAAGGGGATCAAATTTTAGGGACGAAAAAGAAAAATTTGAATTAAATTAAGATGAAGGGTAACATTAGTTTTTTTAAAATTAGAGAGAAATAAATGTTATGCTAAAAATTGAATGTACAAAATTGTGTTAAAGATGAACAAAAATTTGTACAAATTTATGACCGGGTCAATGTTCTGTTCAGAAAAGATGTATTGTATGTTTGTCTGTCTGTTTAAAAAAAAAAAACTTGTTGAAAAAAAAAAGAAATTAGGAAATGTGTATGAAATTTCTTGTTGATTATAGTACATAGATGATGGAAGTATTATATTTTGTGAGATTGAGCTAATACATTCTGCACTAGAAAGTAATGGAATTACATGTTGCCACTGAATATAGAAAATTTCTGTTCAGAGGATAAGGGCCTCCCATTAAGTATCAAAAAGCTTGAAGAAACTTTATCAATACCTGGTATACTTATCCAAAACCTCGTTCATAAAGAAGACTGACTTTGTGCTTATTGTGTTGCATAGTGAACCTTGACTACTGATTCATATTCCATGCAGGTGGTAATAGCGTCATAAGACTATTAAACAGGGCAATATACAGTCCCTGATGTCATTTTAAACCTATAGCAGTTTTCCTTTAGTTCAAGGGACAAAAAGGGAGAGAGGTACTTGAGATGCTGGGCCATACTGATGAACATCTAAAGTTCATCTACTTTACTGAATTCTTCAAACTACTGCAATTGTTTAATTATGAAATGCTAATTGGACGCTAACAGATGTCTAAGAATCAGAAGCAATTGCCTAAGTCTGCTTATTATCATAAGGCATAATTTGAGTGCTTCGTATTGACTTAACATACTGTGTAGATACATACTATTTTCATAAACTCAGTAAGCTTGCCAATTATACTTTGAAATATTGATTCCAATAAAATCATCTGCATATGACTATTTTCTTCAGCCATGATAAGAAAGGATAAGATCAAAGTGTCACGCTGTATTGTAAATGAGCGAATGTTATGCAGCAAATAGCAATGACCTTTGTCTACAAATGTGATCCCTTATTTCATCAGAAGTAAGCAGAAGTAAGCAGTGAGTCAGCGAGATCTAAAGATCTTATAAAAGATCTAAGCCCCAGAGTTCACTGTAATATCATTGCAAAAAAGGCATTAAGAGTTGTCAACCTTATTTTACGAAGTTATCTCTCTGGTAATGCTATACTTCAAAGTAGGGCATACAAAACCATTGCCAGACCTATCCTTGAATACTGCTCATCTGCCTGAAACCCTCACTGTATTTCAGACATCAATACAAGAGAGAGGGTCCAGAGATATTTTACTAGAAGAGTACTCAAATCCTCTGCTCGAAATAAAATTCCCTATACCAACAGGCTTGAAATTTTAGGCCTGGATAGCCTTGAACTACGCATCCTACATTCCAACCTAAGCTTAGTACACAAGATTATTTACCATAGTGTCCTACTTGTTAATGAGTACTTTAACTTCAACTGTAATCACACAAGGGATATCAATAGATTCAAACTCAATGTAATTCGCTCTAATCTTGATTGTAGGAAATATGACTTCTGTAACAGAATAGTAAATGTCTGGAGCACTCTAACTAATCCTGTTGTTAGTCTCTCTAACCCCCATACCTTTTATCTTAAACTGTCTACCGTGGACCTTTCACGTTTCTTAAGAGGTCCTAAGAGGGCGTGCATAAGCGCACCAGCGTGCCTACCGTCCCTGTCCTACTGTCCCCATTTATATGTATTCATTTTATGTGTTTATGGCTATGTTTTGCTTATTTATATCCTTTTATTTGTGCCAATTTTTTTTCATGTGTCCATGTCTATGTCTAAACTGTTACTTGTTTCCTTGTACTTGTTGACAAATAAATAAATAAATAAATAAAAAAGATAGAATATTGCAAACATCTTGTATAAAATGAAAGGACTTTGTCATCAAACTGGCTTTTTTAACTTGTTATTTTGAGAGCAAAGAAAGAAATTGTATTAGAAGGCATAAAGTATTAATTTTGATTTAATTGTGATGACATGTGAGTAGAACTGTCACAAAACCTTTTTAATATGCAACTGCATTCCTTGTACCACAGTTAATCATCCCAGCAGTTAAACTGGTGTCATGGTCAGATGGTTCCTTCGGTTGCTCCTCCTTTGCTGACCTTATCATCACAAATATTTCCTTAACCATTACAATTTATTTTGGCTATTCTGCAACTGCAATAACATATTCAGATGAAATATTCACATTGTCTTTTTTCAAATACCTTTATTTTGGCAACCTTATATTTTCAGATTTAACATGTGGCATTATTAAAAACAATGATCATTGATGTAAAACTTTCTGAAGCCTCTTTCTTCCCCTTCATACAGTTTCAGTTTAGGAACATTTCTCTTCCCTCAACAGTTTTTTTCTTTAAAAAAACAAATAAAGGATTATACCCACTGATGGAAATTTGGAACTAAATTTTGCCACACCTGGATGAACAGCCAGTAGCTATTTCCAGCTAAACAAGCCATCTGCCATCTGGGAAATATCTAGACTCTTTCCATGAAATACAATTATCCTGTTAGTATTTGGAGCTTATTTTGTTTAATTTTGATTGCCATCAGAACTGACTTTTTTTTAAAAGTGATTTGGAAAGCTACTTTATTAAAATGTTATTTTTGCAACATTATTTCCTTAATAGAAATCTAGAATTTTTATTCTAATTATTTTAACTAAAAGTTTTGAAATTATGCAAAAATTTCCAAGTGTATTTTTATGAGGCTTGGTTCAGGAAAAAATGACACTGGTCATCCTTAATTTGAAAGCATATAATTATATTGTGTATAAGATGCATACTCTAGTTGCAATATTAAGAATACTCTTAACTGCAAATTTAACTCCCATTACTAGGGTTGATGTATTACTTATATGAACTTTTTATTATTATAATATTATTATTATTACATTATAATATAATCTGAATTGTTATATTATAATTCACATTGTATTATGAAGCAAACCTGACATAAGAGTAGAGTATTCCTCAATCTTGGGAAGATTTAAAAAATATTGTTTACTTCTTACTTCTGTGGAGTATTTTAAACATTTCTATTCATCCTGTTTAAAATTCAATCCCAAACACTTTGTAGTATTTATTTGCCAAGTATAAACTCATTTTTTTCAATGTTGCCTTACAAGTCAATTCAATAATAAAAGCTGTGTATATAATATAATAAACTTTAATATGCAGATATCTATACCATTTAAATATATATTTACTTGAATATGGAACAACACTCAAGTAGTTTGCAGATGTGTAACATGGACATTTTTCATGACCAAGTGAACTTAGCCATCATATTCTTAATGAAAGGATTCTAAACGGGAAAATGTAATAAAATTTAAGTACCTGGAGCCAGCTGTTAAAGACTTGAGATATTCCTGTTTATTTAAAAAACAATGAAAAAACTGAAATACAGATGAAACTAAGTGTTGCATACTTGGTGTGGCAGATTTTATATGCAAAGTGTATGTTATCTGGAAAGAATCCAATTGAGGAATCCTTTTCTATTAATTCCCAAATTTTATGAACATTTTCTGCGTATGTTTGCTGCAGAAATCATACTGCTGACATGGCGCCCCAGGGATGAAAAGGTGAAGGAATGACAGATTGAATCAGAGATAGCTTTCAATCTAAAATACTATAGAAACAATTTTATCAGACAAAACCTGTATAAAGATGTAGCCAAGGTTTTGTATCTGTTTGTATCAGTAACCACCAGTCTTACAACCATCTATGGGTAGAACAATTTCATCAAAAAACCCTGGTAGGCTCACACAACATAAGGGAAAGCAGGAAGGAAGGAAATTTTCTCTTCACCCTCTCCATTTTCTTTCCAGTTTATTTATTTATTTATTTATTTATTATTCGAATTTCTATACCGCCCTTCTCCTTTCGGACTCAGGGCGGTGAACAGCAAAAATAAAAACATTTATACATAAATACGATTAAAAATAGATTTAAAATAATTAAATTTGGCCCATAGTTTAAAATTTATCAATTTAAAATCCATATCAAAATTTAAAACCAACCATAAAATCAAGAGAGACCGGCTAACTGAAAGAGATGAGTTTTTAGGGCCCGACGAAAGGTCCGGAGGTCGGAGATCACTCGTATCTCTGGGGGTAGATTGTTCCAAAGGGTAGGTGCCACCACAGAGAAGGCTCTCCTCCTGGGGGTCGCCAGCCGGCATTGTCTAGCCGATGGCACCCTGAGGAGGCCCTCTCTGTGGGAGCGAACTGGCCGGTGGGAGGCTATTGGTGGCAGAAGGCGGTCCTGTAAGTATCCTGGCCCTAAGCCATGGAGCGCTTTAAAGGTGATCACCAACACCTTGAAGCGCACCCAGAAGTCCACCGGAAGCCAATGCAGCTCGCGCAGGAGAGGAGTCACATGGGAGCGCCCAGTCGTTCCCATAATCCCCCGTGCGGCCGCATTCTGCACCAGTTGGAGCCTCCGGGTGTACCCCAAGGGGAGCCCCATGTAGAGAGCGTTACAATAGTCCAGACGAGAAGTGACGAGTGCTTGAGTGACTGTGCGTAGGGAGTCCCGATCCAGAAAGGGGCGCAACTGGCGTATCAGGCGAACCTGATAAAAGGCCCCCCTGGCCACGGCCATCATATGCCCTTCTAAGGACAGCCGTGCATCCAGGAGGACGCCCAAGTTGCGGGCCCTTTCCGTGGGGGCCAATGATTCACCCCCAATAACCAGCAATGGCGTCAGCTGGCTATACCGGGACACCGGCAACCACAGCCACTCGGTCTTGGAAGGGTTGAGTTAACATACTATGACTCACCCTCCTCAAATCCCTCTCCCATGGAGAACAGGATTCAAACTCTTAATCAATCATGAAGCTAGTGAGTATAAATCAGCCTAACCTACTTTATACACTTGCAAATATTAGGCATGTTGAGAAGAGAAAAAAAATGTCTAAACTCAAATTCCTGGAAGTAAACATGGGATAGAAATGTAGTAAATACATGATGGAGTCCAAACCTTTTCAGCTACTTTTTTAGAGACAATATGATGGCCAGATACCCTTCCCAGCATCTCTTCCTACCCACAGACATATGCAATTCTGCAGGAAAACAAAAATGCAGTGTGACAAGAGGCCTTGATGCTTTAGTCCATTAACAATTACCAGAGTCCTGCTTTCCATCCCCAAAGAATGCAAACATTTCACAACCATATTTTTAAGCAATTGGAACTAAGTAGATGTTATTGGTCATGCCCAGGAGAGTAAATTGGAGACAAGGAAATGCAACTTTCAAAGACAAAGGTAAACAAGGTTTGCTTACCTTGCTTTGGTCATTGTATAATTGACCCTGTCTTATATTTTTCTGAACCCTGAAATAAGCGCTTGGCCTTATTGCCATGCGCTCAAAAGCCTGATTGGGCTTATTATCAGGGGATGTCTTATTTTGGGGGAAACAGAGTACTTCATAAAACTCTTAGATATGCAATAGGTTTTATACACGGTTTTGTTCTCTAGGCTGAATCATAACTACGATACATCTAAAGCAGTGGTGGGTTGTTCCTGGTTTAGTCTGGTTCTTGCGAACCGGTAGTAATGGTGGCGGGAGGCTCCGCTCACCAGCCTGGATGTCATCATGAGCAATCTGCACATGTGCAGAAGCACGTGTGCGGTCCCATTGCGAACCAGTAGTGGAAGTAAGTAGAACCCACCCCAGATCTAAAGATCCATAAATGGAGAACTTCTGCCATTAACTTTATAGTATCTTAGTGGTGACTGTTTAATACATTAATGTGTTGAAAAACAAATTACCACTTTATGTAAATTATCTGCATTTTCATTTTGCCTAATACATTTTTCAACCATTTTCTTGCTTGAAGACAAACTGATACCATCTAGTCTATCTATATTTTCCGCTTACTAAATGATAAAATTTAAATTGAATTTAGCAATAGCAATAACACTTAGACTTATATACCACTTTATAGTAGTGTACAACCCTCTCTAAGCATTTTACAGAGTCAGCATATGGCCCCCAACAATCTGGGTCTTCATTTTACTGACCTTGGAAGGATAGAAGGGTGAGTCAACCTGAAGCCAGTCAGGATCAAACTGCTGGCAGTCAGCAGAATTAGTCTGCAATACTGCATTCTATCAACTGCAGCACCATGGCTCTATTTACTCCACTATACCTCTATAACTCAAAAATGTTAAGGAATAATTTTGAAAAAAACAGTAGAAAACAGTAAAAAAAATTCTACACTGAGAAATGGACTCATGTTTATAGATTTCAGTTTCATCTTCATTATTATAAACCGTTCAATATAATGGAATGGTTAAAAGAATGAAAAACAAAACTTTAATTTTAAAGCCAACCTATAAAGCATGTGCTCATTTATAGACGCAATAGAAGCAGTGAGAATTTTGGGTTGTTCTTTGCATTCCTAACACTCCATCAAATACTTTCTTTTGCTCATCACTTATGGAATTCAAGTAGGAAGATTTTGAGGGCACATGGACTTTCATATCTTGCAGCTGTTAAGAAAACATATTTCTTGTTAGCATTCTGCCAATGAACATCACATCTGCCAACGATTCTCAATTTTTGGAAAAAGACATCTCCCTTAGGCCAACTTCACTTCACAACACTTTAACAAGAAATGCGTGATTTTTGAAAAATATCAGCAGCTACCATGGAAGATAGCATGCATGGCTAGATTTGTACACTAGGCTGGCTAAGTTTTAATTTGGTGACAGTTATTTATATACTGATAAGTTCTTTTCCAGGGACCAATAAATAATTTCATGAACATTCAAATCTTGGAGAAATCATCTCCCCTCAATAATAAGGGGCAAACTTTTACAAGTGCCAGATGCAACTTTTAAAAATCTGTTCAGTTTTGCAAGGAAGTTGGAAAGAGGAATAAAGAAAATGTCCACTTTTTTTCCTCCATGGTTTTAAGGCATGGTGAGGAATCTCATGGAGTTCACCTTGGTTACAAAAATGTGCAGTCCATGAAGGTGTGGGACTTCTTTTAGAAATTTATTTCTAGTTTCCTGTTCCCATTAATGGGGAAAAAAAGATCATTCAAGTCCCTTGCACCAGCTAATCATTCTAGTAGTTAAATGGCTAGGAGCCTGGATAGCTCAACAGACTAAAAGCCTGTTATTAACATTCAGCTGTCTGCAATTATTGCAAATTCGAATCTCCCCAGGCTCAAGGTTGACTCAGCCTTCCATCCTTTCTAAGGTAGGTAAATTGAGGACCCAGTTTGTGGGGGCAATAAGCTGACTTTGTATAAAATATACAAAAGTATGAAGGCTATTGCTTAATGCATTGTAAGCCGCCCTGAGTCTCCGGAGAAGGGCGGCATATAAATCTAATTAAAAAAAAATGGCAAGGTCTGCATTTCTGATTACCCATTACTAATGCACCAAGAAATAAGAAATCTAGAGGGATTGCCGGTAGAGCAGAAGTTGATAGAGGGAGAACAGAGCATGCAAACATGGTTTGTGTTTAAGAAGTGCTGCATAGAGCCATGGTGGCACAGTAGTTAGAATGCAGCATTGCAAGTTAATTCTGCTGACTGTCAGCAGTTCGATCCTCACCAGCTCCAGGTTGACTCAACCTTCCATCCTTCCAAGGTCAGTAAAATGAGGATCCAGATTATTGAGGACAATATAATGACTCTGTACACCGCTTAGAGAATGCTGTAAAGCAATATGAAGCAGTATATAAGCCTAAGTGCTATTGGTATTGCTATATGTGCATATGAGTGTTGAACCCACTGGGCCGCTGATCAGACAAATTTCCCAGCAGTCAAACACATGAAGTGTTGACTAGCTGTATGCCAACAAATTGTGGCCAAATGTTTTTTTTTTTAATATATCTTAAATATGTGCATCATTGTCCTACAGAATTGTAACTCTTTTTCTAAGCAAAGATTTTTGTGGCTGCAGTTAGTACTCAGTTTTATGGATACTCATCCTACTGAGACTATCTTCTTCTCCATGAATCTGGAGCAAAATGTGAAAGAGTCCAGATGTATCTTTGTAAATCTCTGGATTTTATCATTTGTTGTATTATGTTAATTATATAATATATTATGTAAGAAATAACTGATACAGTGTATTGATTTGCAAATTGAAAAATTCCTTCTATGGGCAAAAGACATTCCTGGAATTCTGTGATTTTTTTTTTTTTATTTTTTTTTGTGGAAAAGAGAGCAAAACTGCATGAAATGTTTCATAATATCTTGAAACAGGAGAGGAACAGTTTAAAATACATATAATAAAGTGGGCTAAGAATTTTGGTTATAGTATACAGAGGGATCAATGGGAAATATGTGGTTAAAAGGGTTGAAATTTATATTGTGTTATGATTTTAAAGAGATTTTTTATAAAATGATTGGTATGTGATACCAGTGAAATTATCCAGAATGCATAAAGGCACAAAAAATGTTTGTTGGATTTTAGATCAAAACATTAATGACTCTATATTGGTAACTGTATCAAAGAAAGTTGGAAGTGATTCCTTACTTATTTTCAATTTATTTGGAATAAAGTGTTAGTGTTAGCATTATTGTTATAGCTTTCCTTGATTTTGAGACCTTGACTTTGACCTAGTGGATCAGGTCACATGACCTCCTGTAGACTTCCTATGGTTCATGTAAAAGTTGGCCTCCCTTGAGAAGACAAATCCAACCCTAAAAACAACAATATTTGCTGAGATAACATAGCTGCATTTGTCTTTATCTTTTTAGGTTTCAGGTGCAGTTTCATCTCCAAATTTAAAACTTGACTCGAATGGAAAAATAAGGCTCTAGCTTAGCCTTTATCCTGGCATTTCTGGGTATTCTTTGGCAAGATTTTTTTAAAAATAGAGAATTGTTTAATCATATGAGCTTTACTTTCTGCTGGTGCAAGCCAGCCACAGGTTTATAGCCTAAGGATTAAATTAGACCTTAATAAACCATCCCATTTCCTCAATTTCTCCATCTATTTTGAATATATTTTGGTGAGATTTCAATCATTGAGTTTCATTTCCAAGAACTTCATTTAATCTTTTTTAGGAATAAAGGCCTATAAAAATATTAGTCTCTGTGGCTAGTTAATTGTTATTTTATTTGGTCACTTGCTTCATTGTTTAACAAAAGAAAATCCTTATAGCATAGCTCAGATAAGAGTGGCCAAGAGCAATAAAGATACATCAAATCACCAAGTAGAGAACCATACTTTTAAAAAAATAACATCTGCTTCCACACTTGTTCAAATTGGACAAACAGGCTGTAGATTGTTCCACTTCATAGCTGGACTGTGTATTTAATCAAACCGAACACTGAGCTTCCAGATAAAGTAGAACTGCTTTGCCTTGCCAAGACTCTGAAAATGTACAGGTCATATGTTGTATTTGTAGCTATAACAGTCATGTTTATCACTTTACTCAAAACTTTTTTTTTTTTTGGGGTGAACTTCAGGGAGAGAGCGCTAGACCAGATTAAAAGAGAAAGGCACCAGAGGGTCAAAAGTTTCCCTGCCTTATATTTTGAATCTAAACAAGGTCAATTCCATTTACTTACTTTGAGGGAGAAAGGGGAATGCTCCAGGCTAGTTAATTTACTATTATTTGTGTTTCAGAAATGCTGCAAATTAACCTAACACCTCTGCTAGATTAAACTGTAAATCGACTTTTGCTTTCATTTTAAATTCTTAGTGAAACCCAAGGTTTAAAAACCTTAGGTTGTGATTTGAGTTCTTGCTACTTAAATGAAGGTCTCCTTGAAGATTACCCATGGCACCCTTTATAAACTCAGCTAGTAGCCCAAAATATGCAAGTTTCCTGATGATATACAATACATCATTTCTCCAGGAGTTTATTTCACTTTTCATTGCCTCTTTGGCAGGGGTGAAATGTAAAATTTGTTACTACCGGTTCTGTGGGCGTGGCTTGGTGGTGCTGGTGGGGTAATGTGACTGGGTGGGCGTGGCCAACTTTTTTTTAAAAAAAACTTTTCAAAGCATTTTTTCTGCAAATGCAAAAAAATGCTTTGAAAAGCCTCTGCCGATCAGGAACACAGCTGGGATCGTCAGAGGCTTTTCAAAGCATTTTTTAAACCACCTCTTCCGCTGAAGAGGTTGCAGAAAAAAATGCTTTAAAAGTCTCTTCTGCAACCTCTTCTGGGGAAGAGGTGGTTTAAAAAATGCTTTGAAAAGGCTCTGATGATCCCAGCTGTGTTGCCTGATTGTCAGAGCCTTTTCAAAGCATTTTTTTAACCACCTCTTCCCCCGAAGAGGTTGCAGAAAAAAAATGCTTTGAAAAGCCTCTGACGATTCCAGCTGAGCCACGCGATCATCAGAGCCTTTTTTTTTTTACTTTTAAAAGCATTTTTTGGGTGGAAGAAGTTGTAGAAAAAACCCTTTTAAAAGTAAAAGTTAAAAAAAAAAAGCCTCTGATAATTGTGCGGCTCAGCTGGGCATGGTGGGGGGGGGCGCAGGGATTTTTGCTACCGGTTCTCTGAACCACCCATCTCCATAGCTATCAGATCGAGCGATCCGGTCCGAACCGGGAGCATTTCACCCCTGCTCTTTGGATATCTGCTTATTTGTGTGTTTTGGTCTTTCATTTGATTTTGTATAAATATCTTTTGATGCTCTATTTTTGCATTCACTATATTGGTTTGAGTAAAGCAGAGTACAAATGTCCTGCATAAATAATTTCCCCATGGAAAAGAGCTTCATTATAAAAGAAGGATGGCCTTGTGTGTCCTTTGCACTGGCTGCATTTTCGAACTAACTGAAGGCTCCAAGTACAGTTGGAAAAACCTCAAAGATACTTTAAAGAGAGTCAACAGTAAGAGTTCCCTTAAGACTGATTTGGCAGCTAAGATTAGTAGAAGTGAAATGAACAGCTGGTCTGTGCTCAGTTTCCTTTATGTACTCATTAAAAACTATTTCAGCTGTGCTTCACATGGAGTCATTAGATTTTCCTCAGGGAGTTAATCTATCTGGTGAGTAGAGTTCATGTGCTGTCCAAGCAACTTCAGAGACCTAGCCAGGGCTTCAGATGAATGCACCAGTTATAGATAGTTAGATAAGTAATGTTAATGGGCTTCTGATGAAAGCCCATAAAATTTTAATGGCAAGAAATAGACAAATTAAATCAATGCATTAGATGGAATATTCATAACGTCTATTTACAGAGTTAAAACCCATAACCAAATATTTTATAGGAAAAAGATTAAAAGATTAATATTTTTCTACTGAACATTTGCTTTGGAATTCACTCCAGACTAATCTAGATTCATTTTCTTCGAAGGTGCTTTCCAGTCCAGAAAGCATCCTTATCTCAATGACAAGGTAGTTTTCCAAAACACAGTAGTCAGAGGTTGTCACTGCATTAAAGCACACACTATTCTGGTTTAAAGAACTACTCTCCTTCTGCGATTCCCACAGAGATTTCTCTCCCCAGCTGAAATTGCAGTTAACTCTTTGCAAAGTTGGTGCCATGACTCTATCAGGAAGGCAGATTAGTGGCTTATTTTTCCTCTCCTATCCTGGGAAACCAATTAAAAACAAATCTATGTTGTGAATAGTATGTAACAGCTTTACTTCATTAATAAGCAGCATCAACTATACAGATATATAAATAACTACAAAGTAACACATAGGTGTAAGAACTTGAAACTAATGAATAACTAAATTTAATGTAAAGGACTATCTTTTGTCCTTTAGTGATGGTATGTCCAGAGCTAGCATTCAATTGTCTCTTTTTCAACTTTACTCACACATGAACATGATTTCTATCCACTGACTGCCTTTTTTAACTTTGAAAGTTCCTGTCTTTCTTCCATTGACTAAGATGCTGTCAACTAGGAATGTGTGCAGGGGCAAAAAATTCAAGATAGTAGGAGTGACTTTGTGATTTAAGTCTCATTCTTTTTAATATGCCTCACATGTACATAAATGAGGGTAGGCTTCAGTTGAGTCACAAAAACCTCACTAAAGAGAAAAGACTAGAAGGGAGGTATTGTCTGCAAAAAAACTCAAATCAGTTTTGAAGTTGGGACAGCAAAGTGCTTGATGTTCTGATAAAGATGTTCTCAAATTGCTTCTTACTCTCTCTGCTAAATGAATAAAGTTGGGGGAGGGGGAGGGAAGGCACAAAGCTGGTGACTTTGTCTCTTTCAGTCAGATCCTTCAAATCTGATAACACCCAGATCTACCTCCTCCAAACATTTTGCAAATACAGTAGGGCATCCTAAATGTTTGTCTGCAATTAGTAATTGGGTAGAGGAGGAACAATAAATTGAAACCGAATTCAGACAAGACCAAGCTGTCCATTGTGAGTGTCATAATTCCACTTCCAGGAACAAAGTAGATCTGAACGTTCTTAATGGAATGACACTGTTCTAAACAAAGCAGGAATGCATCTGATAGTGCTTTCGTACACCCATTTGTCTAGTTTCCCAGACTGAGGCAATGGCCAAGAGTGTTTTTATCAGCTTGAATAGATATGTCCTGTCCCATTATGGAAGATGTTGACTTTAATACTGTGGCGTATCTGCTTGTAATTAATCTCCAGATCTGATTATAATATTCTGCTGTAAGTGGGATGCTCCACTGTCTATCTTGGAAACTTCAATTGTTAACAAATCTTGACAGTCAGATTGGACTTGGGAAGAATGTAGAAGATACTGTATCATATTACACCAGTGCTTAAAGCACTGTAATGCCCTGATTTGTTTCTGAACAAAATATAAATGCTGGTCCATTTTATATAATTTTGGGAACAACAACAACAACAACAAAAACCTGGCCCAAGCTCAAAAAAATTTGGCATATATCTCATTATCTCAGCTCTTGGCATGCAGCATGCAACTTCCATTGCCTTTCAAGAGTGAATACTGAGAAATAAAATATATTTTATGTAAAATATGCAAAATATGCAAAGTTATATTTTGCATCAATCTGATATAAATATGTAAATATGGGTTTTACTTTTCAGAAGTAAATCCCATGCGGTTTAAATATTTTATTCCTGAATGATTGCACCTAGTATTGCAACTTACAGGTAATGCTAAATTAAAAAAACAAAAAGACACATTGAATGTCAGAAACAAAGGTTATCTCTTGTAGCAGACAATACCTTTTGGAATGTGGGGAGTGAAAGAGAAGAAGAATGGAAAACTGTAGACTGGGTTATCTTCCTTAAACTCAGACATTCTGTTCTTTAGTTTTCAAGAACTGGCTGTTCAGTCAGGTCAGTGACTGATGTGCTAAATGAGTCATCATAAAGAAAGAAAGAAAAGGATTTATGTGAATTATGTATTAACTTCAATTGGATCAATTCAGTGAACATCCTGAATACTATCACAACAGTATTTTACATCAATAAAATATGTCACTTATAAAATTTAGATGCTTCAAACAGCAGTAACCTACAAGGGAATTAGTGAAATAGGTTTTTGCTTCCACCTGTGGATATTATACAAATTTCACCCTTCTGGGATGTCACAATTTAACTAAAGTTAAAGTTTGATAGGCTTTGGGGATCCAAAACATGTAGCTGGAAACAAAGATGATTAAAGTCTCATTTATGTTTCTTATAGAACAAGGCATTTTGATGGGACATATTACGAAACAGCTAATATATTGGCAAATTATCCATTACCTGCCATTTCACAATATTTGTCTCCTCAGGCAGCCTCAAGTGTTTCAGCAAAAAACATAACATTAGACACAGCTGACAAGACAATGAGGCAGTTCTCAGCAGTTCTTGCGTAAGTGGAATATATTGAAAAAAGCTGTTTCTCTGTAATATTTTCATACATTGATACAAAAGAGTCTGGTGAATCAGAAATGAAGAAAATGAAGTCTGATACTATACTATTAGATATATATTTATTAAATAAAAAACAACCATCAGAAGCTACCTGTGAAACAGAGCATTTTATTCATTTAGCAGTATTTTCAATAATTAGAATGCTAATGTTGGTATTACTGGGCTTTCAAGTCACCTTTAAGATGATATAATTTGGAAATCTATGTTGTTCAGTCATTAAGTTGTGTCCAACTCTTTGCAACCCCATGAACCATAGCATGTTAGGCCCCCTGTTAGGCCCCCTGTCCTTCATTGTCTCCCTGAGTCTGTCCAAACTCATGCCCACTGCACTGATGAAACTATCTATCTCATCCTCTGCCGTCCCATAATCCTGCTTTTCTTTTTTCTTCTTTCTCTATGCTGAACAGAGAGTTTTTTTTCCTTTCATCCTCCCTCCCCCCACCATTTTGTTTCCTTACCTTGCAGAGCCATTCTTTTCTTTCTCTGCCAAAGCAACACCCACCCCTTGGAACATTATACACACCAAATCCATTTAGCCCTGAGTTGCTCATGCTTAATAGTTTCTTAAAGACCTTTCACAGGCATGCAGCTGGTATGTTGGGTGAACCTATCAACACTTTTTTTTTGACATTGTTGTGTGGCTTGAAATTAGATTGTCCTTGAATGCCGTTATGCTATTATTGTGTTATTACTGCTTATTATTTATTGTATTGTATTTAATCCTGTGTTTAGGGACCAGAGATAATAAAATAAAATAATAATAAATAACTTTATTGTTATTTTACGTGTATTCACAGTACCCATACAACGAAATTCACTTAACACCCAAAGACCAGGTCCAACACACATAACAATCCCCAAACACACTCCCACCCACCACAATTCTCCACCCCTAAACCACCCAAAAATCCACACAACAAACCAAGTAATACTGTCCAACAGCTCACTGATGGTGGCCCTTTAGTTCATTATTGAGTGCAATTATAGCTCCGGGGTAAAAACTATTCAGAAAACGTGTGGTCCGAGTTTTAATTGTTCTGTATCTTCTGCCAGAAGACAACAGTCCAAAAAGATGGTAAGCAGGATGGGAAGAGTCTCTGAGAACATTATGCAACTTTCTCAAACAGCGGGATTCGAAGATGTCGTCCAGGGCTGGTAGCTGGAGTCCGATGATATTCTGGGCAGTTTTAATGATTCTCTGCTTTTTTGTCCGCTACAGAGCTGCTCCCATACCATGCAAGAATGCCGTCCATGAGATATAAGTGTTCTCCGAGATATAAGATGCTATTGTAAGCTAGGCAGATATATATAAATTGATACAATAGACAACATGATTAGATTACTGCAACACAGTTTATATGGGGCTGTACTTTAAGATCATCTGGAAGCTACAGTTGGTCCAGAGTGTGGTCCAGTGCTGTCCAAGTTGGCCTGGCTCCTAGTATTTTTCCAAGTATATTTCAAATGTGATGGCTACTATTTCAGAATTCTACAGTTTGAGACATATAAGATCATTAACTTTAGAAGGCCACGATCTTCAACTAGGTTGGCATGCCTTCTTGCAGTATAGGAAGAATAAGATACATAGTTTCTTCCAAAGACACTATGTTAGGAATGCACTGTTATCAGTTTGGTTCAAAATAAAAGAACAACACTATTTGAAAATACTAGTCTGGCCTTCCACAATGGAAACATTGGTACATCCTAATGTTATTAATATGGAAAAAAATGTAAGATATAAAGATATTTTGAACGAAAAAGGGGAATTAAAAACTAAGCAGGAACTTAGTAGTCAAGGGATGGATATTGCATGGTGGCCACATATGCAGATACAATCTCGCTACGAGAAATGCTAAAATGTATCAATTTAATAAAGAATTAACAGAATTGGACCAGATATTAACTGGAATGGATGAAAAATGGATAAAGAAAATATATTGTTATTAGGTATTGAGCGTGAATGTGAGCAGGTAAAGGAGATAATGATTGAAATGGGCTAAAAATTTTAGATATGCGACAGAAATAGATAGATAGCAGAAACTGATGCAACTGTTGAGGGGTCCTCTATTACATCATGGCTCTTGTCTGTGGGAGAACTTTTTCAATCTACGGCCCCGTGGGGTTCCGCTGTGAGAGGGCGGGCCGGAGGTCGCCCCCATTGGAGGAGATAATTTTAGGACCCTCCTGCTGTTGTGGGAGGACAGTTGAGACACCAACAGCACATCGATGAACAATTGGCTGTGTTACATCTTTTGTGAAGTCCCCTGTCTGAGCTTTGGGCCTCCATCGCTGCATTTTGGAGATGTATACGACTGCAGATCTTCTTGCGCTGCGAGATTCCCCCTTCTCGCAGATGTGGCCCTCCTCACTATCGAGGGCCCACCTCAAGGAAGGGTTTTGGGACCCAGAGAGGTGGCATGTGAAAACGAGGGGATTGAGGGGTTTTTTAACAAAATTTTTAGTCAAATTTTTAAGGGGTCCTAGGGAGGGGGAGGGTCAGATTGGAATTCGGGCTGTGGGTATGGGGGATAACCCACAAGGGGGAGGGTCGGGTCTGGCAGTGAAGCGTGGTGTGGGGGATGGAGGACCCGGGATCGAGGGGGGGGGGGTTAGAGCTTGTCCAGATAGTTTTTTGAACATCAGTACTGTAGGTGGGAGGGGTAGATATGGCGGGAGCAGGGGGCCATATCGTGTTAGGGGAGTGCGCACTCGCTGTCTACGAGCGGTGGCGTGCTCCGGCCCCCAAGGCTCTACTCGCTCCTCAGGTTGCATAGACCCTCAGGACCCAGGCCTTCGGCTGATGCTGTGCAATGCCAGGTCCGTAGTAAATAAAGCCCCCCTCATCTGTGATCTTGTTCAGGAGGGGGGTGCGGACCTGGCAGGTATTACGGAGACCTGGTTGGGCCAGGAGGGGGGGGGTTCCCCTCGTTGAAATGTGCCCGCCAGGTTTCCAAGCATTCCATCAGCCGAGGTCACAGGGGAGGGGCGGGGGGGTAGCGGTTATCATTAAAGAAGGTCTGAGACCGAGGGAGGCCACTGTTCCTCAGACGGCCGGCTGTGAATCCCTTTTTGTGAAATGGGGTCATGGGGTTCAGATGGGTTTGCTGATCACGTACCTGGCTCCCTGCCACGTGGCAACAGCCCTGCCCGAGCTACTCAACGTCATCGCCGCGGTGGCGGTTGATACCCCTAAGCTTATGGTTATGGGGGATTTCAACCTGCCGTCCGTGGGTGAGACGTCAGAGATGGCTCGGGAGTTCATGGCTTCCATGACAGCTATGGACCTGACCCAGTTAATTCATGGCCCTACCCACACAGGGGGAAACACGCTGGATCTGGTTTTTGTCTCTGGACAGTGGTTGAGGGATCTTGATATAGGGGATATAGTTACTGAACCCTTGTCATGGTCAGATCACTCTCTCCTTCGTCTCGACTTTCGAACCGCTGCACCCCGCCGCAGGGAGGTGCCGGTCAGATGGTTCCGCCCCAGGCGCCTGATGGAACCTGACAGATTCCAGACGGAGCTTGGGCCATTTCCTGAGGTTCTGGCACACGCCTCGACTGGAGACCTGGTGGCCGCCTGGGATAGGGCGGCTGCTGGTGCTCTGGATCGGGTCGTGCCTTTGCGGCCTCTGACCCGGCGCCGATCTCAATTGGCTCCTTGGTTTACCGAGGAGCTGAGGGAGTTGAAGCGCCGGAAAAGACGCCTAGAGAGTAGTTGGAGGGCCAGTCTTCTTGAATCTGACCGGACACTAGTAAGATCCCACATTAGGAATTACTTAGTGGCGATAAAAGCAGCGAAATGTAGTTATTTTGCTGCTCTTATTGCGTCATCAGATAATCGCCCGGCCGCCCTCTTTAGGGTGACCCGCTCCCTGCTCCACCAGGAAGCGCGGGAGGACCCCTTGGAGGGTAGAGCCGAGGATTTTGTTCAGTATCTGTATGACAAAATCACTCAGATTCGGGAAGATTTGGACTCCGACTGGGTAGTCTCAGGGGGAGAGACGGGGGCAGGTCTTGAGAATGTTATCTGGGATGAGTTTGATCCTGTGACCCCTGAGGACGTGGACAGGATTCTGGGTAGACTGAACGCGACCACTTGTTTATTGGACCCGTGTCCTTCCTGGTTAGTACTGGCTTCCCGGGAAGTGACACGAGGCTGGCTCCAGGGGATTATAAACGCTTCGCTGAGTGAGGGTGACTTTCCCGCCGCCTTGAAAGAGGCGGTGGTGAGGCCTCTCCTCAAGAAGCCTTCCCTGGACCCGGCAATGTTGGTAAATTATCGTCCGGTCTCCAATCTTCGCTTTGTTGCGAAGGTTGTTGAGAGTGTGGTCGCGCAACAGCTCCCCCAGCACCTGGATGAAACGACGTATCTGGATCCGTTCCAGTCGGGCTTCAGGCCCGGGTACAGCACGGAAACAGCATTGGTCGCGTTGGTTGATGATCTCTGGAGGGCTCGGGACAGGGGGTGCTCCTCTGTCCTGGTCCTGTTAGATCTCTCAGCGGCTTTTGATACCATCGACCATGGTATCATGCTGCACCGGTTGGAAGAGTTGGGGGTGGGAGGCACTGTGTTGCGGTGGTTCTCCTCCTTTCTCTCTGACCGGTCGCAGTCTGTGTTGACAGGGGGACAGAGGTCGACCCCAAGGCCCCTCATATGTGGGGTGCCGCAAGGGTCGGTCCTCTCGCCTCTCCTGTTCAACATTTATGTGAAGCCGCTGGGCGAGATCATCCGTGGTTTCGGGGTGGAGTACCATCAGTACGCTGACGACACCCAGCTGTACATCTCCACCCCGGATCACCCCAACGATGCCCTTGAAGTGATGTCCCGGTGCCTGGAGGCCGTACGGATCTGGATGGGGAGGAACAGGCTCAGGCTCAACCCATCCAAGACTGAGTGGCTGTGGTTTCCGACGTCCCGATATAGTCAGTTGACGCCATCACTGACTATTGGGGGCGAATCATTGGCCCCCACGGAGAGGGCTCGCAACTTGGGCGTCCTCCTGGACTCACGGCTGTCTTTAGAAGAGCACTTGACGGCCGTGACCGGGAGGATTTTTCATCAGGTTCGCCTGATTCGCCAGTTGCGTCCCTTTCTGGATCGGGACTCTTTACGCACGGTCACTCATGCCCTTGTCACCTCCCGCCTGGACTATTGCAACGCTCTCTACATGGGGCTCCCCTTGAGGAGCACCCGGAGGCTCCAACTGGCGCAGAGTGCGGCCGCGCGGGTGGTAATGGGAGCGACATGGCGTTCCCATGTAACACCTCTCCTGCGTGAGCTGCACTGGCTCCCGGTGGTCTTCCGGGTGCGCTTCAAGGTTTTGGTTACCACCTTTAAAGCGCTCCATGGCTTAGGACCCGGGTACTTGCGGGACCGCCTACTACCACCAATAGCCTCCCACCGACCAGTACGCTCCCATAGAGAGGGGCTCCTCCGGGTGCCGTCAGCCAAACAATGCCGACTGGCGGCCCCCAGGGGGAGAGCCTTCTCTGTGGGGGCACCTACTATCTGGAACGAGCTCCCCCCAGAGATACGGAGGATCCCGGATCTGCGCACCTTCCGCCGCGCCTTAAAGACCTTACTATTTCACCAGGCCGGCCTGGCCTAATTTTCCCCCTCTTTTATAAAAGATTTTTAAAATTTTAAATATTTTAAATATTTTAAATATTTTTAGTATTTATATATTCAATTTTAAATTGGTTTTAAAAGTTTGGGGTTTTAAATTTGTCGGGGCCAAAATTATTTAATTTGATTTTATTCTATTTTTTAAATTTTGTATTGTATGTGTTTTTATTGTTTGGCTGTGCACTGCCCTGAGTCCTTCGGGAGTAGGGCGGTATAGAAATCTAATAATAAAAAAAATAAATAAATAAAAAAAAAACTGTGGGATAGAAATGTTAACTTGACTATGTCAACTGCATATAAAGAAAATTTGTATAAAATGTTTTATAGATGGCATTTCCCACCGGCAAAATGTATAAACTGGCAAAAATGTATAAAGATAGATCCGCTAAATGTTAGAAGTGCAATCAAATACCTGTTTCATATTATCATATGTGGTGGATATGCCCCAAAGCTAAAACATACTGGTAAAGCTAAAAATGATAAAATAGCACATAGATGTGAAACCAGAGACATTTTTATTGGGCATTTTACCAGAAAAATATGATAAAAGGACTACATATTTGGTTTTACATGTATTAACTGCAGCCAGAATTGTATTTTTTGTATGATATACAATTCCATATAGAATTGTATAGAAGAATGATGAGATCCTGACAGATAAGAGTGTAATTAAGAAAATATTAGAATATGCAGAAATGGATAGACTAACATTTACTATTAAGGATAAAGAAGAAACTGAATATTTTTTGATATGGGACATATTTTACCAATGGTTAGACAACAGAAACAGAAGTTAGAAATGGAGAGTTGTAAAAAGAGGAAATGTGGAAATGGAGAATTGTTAAAGTATAATGTTTATTATTATTATTATTATTATTATTATTGTTATTATTATTATTATTATTGTTATTATTATTATTATTATTATTATTATTATTTAATCTTTAGTGAGATTCACAGCCTTTGAGGCTGGTTAATAGCTCAGCAGCTCGAGTCCTAACCAAGGACCTAGGAACTGTTAAGGTATCATCGGAGGATGTAAGCTGTTCCGAGTAAGGTGGTTTTTTGTAGAGTCAAAATGTTCAAGTCCGGCAAATTTAGAATTTCTAAATAGTGGGTTAGCCCTTTGGGTATTGCTCCAAGGGCTCCAATTACAATCGGGACAACACACGATTTCTTTTTCCACAGTTGCTCAACTTCAATTTGCAAGTCCCGGTACTTTGTGATTTTTTTGTTGCTGCTTATCTTCAATCCATGCATCACCAGGTATTGCAATGTCAATGAACCATACTTTTTTCTTTTCAACTATTGTTATGTCAGGTATGTTGTGGACCAAGTGCCTGTCAGTCTGAATCCTAAAGTCCCACAAGATCTTGAGTTTCTCATTCTCTAAAACTTTCTCAACCTGATGTTCCCAGTGGTTTTTGCTGTACTCAAATCCAAACTTCTGGCACAATTTCCAGTGAATGATCTTAGCAACACGGTCATGGCATTGTAGGTAGTCAGTTTGTGAAATTTTGCTGCACCCACTGATCAGGTGGTCGACTGTCTCATCTTTCTCATTGTAGAGGCGGCATTTGCTGTTGGTGGTAACATGTTGAATTTTTGCCTTCATGCAGTTTGTGGCTAGGGCTTGTTCTTGAGCTGCCAAAATAAAGCTTTCTGTTTCTTTTTTCAGTACTCCTGATCTGAGCAATACCCAAAGGGCTACCCCGCTATTTAGAAATTCTAAATTTGCCGGACTTGAACATTTTGACTCTACAAAAAAACACCTTACTCGGAACAGCTTACATCCTCTGACGATACCTTAACAGTTCCTAGGTCCTTGGTTAGGACTCGAGCTGCTGAGCTATTAACCAGCCTCAAAGGCTGTGAATCTCACTAAAGATTAAATAATAATAATTATTATTATTATTATTATTATTTTACTAATATTATTATGATAAATACTACTGCAAACATTGGTATTATGACTGCTTAAAAACAATTGTACCCAGATCACACACTGTTTGATGGAAATTGAATTTTTATATGTTATATAAATAAAATAAACAAAACATTTAAAAAAGGTGATTTGTGCCAAAAGCTTCATTCAAGAAAAAAAGGAAAGTTCTTTGACGTCAGTTACCTTGCTTGCTCTGAACAAATCCATATTTTCATCATTTGACTTGCTTATCAATGTTGTTTTTAAATGCTGTAGCTTCACACCAGCGGCAAATAGACATACATCTGAAAAGAATTTGGCAGTGTACATGCTTGTATAAACACATACATTTATTAAAAGCCTTTTCCTGGTTATGACTTTATCAGAGGCATGGACTGCATAAAAAGAAACACTAATACAAATAAAAGTAGAATTATTTGCCCCTTTAAAACACTTTACAAAAAATGTGAATTCAGCAAAAGACCAAGACATAATGACATTAGTATTTTCAATGTTTCCTTCCATGTTAATTTACCTGTTTACTAATAACAGCCTTAAAAAAGTCAGGCAGCTCCAAATTTGATAAATAAATAAAAACAAATGTCCCATAGTAACCTGCTTATAGATTGACTCTGTTAAACTCAAGCTAATTTTCTTTTTTCCCAAACAAGGTCTAAAAATGTTTGCAGTTTATTAGCTGCCTATAATTCTAACATTATGGTTGTTACACCAAATCTGATTTGGTGGATTTGCCTCAAGGTAGATGGAACAGTCTATTTATGGCCTGTCTACTCTTTCCACATCTGTTCCATTTTGATACCACCTTAATATTTTTTCTTCTTAAAAGGATCGAATATAAGTATAAATATAGTTACATTTTAATTTTTAACAAGTTGGATTTTCTTTAGGGAAATTTTAAATCGAAGAATGGAATCAAGGTAACCTGCATTTAAAAACAGTTCTTGAGCATCAGTTTCAGAAATGAAATTTCCTTCCATACTTCTTGACCTTTGGCCTAAGATCAGATCTAGTATATCTAAACTGTGCATCTAGAATAGATGATGAAACAGGCTGGAGATATAATGATTTGACTGTTCCCCCCCCCCAAGGTTGTTTATATGAACAGCTGGGAACAGAGATATTGGTCAATATCTGGTGTTTGCCTATGTAATTGCTTTCCCATCCCATCCCAATGTAAAAATACCCAAGTTGCTTTAATATTTAATCTGAATGTATATTTAAAATTAGTAGGCAGTAATTTCATTTTTTTTAACTGTAGCTGCTCCTATGCAGCATAATTTTGATAGGTAATGTCTTTCATTAAAATACCTGCACTATGTAGAGAATAAGAATGAAAAGGCTATTTGAATCTTTTGCTAGTTAAATGGAGAAATGCTAAGATATACTCATACCTAAAAGTTATGTCATTTAGTTTTAAAAATAACTCTGGCAAACTCTACACGTGTTGCTGCAGTAAACAAATGAAGTCTGGGAATTTATTCTCTCATTCATAATTTTAAAGCCCAGAAGTACTTCAGTTTTCTCCATCTCTACTATTAACACTTCATCATATTTCTTGAGTCTGCTTCCTCCACGCTGTTTCAAATAGTGTGCGTATGTATATATATATACATATACAGACGTATATGTATTTATATATTGGATGGATGGATGGATGGATGGATGTTATTGGGGTTTTTTTCTCCCTTTGGAATCAGTATTTCAAAAGTGGTTTGTCATTGCTTCTTTCCTAGGACTGAGAAAGAGAAACTGATTGTTTCAAGTTTACTCAGATGATATTGTGCTTAAAGTGGTGATTCAGGTGACTTGAGTCATTTTAGACAGATAAAGTGATTTTAAATTTAATGAAGACTCTGGATTTGTAAGTCTCTTTTAGTCCATGGACAAAGCTATATTGATTTTGTTTTCTGATTTTGACATGAGCTTGATTACCATTACAGACAGGGGTGGGATTCAGCCATTTTGGACCGGTTTGGGCGAACCGAATGTTAATTTTAATCTGGTTTGCCAAACCAGTTGTTCCAAGGACTGGCTGACCCTGCCCACCCCACCCTACCCTGCCCCTCCCAGGAGTCTCCATGCAGCCCATTTTGGATGCTAGGTAAGTGCAGGGCATGTGCAGAGGCTCTGGGAGGGCAAAAAATGGGCCTACCGGAAGTCCTGAAATGGGCCCATTTCCACCCTCCTGGAAGCTCCAGGAAAGCCTCCAGAGCCTTGGGAGGGTGAAAAACGGGCCTACCGGAAGTACCGGAAGTCCAGAAATGGACCCATTTCCAGCCTACAGAGGGCCTCTGGTGCCTGGGGGAGGCTGTTTTCGCCCTCCTGGAGGCTCGAGGAAAGCCTCCGGAGCTTGGAGAGGGTGAAAATGCCCCCCCCCATGATGCAGGAGGACTAGTAAGCCATGTCCCCATGGCCATGCCCACCCAGCAACTGGGCAGCAAACCGGTTGCTGAAATTTTTGAATCCCACCCCTGATTTCAGACCTTTCTAGAACCCCTTATTTAATGTCCATTTGTAGGCAAATATAAAGAAACCTATCCAAGCAGAATTAATGTGCTTCCTATTTTCTTCTATTATGCCCAAAAAAGAGAAACAGCTGCAAGTATTTAGGTGCTTCTCTGTTATACCCTATGATTGATTTTTTTTTTTTGAATGGAATATCAAATCTCACATTTAAATGTTAACATCTCCAACTTGAATATGGATCTTGGCTGATTCACATACCTCTATAGCGTTCTTTGTATCCAGACCTTTGAGGTTTAGGTTTAGTCCCTATACTTTGTCATGCTCTAATTCAATTTTTAAAAGATTGTTATCTTTAAGAACTACAAATGTAACCATAGGAATCCAAAGTTTGTTGAAAGCAAAACAACATCTAAGCTAACATCTGATTGTTTTATCATCTGATTGTTTATCCACATGCAGCATATACACATGTCTCCTTTTCTCTGTTTAGGGATCAAGTGCATTGCACACATATCACCCTTAAAAATAGATGAGATTTTGATCATGCAGCTGCGGCTTCCATTGTTACATTGTTTCCCCTCTCAAAATATCCCTGTCTCTATTTCTGTGAATCTGTAATTGGCAGCCCTTTGTATATCTTATCGTAAATGAAATTTTTTCTGAAGAATAGGAATCCTGATGATTATTTATTATTTTTTATAAATATAATAGCCCCAATATCTGGCTGTGCGTATGTATATATATATATATATATATATATATATATATATATATATATATATATATATATATATATATATATATATATATATAATATATGCACATATATAGTATATGCATGTGTGTGTGTACATTATATACCTTGACCATTCCAATAATCTCTTGCCCAAATCTTTCAAAAACCAAAACAGCAATTCATATTTGTACAACTTGGTAGGCATGTCTTGACAAAAGTGCCCGGAAAATAAATAGCTTGTCGATTATCTCTATTTTAGAATCTATGTATTACTCTCTTATGCCTCTAGGAGTAATTGTTTATTTGAAAACTGTAAATTACAAAAGACATTGTTCCTTGTAAACATTGAGATAAAGGAATGTTTTTCTGCCTACCAAAGATCATTTAGTATGTCTCAATAGCCAGTTTTGGGAATCTGACAAAAGACTGGGAACCTGGAATGCAGTAAACATATTGGTATCGCTTCAGTAAACGAATATAATAAACTACAAGACAATCTGGTTGAAATAAGGCAGTAATAAGATATATAAGTAATATACCAAAAGGTCAAATTAATTTGTGTTTGCAAATTATATTAATTAATCAAATATGTTAATTAAATGGAAGCAAACTTAAAATAATTTACATCAGTTGAGACACATGTGACTTTAAATATATCCACTATTGAGATAAAATGATGTGAATTTAAAGTGTAGTGAAACACTCTCTTTGGTAAATATAAGACAAGCAGGAGACTTAACTGTGCCCTTTGAACCATTCTGGGTCTATCTGATCTCATGTTAGAAGGTTTGAGGGTTGAGCTAAATAATTTCTGTGTCTGAATGGGATGATGGTGATGATGGTGATGATGACAACAATGACCATAACTAAAAAACAGCCTATGAATAACAAGACAGGGGCGCCACAAACACACTAACTTCAGATTTAATAACCACATATAACATTTTCTTCTACAATATTAAAGAAATAAAATAATTCTACATACCCCAAATTTACTAAAAACTAGACCATATACTAAAAACCTAACTGAAAGCATTTCTGAATGTATTTAATCCCAATGTCAAGTGATTGCTTGCAATCATAATTTTCATTTGAAGTTGTTCATAGCATTACTGTGTACATATAAAGAAAAACTTACTTTTCAATTATTTTGTGTTTTCAACTTAAAAAAAGGTGTAGAACTTAGTTGTGCCGGTCACTGACTATAATTTGTTTGTCTTGCTCAGCAAGAGCATAAGTTCTGCTAGAAGTGACTAGTTTTCTCATCCAGTACAGACATTAGCAGCCTCATAGTCACTGTATTGGCTGTACGTTCAGGGAAGGAAATCTCATAACAATTTGGCAATGTAGGACAAACCTTCATGGTAAGAAGAAAGAAGAAGGGCTAAAATAATCTTTTCCCTACAGTACTTCAGTGTAGGCTAGGCAATATGAACTTTCCACAGAACATAGAAAATGGGCCATGAGGTGAATGAAATATGGAAAAATCTATTATAGTGCATATTAAATCTACTTACAAAATCTATTATAGGTGTATATTAAATCTACTTACAAAATAATCACAAAGAAATAAAAGTTGTACACCTTTATTTTATTTTGAATGTGTTGGCAGTGTCTATATGTACAGTAGACACTGAAGATGTGTTCTGTTTAATATTTGCAAACCCTGCATATTATTTTAAGCGTAGCAGGCAAGTTCTGCTAGATTAAGTCATTGGCCATAAGCATTTTGAGTCTCAAATGGCTCTCTGGATACATTTGGGAAGAGAAAATCACAAACGTTTTTTCACATATGTGCGAAGAACTTGATCTGAAGGAAAATTTGAACAGATTCGTTACTTTTTTAGTGATATATCCATTTTCAGAACATTTTTACAGTTTACATGTTTCCCAAATGTTAGAATGATAGGATATTGTGCTATCAGTTTTCAACAATCACTTTCAGAAGGGAGCAGAGATTTAGGCCTAGTGAGATGAAGGCCTAGATTGCTGATTATTTAACACGTTTTATTGTTCTTCAAAGCATTTGTGCAAGTGTGACAGGAATTGACTGATCAACTTGTTGCCCAAGCCAGACATTATGGGCTGGGAGAGAGTGACTGGCCCAAAGTCATCTAGTTGGCCCTTAGGGTGATTTTAGAACTCTCCTGGTTTCTAGCCGGCTGCCTTAGCCACTAGACCAAATTGATTCTATGATTTTCCCATATGCTTTACTTATATTAGATAGTAATAAATTAAGAAAATGGTAGTAGTAATGATACAATAGCTCCATTATTAAGAGAAGTATTTTGTATTGATACATCTGAAAATACTCATTTTTTTCCTGACAGTTTTTTAAAAATAGCAATAGCACTTAGTTTTATATTCTGCTTCACAGTGCTTTCTAAGCAATTTATAGCATGTTGCCCCTCAATAATCTGGGTCCTCAATTTACTGACCTCGGAAGGATGGAAAGCTGAGTCAACCTTGAGCTGGTGAAATCTTTCTCTCACTAGTGTTATAACAAAGCATCTTTGTGGTTGAAACAGTTTATATTCATATTTATATTTATTTCATTTTCTGAAATTGGTATTTCCTTCTGAAGAAAACTGAATAAAGAAATGTTTTGATAAAAAGGCATAAAGGAAAATGGAGAGATTACATTACCTCTATTAAAAACTCCAGTTATTGATGAACCTAGCATAAGAGAAATGGGTTCTGCCACATCTCAGAAGCTTCTAGCTTAGAAAAGAGAATGTAAGAAAGAATGCAAGAGCAGATAGCCGATCCAATGAAGACAGGACATAGAAGATAAAACCCACCACCGGAAGAACTTATCATTAGGAAAATATTGGAGTGCACAGAGATAAGTAAATTAACCCATGAAATAAATAATGATGAGAATTCATACTACTATACTGTGTGGGGAAGGTGGTACGAATGTATGAATGATAAAATTAAGGAAGGAGAAAAAGATACAGAAACCAATTAGAAATATATAGTATAAGTGATACCAGATTTTTTTTCCATGTAATTATGTATAAACACTGCATATCCGATGTTAAATAGAATTGTTATTATATTTTTATGTATATATAATAAAATCAATAAAATATTTATTAAAAAAAAGAAAGAAGATAAAATCATAGGGTTTGAAGGAACCTTATCAGTCTTCTAGTTCAACCACTCAGCCAGGAGACATTATCAATCATTTATACTATCTCTTTTATATTAGCATGAATACACATATGAACTATTGTAAGATGGAAGGAAGAACAACATCTTTATAATAAACTGATCCAACAGTTTGCATATTTATATATTTGCATCCTTTGAATAATTGCAAATAATAATTTAAATACTCCTGATTTCTAAGAATCAAATAAAGATCCATAAAGTTTTATTCCTAGATATGCAAACAACAACCCCAATGTAATCATAATTAGTACAGGTCCTCCTTAGAATAGGTTAGTTTTAGACTATAAAGATAAAAGCTTTAAATACTTTAACAGGATCTGAAAAGTTATTTTAGTATAAAAACATTTAAAGTATTGTAGAGCTTCCGTCTAATTGAACTTGCCTAGAGTCACATGTAGATGAGATGGGTGGTATACAAATTTAATAAATAAAATAAACCCCTGATAAATAAATGGCTGTATCCATGTGTTTTGGAACATGGAAGTGGTTTGGCATTGCCTTCATCTAAAGTTGTTTACTTGTTTCTTTTATTTTCAATCAGCTCCAGAGACTTGGAATGTCCTGGTGGCCTTTCATCCAAGTAAAAACAGCTTCATTTTCATGCATATTTATTTGGAAGTAAGTCCCACCGAACTCAAAGCAATTTTCTCAAAGTAAGTACTATTGCTACTTACTTGAATTCCTAAAAGAACCAAAAAAATAAATAAATAAAAAAAAGAGTGTTGCTCTTTTTTCAAACATTTTCTATTTTTTTTTATTGAGAAGTTCCCTTAGCTTTTCCCTAAGCCAGATATGATTTACCAGCCAAGTATTACAGTCTGCCAACTGCTTGACCCCACTTCTTTCTTTTGAATAGACTGAACTGATTGCTGATTGGTTGAACTGTATAACTGACTCCATCAATTCATTTAGTCACTTTGCTCAGATCATGATCCCAGTGCCTTTAGCCCCTTCCAATTCTTTTGTGCATTTGCTCACTGGGAGTGATCAGGTATAGTCATGCAAATCCAGAAAGCAACTTGAGAGAAATTCTAAACTAACTGTAATACATTTTGTTACACAATATGTTCCTATAATCTTAATTTTCTTAATATTTCAGGAATTACTGAGTAGGAGATTCTTCGGTAGTATAAAATTCTTAAAATTCTATTAAATTTATTCCTCATTTTTTCATTTAAGTTCATTTCACCATAGGAACTTATCAACAAACAGAACTGGAGATGTATTTAAAATACACTTCTTAAGAATGCTAATCATACTACATAGCTGCAGTACAATTATATTAATGAACAAAGCTTGTTCAGAGAACACATCAGTGGTTATTGTATACACATTTCTCAGTTTGATGGGTCCTATATTGTGGTGCCAACAGTGTATGTATATGCCTTTCTGTCTGTGCTAACCATATTTCACCATCATCTCTCCTTGAAAACAGAAGTGAATGGGAAAGCCTTTGGAAAAAACTTCTGATTTGTCAGAGTCCAGACTGGAATAAATGCAAAGGATCTGCTAAAGCAGGGGTCCCCAACTCCCAGTCTGTGGCCCGGTGCTGAGCCACAGCCCATTCGGAACCGGGCTACGGAAGTGGTGGGTGAATGCGTGCACATGATATTGCATTTGGGAAAGTGGCGCACACGTGCATGAAACTACTCCATCTCCTCCGCCACCACTTCCACCAGTTTGCCAAGCCCAAAAGATTGGGGACCGTTGTGCTAAAGGGATATAACTCTATTGACTGTAAACAAGTATGCAACAAATTTAACAGACTAAAATGTGGATTTAACAGACTAAATTTAACAGACTAAAACCTTTCATCTGGGCTTTAAACCGAAACTGTTAGGTTGAGGAGATACTTTGAGTATGTCTTTTAGCTGGTGTTGTAGCATAGAAATTTGCCATCTAGAAAGGCAACATTCTACGACTGTGATTGCCAATTGAGAAGAAACATGTTATCTAAGCATGTACGGATTTTGAAGAATCTGGATCTGCCTAGAAGGCCTTACAAAAAGTTACAAAATATCACTGTGATAGTTTTATTTATTTATTTATTTATTTATTTATTGAATTTATATAGTGAGCCATCTGTGACATTTGTTGGAAGATTTGGTATCAAGAGGGGACGAAAGAAGTATAAATATGTTCACATGCAAATGTGAATTCTAAGCAATTTCTGAAGAAAGTGATAGGAACTAGTTATTGCAAGGACTATTATTTATTTTAATTGATCCCAGCTGGGCTTGGAAGATAGTTTGGCTCAACACTCTACAGTACTTGCCAGAAATCTGTCATACATCATTGCTCACACTACTATGAACTTGGCCCAAGGAGGTCAGTAACAACAAAAACTAAAACTAAACCTACTCAGTATCCAGGCTTGCTTAAAAATGTAGACATGCTGCCAGCTGAGTATTCACTTTTCAACTTTGTTTTAAGAGGCCCTGATTTCTTAGAACTGGGGGAGGGATGGGCTGCTCAGCAATGAGATGTTCCACATGTGGAGCTATGGGCAGAGGAAGCTGCTGTGCAAATTTCCAGGCATCTGTTTTTATTAAAGCTCAACTTATTGTGAATTAGACCTAGCAATAAGATTCAGCACGTAACCAGTTGATAAAGGTGTGTCTTAGGAAGTTAGGCAATATCTTTCCCCAGGATGATCTTCGAGAACATCACAAATTATTTTAGCAGCTTTGTTTTAATTAAAATCATTAAAGGTTTCTGGCTATGTATTAGCAGCTTTTATATATTATGTTTGATGGACATCAAATACCATGGGACAACCTTTTAATAAGCCTGGAACAATTAATATGCATCCTAAGCAATAATCACTAAGTAATGTCTCTTTGATTATAGTACATACAAAATTATCCTTGAAAATTATGTTTCAGTTGTTAAGATGCACAGATGCACAGAAGGAAATTTTTCCATCAGTGCTCTCTGGTATCCTTCAGACTCATTACCCACAGCATTCATGAAACAGTCCAGGCTCTTCCAAAGGACTTTGGGTATGCATTGTTGAAAATAAGAAGAATGGAAAGAAAAAAATTCCCCCTGAACAATTAAAAATTATCTTAGAATCTAATCTAATTTGAGATGATGTGGAATATTGTAAGGCAAATAGACCTGAAGGTTATGGAGAATGAAAACACTACCATACAGTCAATATGTACGCAGTTTATATAGAATTAAAAATATATAGACCAACTATATAAATCCAGGCCTACATATTATAGTGGAATTAATCAGAGTGCTCATGATCCTTTCTGAGTATTTTTATTAGAATAGAAAATATATTTTTTTTTAAAATGTTAATATTAGAATTTTAATTTATACACTGCTTCCTTATACTGTAGCGATCAAAGCAGTTAAAGGTACACAGAGTTAACAATACAGTTTTCAAGAATCAGTAGTGTGAATATAATAAGATTTCAGGTTTAACATGTCAGTGTAATAATATTCAAACCAGGGGTGAAATGCTCCTGGTTTGGACTGGTAGTGATGGAGGCGGGTGGTTCGGAGAACCAGTAGCAAAAATCCCTGCCCCCACATGCCCAGCTTTTAAAAATGCTTTTAAAAGCATTTTTTCTACAACCTGTTCGGCCGAAAAAATGCTTTTAAAAGTAAAAAAAAAGCCTCTGATGATCGCACGGCTCAGCTGGGATCATCAAAGGCTTTTAAAAGAAAAAAACCCTTTTTTTCTTTTAAATGCCTCTGACGATCCAAGCTGAGTTGCCTGATCGGCAGAGCCTTTTTTTCTTTTAAATCCTCTAATGATCAGGGAACTCAGCTTGGTTCGTCAGAGGCATTTAAAAGAAAAAAACCCTTTCTTTCTTTTAAATGCTCTGACGATCCAAGCTGAGTTGCCTGATCATCAGAGGCATTTAAAAGAAAAAAAGTCTCTGCCGATCAGGCAACTCAGCTGGGATCGTCAGAGCCTTTTGAAAGCATTTTTTTACAACCTCTTCACCAAAGAAGTTGTAGAAAAAATGCTTTTAAAAGTAAAAAGAAAAATTGCAACACCCACCCAGTCACATTACCCCCGTCCACCAAGCCATGCCCACAGAACCGGTAGTAACAAATTTTAGATTTCACCACTGATTCAAACACTGAACTAAAGACTAATAGTGACATCATCTTAGAACAATGATAAATGAACAATGTTGGTATGTATGTGAGTTCTACATATGTTTAGAACATATGTATAGAATATGTAGTACATATATGTAGAACAAACGTAGTATGTATGTAAGTTCTTCATATGTTTAGAACTAAAAATGTTTAGCCACTAATATACCTAGTTAAGGTCTATTCTGTCTTCAGAATAAATATATTTTTCCCATGTATATTCTCAAAATTCTAGGAGACAGAGCTTCTCTGCCACCATCAGTCTGTCATAGAACAATAATGCCACAGATTTTCAAGCAGAGGAAATTACACCAGTTAAATTTATGGGATAAATAGGTATTTGACAAGCAGGTGAACAAAGAAGAAAACTTCAGCACATATGTACTAATTGACTAGGGAAATCCAATTTATTTGCTGCTGGAAAAGTACTCTTTGATTCTGTCACCTCTGTTTTAAATGTCATTTCTAGGCCATGCCTTAATATTGGACCAGTAAGTATTCCCAGAACTCATCCATGACAAAATATTTATTAACCACAATTCCCTACTTCTCGACATCCTGTCTCTAGTTCTTACCTCAGAGGAAGTGCAGGAAAAGCCCCATTTTAAGCCACTAAGCCACAAATGAGGTCTCAGAATATGAATCATAGGACATCCTTTATAATTTGTCCAGTTCTACTTGCAGCTAATGAACAACTTTGCTCCCAAAAAGTATCATTTGGCATTTATTGAGGAGAATGATCTTCATCTTGAATTTGTGGCTGCTTTAAAATTAATATTTCAAAAACTTGAATATGATTATGTGGAAAATGTTTTTAGAGCATCTTAGTTATGCAAAGGATAACATCTGAAATAATTTATGGGACATCATGTTAAAGAAAAATACGATATAGCTTTGGTTATATTGTTTTCATAGCATACTTTCCTGTATTTTTTAAAAAACCAGGTCACTATAACACTGCTTTGGAAGCTGCACCATTAGTCTCACAAGGTTCAAAGTGTGCTAGATATAAAATTATGCATTTATGCCCTACGTACATCATGCACAGTAATTCAGCAGCCTCTAAAATATTTAGACATGTACGGTGCGCAGGAAATTGTAAGTATATTTGGCTGAACAAATAGCCTATTTTATCATTATTTCCAACAATAGAAATTTTCTTATGACTTTCATTGAATCTCCTGCCCACATGGAAATTTGCCAAAAACGTGGGATTTTGGGGTAAGAATGTCGAGTCTGTACAGGTATTGTTCCCCATGCCTTAACTTCAGCTGTCATGTACTCAAATTAAATAAGGGTTTAACAATATATTCTTGGATGAAGAACCACAGCTTTAAACTTTTTATACTTGCTAGAAACAACAGTTATGCAAGCAGTAAATGAAGGACAACATTTTGGCATAATCACAATATTCTGTAGACACCACGGGTTTAAGGCTGTAACAGAGAGTAAATAAGACATTTGTCTTTTCATTTTTTTTTTGCTTGTTTGTTCAGAAGTGGTTTACCGCTGCCACAGACATAATTTTCATCTACTAATCATCTGAATTCCAGAAATTTGAAGGAAGTATATAGAATGTCCTTAGGATGGATTTTTAAGAGTTTATAAATTGCAATGTCTCTGAGCTAAACAAGATTGTAACTCTAGAAAGATCCCAGAAGTTGGAAGCAACATTTACGTATCTGGGAAGCCCCCCGCCAGTTATATGTTATCTAATAACTATCCAATGATTGTGAAATAGACTGGGTTATATTAAATCATTTTCTAATTTATACAGTTCAGAATAAAAAATGGCTGCTCTTCTTACATGAGCATTAGCTTTACAGTTGCAAGAAGCAACAATCCAGCAATATCCTTAAGCAACCTTTCTATTCTCTTCTATTTTTATCCATTTTGTCTTTTACCCATTTATAGTTTGCTTTCTTTTTTGTCCAGTTCTAGATTAGTGTCTACTAAGTGTTTATTTCTTTATCCTGTAAAGCTTTATTGGCTGTTTGGAAGAATATAAATAATAATAGCTAAAATAGTTAAATGATTCCAGACCTTGAAGGACAAATTCAGCTTATTAAGATGATAAATTTTAGTTTTCAGCAAATAGAGTGAAATTATTTAAGACTACTTCTCTCAATGTTAGGAATGTAAGTTACTAAATTAGAATTTATATATAACATTGTATTCAGATTTAGCCACATTCAGCAAGGCTGGCAAAATCCATTGTCTCCCTTCCTGTTCTCCAAAGCAGTACCCCTTAAGCCTTTGGAAAATGCTACATACTGTAGAAGTATCGTGAAATACTTTTTAAATATAATTTTGAAAAACTATACTAAACAGATAAATCTAATAGAAAAACCTAACACACAAATACAAAAAAGAAAAAAAATGTTAAAAAGTATGGAAGAAAGGAAAAATTCTCCCCCCAAAGGATGAGGTTGATGATTGTATGGTGTTACAGTAGTCAGAAAACCACAATGCTATTGCAGAGTAATAGTTTAGGTTGCCAGCCATGTTATAGGACAAGTTTGCGCACTTCCCAGTGTGTGTTGTTGGAGGGTGACTTGGCTTTGCACCAGATAGAAAGACAAGGAGCTCTTCCTGCTTCATCAATCAAGGTCCCCTCCCTTCCCAGAGCTGTCTCACAAACGAACAGTGCAACCGGGAAGGTTCAGAGTGATCAGGAATCAGATTGCCTGCAAATAATATCTTTTTAAAAAAATATTTCACTCAATTTTCTATAAACTCATCTTTAAATCTTCAGCTCTCCCTATTAATCAACAAAAGTCCAGTAAAAACCAACAGAAATGACAACACAATCCCCTTTCATTTAATCCAAATCCCCCTCATTTCTCTTTTAACGGTATATAACAATTGGATATTGCAAAAAATTAAAAACTATTAAGCATTACCAGAAACAATAACCCCTTAATCAGATAACAAAAATAATGATTTAAATATTGCAAACTAATCCGTTACACCCAGATAAACATTTCAAAACAAAAACATACTGATCTAATCAAGATAACTATTAAGCATCATCAGAAATAACAAATTATAATTTAACCATAATCAAATAGACCAATTTTGTATATTTCTTCTTCTTCCTCTAGCCATCCTTAAGTTCCATAGATTGAATTCTGACTCCAGTTTCCTTCTACTATCTTTGCTTCTTCTCTTAAAATTCTATTTATCCCAGTCTATTTGAAATTTCCCTTAGACCTCATATTTCAGTTTAAAAGGAAAGTTTATACTACATTTTGGGTATATTATTTGTATGACATTTTTAATTTTAAAATGAACATCCAATTCAATTCTTAAATCCAACATTCCGATCTCTTTCTTATAGGTCTGTGATGGCAACCCTATGGCACAGGCGCTAGAGGTGGCACACAGAGCCCTCTCTGTGGTTACACGCACCATCACCAGCTGCCTTTCTGGTTTCCGGTGCACCGGCCAACTGGTCTTCACGGGATCTGGCGTGCCAGAAAACAGCCTGAAGACAGCCCAAAAAACAGCCAAAAATGGCCTGGAAAACAGCCTCCAAAACAGCTTGAAAATGCCCCCCCAAATGGCCAAAAACACAGACATGCATGTGCAACCTGGTCTTCAGGTTTCCGGCATGCGCGAATACCAGCTGGCCAGTGCGCATGTGTGTGCCAGCGCACGGCCAACTGGTCTTTATGGTTCTGGCACTCTGGATGCACACATGCATGTGCATGCATATGCAGTCAGGTTTGGGCACTAGGTTCCAAAAAGGTTCGCCACCATTGTTATAGGTTATAGTTTTTAATTGCATTTTAAAGTCCATTTCAGTTATCTTCAAAAAAACTTGTTCATTTTCAATAAGACCTTTTGATTCCTGTATGGAATTAAAAAGTTTGAGCATTTCACAGACCCAAAGATCAAATGTTTCCTTTAAAGTAGCCATCTTTTGCTTTAGTAATTGATCTTCAAAGTCTTGTTTTGAGTTAAAAATGTAAACAAGAAAGGTTTTTCCCACACGAGAGAATTTTCCTAATTAACTTCAAAATCTTTATTTAAATAAATTTCATTCAAAACTTTAACATTTAAAAACTTTGCAAAAAAGAAATGTATAATCATCCTTTTGTTTTATATTGTAAAAATTTGCAAAAAATAAAGATCTTCCAAAGCTGGAAACACATTTTTTTTCTTTTTTAAAATTAGACTGAAGAAAAATTTACCCAGTGACTGGTAAACCTGTAGTTCTGAAGATTTTGCAATTTTAAAGAAGCAATAATAATAATAATAATTAAAAAACTACTCCAGAGTGATTAAAAAGATAATATATGGTTGAATTTTGAGTCAATAATAGACTGCCTGGATGGAACCTATGACTACCAGCTGATCACAAGTGGCTACAAAAAGTCAGTTTCTGCTGTCTATTCACCAAAACCAGTTGTCTGGAGGACATATGGATAGTCTTCCAATCTGTCTTTATTTGAGATAGACTTTCAGCAGTCTGCATCTCACCTCCAAGATGCTTTTTTTGGCTGTAATATCACCAATCCACAAAACAGAAAAAAATGTGGGTGTCAATTGACCTTGTCTCACTGGAAGTTCAAGCATTGTGTAGTAATGATGTAGAAGAAAAAAATGAACCCAGCAGATAGTGAGATGGTACCAGATTAACTGTACTTTTCTATACCCATAGTTGTCATAATGTAAGACAACAATGTTATTCTGGAACAAAAATGAAAATAAAAGCAATTACATCTAATATATGAGAGCTCCATGAACTAAGTAAGGAACATTGCTGTGATGTTTTTATCAGTGTGGACTGGTTTGTTTTGACTGAGTGTCATTGATCCCATTGCTCTTTCCTAGATGATTACATATTTGAACACTTTGAGAGAAATTGTAAGATACCAGACGATTGGAAAAGCACAAAACAGTGTAAATATTAAGAAAGGAGAAGACAGAGGACAAGGAAATTATAGGCTACTAATTTACTATCTATACTGGTTAATGAAAAAAGGTGCAAAGACTGGATTACATGGTTATAATGTCATGTTTTAATTTCAAGACCCCACATCACAAATTAAAATCCATTAGCATCGCAATATTTAACTACAAATTCAATTATTTTTATGGCGCTTGACTGAATTATTCTTTTTATTTAGACATAAAGAAAGTATTTCAATGAAAATGTACCATCATGAAATATAGGAGATGGAGCTTATTTTAAAATGTTTCATTATTATAGCAAAGTTTGCTTCTGCCAACTTCAATATTAAATTGCAAACCAGACATTTGAATTAATGCCTTTTTATTAAACTAAATATGTGTGCATTAATCAAAAGCAAATATTATTCTTTTCATAAAAAAGAAAACACAGTTATTTCTAATCTTTCTTCTGAACCTAGTACAGAGGTATGTTGAATAATGATATGTCAGTACATAGATAATTCTAAGGTTTGTAGCCAAATAGAGATGAATTTCATTTATCTAATCAAGGTAAACTAAGGTTTTGTTTTGATAACGCTGTTCTGAATACAATAATATCAAAATACATGTGTTTCTCTTCACTGTATTCAGAAATGCTGTAGTCAATAGATATTTGATGTGATATGTTTTAATTTTTTACAACTTATATGTCAAATGGAACAACCCACTGCTCTTTCCTAGACAATTACATATTTGAACATTTTGAGAGAAATGGCAAAATACCAGAAGATTGGAAAAGCACAAAACAGTCTAAATATTAAGAAAGGAGAAGACAGGGGATAAGGAAATTATAGGCTACTAATTTAATATCTATACTGGGTAATGTACTTTAATAGCACATTCTGTCTAGCAGGATGTCTGCAACATATTGAGGAGAATGTTATCATTGCCAGGAGCTGTCTTGATGACAGTGGTGGATCAAGGGAATGCTGCAGTTGTCATCATCAGCATCCACAAAGCACGCATCGTAAGATAAACCTCTGATTTGCAGGCATCATTAGGATCAGTATGTAAAAATGGGGTTTATACCAGGCCGAGCCCAAGAATGGGTTACACAATCCAGCCAAAGTTTGGTTCTTTATTTGCTTATATATAGACAGAATCTTGCCAGACTAAACCTGTACTACCTTAATCTATTGGATATACCCTGGGAGATTCTAGAGTTGGCTATCCTAAGTCTCTTCCTCTTCTCAGAAGCCAGCTCCAGACTCTCTCAGTCCCTCTCCTTGGATTGTGCTCTCTCCTTCCTGGAAAGTTGCTCCATGACTGTAGTCCATCACATCACCTCCCGCATTGTAGCCACATTGCATCACAGTTTGCCTTGTAATATCACAATACCTGTTTTCATTTATTGTTATTGTTGTTACCTCAGCATTTGTTATAATGTACCTTGATCTCAGTGAAATATTTGGTGAGGTCTCATGATAGCCATGTGATATATAAATATGGACAAGCAATAATGTGGTCTGTGTATTTGCTATCAATTGAATCACTTCATTTTAAAGATACTTTGAAATAGTTCTTCAGAATCCTAAAGGGAATTAGGACCCTTAAGCCAATATTATTCAACAGTTTTCCATTTAAAAACAAGGAACGAAACAAAAAAACAAAAACAACATAAACAAAACAGAGGTATCAAAGAAAACAGACCTGGATAGTAACAAGGAAAAGCAAAAGTACAAAATGGACATCAATCATTCTTGCCAACAGCCTGGCCAAAGCATTATGTCTTCATAACCCTTCAAAATACCAGTATGGTTGGGGCTGTTTGACTCTGGGAGGCAGAGTGCCCTGATAGATGGCCATGTTTTATCAGTGGAATTCAGACCCTATGCCAACCCTATCAAACTGACTAGGCAGATACTATGGGAGATATTTGTTTTTGCTTGAGATGGCAGAAAACTGCTAGGAAAGTTGGTTTCCCCGTTGGTGTCTCTTTTGTTTCTGTTTCAAGTCAATGCAGTCATCTGACTTCTTTCCAAGGTAATAGGTGACAAAATGTGACTTTACCCTTGAACAATATGAGAATGAGCGCTCCATGGCATAGGACCCGGGTACCTTCAAGACCTACTTCTGCTACCAACAGCCTCCCACCGGCCAGTTTGCTCCCACAGAAAGGGTCTCCTCAGGGTGCCATCAGCCAAGTTATGTCGGCTGGCGACACCCAGGGGAAGGGCCTTCTCTGTGAGAGTCCCTGCCCTGTGGAATGAACTGCCCCCGGAAATTCGTAAGATGTCCGACCTCCGTGTATTTCGCTGTGCCCTCAAGACCCTGCTGTTCCGCCAAGCCGGGCTATCAATGTAATGATTTTTAAATTGGGTGTTTTAAATTTTTGGGGTTTTAAATCTGAGCTGAAATTATGTAATAATTTTAATTATTTTTAACTGATGTTTGTCTTTGTGTTTTTAATAGGCTGTACACAGCCCTGAGTTCTTTTGGAGAAGGGCGGTATAGAAATAAAATTATTTATTTATTTATTTATCTATTTAATACACTTGAACATATTATCTAAAGGGTAGGATTTATATAAAAAGGACACTTTAAGCTTATCTCACACTTAAATTGACATGAGGAAGCAGAATCATAAGAACATGGCAAAAAAAAAAAAAGTTATTGCCAAGGCATAGTTGTTAAAATGTAGAAAAGCCTTTACAATAAAACAATTTAGGTGTTTTAAAAGAACAGACAAGAGAAGAAAGGTATTTCTAATTAAAATGATAAATTATCAGCAAGTAAACTTATACATTAGCACAGAAAATAGTAGAAAGAGAAGAGTCAAGGCTTGTTCAGCTGAAACTAGTCAAATAGTTTCTTGTTGATTTTAGATTTACATTAATTCCAGTAGAAACTAAAACCATTATGCAGGACAATTTTGAACTTCCAATTCTACAATTATGAAGTCCCCACATAAAAATATTCAGGGAAGTGCCATAAATTTGATCAAGCAAGTTATGGGCTCAAGAGAAGACAAAATACTGTATACTCTGGAAAGCATTTTAGACCAGTTCAGCTACTCTTATCTGAATGACCAAGCAGTTCATTGTTTTTTTAAAGATATATTTGCCAGTAATGCATAAGTGAACTGTTCACTTTCATGTGGATCTGGTAAAATAACTGCTACTGGAAAAAGTTGATGCTATGCTATTCACATATTTGGATTTAGTATGTAAAAAAAGTAAATTTTACTATATATTATTTGAACAAGTCTATGGTATGTAAGCTGCAGCCCAATGCACATTTATCTGGATTGCAATGGAACTTCATTGTAAGTACACAAATTTTGGATTGCATAGTTTATTTGAAGACATTGTATTAAGACATTATGTTGAAATAATATGTGCATAAACATATATTTTGAGTTCTTGCATTACATTTACGCATCACACAAACTTAAATAAATTATTTCCTACCTTGTTTAAACATATATTTAAAATATCAATAACATTCTTCCAACAAAGACGTTTTAAAGGGATCCTGCATCAAATGGCAAGGGAAAAGAAGTTCCTGTAATAAGTGCAAAAGCCAAGTTCTATGGACAACTGAATCATTTCTAACTCCTTGGATGAATCTTTTATCTATCTGGGAAATGTATCTGCACAGAATGTTGCAATTGCTTCAACATGTGTTGATTAAACTTCCAGGACACTGTGAACTTAGATTGTTTTCCCTGATCCCTGATCTTAATACTAAAGATAGTGCCATATTCCTATTTCCATTTTATTTTTCTAAATATTCTATGCCTTGAGGCTATTTCCAGAAGGCTAGCCATAAACTCTTGATTCTGAGAAAGGAAAAATATGTTGTACTGACTCTAAAGATGCCAAACAGAAATAAGGGAAAAGGTGCCTTACTGAGATGTAATTTTTAATTTATTAAACTTTTATATTTTCCCTCCACCTATACTTGTTATCATCAACTTCTGCTCTTTATCCTCTTACTCACCGAAAAATGATGGCCTGGCCAGGAATCACAGAAGAATAGGACAACAAAAACATAGAAAAAAAGAGAGAATATCCCTGTAAATAAGTCATTTTTTAAGCTTAAAAAAGTTACAATTAAAGACAACCTACCTGTCTTAGCCCTAACTGGTACAATCTTCCTTTCCTATGTGCTTTTTCTTTTTTTAAAGAAATGTTTCACTTTTTGCACAAGAAGTTAGAACACATACATTCTTTCATAGGTCACATTATTAACATATTCCAGAGACTCAAATTAAGGCTTCATCTTAGTAATTCATACAACTATAAACATTAATTTAATCATGTAACAGCTAAACTAGAATTCATTGAGTCTTGAGCTATTTCTCATAGATTAAACAGAGGCCAAGTTTTCTTATCAAGCTACAGTATTTATATTAAGGATCCATATTGATGCAGTAATGACTGTGTCACATCCAAGTACTGTTTTATGTTTATTATTTGGATTTCTGTCTCTCACTTCTCTTTTTACTATATTTTGCTCCTCCCAAGTATAGCTGAAAAATATTTGTTTCTCAGAACAAGTTCCATGAATCTGACTAAGTAAGCTATGATCTGGGAAAACCTATAGTAATTGATTATATATTTGTCAGTCTTCAGATTCTTGTTGCTTAAGATGTAGCCTCAAAGGAAAAAAAACAATAGAGGAATAGTGGGCAGGATGAGTATAAATCACTTCAGATGTTACCCTGATGAACAGTTTAGGGAATTGTTTGTTTTAATTTACTTTAACAAACATAGTTGATGCAGCCATTAATAATAAAGGATTTAAATGGTGATCTGAGATTTTAATAAAAGAGATGATACTTCAAGAGAAAGAAATGGTTAGAAAGTATTTCAAATCCCAATTGGGAAGAATAGTATCAAATTTATTAATCAATTATTTGTTAGCAATTTTAAAATAAGGCCTGAAAGTGGATAACTTAGACCAAACTGTTGATTCTGGGACTTCTTATATTATCATTAAATTTCTCTACAATAAATAATCTAACATTAAAAAGAGACCAAAATTCTGTCTACACCGCTGGATACCATTAGGAAAACAGATTTCTACTTTCAGGGGTAATTTAAATGACAAGAATCTAGAGATGTTACAACAATCTACACTTTTTAAGAATAAGATTTAGCTATTTATAAGAACTATTAGAATGTATTTTCATCAAGCCATCTGACCCAAGATATGGTGAATTTATATTATATTTTGCAATCAGAAATCTTAGCAGCTATTGAGTTGCTGTATTATCTGATTCAATAGGAAATACTATCTTTATCTTTACCCAAAATACTTACATTAATATTTCTCATCGGCTATTTTTTTTTCCAAATAGGGATGTGCTAAAAGAATTATCAGAAACCAGAAGCCTTATAAAGTTTCTTGAGTTGGGAAGTCTTGCACATCTCTTGCAAAAGTGAAGAAGCCTCTGTTTATCTGAGCAATTATTGATGAAAGGATGCACCATGCAAACAGAGTTAGATTTGAATTACAGCTTTTCTTGGCTAAATTCCATTCACTTGCACAGCTTAATTACATGCTTGGAAAGGGAAGAAAAAGGCCAACAGTACAATCTATAAAGTCCACAGAAGTTCTTCCAGGTTTTGATGAAGCAAAACCTCTCCTGATGATCCTATTATGCTATGACATATTTGGAAGACAAATGAAAATGTGCCTGTTTCCTTAATATTTTGGGTCACTGCTCATTTTAAAAGTGAATAATTTTCAGCTATCAACCCTTGGCCAACTTTTCTATGTGAAATGTTCTTACAACTACATCTGTTCAGATGGCAAACTGAAATTAGTAAAAATTGTAGAAAATTAATGGTGTGTTCTTGAATATAACTGGGTAAAAAGCTATAAATTAACTATGTTTTATATGCTGAAGCTGACATGTTGAAGTTTAATAGCTTAGTCAGTGTATAAAGTTAAGTAGACAAAAGAGTTTATGCATTTGTAGCATAAATTTGGTTATTTGGGGGTCTCCTTTCATTTTATCACCAGAGCAATTCTTTGAGATAGATTTGAGCTAAGAAGCAGTCCAAAATGAACCAATATTGGAGATGAATTCTGAGCAAGAAAATGTGGTTTTGAGCATATCCAGAGTATTAAAAGTATACTAATTTCTGCCCTGTTTTTTAAAAAATGCTAAAATTGTATATTCCTGGATTTATTTGATAACAAAAAAACAAAACAAAACAAAAAAAAACAGAAAAATGTAAACAATCATAAAAACTCTAGTAATTAAGGAACCCTAAATCACTGCCAGATTTAGAACCAGCAATCTTCTGGTTCATATGAAGAAAGGTTGCAGGAACTGAGTATGTCTAGTTTAATGAACTAGATGGTCTGGTACTCCTTCAAGTTCTTAAAGAGATAGAAGTACCAGACCATCTTATTTGTCTCTTGAGAAACCTATATGTGGGTCAAGAAGCAACAGTGAGAACTGGACATGGAACCACTGATTGGTTCAAAATTGGGAAAGGAGTCCGGCAAGGCTGTATACTATCACCCTGCCTATTTAACTTATATGCAGAGCAAATCATGAAAAAGGCGGGGCTAGATGAATCAAAAATTGGAATTAAGATTGCCAGGAGAAATATCAACAACCTCAGATATGCAGATGATACCACTCTAATGGCAGAAAGTGAAGAGGAACTAAAGAGCCTCTTGATGCGGGTGAAGAAGGAGAGTGAAAAAGGTGGCTTGAAATTCAACATTAAGAAAACTAAGATCATGGCATCCGGCCCTCTCAATTCCTGGCAAACAGATGGGGAAGAAATGGAGGTAGTGATAGATTTTATTTTCCTGGGCTCCAAGATTACCGCAGATGGGGACTGCAGCCAAGAAATTAAAAGACACTTGATCCTGGGGAGGAAAGCTATGGCAAATCTGGACAGCATTCTAAAAAGCAGAGACATCACTCTGCCAACAAAAGTGCGTATAGTCAAGGATATGGTTTTCCCAGTTGCAATGTATGGCTGTGAAAATTGGACTATAAGAAAGGCTGAGTGCCAAAGAATTTATGCCTTTGGACTATGGTGCTAGAGAAGACTCCTGCGAGTCCCTTGGACTGCAAGGTGATCAAACAGATCAGTCCTAGAGAAGATCAACCCTGACTGCTCTTAGAAGGCCAGATCCTGAAGATGAAACTCAAATACTTTGGCCACCTAATGAAAAGGAAGGACTCACTGAAGAAGAGCCTAATGCTGGGAAAGATTGAGGGCAAAAGAAGAAGGGGACAGAGAACCAGGTGGCTGGATGGAATCATTGAAGCAGTAGGCGTGAGCTTAAATGGACTCCAGAGGATGGTAGAAGGCCTGGACGAACGTTGTCCATGGGGTCATGATGGGCTGGACACGACTTCGCAACTAACAACAACAAGTTTAATGAAAAGAAGGACTAGGGGAGACATGATAGCAGTGTTCCAATATCTCAGGAGCAGCCACAAAGAAGAGGTAGTCAAGCTATTCTCCAAAACACCTGATGGTAGGACAAGAAGCAATGGGTAGAAACTAGTCAAGGAGAGAAGCAACTTAGAATTAAGGAGAAATTTCCTATATAATCCTTCTATTCTATTCTATTCTATTCTATTCTATTCTATTCTATTCTATTCTATTCTATTCTATTCTATTCTATTCTATTCTATTCTATTCTATTCTATTCTATTCTAAATTTAGAAGGCTAATTTTACAGGCACTGTGCTGTTGTAGCATTTTTCATAAAGCAGGATATGCTGTAAACTGAAAAAGAGATTGGACAACTGTTTGTCCAGAATGGTTTAAAGTCTCCTGCTCAAGTAGGGGGTTGGATTAGAAGACCCCCAAGGTCCTTTCCAATCCTGATATTCCATGTTCTATGTTATTCTATGTTCTAAATGTAAAGTCACATATTATTATACAATCTTTAGAAGGAACAAGATAAAAGCAGTAGTTTACATATTCCTAAAATATATTTCACAAACTGTACATATTATTCAGAGATTTTTTTTAATGGAAATTATCTTTTTTATTTTTACTCAACAAATTCCAATTGGGGAGATTCCTCCTCAAAATGTCTGCTGAACAGTACAAATTTTTGTTTTTCCTGCCAACGATCTGCTGATTTTGCTGCCAAAGCTGGTTCTTTGGTTTGACAGAACTGCTCCCTGGATTTGAATGGAGCAAATCCATTCAAATCCAGGAATGGATTTCCTGGAAGCCTGAAAGCCATCTTGGGCTTTCAGGCTTTCAGATGGCTGATGGTTTTCAGACAGTTGTGGATCCACCTGGAAAGAGAAGATTTAAAGATTCCAGATCCCCATGGGAGCAATCAAAAAATCACCAGTCATCAATTTCCCTCTCCTCAATTCATTTTCTTAAGCATGCCTGGGTTTTAATTTCACTTTTTGAATATTTTGTTTCACTTTGCTTTCTCTTTAAAAGTTGACTGGCTGGTTGAATGCTGATTCATTTTAACCTCTGGTGGTCTTTATCTGTTCTTCCCCCCCCCCTTTATTTTATGTTGTTGTTTTGAATAACTTTTGCTTTTCCATAAGGAAACAATGCATGTTTTTAGATAGTGAAAGTGCTTTCATTGATTTACAGCTATATTGGACTCTCACCACAGCATTTTTTCATTTTATTAATTTGCAAAAAATTTGGAGCTTTTTTTTTTTTAAAAAAAAATTAAGTTTGGATTGAAATAACAGAAAATAGCTTCGCTGCTTCTTTACCTATTTCTTCACTTTGCTTCAATTATGTTTCCTGTCTTCTCTTATCTATCATTGCTAAATGTATCAGTTTACAGACAAGCAAATGCAGCTGATATCTGAAAAAAGTAACATGCAATCTTTAGTTGAAAGCTTTTTGAAAAAGTTTTATGAAATGATAATGACTGTGGAAAATATTCAGATGAATGTAGATGAATGGATGAATCAGATTCAGAAAAACAGCAGATTCATTGTAAAGAAATAGGCCAAGTCGATTGCATACTCCTCCCTGAAATTCAAATCTGCATTCTTTTACAACAGCAGAAACCTGACTGAGTGGAGAAGTGATAAATTGGTTTTCCCTAAGAGGATTGAATAAGATTGGGGAATGGATTTATTACACTTAACTGGAAAACCATTTCAACTGGACTTTTTTGGGAAATTCAATTTATTATACTAACCAGACAATGATTGATAAGAGATGGCATTAAGAAATAATCATGGATATTTAATCCAGGAATATTCACTGTAAACTTTTGGTACAATTTGGGATAGATAAGATGCCATGGTGAATTTTCTATGAGTTGATTACAACAACAGTTTGCTAACAATGAGTTTTGAAACATTGATTTTGCCTTTTTATTATTATTGTTCTGGTAACTATTTTGTCATTAATATAATATAATATATAGATGACAGGTTAATAATTTGCAAATTTAGTAGTTTAAAATTTTGGGTGGCTCTTTTGCAAGGAGTGGGAAACTAATTTTGTAGTAATATATTAATCAGTATTCAGTTGGGGAGAAAATATGTGCATATGTGTTAGTTTTTTAATGCACTTTTTTAAAAAATGTCTTGTTTTCTGTTTTAATTTTTGGAATTTTGTGTTTTATCTTTTTTGGGAGGGGAAATAAAATAATAGAATAAATAAACCCCTCGCCCCAAATTCCAGTTGCCAGCTAGTGAAAGAAACTTCTATTTCCAGGTTTATTCTTCTTTCCAAATTAGCTACAAGAAAGAAATGCTTTACAGTAGAATCCCAGTTGCAGGCGTTTATAAATGTGCTAAATTCAAATTTAAATAGAAATCCAAATTTATTTATGAAGTAATTCAAATCTAAGAATAGCAGAAAAACATGGCTAAATAATAAAATGAATTCTTTGCACTTTCTTGCTTGCTTGTTTGCTTAGGTGCCATCATGTTGCGTGCACATTCAGCAAACACATAGACTGTATCTTCCAATGGTGCACTCATTGCCACTGTAACTGAGTCCATCCACCTTTCTACTGGTCATTCACCTTTTCTCTGTTCATCTGCCTGTTCCAGTATTGTAGATTTCTCAATAGACCTGGACTGTACTACTGGTTAAATCCACTCTTTCATCTTGGAGCTTTAGACAGATATTTATAGAAAACTTTTCTATAAACAACCCAATCAATTCTAAGGGTAGTTTTCTGCATGTTGGATAACTGATTTGTTATATGGATATTAGATGAGCTTGACTTTTGAGTATGGCTGCTGCATGGATTTTGTTAGATTACTATTCTGCACCATTGTTAGTATTTTACTAATAACTTACAAAATATTTCGTTACTTTCATGGTATTTTCTTTTCTTTTTGATTTTACATATGTTTGCTGCAGCGTTGTGGTTGGTGAGATGAATGGCTATGTCAGTCAGTCAGTCGGTCAGTCAGTCAAATAAATACCTAAATAATTCAGGCATACATTCTTCAAAATACTGTGTGTGTGTATCTTGTAAATGGTTTTTATAAAGATGTCCTATAACCCTAACCCTCACAGACATTTGCATGCATATCTCCCTCTCTTCCACATATTATATAATTATTCTGTATTAACATGCTAGATTAGCTTTGTAATGGCAGATCTTAATTTATAAGTAAGCAGGAAACATGAACCCTTATGAAAGACTATTGAAAAGCCTGAACATCACACTAACAAGGTTCAATCAGTATCTGTATGCCATGTGTATACCATATATATATTTATATATTCTATAAATTTTATATTGAAGCTGTTTGCTTAATGTCTGATGAATCACTGTAGTCAATAAAACAATTGCTTGGGTCTTTTCCAATTGTTCTGTTCTTTGGGTGAGTTTTCCAGCACATTTCTTGGCATCATGAACGGGAAAGGAAGCACTGGTATTAGGGAGGGTGCAGAGAGGGAGTGAACTCCTTGTCCCCCTAGCAGATGAGACCTGTACTTTCCTTAACTGACTGAGATTGTCTTATCCTAATCCAATTGAGGATGATCTTTGTTTCTTGTTGGACCGCACCTGACTGCTGTTTGGCTCTGCACTCTAATTTGGATGAGTTTTTGTATGTTTTGGCTTTGCACTCTCACATCAGGGCTGTTTGCCTCAAAGCATAGGGTAATGGTGACTCACTGCATTCAATAAATGACCCTCTGGATCCTCTGCCTTTGTTCAGATCAGTTGTTTGACTGTGCTTTCCATCACATTCTCAACCACACAAATATCTCACTTCGTTTTTAATCAGGAAACATGCTGGTGGAAGCAGGTTTATATTTAATTGTCTTTCATTTCCATTTTAGCAATTGGTAGGTTAGTTAGCAGAATTGATTCAAAGGCTGGAGTCTGCCAATGGGGTGTCCAGTGACAGTAGTTATAAAAAAAGAGAAAGACAGGGAGAGATTAAAATCCTGTTGTATGAATTTTTAACAGTTCAAAGTGGTTGAAATTTCAGATGTTTAAGAATGTTGGAATAAAGCAGAAAGAAAAATGGACAGCTACTTCCCACTTTCCATTATTTTATTTATTTTGATTTAGGAATAAAAAGGAAAAAAAAAAGTTCAGATCTATATTCCAGATTTCTCAACATACGTAAGGCAATAAAGTTCCTGACGGCATTCTGTCTAATTTTGGAGAGGAATATAAGAGAAGGAAGGGAAATGAATGGCTTTTAATGGGGTGTTTATTCAAACTGAGGAAAGTGCTTAAGAAGGTTTAGATTTAATGGGTTTCATTTCTTTTCAGCTCTGTTAAATATCAAAAGGCTTCACTCTAACATCTTAAATGGGCAAGCTGCTATCATGCAGCAGTGGGTCACCACAAGGTCAGCTGTATCACAGCCTAAAAAGTGGAAGCAAATGTTAGCCAGAAGCTATTAACTTCACATCACATCACAAATTATTCCTTGGTGTTTTGATACTGAGATCCAAGATATATAGAACAGTAATGTTAAAAAAATAAGTTTATCCCACTTTTAGGGCAATGTATCCTAACTTCTCCAACTTTCTTTTAAAGTACAGTTAAGTTTATCTGATCCACAGATTTTGCAAATAGAAGTTTTGTGTCATCAATGGTCTTTGTTTTCTGCAACATTCATTTGTTCTCAAGTCCTCACCCACCCATCACAAGACTCAGTTTTTCAGTTAAAATCACATTCTGGCCACAAGATGTCAGTGACAGCCTGTGTAGACAATAATAGGTTTTACAGCAACCAGCATTTTAAAAACTCTTTTACTCTTCTGCTAAAATTTAAGGTGGTCTAGAAAAGTTTTTATTGGCTAGGAAGACTGATCTATTAGACTATTCAGCTTCTTTAAGACAAGTGTATTAAACTTCTTTGTTATGAAGAAGGGGAGGAGGGAACACTGTTAAATAGCCAATCCTGAGATTTCAGAGATTGGATTTAAATGCAATGTATAAACAAATAATGATGATATGTACATTTGTTCCACATTAAAATATTATTAATATGATGTGGGGAGTTGAATAAACTTGTCTGACCAAGGACTGACCTAGATAGCTTATATGAGGTTTGTTTGACATTATAAATTATAAATCAGAGGCTCCTGTGAGAATTTGGCTATAAAGCAGTAAATTAACCTAGCTGAATGATGTTCTTTGCTTTAACTTGTGCTTCTCGTTTGTTTTCATCACCATATATTGAATTTAGAATACCCGCCAATGTGGTGAACTACACATATTAATCTTGATTTAATGGTTCGGTAACTTTTTTTTCCCCTTCATGTGAGCAGACCCATGGTTCAATCAAAATCTCAGCAAGATGGTGAGAGATTAAATCCTGCCTTTATCAATGTTTGTTTGTCAACTTTTCTGATATTCATTCTTCTTCAATTCTAAAATAAATCCAGATAAAAAGTCTACACTGAAACTCACTCTACCAGTGAGATCTATGATATAAGAAAGATGGGGAATATAGGTAGTCCTTACTTAATGATGGAACGTGGGTTTCCAGGATTGCCATTGCTAAACCCAATGTCACATTGTTTAGCAATGGCAATCTGGCAATTTCCATTTGTTAAGTGAGGATTGTGGGGAAGGCCCTTTTTGGGTGGCTTCCAATAAGCAATTACTGGGTGGTTTGCAAACAGCCCAGCATGGGGTTAAATGGCTGCTGTGCCACATTATAACATGAGTGTGACTAGGCTGGCAAACTGTGTGGGAGTTTGCTAGTATTAAATGGTGCACGTGTGCCAGGTGGGAATGAATGCAGAAATGTCTAGGCAGATATCAATAATGAGTAATTTCAATTTCATAAATTTTAGTAGGTTCACTCCAAATATTATATTGATTTAAAACCACTGCAGTTCATTTATTTTGATCTGATTATTCACAAACCTTGCATAGATTCCCTTCAGTTTCATTGTGGAAAATAAATGTAATGTAATCAATCAACCAATCAACTATTTCACTAACATATTTAACACTTGAACACTTTCTAGAAAATAAAATGTTTTAAAAAATATGTAACTAGATCTGTCTTTAATCCTATCTTTCATTTTTTTCTTTCCCAGGAAGTATTTTAATTTACCATTTTCCTTCTTTTTGTATTAATATACTTTCCTGGTCCTGGATCAAGTTGCCTTAATAAAAGCAGTTTCAGTGTCAAAGCTATGTAATTTCTGAAACTATGGATGTTCAAGGAATTTTATTCATTTCTATTTTAATGAAAGTTCACCTCCAGGATTATTGTATCTCTATTCTATTGGAATCTGTATCTTAATATGTAGACTAGATGCCTGATTTTTTTTTTCCTTTACAAGAAAAAATTTCTTTCTGTATATAGAAAAGGGAGGACTCACCTAAAACCCTTTATGTATAGTACAGTTTTCCTAGTTTGATCCATTTAGGATAGGTATCCTTCAGGCGTACCTTACATATCTTATAAGAACTGTTTAGCTCTTATAAACTCTAACTAACTCCTTTATAACTTCTGATTTTGAGCTCTGTTTGTAAAGAAACTGGGAGCAAATTTTTAAAAAAGATAAAAATGATACATTTTTAGAAACTCTAATTCTTGTAGGAGATTTTTACATGAACTGCAATTGATCACAATCAATACAGAATAGAATATTGATAGTGACAATTGTTAGCCTGCAGACATGATAACTGGTATCTCCTACTAAAACAGTGTCAAATCCAACAAAGATTTATGGCTGGGGTTTAAGTTTTCACTTATAATATATGCAGTATATCAGAAAGTCTAGTGGGAGATGGTTTATGGCAAACATGTTGTTCTTTTATGCCATAACAATTTCTTCACCTTGTGGAAATAGATATACAGTATGTACTTTTTCCACATAAAGTACCAAGGAAAATCAATGGAAGATTTTGGGTTCAAATAGCTTTGATTTACTGAAGACAACGCTCCACGTGTACTAATTTGTAGAAAAAGAAATTTACAGGTAGAATTTTTGGAATCAATCAATTTGGTATCAGTGATCAAATTTTAGATACAAATGTCACTACAAAATGTCTTTTCACATCATAAATTTGTAAGAGTTGAGATGTATTAAATACTTTTCTTTTAACTAAGGAGCCTTACATTTCCATTTTTTATTTTTATTGGGTATTCATGATGGATTGAAGGGTTGCTTCAAGATAAGACTTCTGGTAATATTGTACTATATTACATCCTGTTTTAGGCCACAGAGGGGACCAAATATCTTTTTTAGAGGCCCTGTTTTTAAAATATTGCATTAATTTCATTGCTAGCCTGAGGCATCCAGAAAGTCATTTTAGATACCTGATGGAAAAAAGTATTTTTTCTCTTATTCCCATAAAAAATGTGCCAAATCGACAGTCTAGACATGGTGTTGATATTCCTCTGAAATGATTTTATAACTGATTCATTCTAAAGAACACCCACACTATTGCATGTTGGCTGGTTGCTTCATAGGGCCATCAATTCCTTGGAAGATTGCTAGTTCTATTAAAATGTTTGTGCAGTAAATAATGCAGTAAATAATTCAAATAAAGGTTTAAAGGATTAAGCCACTAATTGATGAGAATAATTGGTGGTTAAAACAGATCAATTTCCCACCAACATATTGTGCTGGCTGGGAGGAGAAAGGGCAGTAGACTGATCACTACCTGAAACTACCCTGCATTGTTTGAAGATAGGAATATTGGTTGGCTTTATTGCTTTTGTGTGTCAAATTGTGGGGGTAACACACTTTCCTCCTGATTAAAAGATGGGAAAGAACCCGAATATTAAATTCTGGCATATGTTTGAAAGAGCAACATGTAGGCCAGTTGAAAAAGAGAAGAGAAGAGAAGAGAAGAGAAGAGAAGAGAAGAGAAGGGAAGAGGGCAGGGCAGGACAGGGCAGGGCAGGGCAGGGCAGGGTGAGGCAAGGCTAGGCGAAGCAAGGGAAGCTGTGGTAGTGCAATAGTTAGAATGCAGTACTGCAGGCTCACTCCAGAAGTTCAGTTCTGAATGGCTCAAGGTTGACTCAGCTTTCCATCTTCTGAAGTCAGTAAAATAAGGAGCCAGATTGTTGGGCCAATATGCTGACTCCGTAAACTGCTTAGAAAGGGCTGTAAAGTACTATGGGGTGGTATATAAATCTAAGTGCTATTGCTATTGCTATAGGATAAGATAAACTTTATTGTCACTTTTTTCTGTGAACATTGGCACACATTAAAAATGAAATTCTGATGCCTGCTAGTATGTATATGTATATGTATATGTATATGTATATGTATATGTATATGTATATGTATATGTATTTGTTTTCTGAGGTTTTCGCGGGTGTTTGTATGTAGGTCTTTGGTTATTCGGGTTTTCTCCCGCGTAAAATTGGAGGTTTCTTGGCAACGTTTCGACGAAGTCTCATTCGTCATCTTCAGGCTGGTGTTCTCGGCTTCGTGCTTCTAGGAGCAATGTGTGTGATCGCAGCTGTTTCTTCCTTTTAACTGCCAGTAGGGGTGTGAACTGATTGGGTGGGAGCACAACCAAGCCCCCACCTAAACAGAACACACACCCAGCCAATCAAAGCACAGCCAACCCCCCATCCAATCAGAGCACAGCCAACCCCCCAACCAATCAGAACACACCTCTGCCCAATCAGAACACAGCCAAGCTCCCACCCAATCAGTTCACACCCCCACTGGCAGTTAAAAGGAAGAGACAGCTGTGATCACACACATTGCTCCTAGAAGCACGAAGCCGAGAACACCAGCCTGAAGATGACGAATGAGACTTCGTCGAAACGTTGCCAAGAAACCTCCAATTTTACGCGGGAGAAAACCCAAATAACCAAAGACCTACATGTATATGTATATGTATATGTATATGTATATGTATATGTATATGTATATGTATATGTAAAAAGGAAAAAAAAACAGTCAACAGGTTACTCCAAACGTAAAACTAATCTTCAAATCTCTCTGTTAATCATCTGTCATTGCATTTAACATGTAGAAAATTTTCTCAATAGCATGCAGTAAACTTTTCCTAAAATAGCAGATTCCGTACTACTGCTCTTTTCCCTTGCAGTCTTGTACTTTGAGAAGGGTTACAGTTGTTCCATTCTGTACCAATCTATTCTTGCAATTTTGCAAGTTATAGGATTATGTAAACCTGAAGATACTTTATGTTTAAAATTTATTTAAGGTCCTCTTGTTGTAACAGTGTTTTTAATTTTTTTAAAAAAAATAGAGCACAACTTAAATTATATTTTCAAGGGCAGATTTTAATCCTAAATAAAACTGGTATGATATGTTCTCCTAAAACAACATCTATGAAATATTACTGCTTCTGAGAAACTGAATTGGAAAACATTGTCACATCAGGATTATAACAGGGAACCAACTGATATATGCCAGGCCTGAAAAGAATATACAAAGGCTCCAATTAATGATGTCCTGTTGAAAAGTGTCTTATTTTGCAGAGTAACTCAAGTTGGAAGGCCATGAAACAAGAAAGAGAAAAATTGCCAAGAATATCATGCCTTAGGACACATTTGAAATCTACATTTTTAGTTCTTTTTATTGACCAAACTCTTCTGGTAATGTGTGCAAGATGATAAGCTATATATTTTAATCTTTATTTCACAGTAAATCCTAGGAATATTAGAGGACTTGTTATATTATTGTAGAACTAATTATTTTATAATATGATTTTTATTTGGTTATATGTTGGTAAGATCATGATGTGCCAGATTTGTACGCTAGTCATCATTAAAATGTAAATGAATTTAAAAAGCCATCATTCCTGAATGTTGTTAACTTGAGCCTCATGAGCCTCATGAGCTGAGTAAATGGCAATAAAAACAAATCTTTCAAACGATAGACAGATACACTGCTTCCTTGAGAAAAGGTTTCAGAATTAACGTTAATTTGTTCATTTTATGTAATCTGTGTTTATGGACTGTTTCTTCTCGGGATGGGACAACTTTCTGCTGCCAACTTGCCATGGCCAACTTGCCACAGGACAATTCAACAATTCAATTTAATTATTTAAATATTTAAAACATTATTCCAAGTTTTGTCATTCACATTTCATTTTGTCACTTCTTTGACATTCTTTCTTTAATGATTGTATTCCACCAATATTAGTATTATCTTGTCCCACAGCAAGTTGTCCTGCAGAGAAATGGGCATGGTGAGTTGCTATGGCAAATTAGCCCTGGTGAATTGGCTGTGGTGAATTGGCTACAGAGAGAGTTGGCTGTGACAAGTAGTCCTAGACATGTTTCCTCTCAGGCACAGATACAAAACACTGACAGAAGGGAGTGGAGAATAAAATATGAAGGACAATGATGATATCCAATAACATGATATGAAAAAAGTTTCATCTCTATGTTAATTGTATATGTTTAGTAAATTAGCTTGGTTTGATCTGAGGATTCACTTGCCCTCAGCCCTAGAAGGGTACTACATTTTATTATACAAATTTATAGTGCGGCCTCACTCACACACAGGCATCTCCAGGTGGGCAACAACATTAAAAATCTATAACATAAAACATAAAACTACCAAGAGCCTTGGTAGTACAGTGGTCTAAGCCACCCTGTTATTAAGCTGGTTATTAAGACCAGCTGCCTGCAATTACTGCAGGTTCGAATCTCGCCAAGGCTCAAGGTTGACTCAGCCTTCCATCCTTTCTAAGGTAGGTAAATTGAGGACCCAGTTGTGGGGGCAATAATCTGACTTTGTATAAATATACAAAAGGATGAAGGCTATTGCTGAGCACATTGTAAGCCGCCCTGAGTCTCCGGAGAAGGGCGGCATATAAATCAAATTAAAAAAAAAAAAAACATAAACCCTCCCCCCTCTGATGGCAGCAGCAACACAAGTAAAATACCACCTGATCAGCAGCATCTCCATTTGTCATCCTTAGGCCTACTGGCAAAACCATGTCTTTAGGCCCTTATGGAAAACAACACAGTGAGGGCCGATAGTAGCTCAGGGAGAATCATGTCCCATAGAGAAGGGCCACCACCAAAAAGGCCCTTTTTGTGGTCCCACCAGGTGTACTCCCTAATAGATGGGACCCATGGAATCCCCGGGGTTGTCCCTTACTTCGATGATGTGCTGGTTTCGGCTACCAGCACCACCGAACTGATGGACAGACCCCGTTTGGTTCTTTCCAAATTTAGCCAGGTGGGACTTAAAGTAAAAAAGACTAAATGCCTTGTAGCTGTTCCCCAAGTTGAGTTCTTGGGGTTCTTAATTGATCAGAAAGGGATACACCCCACACCTGCGAAAACTAAGGCCATCCTCGAGGCTCCCCCTTCCGCAAATAAGCCTGAGCTCCAAGCTTTTTTGGGCCTCTTAAACTTTTATGCTGTTTTCCTTCCACACAAGGCATCTGTCGCAGAGCCGTTACATCGTTTATTGGATCAGGGAGTGCATTGGACGTGGAATGCCAAGGCTGCCACAGCATTTACTGTTGTCAAGCAGCTGCTCGTGTCAAATTCTGTCCTCATGCAGTACTGTGAACACCTTCCCCTTGTCCTGGCTTGTGACGCATCCCCCTATGGGGTGGGCGCTGTTTTGAGTCATCGGTTCCCAGATGGCCACAAAGCACTAATTGCATTTTTCTCTCGCACTTTGGCTCCCGCTGAAAGACATTATGCCCAGTTGGACAAGGAGGCCTTAGCTTTGGTGGCTGGGGTGAAACGTTTTCATGACTATATTTATAGTCGCCCGTTTTCTTTGGTCACGGGTCATAAACCATTACTGGGCCTGTTGGCCGGGGACCGACAAGCCCCTCAATTTCTCTCCCCCAGATTTACTAGGTGGTCTGTTTTTCTATCTGCATACAACTACACGCTAACCTATGTTCCAAGAAAACATCTGGCTCATGCCGATGCCCTCAGCCGTTGTCCGGTCCCTACTTTCCTCTGTGACCCAGCTCCAGTTTCATCCATATTGCTAATTGACAGTTCTCCGTTTCCTTTAACTGCATCTGACATCGCTCGGGCCTCTGCAAAGGACCCAGAAATTTCCCAAGTACTGGACTGGGTACTGCAGGGGTGACCCATGGCTTCCCTAGGCCTGGAGTGGCATCCGTACGTTGTACGCAAGATGGAATTATCTACCCAAGGGGGTGTTTATTGTGGGGTCACCGGGTGGTGGTCCCTAAACCATTATGTTCTTCTGTTCTGGTGTCCTTGCATACTGGGCACCCAGGTATAGTACGCATGAAGGCCCTGGGACGGGCCTATCTCTGATGGCCATACCTTGATAGATGCATTACGGAATGGGTAGCAACGTGTCAGCGTTGCCAGGAGTCGCGGCCTATGCCCCCTAAAGGAAACCTCCGGGAGTGGGAGGACCCTAGTGGACCATGGTCCCACATCCATTGATTTAGCGGGGCCATTCCATGGGCAAATGTTAATGGTGGTGGCTAACACCTACTCGAAGTGGGTTGGGCTTGTCCTGCTACACTCTACATCCTCTGAAGCCGTTATCAAAGCCCTGTGGGCTATGTTCGCCACCCACGGATTGCCCGACCTCTTGGTGTCGGACAATGGGCCGCAATTTACTGCAACTAATTTCGAGCTGTTCCTTGTGAAATTGGGGATCCGCCATTGCTTCATTTCTCCTTATCACCTGGCAGGAAATGGCTGTGCTGAACGGGCCGTTAGGTCTGCAAAGGAGGCATTGGGTAGAATGGGGCCCGGAGGGTGGCAGGAAAGGGTGGTAGAGTATATGTTAGTTCAACACACCACCCCATGCCAGGTCATTGTAGTCCGGCTGAGTTGTTAGTGGGTCGCCAATTACGAACCATGTTGGATAGGTTGCACCCCTGCTACGCCCCAAGCAAGCCACTGGATTCTTCAAGCATGCCTTGGGCATTCGTGGTTGGGGACTATGTATATGCCCGGAACTATGGGGGACAGCCGTTGTGGGTACCCAGAACAGTCATCGATGTCACTGGGCCTTGTTCCTATAAGATAGATCTCGGCCAGGGATGTTCCTGGCAGCGTCACCAGGACCAATTATGACACAGATGGAGGGTTGCTCCAGGGCAGCAAGGGGAGGAAGAACCATTGGGGGACAGAGCGGTGACCGATCAAAGGAGGGCACCTGAAACAAACCAAGGAGTTCCTGTACAAAACAGCCCAACATTCGAATAAGGGCTCCCTAGAAATGGTGGCAAAGTAGACTTACCTGTAGTTATAGAGGATGTACCGGGGACACCTGGAATTATGTCCACAGCTGAGGAGACCCAGGATTCCCGTGGGAAAGATAATGGCCAAGCCCCACCGGATCCACTAGTTAAAGTGGGTCCTTGCAGATCTGGTCGAGACCGGCGCTGTCTGGCGTATGTCCGGGACTACGTATGTGCGGTCCAGATGGGAAGGGGTGTAGTGTATTGAGCCTACTCAGTAGGGAGGCCCCCTGTTGTTATGTTCCGTAACGTTTCTGTAAGATGATTGGTTCACCGTCTGACAAGCCGATATATAAGGGCTGTCAGGCAGAAGTTTGAGTGTTCTGTTCTGAGGCAGCTCCAGTTGCCAGCTGTAACTTGTTATGATTAAAGCTGTTACCTCAGACTACGAGTGATCCAGTATTCATGAATTTAGCTGGTATTTACCATAGGGCTTTATAAGTTTAAAACATAAAATAATAATAACGTAAAATAATAAAATAATTCAAATCAAATATTTATTATAGCTATCTTAATTTAGTAAAATTTTTTCATTTAAGATTAATAGTTTTTGAACATGTGACCAGTTTGGGAAGATTTATGTCAGGTATGAACAACCATTGTTGGATGCTTATCCTACGGTTGGGTAGATAATATATAGAAAACTATGTTCTGTAACATTTTATGTTTATAAAAAACATTTTATGTTTATAAAAAACATTTTATGTTTATAAAAAACATTTTATGTTTATAAAAAATATTTTATAAATTTAAATGCTTTCAATTATATTTTCCCATTGCTTCATCTGCATATTATAACCAAAATTCCTACCCCATTTTATTATACATTTTTCACTTGTTCTTCTCCTGTTTCAAATTCCAATACATTCTTATGCCTTTTAGCAATCACATGTTCCCCATTTGTACCCAAATGGGTACAAAGTCAGTCTTACAATAATCAATACCATATTTTTTTTGTCTACTTTCAATCTTTCTTATAATTATAAATAAGAAAACCATTGACAATTATGTCCTTCTGCTGTCAGTTGTTCTCTTGATTTCTCTCACTTGGTTTTCCCATTGACATAATTCTAGTATCTCGTGGTATGTTAACCATTTGTGCTTGCCTTTTTTTTTTTTTTTTAAGCATATGGCACATGTTAGCCAGGGATCACCAAGGTGGCTGGCTGCCTCTGTGAAAGGATTTTTTTTGGGCAGTGTTATCTTACCCATGGGATGCCAGTAGGCAATGGGGGAGGCTCCTTTCCTGTCCCTATGCTTGCCTAACATTTCACCTTTATAAAATGTTAAGAGTTACAAAGGTGCTTTCAGGTACAACCTAGATTTGTATTTATTCTCTATTCTCAATATGGCACATCTATCAGAGTGATTTTTAAATTCTACATTAATCTTAATGTTATCATTCCACAAATATCCATGCCACCTAATGCTCAGGTTAAGTTCTTCTAACTCTAAAAATCTTTCATGTTTCAGCGACACCCACTGTAGGCTGAGCCTGAGGGTGGAGTCAAATGCATCATCAGTCTTGAAAGAGATGTCCCCGAAAGAGACCTAAGTCCTGGAAATCTGTTGAATCTTATTTGGTGCTAATTTGCCTAGACCTGTAATAGCTCAATTCTTGTGTATAGGTGGCATGGAACTACTTTTTGAACTCTGTCCAGCTGCTTAGTTTCTTGTGCCTAACACCCTCTGTCTCAATCAAACTAAACAGCAAGCTGAAAAATACATTTCCAAATGAGGTTAATCCAATCATCTTTCTATTTTATAACATCTTATTTTTAACTGATGGTTATTTTAATTTGCAGACTTAGATTAATCCTTTTGGCACTATTCAAATGGTGCATGGGTATTAATCAAAACTTAAATCTTAGAGCATATTTAAAAATGTGTTGTGTGTTTCTCTCTCTCTTTGTCATCTATTTTTAACTTAGATCATACTATCCTAATTAGAAGTCTCCAATAATCAGTTCAGTTTGAATGTACTGTAGATCAAACTGGAAGCTTGCAAACAGTGTATTATTATTATTAGGCTTGTGTAATAGCTTGGATCAGTTAAAATTGAATATAAATTATTTGAAGACATTTGAATTTAATTAAAGTTTATGAGATTAAAAAGCAAATTATTGATTCAAAATAGTTCAGGAATCAATTTAAAATATTCATCCATAGCCTATAATGGAAAAACTGCAGATGCCTGTAGCTGCTTTGTCTTTCAGCAAATTGGAATGAAAATACTATGGACGGTAGAGTTTTTAAAGAACATTGTCCAACTCGTATACTTCATCACAATACATTTTGAAATATTTTTCCTGAACTCTTTTGGTGTAAAAAAGAAATGGTGAGGTAAAGATATTAAAACAACAAACAATATGGCTCATGCTGAATCAATTCAGTACATACTGTGTTCTACCTAAAAAAAGACAATTTGTAAGGCAACTTTCATAAACTTTTTTTAAAAAAACACCCGTTTCTGGGATATCAAGCTTGAAGAATGGCCATTGACTTCCGCTTGTGGAACAGTATGCTTATTTTTCTGTAATGCTAGTAGAATTGACAGAGTTGCTTGGCAACTTGATGCTTTTTGCATTGGAAGGGATTTCTTCATTGCTGGCTGGACTTCATTGTGTCAGGCTTGAGGCTTATTATGTATGTCATAATGCCATGTGATGCTATGCCACAACTCTGAGAAAATTGAAATAGGTCACATGAAGGAAGTTGATATGGAGAAATCGATGTTTGTAGACTTCCCATTTTTAAAAACAACACATAAATGTTTGATCAGCACTTATATTAACATGGCAGCCATTTACTCGCTGTTGAGACATATAAACACACCTTCAACCCATAGATTAAAATAAATTTAGCTCCCAAGAGTGTAAACTAACAGGACCCAAGAATATTACCATATGAGTAAACACATTTCAACACATATTTAAAGTACTGAGAACTTAGTTGAACTCCTCATTAAGCTGGGTACTCAGAAATGTACTATGAGAAGAAGAGAGAGAAGGCAATTAAGTCTTGTGGCTCACCACACTAAAGAAACCAACAGCTGAGAAAGGTAATGAAATCCAGAGGAACATTAAGGACTTTCTTTTTGTCCACCAAAAGATCTGATAGGAAGAAAGTTTAATGAGGTGAGAAAATCCAATGGCTAGCTGCTCATGTCAATGACAGAGGACCCTTTGCATCATTCAACACCCCTCTGGATTTTGTAAATATGGAACTGAAATTGCAGCATTGTCTGTTACCTCCCTGGAAGCAACAAGAAAGCAACTAAATTTGCAAAGTGTTTCAAAGGGCTATGAAGCATTTTAAAGAGATCAATTCAATTTGCTGGTCTAAAGCCGGTCTGTTGAGCCCCGGCCCGGGGCTTGCCATACCTGGAGGGGAATGTGGCGGGAGCAACAGTGGCGGCTTGCAACGGCAGCCCCACATCTGGCGGCACTGAATGGCTGTGGCACTCCCTGCTGAACCTGCGCCGCCCAGCTGATTGATTCTGGTGGCCTGATGTAGCAGCAGCGTGCCAAACAGCCGTGGTGTACCCTGCCAAATCTGTGCCACCCAGCTGCTTGATCCCGGCTCTTGGACCTACTTCTCAGACTTGCCTTTGCCTTGGACATTGATGGTGAAATTTGGTGTGTGCCTTATTTTGTTTCTACTTTATCTTTGCCATGTGGACTACTCCAGCTTCATGGATTTGTGCAGGAATCATTTCAGAACTGAATTGGGAGGCTCATTGGGGGGGGGGGTTGCCTTGTCACTGGTTTGGGATTCCCTGGGGAAGACTTTTGGAGGGCTTGGAAAGCCTCAATAAATCCCTTGTATCCTCCATGGTGCATGTGTGGAAGCAGGACAGTTCTATTGTAACATATTCTACAGGCAAAAGATTGGCCATTTGGCCCTGAAAACTTAATATATTACATTCTGACATTGTTATCTATTTTCAAGTGTTGACCACATTACAAGCTGAGTATTTTTTCCTAAGATTTCATAATCCACTCAGTCCATTCTTCACAAAATAAATAGCTGACTACTGATGGAGAGGCTAAAAGGAGAGGGCATAGATGATTTCCTTAAAATGGGGCACAATGCCTAAAAGGCTTCACATTTCTTTGATGATGCTGTCCGAGAGTGACAAGAATAAAGTAAAAAAAAAATTACTCTGGTAGTTGATTTAGGTTTGTTTCAATCATGGTCTGGGGACAAGATGAAGGAAATGTTGCAATGGTTAAGGGAGAAATGGCTGTTGAGAAATGATGTAACATGATTAAGTAACTGGTGTATTACACATAGCAGTACACATGTTACTAGTGTATTCACACAATTCCTCTGGCAATTACTTTATTAATTCCCTTTTCCAGTTTACTATTCTACACAATGGAGACATGTAGTTTATTTTTCTTCCAAATGTAAAAAGGGTGATGCAAAATGACTACGTTCATTCTTAATCCAAGGCCAAAGCTTCCCCTCCCCCAGATTTTCCTAATTAATTTGTATAATGTAGATGTACTTCAAAGAGTACACTAAGCTATTGGCTGTATAAGAAAATCAGATTCTCTGAAGCAAATATAACAAGTTGTCTACTGCTCATCTTGCTAGGCCTCACATTGTTTGCCAACAATAAATCTAAGTTTGATGTTACCAACTGCCAATTTATGATAAACGCCCTTGGTAGAAATATAAATCTTTTCCACACCAGCTGAAATCACTTCTAATATTGTTTAAACACTGATCAATTAAAAGAAAGTCTAAACTATCTCAACTTTCAGTCATACATAATCTTTTAAAGAAATTCAGAGGTTCATGTCATCTCCAGACCAAACAGGAAGCATATTTTTGAGGATTTTATTTGAGTGTTGGTCAAAGAAAAACACACGTTTTCAAAAATATATTAATTTTTGCAACTGGCACATTTCCTCAAAGAAATGGGAAAATTATTAAATATGGATTTTTTAATCAATATCTATACAGATCAGTTCAGATCCTTTAAAGTTATTTGTTATGTTATTCATTCTAATTATTTTCTTTTTTTTAAGTCATCCTTTTGTTATAATTGTGCGCAACATAGCTTACATCACCTGTATACTGTACCTAGAAGTCATATTGTATTCAAGTGGAATTTATTTGTTTTATATGCATTTTAACTATAATCTAAACCTTACTGGAAACCTATAATTAAACTTGAGGCCATAAAATCGAATTCAAATTTTTCACAGGACATTATGTAATTTTCAATGTGTAAGAAGAACAACAAACTAAATATAAATAAAATCAAATACATTTTTTTCTAACTTTCAGCTACTGTTCTAAAGTTCTCATTCTCCTCTTTTTCTTTTTCAGTTGAACTCTTTATTAAACTCCTGTTTGCCATGACAGCTGGATCACTAACTGAATTTTATATTAGTGAAATGTATTCAGAGGAATACATGTTTTTTTTTTCTTTAATTTATATGCCGCCTTCTCCGGAGACTCAGGGCGGCTTACAATGCGTTAAGCAATAGACTTCATACTTTTGTATATTTTTATACAAAGTCAGCTTATTGCCCCCACAATCTGGGTCCTCATTTCACCTACCTTTGAAAGGATGGAAGGCTGAGTCAACCTTGAGCCTGGTGAGATTTGAACTTGCAGTAATTTCAAGCAGCAGTTGTTAATCACAGTGTTTTAGTCCACTGTACTACAGGCTTTTTTTAGTAAAATAACAGTAAAAATAACACAGAAATATACATTGATATTGAAAATTATCAGCAAAATTATGTGCATTATGAAAACAGTGTAAAAAATCTGGATTGGAAATGTGTATCAGAAATGTTTATTATTTTCAGATTTTAAATTTATGGTCAGAAAAATGTACAATCAATCAGAACCAAAACCAATTCATCTTTGCTTATTAGGTTTATTATTTGTACAAATACATTGAGGCCTGAACCACATCATATGAAGTACTACTATATGAAGTGGTATATCAAATCTGAAAGAAATGTAATTGAAAACAAATTTGTATACATTTAGTACATGTGCATGTTTCTGTGTATATACACACAGACATGAATACACAGAATATACACATTTATGTGGGGGGAGGGCGCAATGGCTCAGTGGTTAAAGACACTGAGCTGACAGCCTAGGTTCGAGACACAAGCACTGCATGATGGGGTGAGCTCCTGCCCCAGCTTTTGAAAACTTAACAGTTCGAAAGCATGCAAATGCAAGTAGATAAATAGGTACCACTGTGCTGGGAAAGTAGCAGCATTTTGTGCACTTCAGTATATAGTCATGCTGGGCCCATGATTATGGAAAAGGTTTCAGACAATGCTGGCTCCCTTGGCTAAGAAACAGAGATGAGCACCACCACCTAAAGTTAGACATGACTGGACAGGGTAAACCTTTATTGTAAAATATATAAACAGTCTAGTTAATAATAGCTCTCTGAATAATGTATATTACAAGAGTCAATTTCTGACAATTTTGCTAGCCTCTATAACTTTTATAGAGTCGGATATTAAATAAGATCTATTTGGGAATTTGTCTGGCATGAAAAATAACAGTAAAATCTTCCTTGAGTTGATCATATTCATGGTCAATTCATGCTTTTGTCTTAGAAATGATATGGAGTAATTTGACATTATCCTTAAAGTTTTAGGCTAGTGCATAATCCTGGGAAGGCAGTATCTAATCCCAGTGTTAACTGCTTAGATTTTTGTCTTCAGTCAAGATAGAAAAGGTGCGACTACTGCCTGTTCAAAATAGAATCCACTGGCAATTGTTATCATATTCAGCTAGTCAAGAAAGGAGTACTCATACATTACTAAGCCCGACCATAATGCTTGCATTATATTACAAAAAAATCATCCTTTAGGACAGGGGTCCCCAATTCCTTGGGCTGCAGCCTGTTGGAAACTGGGCCATGCAAAATTGTCCCCTCTTCCCACTCCCTGCTGCCCCTGCTACTGGTTCACAAAGCCAGAAAGGTTGGGGACCACTGCTTTAGGATCATGCATAGAGTATGGGTGACTGCAGGAAAAATGTGTTTTTGGTCTTTCTTTCTTTTTTTTTTAAAGTTTTTTATTTTTTAAGAAAACAAACATTTAATACATCAATCATCCCTCCCCTGTGACATCTCGGTATTGACTTCTTCAGTTTTTTTTATTCTTGTTCCAACAGTTTCTTTTATCTTAATCGTCATCCAAACCACTATAAAAGTTCATTCCTATAGCCATATTCTTGCCATCAAATTTGTACACATAGTTATAAAATTAATCATTTACATCTCTTTTCCAACCAACAATAAAAATAATTCCATATTCTAAAGTATTCTGATTCTTCCCTATCTTTAATCAACAAAGTTAATCAGTTCATTTCTGCACAATCTAAAATCTTTTTATTACTTCATCTTCCAAAGGTATTTTCTCTAATTTCCAATTTTGAGCATAAACAACTCTTGCAGCTGTTATTACATGTATAATCAAATAAATATATTCCTTTTTAATTTTGTCATGTAGGATACCCAATAGGAACAACTCTGGTTTGAATTCAATACGTAATTGTGTCATTTCTTCCAGCCAGGTTTTAATTTTATTCCAATAGTTTTTTGCTTCAGGGCATGTCCATCACATATGATAATAGAATCCTGGTAGCTGATAACATTTCCAACATTTCGCTGATTTATCTTTAAACATTTTTGCTAACTTCTCCGGTGCATATGCCGTCTATAAAACATTTTATATTGGTTTTCCTTATATGCGGTGGACATCGTTAATTTATAGTTCCTTTTCCATAGTTGTTGCAATTTTTCAAGTTCAATTGAACATCCAAAATTACTTCCCTAAGCTATCATGTTTCTTTTACCTATTCCTCCTCCAATTCAATACTGTATATAGCAAAAAATTATTTATAAAAATTATTAAATTTTCTTCCGTTCCTGTGAGTATCCTATCCAACTTAGTCTTTTTCAAATAAAAACCATGTAACTTAGCATCTTTTTCATATCTTGTTCTTATCTGCATATACATATACCAATCTGTCTCAATCCCCTGTTCTTCCAGTTCTCGTTTCTCTTTCAATTCCCCCTTATCTGTTAACAAATCCTTATATCTAAAAATATTTCCAAAATTAAAAACATTTGGGTGTATTAAAGCTTCCATTGTTGATAACCATATTGGTATTTTTACATAGTATTTATCTCTAACCTTCTCCCAAACCAATAGCAATGCATTTCTTATATAATGTCTATGAAAATATGTATGTATCTTATTTCTACCATACCACAAAAAAGCATGCCAACCCAGTTGCAAATCATGCCCTTCCAGTGTTAATAGCCTTATATTTCTTAGTTCAATCCATTCTGTTACATATGTAAATAGCAAATGAAGTCAGGGATGTAGGCTTCACTCAGGTCCAGGTTTAGCTGGACATTTGCATGCCCTTCGGTGATTGGTGAATTCAAATGGGGCCCGCCACTGATTGGTGGATTCAAACAGAGGGAAAAGTAAAGCGTTGTCAGTGGCTGAATCGGTGGGACAGCTCCTTTTAAAAGGGAGCGCTGCTGGCTAAGCCTTTCCAGAAGTCACTTACTTAAATAAAGAGTTGAAGTTACTGTCTATCATCCTGCCTCTTCATTGCCTCCCACGATCTAACACATTCTTTCAGCCATGTCAATGTTGCTGCTTAGTAATATAATTCCCAATTTGGTAAACCAAATCTCCCTCGCAACCTTGTGTCTTGTAGCATTTTCAAACTTATTCTTGCTTTTTGCCCTTGCCATATAAATTTCCTCATTATTATATTCAGATGATGAAAGTATGTCTTTCAATTTTATTGGCACTGTCTGGAATATAAATAACAATCTTGGTAGTATGTTCATCTTTATCAATGCAATCAGTCCCATAAGTGATAGTTGTAGATTCTTCCATTTTTCCAAATCTTTTTCAATGTTGTTTTAATTTATAATAGTTTTCTTCCTTTATTGTTGCACATTTTGAAGTTAAATGTACTCCCAAATATTTAACTTTCTTCACAACTTGTATAGCTAACTTTTTTATCTCTCTGTTTTGTTTTTCTGTTGTATTTTTCACCAAGATTTTTGTTTTGTCTTTGTTTATTTTCAAACCAGAGACTTTTCCATATCTTTCTATCTGTTCTAATAGTTTAGGGCCTGTTATTTATGATTCTTCTATAATGAATACCAAATCATCTGCAAACACTTGTAATTTATACTCCTCTTTTTTAATGTTCATCCCTTTTATCTCATCATTTCGTCTAATATTTCTGTTTAAGACTTCTAGAGTCAGAATAAACAATAGTGGTGATAGTGGACAACCTTGTCTAGTCCCTTTCATTATATTGATTTTTTCCCCTCATTTCTCCATTCATCATTATCTTAGCAAATTGTCTATCGTAGATTGTTTTTATGGTATTTATAAATCTCGCCCCAAAGTCCAGTGTTTTTGGTGTTTCAAATTGTGTAATTTTTTGTTAGAAGACCTCAGGTCTTTTGTATATAAACTTACTTAACAATAACTTGATTACAAACTGAACACTGGATTCAATTAATCATATTTAATTCTCAAATAAGTGGAAAATATTAGCAAAGGCTAATTTAAGTGTTGCTGATTTTATTGGAAGATAAGGGTAATTAATTTACACTACAAATTCAAAATTTGCTTTCTTGAAAACAAAAGTTAAGGAGAATTACTTATGCAAGTAGGAAGTCCCTATTTTGGGCTCAGCTGAATGATATGCTGACATCTTCCTGGAAAACTGCCTGGGTGACTAAAATATGCTGGCAGAATTGCTGAGAAGAGGTGGAGATGGAACACTTTTTGTAAAGAATTGGGCCAAGGTGGCTGTTGCAGACCCAATTAATTTCCCTAACGTCAATCCATTCCCAGAATGACCAAAATAAAACTGCTAGTAATTCTTTTGCTTTCTCCGCTTCTTTTTGTGGTAATAATTTTAGTTTTAAATTATCCTTCCTCCTAAACAGTCCCAGAGAGGTTCACACAGGCCTGTGTGAGGCAGCCACAATTTGCATCAGTGTAGCCCTAGCTGTATCTTCTACTAGAAGGACCAGTTCTAGTTTACTCAAGGTACCAGAAGTGACTTTTGTGTGTCTGCAAACTTTTGGATATACCAGATGGGTCAATCAAAATATAATTCCAAAAGGATTTGTTGCTGAAAGGATCACCAAAATAAACTGCTTTATTACCTAAGACTGGAAACATCTAGCCATTAAGCAAATGAAATAAACATACCCTTTTGAAAATCTATAGTCCTCCCCACAACAATAAAACCATGCCATTGTATTGCACAGCCAGCCAATACTGGTCAGTAGATGTACCCTAGTGAAGGTGCATTTCAGACTAGAAGCAATAGTCTGGCAACTCCTTGAAGAAATATTTTCTTTGTTTTATTCTGCTTCAGGATGTATGCTTATCCTATCACTATTTAGTTGGGGGATATTTGTACTATTTGTAATTTACTCGTGGCGAAGAAAAACAAGAGGGAAATGAAGTTTTAGGTTAAGTGGGTGGAAATTTTGAAGGAGAAATGGTTGGTCATTTGGCAAAGGTCATAATCCTTTGGCCAATTTATGTTTGTACATCATATCAAAAACTCTGCAGAAAAAAAATAACCTTTTAATGGGCTAGGAACAGAATATAATACTTTGAAAGTGAATGATGCCATGATAGAATAAAATAACAGAGTTGGAAGGGACCTTGGAGGTCTTCGAGTCCAACCACCTGCTTAGGCAGGAAACTCTACACCACTTCAGACAAATGGTTATCCAACATCTTCTTAAAAACTTCCAGGGTTGGAGTGTCATATGTTGGAGTGTCATTATGACACTGATGTCATAACTACTATTAACTGAGATTTTCTGCTTGGACATTTGCTTTGTTTTAAATCGTTTTAATTTAATTTAATTTTTCATTGTTCTAGGGCTTTGTTTGTTTTACCTCAGTTTTGAGCCCTAGCATTATTAGACAAGTCCATGCTATTTTTTTTGTGGTATTTTCAAAGTGGTTTGCTACTGCCTTCTTCCCCCAGGGAGAAAGTCACCCACCTAAACTTTGTGTGTAAGGTAGGAGTAGAGCTCACCATCACCTTATTTCTAATCTGATGTCATTAATCACTAAACCACACTGACTGTTACATTTTAGGGTTTAAGTGGGCAAAATATAGATTATTACCTCATTTTCCAGCCCCTGAAGCTCAGCCTAGCTTATCACCAAATTTATGAGTTCTAGGGACTGTAAAAATGGGGTTGTGGTCTACATGTTGCTCACTTTTGCATTATAATGCAATGTCAACTGCAGTACTCCTGCAAAGAAATGTAGATGTCAGGATGAGAATGATCCTATAGGGTGTTCTCTCATAGGCAGCTACTTTTAAAACTGTCTATTTTGGCCACCTAGGATTGAGAACTGTCTGAAAGCAATACTTCCTACAAAGAAAATAAGCCTATTATATTTATTGTAAGAATTAAAGACATAATTTCAATTATATTTTTAAAAAATCAGCTTTAGACTAATAATAATATTAAAGCCACTAAACTTTGCTTCCTCCCAGCAGATTTCTCCCTACTAATGAGCTTTTAAAAAGAACACATATAAGCATCACCCACTCTGGTGAGTTTCCATCATCTTCAGCACAAACCATCCATCTCTCTTTCCAGCTGTGTCTTGGCATTATTGAAAAACAGCTAGTGAACTGTTTTGATGCTTGGTTTGAACAGCTGTTTCTTATTAAGGAGATGAAGTACAAAGAAAGAGAAAGAGAAAACCTCTTTCATCATTTATCCTGAGTTAGTTTTCAATGCATATTCTTTCTGTCACTTTACACGAGTCCTAACAAGGCAATTTTCAGGTTTCTTAAGAAAGCTACCTAGGAAATTATGATTTTGTTCTAAGGAAGTCTTCTAAAGGATTTGATTTATAGCTTATCTTGGTCATGTCTGAATCCCAAATGCAAATGTTACACACTGATCCAAAGAAGCTGACATCCATGGACTTCAGCAGCTTTTATGTTGCTTTCACAGGAAAGTACTAATCGGCTCACATGATACAACAATAGATTCCAAAAACAAAGAAAACCCAAAGCCACACCCCTTCCCCAATGTTTTGTACTTCTTCTCCATTCTAATTTAGTTAATTGGATACAGTTTAGTTGATCAAAACCCTAGAAACAACAGCTTGTTTTAATAAGGTAGGCTGCATAATGTCAAATGAATTGCAAAATGTATTTTGCAACTGACTTCTTACTGCACATTTGCCATGGCTAAGATTTGTGTGCTTATGCATAAAAGGGGAGATACATTTCAACTCATTCACATATTCACTTATGCAAGACTTTTAGTGTATAAATGAAAATATTCTAATTTAGTGTCAGCTGTTACTTTTTCATTCAGCTTTTTGTTGTTTTCAAGGACATTTTGAGCTATCCCTAACTATATCAGACAGTTCCTTAGATTAGTGTGATAGGGAGAAAGAGAGGAGGAGAGGGAGAAAGGAAGGGGAAGTAGAGAAGGAGTAGGAGAGGAGGGAAGAAGAAAGTAGGAAGCAAAGAAGGGAAGGAGATGGAAGAGATTGAGAAGAAAGATTGCTGTACAATAAAAAAGATGAAATAGAAGAAAGGCAACCCCGAATATGTGTAAATGCACTAGGATAAAGAATGAATTATTAAAAAATAAAAGATAATAAATATGAGTAAAAACAGAGAAATTAGAATTTGAGGGCGAATAAAGATGTTGTTTATACAAATAAGTATAGAAATTTTAAGATATGATTAAAAACTGGAAAAAGAAGATTTCGGCAAAAATTGTAACTGAGTAAAATGTATTTGAATAAGATAAATTGTATAAGTTATAATATGGCCAATACTCTGTTCATAAAATATGTGGGTGAATGTGGGGGGAAAAATCAATAAAACTTGATTAAAAAAAAAGATTAGTGTGAAGTGTGCAAAAAGAAAGAAAAAGACATTAAAATGGAAGATCCTTGGTGCTGTCTGAGCTTGGTTGTTTTCTTGCAGATGTTCCAAACTAAGTAACCTCAGTAGTGCTGTAGGAAGTGGGTTTTGTTCTCAATTTACATTCTAGTGTCTTGCCCTGTCAGTATTGGTGGGAGTGGCCATGGTGGTTCTTTGGTTGGGCTGTTTACTGTTAGCTTGCTTGGCGGTTCCTTGTTGGGGTATTGTTTACTTCTTGACTGTTGGTCTGATGTTAATTTTAGTGTTAATCCACACTCATCTGTTAAGTGTTGTTCCTTTTTTGTCTCCTTTGAATGATATGTACATGCTATTTATTGATGATTGATTTGTCAGGGTGCCAGACTTCCCGGAATTCTCTAGCATTTTTGGACTCTGCTTGGTCTAGGATGATCATAGTATCCAAGCTGAAACTATGGTTAAGTCTGTCCATATGTGCTGAAATTAAAGAGTTTTCATCATGTCTTCTGATTGCTAGTTGGGGTTCATGGATGTGTTCTGTTAGTCTTCTGCCTGTTTGTCCTACATTGTGGCTGTTAAAGATTTTACACTGTATATTGTAGATGATTATTATTTTTCTTCTTCTGGAGCTGCTAGGTCCTTTGGTTTACTTAGGATGTTTTGGAAGGCTTTAGTTGGTTTGTGTTCTATGCTGATGCCATGTGGTTGCAATAATCTGTGGGTGGTTTCTGAGCTGTTTTTGATGTATAACAGCATTATCCTTTTCACAGCTTGTATTGGTTGTGCTATTGAATGGTCAGGTACTTTTTGATTATGTGGATGTGTGGACATCCATTTGTTGGAAGATGTTGCATAGATGCCCTGTTTCCTTTTCTGATGGTTTTAAATGCTCTTTCTAAGGCTGCAAAGAATTCTAATTGATTGGTATCATCTGTGTTGTAGTTGAGGCCTTTCTGTAGAATATTGTGTTCTGTAGTGGATAATAGACATTTGGACATGTTGATCACCCATGTAGGTTCTGGTGCCTCTTTGAGCCTAGGGTTTAGTTTGAGGAATCAATATAAGTTTTGAATACAGTTGAGAATTTATATACAAAGCAACTCTATTTTTTCAATCCTGCTGAAATGTGGGAAATTTTTTCCCACATTTCTGTGACTTAAATATTTCATTTTTTTTAAAACAAATGAGCAGCTTGGTGGTGAAAATGCTTGCCTCCCGCTTAGAAGATAGAGAGTTCATTCCTAGGTAGTGGCAGATATTTCTCTCTCAGGGTGTAAAGAAAAATATCTCCTGTGCACTCCACATGGTGACAGGAAAGAACATCTGGCTAGTAAACACTCAGCTCCATCCAGTTGTCCCAACTCTTAACCCGAATTAAGTGTTTAGAGGGTTATAAAAAGGGAGATTTCTTTTTTGTAAGCAAATCGCATTTTGTTTTAATCTTTTCAAATAATAATTTTCTCTCTTAGAGAGTATTTACTTCATTTATATTTCATGTTAAATATTTATATTCCATACTTGGACTGAGATTTTCGAAAAATCAAACCAGTGCCCAATCTGGAATCTTGTTCTATATCTTAATGTATTTTCAGGAATCAAACGCAGAACCAAAAGCAAATAACCAAGGCTTACCACAGTATAGACAGCACATGCTGTTGGGACTCTCTCCAAAGAATATTGAGAGACAGCCCCCACCCAACAAAGGAATGCACACATATGTATACATCCCAGAAAGGTGGAAGAGACTAATGCACAAATAACAGATGATGTAAGCATACATATTCATAGGTAAAGGGACTCAGGTTACTCTTGCTCATGTTTTCATTCAGAAAGAAAAGGACTAACATCTCTAAGAAAACATCTCCCATCAATCAGGAGGAGATGCACTTTGGGAATGCCTGACACTAGGAAGAAAAAAAAACCACATTTCCCATTGCAATTCTATCAGATTATTTTAATGAGATAACAAACGTTGACTTCATATCTCTGTGTATTAACTTGTTTTAATCTATTTCATTTCTCTAAGAACTGAGTTTCCCCACAATCCATTGAGGCTTTTGTTTACTCTAATCTGTCATTGACACTTCCATTTCTATTTTTGCTAGTTCTTGAAAAATTTCCAAGTCTTTCATTTTCTGGCCAGAGTTCAGTCTGAATCTCTGCTGTTTAAAAGGTTAAAAAAATATTTAAAAAGATTTTAAAAAGATAGAAATTAAAAAATAATAATAATTGAATAATTCAAGCTATTAAATAATCCAATTTATTCAATCAAAATGGAACTTTCTTCTGTGTAAGTTTGTCTGAAAAAATACTCTTTTCTCCTATGTACTATTCTAATTGGAATTTCCTTACATCTGTGTTATCATTCCTCAACTTAGTATTAAAATGCTGCTGAAAAACTTGATGTCTGGTCAATTTCTTATTAAAGTGCACAAGAACATCCCTTGGAAGATTTAATTTTGTAAAATGTGTACTAATCCTATAAATTGTATCAATTTCTGCCTCAATGTTATTTTTCTCCTAATTAAAAATCCCAGTCATAACAACCTTTGTCTCATATCTTCTCCATATGATGGAATTGTTCTAAATCTTAAATCAAATTCTTTTTATCTTAATTTCAATAAAACCAAGTTATCTGCATCTTTCTCCATTCTTCTATTTATAACTTCTATCTTATTTCCCAAAACTTCCATCTTGTCAGTAATTTATTTATTCATTATTTATTTATTTAATGAGATTTATATGCTGCCCTATCTCCAGCCGGACTCAGGGCGGCTCACAGCAGTAAAAAACATCTAATGAAAAAGTTAAAAAAAATTAAATCCAAATCTCATAATTTAACAGTTAAAAGTGCAATTAAGACTAACAAGTTAAAAATTAAAACCCCATCAGTCCAGGCCAGCCAAACGAAACAGCCATGTTTTCAGGTCGTGACGGAAAGAGCGGAGGTTGGGGGCCACCCGGAGCTCCAGGGGCAGTTGATTCCAAACGGTAGGTGCACCCACAGAGAATTTGTTTTAGTATGCATCCAGTTGCCCTACAAATTCTTCAATCTTTTTAATTACTTCTTTCACGTCTTTTGTTATTCCTTCAAATTCTTTTTCCATTACCTTTTAAACCCATGCAGTCATATTTTTTTCCAAATTCATCAATCATTGTCTCCAATAAGGATAAGGATAAAGATAAGGATAATTTTATTTCTATACCGCCCCTCTCCCGAGAGACTGGGGCGGTATACAGCCAGGTAAAAACACAATACAAATATCACAATTTAAATTTAAAAAATCTTAAAAGTATTACATTTAAGGCCAAAATTAGCTAAAAAACCCCAAAAAAATTAAGAACTCCAAATTTAAAACTCAATTATGAAGCTAGCCCTGCCTGTCGGAAGAGCAGGGTCTTAAGAGCACAGTGGAAAACTCAGAGGTCAGAGATCTTGCGTATGTCTAGTGAAATCTAGTGAAATGCCCTTAACTGCAAGTTGTTCTGGTGAGCTCCTGCTTTCTTGTTCCAATTTAGCAGGTTTTTTTTCCAGTAGCAGATTCCCATTGTGAGAAAGTGAAAGTATGTCAGTTACTTTGGTAAAAGTGAAAAGAAGTTCTCTCCCTCTCTTTTTTTTATTTTCCTTTATCTTTAGCACTTTAGTCCCAATTAGCATTACTTAGTTACAGTCTCAGAGTTTAGATCCTTGTTTTGTAAAATCTACAATTATCCATTGTCCTTAATAATAAGCAATCAGAATTCCTATGAAACTTTAGTCTGTTAGTCTAATTGCTATTTTCAAAGCACTTTTATCAGGAAAAAAATCTGCTTTTTTAAATGTATAAATATAAGTTACTCTTATAGTCATACAGAATTATATACACTTAGCTTTTCTTGCTAATTAAATACCATCTGGATGAGGGATTTATTCCCAGTTGCTTTAAGGAAATAGTTATATTTTATTTCTTTATTTAGATGAGAAGCAAAACATTTTCAAAGGAAAAAAAAAAGAAAGCCCAGTTGCCTTTTGGAAAAAGCACCTATGGACAACCATGACTTGGATGATTGAGAATTTCCATAGACACCCTGGATCCAGGGTTTTTTTGTTTTTGTTTTTTTGTAATTATACAGCAGTCTTTAACCTTCCATTTCTGAATAAGGTGATTGAGACGTTGGTGGACTTTCAGCTTTAGATACATCTGGATTAAATTATATGGACTCATGTGTGTTGGAATTTTTGTGGGGACATTGCATTGAGAATACCTTGATTGCTTTAGTGGAGGTTTACACCAGACTGAGAAATCCTATTGGTGAAGACAGAGCTGGAGTTTAAGACTGAGATGACGTCTATTTTGAATGGATTGCAATCCTTTCCAAAGAGCCACTTTGCAGTTTGGAATTAGCTCTTACCCCTCTAACTTCTAAATTTGCAGGTGATAGCCATGGCATGGAGTTTAGAAACATTTCTTCTGGTCTTCTTCCTCATTTGAGGAGTGCTATTTAGGCCAAAACCATGATGCATATAAGAACTGACATTTTGCATGACACTGTGGTCATGAGGCACATCTGTTAAGGCATCAACTTCTGATTTCTCAACTTTGTGGTGTTTTAGCCAGCCTATATTGCTGTAAACCGGTAATATTAAACCAGCTTTTTGTTGTGACTATAAAGGCACATACCGTAATTAGGGACTTTTGTATATTGTGCACTTGTTTTATTTTACATAGATCCAGTGGATCAGTTTCCAAGTAAACATGAATGCATGACAGGTTCTTAGTCACATTTTACTTTCTGACATATATCGAAGAACAATTTATTTGTTCATCAAATAGCTATATTGTGCAATATAATTTCATATAAAAGGTTTCTCAAAAGAAAGGTTAATCAAAATTCATCATTTCCTTTAGTATCCTGAATTCTGAAGTTGCTACATCTGGACTACATCTACACTGTTGAAATAGACACACAAACAAAGCTTGTATAGTGAAGATATATACTTCGTACCACCCAATAAGGACAGTCATCTATGGTCAAAGAAAAAGCTAAGAGATTAATTTTCTATTGGAAACATTTGAAATGCCTTTTAAATAAAAGTTGCACAAAAGCAAACTTGCTGACTTCAATTCATTGAACCTTTTCGCCAACATTGCCTGAAGGGACCGAATTACAGATGGTATTTGTTCCTACTTAACTGAAGCTTTCCTCTTTCAAATGATAATTGATTCCAGTTGATAAGTATGACTTAGAGTATGGGAAGGTGAATACTTTTGAAAGTGAAAATTATATAAAAATTCCAAACAGGAGAAAATCTCAGGAAATCATTTTATGACAGGTAAAAAATAATTTTCATCATGATTTTTACATATGCCCTCACTCCTATACATATTCTCCACCTGAAAATTATTTTAATTGAAAAGAACACATGTCAAATGTTCTTTATTATGATTTGTCTCTACATAATAAAAAAGATGATCAATATTACAAACACATTTATATTGAACTATTTATAATAAAGTCCTTTCTGTTTAAGGCAAAAAATGTATCAGAATTACCTACCCTATATTATCTCCCTAAAACTTGTGCTGGACTAAAACAGTAATCTGAACAGCAATCCTCCATGTTGGACTGTAACAACATAGGCCTGTGTTGATCTGTTCTAAGAAATGATGAGGTTGTTGTACAATACATCTGATGAGATTAGAACAGATTGCTTATTTCTAACTCAGATTCTTTAATATTGGTCATCTGTGTCTTCATCTTTAAAACAGCTTTTAAAAACTATAGATTTTTCAATTAACTGTCACTTTTCAATATCAGATAATAAAAGAGGAAGGAAGGAAGGAAGGAAGGAAGGAAGGAAGGAAGGAAGGAAGGAAGGAAGGAAGGAAGGAAGGAAGGAAGGAAGGAAGGAAGGAAGGAAGGAAATAACAATAATGGTATATATCTGACATGGAACGAGGAGCTTTTACCACTCATTTTACTTTATAGGTCAGGAAGAAATAATAAAAAATTCAATAAGCATGTAAACTATTGTACATAAATGTGAAATGCTAAATCCAATGAGATTTTAATATGTTGTGGATTATACCTGTATTTCACATTTTGCATCCCTTAATCTCCTAGCCATACATGTCTGAAAGACAGAATAATTTGGCACAACATAAAAATAGATTTTATTTATTAGGCTCTATCCCATGATAATTAGATGTTCATCTTAGAGAGTTTATAAGGTCTCTCTCTCTTCTCCTCCCCTCCCCCACCTCTCCTCTCTATTCCTGAAAGAAATAAGTGAATAGCAATAAGAAAAATCAGTCTGGTACTTCTTTTAAAAAGCTTGTTTCATGCCAAAGCCGAAAGGTAGGAAAAGGAGGGGGAATGCTGTCTTGGAGGAGTGGGGAGAAAAGAAAATACAAAGCTTGAAGTGTTTTTTTTTTTAAAAAAAAACAGAAGATGTATTATACCTGGGATTGAAATGTTGGAAGAACTTGAAAGAAAATGGCATGGTTTGGATATCTGACCATACTTTTTTTGACCAAACCTGATACCGAAGATTAAGGGAACAGTCAGTTCTTGATAATTATAATTAATTATAGGCTGCTGCTTACTGTACAAAGACTCCTTTATAGATTGATAGTCTCCTTTTTTCACATCATAGTTACTTTAACTATGATAACTGTTACAGAAATGTCACATCAAAACTTCCCACACCAAAGATAAATAGATATAAAAAATAATCTTTTCTTGGTCAAGTACAGCTTCTATTGCCTTTGAAAATTTGAGCTTGCTCATCTTCCACCTCAGTTTATTTATTTATTTCAATTTGTATACCGCCCTTCTCCTAGTGGACTCAGGGCGGTGCACAGCCAGAACTAAAACACATACCAATACAAAATTTAAAATTATTAAAAGAATTACATACTTTGGCCCAAATTTAAAACAATTCAAATTAAAACCCATTGACAAATTAAAAGCTAAAAAACTAAAAAAAAAAAAAAAAGGGGGGGGGGGTTCACGCCAGCCCTGCTTGATGGAAAAGAAAAATTTTCAGGGCACGGCGAAAGACCCGAAGATCCGATATCCTTCGTATCTCTGGGGGCAAATCGTTCCAGAGGGCAGGAGCTGTCACAGAGAAGGCCCTCCCCCTGGGGGTTGCCAGCCAACATTGCCTGGCTGACAGCACCCTGAGGAGTCCCTCTCTGTGGGAGCGTACTGGTCTGTGGGAGGCTATCAGCAGCAGAAGGCGGTCCCGCAAATACCCAGGTCCTATGCCATGGAGTGCTTTAAAGGTGGTAACTAACACCTTGAAGCGCACCCAGAAGACCATTGGAAGCCAATGCAGCTCACGCAGGAGAGATGTCACATGGGAGCACCCCCTAGCTCCCATAATCCCCCGCGCGGCCGCATTCTGCACCAGTTGGAGCCTCCGGGTGCACCTCAAGGGGAGCCCCATGTAGAGAGCATTGCAGTAGTTAATCACAACAGGGAAAAATGTTCCTATGGAAAAAGCTGCTTGAGGCAAAGACCAGGGGCACAAATCAAGGGTTGATAACTGAGACTTCAGCACTGGCAACAGACCTGCCCTCACCACACCTGATGAATCAAGTTAGTTGAGGAATGGCAGAGCAGATCTGACCTCCAAAAGAGTGTGAACAGGGGATTTGGGATGAAGAACTGGAAGGCTACTTCTCCTTCTCCACTCCCCATCATTAAGCCATGTGAGGAACAACAATACATATTTTTAGGAGGCATTGTACACTGGAAAAAGAAAAGTGGATGAAGGAATGAAAAAGTGTATGGATCATGTTTTCATATGACATACTGCTCTTGCAAATCTGTCTCAAAAACTTTACTGAGTAGTTTGCAGCTTTTTATAGATCCAAGGTTAGACAGGGCAAATTTCAAATCTGAGTGCTCTAATATCAACAAGGTCTGTTGGCTACATCTTTGGAAGATATGTATTTATATATCCTTTTATTGATTAATCAAATTTATATGGCTGCCCATCTCATGGAAAATGACTCTCAGCAGCTTAGTGTTTTCTCCCACAACTGTCATTGTCTTCTCTGCCAATTCTTGCTTAGCTCAGCTAAATTGGTTTATGGCCTGCTACAACAGCTCAGCCAGCGAAATATTTTCCAGAGAATGCTAGACATCTCTTTTTCTCTATATCTTCATTCACACACTCTGCCACTAACTAATTAAGTCCTCTTCCAAGTAGACAGATAGTTTGGATTTCAAAACTGTCTCTTTAAAATATTTTTTGTCCCAAGTGGGACATCCATTTAAGATGCAACAGGCATACATTGAGTTCACTAAAGATTCTTCCTCACTGCCCTGTAAATGGGCATTCTTCCTTCCATGAGTCATCCACTTTGATTCCATAAAGAAGTGTGGGGGCGGGGGGCACACTATTTTTTAAAATAGTGTTTCTCAACTTCTGTAAGTTCAAGATGTGTGGACTTCAACATGCTCCAGCCAAGCTGCAGGGCCAAGTAGAAGGTTGCTCATATGGTGCACAGAGAGACTTAATGGCACCCCTTCTGTGGCCTTAAGTAGCCAATATCAGTTTGGAAGATGCTACAGCTACAAAATAATCAGGTTCATGATATATTAATTTTGTGTCCTGCCCATTGTAGATCATACATATACAGAAACCTCAAGAGAAGGCAGGTTTTTTTCCCAGTGTTCAGAGTTTTTAAAAGTCTGTATATATTATGCATTTTAAATCCTTCTAACTTAATTTTACATCAGCTTGAAGAATAAGCCATATTTCTGAATGGGAGTTATTGCTTAAGGTTGTTACTGTAGTGTATAGTTTTCTGCCAGAAGTTTCTATCAGAGCATATTTGTGGATTGCACCCTTAGAGAAAACATGAACCACTATATAGAGTAAATGAGATCTATATACTGTGTTTTCCTGAAAATAAGACCGTTATATTTTCTTGAACCCTGAAATAAGTGCTTGGCCTTATTGCCATGCGCTCAAAAGCCTGATTGGGCTTATTATCAGGGGATGTCTTATTTGGGGGGAAACAGGGCAACTGCTTTACTTCTCCAAAGCTACACAGTGGGTGAGAAGTTTCTTCCACTTTGCTTAAGAATGATGGGCCCTTTGCAAAGCCTTTTCTTATGCTCCAGGACTTTAAGGAACAAATAAGTGATCCCCTAAAATTGCTGAAGATTAGATTCCAACTATTGTAATTGTATTGCTGTAATCCAGTATGAAGCTATGTTTTAGTGAAAGAGTATGTAGAACAATAGCAATTTTGGGCACTAGAAAAGAGGGCAAGGATAGATCCTCGGAAACATTGCATGAATGATACCTAATTGTACTGGGCCTGCTTCTATAAATCCTGTAAAGAATATCAGATAAAGGATATTGTAGTTTAGAAGTTACAGCCAAGGAGCAAACTGTGGGAGACTGTGGGAATCAGAAACACAAGATCAAAGTTAAGCTATTGGTCAAGTGGTAGCTGAAGAAAACCTAAGAAGAACAAGGGGATAGAACTCAATAGAGGTTTGTTGAGAGATTACAGCTAATGCCTTGCCATTTTCCCCCTTCCCCTCTCTTTGGTTTGTATGATCATCAGCCAAATTTGATAAATGATTGGTTTTGTGTTTTTTTTTATATAATTACCCTGTTCATAATATTGAACCATTTTGCAGAGATTCTATAAACGTTTGTACCATATTGTGGTAAAATAATTTAGTTTTCATGAAATCTATGTGTGAATCTTGGGGATGGTTTTTATTTATTTATTCTGCAATCATTTCATGCTTTAAAACAGCTACTGTGAAACTAAAGAATGGACAATAATACCCTTGCACAGGTGAACTGAATTTAGAAAATATAAACTGAAATAAGAAATGTATTTTTTCTTATTCTTAATAAGCTTCCTTTCCTTTCCTTTCCTTTCCTTTCCTTTCCTTTCCTTTCCTTTCCTTTCCTTTCCTTTCTTTTCCTTTCCTTTCCTTTCCCCATTCCATTCCATTCCATTCCATTCCACAAAATAAAGCAATCCACTAAAATTTCAAACAAATATTCTAGCTACATTTCAGTACATGTTTTATTAAGATGACTAGTGTGGAATGGTGGCTAAAGTGCAGACCTAGGGCTGGAAGGCCCAAGTCTTCCCTGACTGGCTGGATGGGATGGACAGATGAAATGGGATGAAGATGGTTCTGTGGGCAACCTGGCCTCATGCCATGTAGACTTTAAAGGTCACAACCAACATCTTGAATTGGACCCAGAAGCAAACTAGCATCCAATGCAGTTTGTGAAGCAAAGGTGTTCCATGCTCCCAAAATTGCCCACATGGCCAAATTCTGCACCAGCGGAAACTTCCAGATACATGTGTAGTCCCATGTAGAGTGCATTGCAATAATCCAAACAGGAGAATGACCAGGGTATGACTTACCAAGCAGAGAATCTGCCTATTTAGGAAAGGGCATAACTGGCACACCACACAAAGTTGAGCAAAGGCCCTCCTAGTCATGGCTGTCACCTGCTCTTTGAGCAGGAGCCATGAGTCTAGGAGGACCTCCAGAATATGCACTAGATATGTCTGGAGTAGTGCAACCTCATACAAGAGCAAATATGATAAACCCCTGGATACAGCCACTCCATCTTACCGGGGTTCAATTGAAGTCTGTTGTTCCTCATCCAGAACTTCACAACCTCCAGGCAGCACAAAAGAATGTTCATAGCAGCATTCATGTAACCTGGGACTAGGTAATTCTCAATTTACAACAGTTCATTTATTGATCAAAGTTACAATGGAACTGAAAAATGTGACTTATGAGCATTTTTCACACAACTGTTGCAGCATCCCCATGGTCACATCAGGGGTGGGTTCTATTTACCTTTACTAGCGGTTCATAGTGGGAGTGTGCACGCTTCTGTGCATGTGCAGATCACCCATGATGATGTGGCGGGTGGGCAGAGCCTCCCACAGGTTTTATTACCAGTTCTATAGAACCGGACAGAACCGGGAGCAACCCACCACTGGGTCACATGATCACAATTCAAACATTTGGCAACTGACTCCTATTTATGACAGTTGCAGTGGCCAAGGCTCATGTGATCAGCTTTTGTGAACTTCTGACAAGCAAAGTCAATGGGGAGGCCAGTTTCACTTAACAACCATGTTACTAATTTAACAACTGCAGTGATCCATTTAACTGTGACAAGGAAGGTCGTAAAATGGAGAAAAAAATCACTTAACAAATGTTTCACTTAGCAACAGAAATGTTGGGCTCAATTGTGGCTTTAAGTCGAGGGCTACCTGTATAGCTGGGTTATCATCAGGATACTGATCTCACTCAGGGGTTTGGTGTAGATTTTAAAAAGGAGCGGGTAAAGTATCAAGCCCTGTGGCACCTCACAAAGCAGGGACTGTGAACTGGACCTCTCACTTCCTATCAGCACCAATTTGAACCAGCCTTGGAGAAAGGAGGTGAATCAGCACAAAATCTTGCCACCCACCCCCAATTCCTTGAGTCAGCCTAAAAGAGTACCATGGTCAATGGTACTGAAAGCTACTGAGAAGTCAAGGATAGGTTCCATCCTTGCTCAGCTACATTAGGGGTGTCAGACCTCCGCTGCGGGCCTGCTTCAGTAGGAAATGAAAACGCTACAAGCAGCTTTCAGTTGCCTCAATCGTTCAATCCTTTGAACAACCCCGTCAGGTTCTTTTTCACCGCTACAGCTGGCGGTGTCGAGAGGAGCTCGACAAGGGGGGGAAAAAGCAATATCCATTTGTTATACAGTATATGCATAAAGGAGTGAAGTAGTTTTCAGTCTGGTCCTCAGGAAAAGCAGGATTTGCATGCCTACCGTTCATTGGTCCATTTGAGCGGCAGGAAAAACAAGCCGCTGTCAGTGACCGGCTTGGCTGACGGGGCTCTTTAAAAAGAGAGCACTAGCAGCCAGCCGGCGATTTGTTTCTGATCGTGGGTCCAAATAAAGGTACTGAAATAAAGGTACTGCCGTCATCCTGCCTCTTCACTCAACTCACTTTCTAACACCATAATTGAATCTCCAGATTCAATTCAAGAGGCTCAATCCAAGAGTCTTTACAACACCTTTAGGGGGTTCTTTGATATTATTTTCACATATTTCCTCTTCCCATACTTTCTGTTTAACAACTTGCATATTCTTCTGTGTTTCTGTTAAATAATGAACCACAGATGGTTACATGAAGAGCAGCACTTTCTCAATTGTGGCCCAAATCTCTGGAGTTTCCATTGGATTTTTTTTTTTTTTTTTTTTTTTTTTTGGTGGGGGAGATGTCTGCTTGTTATCTGAAGAGAAAATTAGGATTTTCCTCATCTGAAATTCACTGAATGTACACTAAATGAGAATTGTTTTCTTGTTTAATCTTTTCTGGAGGTGGCTTCTTAAATTTGGAATCATCTTCTTTTTAGGTAAACACAGTAGGTATTGCTGAGAAAGCTACCAAAGTGACTTCTCACAAACAAAGAATATTCCAACTATGAAAATAAATAAATAAATAAATAAATAACTCTCTATTCAAAAATAATCACTGCATCCAAAATAAATATATTCTAATCACCATTGTTTAATGTTTTTCTGGAAGTTGTTTGGAAAAAACAATGTAAGAATTAATGCATTAAAAATTATGACACCAGTCAGTACTGTGTTAGCCTAAGTCCTTGAAACAGGATTTTGGAAAGGAAAATGTTGATTAGATTAGAGACATTTGCAATTAGTTCCAAAAAAGAATTGCGTAGAAATGGGAATCTAATGATCCACATGGAATAGGATAATAGAAAGAAAAAATATCTGATTTAGCAATTTTGGCATACCTTATGCACAGAAGAAAAAGAACTAAAACGTAGTTTTCAAGGACAGTGTGTAATGAAAAGTATGATCAAAGATGAGTCAGGCAAAAATAAATGTCATTGAGTAGTTTAGCTTTGCCTGACTTGGATCACACTTCTTTCTAAACTCTTCCATGCTTGTGCACCGCTTTGTTCTAAAATATATGTTTTCCATTTAAGCAAGCTGAAGACACTCCAAGTTTGTTGGCTTTTAGGAGTTTCAAGTGACCACAATTCCTATGGAGCTAAGGCCAAAGCGACATATTCTGCTGAAGCATATTACAGCTAAGGGTCCTTGGTGCTCTCTGAACCTGGCTGTTTTCTTGCAAATGTTTCATTACCCAGACTAGGTAACATTATCAGCACTGCATCTGATTCTGGAACAAAACAGACAAGCTGAGAGAGCACCAAGGACCAATTATTTGAACCCTGAGGTACAAATATTCTTCTTTATTCATTTTACAGCTGCATTTCCTATAACATATTTGAACTGAGGACATAGAATTCATATTCTTTCCGCTCCCACCCTAAAATCAGTTGCCCATATAATAGACTAGGAAGTGGAAAAAAATTAATACAGGTGTGCAAATCTTTCAACTGCAGCTTATCATGGAAATACGGGTTCGGAGGCAGAGATAATAGCCATGAATCTCTGTGTCTTGCCTTTGAGAGATTATCATGCCAGTCACTTTTTATCTTTTTAACTTTTTATCGGGCTATTTGGCTAATGAAACAGATCTGTAGCAGTTAATGGACATTTTAATCTGATGGAAATCTGGAAGATTTATCATGCTACCACTTTCCAAAAGTCATCGATTTCTGTACTGTAACTTTAACATTTCTGAAATTAGAGAGGGGCATAGGTAAGGTGGTAATAAAAAAAAATGACCCTAAAAGTCACCATCAACAGGAAAATCCTGCGGCTTCAGTTTAATGAGCTTTGAAACTACTTCCTATGGGAACAATGACATCAAACATAAATGGGTATACTGTGGACGGTTATATTTCAAGGCCAGTTCTGTGATGATAGAGATATAGTTATTTCCAAACCCTGCCTTCCAGGATAGATTAAGAAAGTTAATTCCAGAGGCAGAATGACCTGCCATAAAACAGCAGGGAAAGGATGGGAGGATGGCAAGGAAGTGTGTTTATATATGGGATGGTCTCTATAATACTTCCCTTGATAAAAACTGACCACCACCTATGCTTCAAACAAAGGAGTCAAGAACCTGAATGACCTTAATTTCTCCCAACACTCTTTTATGACCAAAGGACAGGTTGAATTTTCTTTTAATCTTGTTCAACTCATAGTTGAGCATTTGAACTGCTACTATCCAGTATGATGAACCTCACTATCCAGGTTTTCAGATAGGTTTGTGCTACCAGTCCATCCATTTTGCTATTGTTATAGCAGTAATTCTGCTAGGTTTGTGGGATTTGATATGTGTTCCAGGGGGGATTTGATTTAAATCAAGTTGATTTAAATCACAATTTAAATCATGATTTAAATCACTAGTAAAAAGGCTTGATTTAAATCAACTTGATTTAAATCATAATTTTAAAAGAGCAACTGTCATCTCTGCTACTCCTTTGACCCACTGTTGACTCACCGATAGTCCCAGTGTTGCAGAATATACAGCTTCATGCTACATAACTAAGCTCCATTTCATGCTGAATAAACTAAATTATTTATGTATATTAAATAGAATACTATCTTACGATAGATTTTTACCCCAAAAGTTTTTTATTAAAATAAATTTGATTTAAATCAAAAAAATCCGATTTAAATCAAAAAAATCTGATTTTTTTTTATTTTTTTAAAAAAATCATTGATTTTTATCCACCCTGATGTTTTCTGATTTTTAAGAAATGAGAATTTTTTAGAGGTTTTTATTTTTGCTATAAAAATTGTTCAATTGTAAATTGGTATTTTTTTAAACAAGAATTACAAGCTTTAGTCAAAGATAATCACTTGCCAAATGCAAATACAAACAGTTGGGGCAATATGTGGCATTTCTAATTGGTCTTGATAAACACCTTTTCTCATATTCTAAAGAAAAAAAAAAAACTATCTTGAAACAGCCTGGCATAAGTATCATATATTCTCAGGAAGAGTCTATATTATTTCAATCTGTTTTTACTCAAGTCTGACTGCAGAGTTCTTATGTTGAGAAAATATTTTTCCTGTTTTGAGGGTTGAAAAGTGTTTCTAAAGTAAAAAGTTAAAATATGCATCTTTTTTGTCTGGGCTATTTTTAAGTCAACAAAGAAATGACTATGACAACAATACACAAAGGAATCATACATTTAATTATCCCAGTTTTGCTTCAAACCATCTCTTAAAGGAGCTGCTTTCAAAATTGCCTATAAAACCCAATGATCAAATAACTACTGAATACTTCTCCCTTAGGAGCTATGAAAAAGAAAAGAAGAAGAAAAAAAAAAGATCAATATCCTAAAAGAAATTCTGGCCTGATTACATATTTCAACTTCTATTGTATCATTCCAATGGCTCAGTGGCTAAGATGCTGAGCTTGTCAATCAGAAAGGTTGGTGGTTCGAATCCCTCGTATAGGTCTCCTGCCCTTCCAACTCTGTTACTGTTACTATTTTTTACCTTTTTACCTTGATAAGATTTACTTTTAAACAAAAATGTTTAGAAGACAGATATTGGACCTAATCATACAATTAACTTCTAGGGATGTATTACTATAGTACCAATGAATCAGTTCTTCCAGGTGAATGGCCTATTTCCAATCAACTTGATAATTTGATTTTCTTATGTATCATAATATATAATATTGGGGCAGCTGAACTTGAGGATAGCTCTCAGTATAAAAGGAGAAATAAATGAATAAGTAAAAAAAAATTAGTCAAATACCATGATTTGTATATAGTAATTGGGGGACTATTTGTTCAAAAGAAACCTAAGCAATGTTTCCTCATCAAAACTGATGAGTGATATCAAATGGAGTGCCACAAAGATTGTCCCTGAGCTGGGTTTTTTTTTTAACTCATTAATATTGTCTTTCATGATTTGGCTAAAACAGTGCACATTAAATTTGCACATGATAGAAAACTGAGTAGATTACCTAATTCTTTGCAGAAATAAATAACTAAATAAATACAATTTCAAAGCAATCTTGACAAACTGTAGAAAAGAAATAATATCTGTAAATAATAGAATTTTAGATTTCATCAATAGAATGTAGAAAGTAGTCATTCTACAATTCTTTTTTGAAAGACTCTCCGCTTTTGAAAGACCCCCTCTCCAAGTACTGTATCTAGGTGTGGAAACTAAGGTTTAAAACAATTTCAGAGAAATTAGGACAGATCTAGAAACATCATGAACAGAGGCTTAGAACATGAGCAGAGGTTTAGAAACTAAAGGAACTTGGTATATATAGCATTGATAAAATATGATAGGAAGCATGGTAGAATTTTTTAAGTATTTGAAAGGATGTCACATAGATGAAAGTCAAAGCTCTTTCTTATTTTGGAATGTAGGACGTGGAACAATCTATTTAAGAAAAGCAGATTCTGACTGAATGTTACAAAGAATATCTTGACATTAACAGAGAAAGGTGGTAGGCTTCTCTTATTGTATGTATTCAAGAGAGTTTGTAAAACTTACAATTTAAATTTCTAAACCAAGCTGGGCACTGGACTTGATATCCAAAATACATACCTCCATCTCTCTGATTCTATTATTCTAAAGGAACCAAATATTCTGATGTATTCTATATGCTCTCTGGATTCTGCCAAAGACCATAGAATGATAATACGGAGGGACGAAAAAGAGGCAGGTTTTCTGTGATTGTCAGAACAATTGCAAAATTTAATAAATCAATTGCTGTGACTGGTTCATTAAACCATTATGCCATTTATAAAAGCTGATGTTTGGCCATTTTTTGTAAGAGTCATCTGTGGAACATTACACTGGCTTTCTTTCTTTCAGTCATCAGTTGTTGGCTCAGCTGAAAAAAAAAAGCAGGCAGGCTAAGGAAAGCTTTGCAGTTGTTTTCCTACACGTACATTTGATCTCTCCCGCATTATCTTGGATATGTGTACAAAATTTTCTTGGATAGCAATGTGCCTTCCAATTGCACATTCACAGATGGGATTTACAGAAATAAATCTCAAAATTCTCCTTGGGAGAATTTTTTCCCTCCCAAAATCAGCTTTCTCTTGAGCAAAATAATATTTATTGTAACCTCAATACAAAATGATACACTTGTAGTAAGGACATTTGTATATTGCACAATCAGTTTCGTAAGTATTTTATAAATGTGGGCTTATTCTAAAATAATTAAAAGCAACAATGATAGCAAATGTGCTAAAAGAGAAGGCCAGAAGTAAAGCGTTCATAATGTAACTCTGAAATAAGGTTGAATGAATTCAGTGGTAGTTGTACCTAATTAAATGTATATTTCTCCCTTTATTGAAAAGACTCCAGCTGCAATGTAATAACCAAGTAATATCAACTTTATACAAATGACATTTGACTGTCTGACACTTTGAGTCTATGGAACTTTCCCAATTATGCAGGCTTAACTATTGCTTTTTGTATTTTCTCATAACCTTACTGGACACATGCAAAAAACACGTTAAAGATGTATTTCTCCTTTATTGAAAAAACTCCAGCTACAATGCAATAACCAAGTAACATCAGCTTCATTCAAATGAAGATAGGCTTAAGATACAGAAAGATCTTGGCAGACTTGAACATGGGCCCTATCTAACAAAATGAAGTTCAATGGTGAAAAAAGTAAAGTTCTGTCAAGATTCCTTGAACCTAATTCTGATGCTGAGAATGAGAGATGAGGAAGAGGACCAGCGGCACCGAGGCCAGGCTTACAGAGCCCCGCACTGGGAGGAGAGGGCAGCGAGGGAGGACCCACCCTGTTTCAGAGGGAAGTTCAATGGCGATCCAGACCAGCTAGCCCAATTCCTCGACACAGCTGAGATCTATATCGAGCGCTATGGACACCTCTACCCATTTCCAGAGCCCTAGTGAGTGCCATTTCAGAAGAGTTGGAGGGAGAAGCAAGGAGGTGGTCAGCAGCCCTCTACAAGAACAGGGCCCCCCAACTGCAAGACGCAGACGGGTTCTTACAACTACTATGAGCCCGGTTCAAGGAGGCAGAGGAGGACCTCTATGTGGAGGAAGAGCTCAGGAACCTAATGCAGAAGGGGAAGCCCATCATAGAGCATATCCGTGAATTCAGGAGAGTCATTGGGACCTTACCTCCCTTACCTGAGCGACTACTGGTGTATTTCTTTAGAACAAGCCTAGACAAGCGAATCGCCCAAGTGACCACTTATTGGGACATCCCGAACCAACTCTCCAAATGTTCTACATTTAGGTAAGAAAAACCAAATGTGCAGGTATAGTATAGATAGTACCTGGCTCAATAGTAATAATTGTGAGAAGAATCTTGGAGTCCTAGTGGACAATTACTTAAATATGAGACAGCACCATGCTGAAGCTGTCAAAAAAAGCCAACACAGTCCTAGGCTGCATTAACAGAGGGATAAAATAAAGATCACATAAAGTGTTAATGCTACTCTATAATGCTTTGGTAAGACCACACTTGGGATCCTGCATCCAATTTTGGTCACCACGATGTAAAAAAGATGTTGAGACTCTATAAAGAGTACAGAGAAGAACAACAAAGATGATTACGGGACATATAAAAAACAGTTGCTGGAATTGGGTATATTTAGTTTAGTTTAATGAAGAGAGAGACTAGGGATGATATGATAGCAGTGTTCCAATATCTAACAGGTTGCTATAAAGAAGAGGGAATCAACCTATTCTCCAAAACACCTGAAGGCAGGACAAGAAGCAATGGATGGAAACTAATCAAGGTTTCCACCCATTGTTTCTTGTCCTGTCCTCTGGTGCTTTGGAAAATAAGTTGACCTCCTCTTTGTGGCAGTCTCTCAAATACTGGAATACTGCTATCATGTGTCCTATATTAATTCTTTCTCTAGAATAGCCAAAACCAAATCCTGCAACTGTTCTTCATACGTTTTAATCTCCAGGCTTTTAATCATCTTAGTTGTTCTTCTTTGCACTTTTTCCAATGTCTCAACATCTTTTTTATAATGTGGTGACCAAAACTGGATGCGGTATTCCAGGTGTGACCTTACTAAGGCTTTATAAAGTGATACTAATATTCACATGATTTTGATTCAGTTGTGCTGAACTTGACACATATACAAAATTATACATTTTTGTAATTATACAAAAAGTTAACAGAATTGCTCTGCAAACCCACCAAGACGGACTGGTAACAGAAAATTCAGAAAGGCCTAATTTTAAAATGTGACCTTGCAGTGTAAATCACAAAGTTTTGAAAAGTAAGTCAGAAATAACACTGGTGCTTTTAATTTTTTTTGCAAGAATTCAGCTTCTTAACAATCCATATTAAGATTTGTTAAACATCTTTATAGACAGACATCAAAATATGTATGTAGGAAAAGATTATAATTTCATAGGGCAGGCTGCCTCAATCAGTGCTCCTCAGATATATTGTATTCAAACTTATTTCCCAAAGAACACGACACTTTAAATTCAATACAGCTTTGTAGAGCACAAAACTGGGGAAGGCTATCACAGGATTTTCCCCCCTCTTCTTTGAAAGAGTTAGTCAAAATTCAGCACGAACAACTGGCTTTCAGCTCAAAAGAAACACTGGGTGGAGTTGTGTTTCCAGGAAATGGGGATAAAAGCTAGATGGCAAAGGCTTGCTCCATCTGGAGGGGATAATCTTAATTCAAAATCTATTCATTATGGCTCATAAAGGAAGAATCAATGTTGAGCTTTTGCTACTGGCAAGAAGAAGTCAAAGAAGAAAATGCTAATTGTAAACATATTTATGAACTGTAAGTACCACGAGGACACAGAAAGCAGGCATTCATTTTTAACACATGTATAGCCTTCACCCATGTGACACTAAATTAAATGAGGATCTGTTGAAGAAGCTGGGCCCATATGGTTGTTAATCAACATATAGAATACAAAATATAAGTTCAAGATGATTCAGATTGTTGCCACTGAAATCAATGAAGTCATCTCCTCGGTGGGATTCAAAAATTTTTACTACCGGTTCTGTGGGCATGGCTTGGTGGGTGTAGCATGGCTTGGTGGGCGTGGCTTGGTGGGCGTGGCAGGGGAAGGATACTGTAAAATCTCCATTCCCACCCTACTCCAGGGGAAGGATACTGTAAAATTTCCATTCCTTCCCAATTTCTTCCCAATCAGCTGGGACTCGGGAGGCAGAGAATAGATGGGGGCGGGGCCAGTCAGAGGTGTTATTTAACGGTTCTCCGAACTACTCAAAATTTCCACTACCGATTCTCCAGAACTGGTCAGAACCTGCTGAATAACGCCTCTGTATCTCCTATATCGCATAAATCCCGTTAGTCTCAATATATATCATTTGTGGTAATTGTCATTTTAAATAAGGACAAAGGGAAACTATTTTAGGTAGTGTTTCTCAGCAAGATGCCTTTTAGATGAGTTAGATTACCATTCCCTTGATTTTCATCCCCAAATATTCATATGGTAGGCAGAGTCTCACCTATGGGATAAATGTTAATTTAAAAACAGGGTTGCAACAGATTTTTTGGGTTGGAAACATAAAATAGTATTTTTTTCTGAATTAGAAACACTGGTTTTATACACTATGCAAAGAGTTACCAGAAAATGATAATTATGTTTTTAATCTCAGGTCAGAAACTACAGAGATTTGGGCTTGGTTAATATCTAGATGGGAAACCTCCAAGCAAAGGCAGAACTATAGGATAGATTAGGAAGTCATCAGCAGGAGGGTAGAAAGGATGATGAGACATGATCCTCTCTAAGACCTGCCACAGGATAACATTGGAAGCCCAAGTTCAACCTTGTAAAAACAATGTTAAACTATTCTAAAAGTAAAAGTATGTTTGCCAGAAGACCTAATACTATTTCTAGTACATCAGAAAGCTTCACATTATGCAAATGTCATGCTCTAAATATCTGAGATGTATCTGTATAGGGAGTTTTTGCATAGTCAAACCCACATGGTTGCCTTGACTACATAAAAATGTTCAGTAGTTATCTTCTGATTCTGCTGGATGAGGAGGGAGAGTGGCATTTTCTTCCAGTAATTTATAAACTAGTCAAGCTAATATTTGACCTAGTTTATGTATGGAATGTAGCTTGGACCATTTTCCAACATTAGTTCTTCGCATATCTCTTGCCCAAATTCCTCAGGAGAGCATTTCAAATGCCTTGTTGGGTTCTTAACCTTGAATCAGGTATGATGAAAATAGAGTGCAGAGTTTGGCTCTTAATTTTTATATTTATATTCCTCCCTGAGAGCCTTGAGATCTTAATTATAACCACAAACTCTCTTGAAAGAAAAATGCAGACTTTTGTCTTTCTAACTAAGGGTATTTAATTAGGGCTATGATCAGGCAACATTACTTATCAGGTGATGCTTTATGAACATAGAGTGCCAAATTGACCTACACGAATCTCTAAATTTCTGATAAATCAATACCTGCCAAAAAATTCCTCAATAAACCAATTAAAATGCAGAGTTCTTCCTTCCATAATGCTAGATGGGAGATACAAGAAAACTTATTATGCAGATATTTTGTTCCTGGCATGGACATCCTATTATATCAAAAAGATTTGTTAAAGTTAGGTAGCATACCATGTATAAATATGTATATGTATAATTCATGTGACGGCTGTGGCCAGGGGGGCTTTTTATCAGGTTCGCCTGATTCACCAGTTGCGTCCCTTTCTGGACCGGGACGCCTTGCGCATGGTCACTCATGCCCTCATCACTTCCCGTCTGGATTACTGTAATGCTCTCTACATGGGGCTCCCCTTGAAGAGCACTCGGAGGCTCCAACTGGTCCAGAATGCAGCCGCACGGGTGATTATGGGAGTGACACGGCGCACCCATGTAACATTGCTCCTGCACGAGCTGCACTGGCTTCCGGTGGTCTTGCGGGTGCGATTCAAGGTGCTGGTTACCATCTTTAAAGCGCTCCATGGCTTAGGACCTGGGTACTTACGAGATCGGCTTCTGCCACCAATAGCCTCCCACCGGCCAATACGCTCCCACAGAGAGGGACTCCTCAGGGTGCCGTTGGTCAAACAATGTCGACTGGTGACCCCCAGGGGGAGAGCCTTCTCTGTGGGGGCACCTGCCCTCTGGAATGAACTGCCCCCGGAGAGTCGTATGATCCCTGACCTACTTCCTTTCGCCGTGCCCTTAAGACTTTACTGCTTCAACAGGCTGGGCTGGCTTAATAATAATGAATTTTAATGGGTGTTTTAGTTTTAATATAGGGCCAAATTATTTAATATGTTTTAAACTGTTTTTAAATTTTATGGATATATGCGTTTTATTGTGGCTGTGCACAGCCCTGAGTCCCTCGGGAGAAGGGCGGTATAAAAATTTAAATAATAAATAAATAAATTCTGTAAGGAATTAGACATGGAGCTTGGGGCATATCTACAGCTGTACATCCTGTTCCTCTAAGATACAAGAAAGCTTAGTAAGATAAGAGTATCCGATTTTGTACTGACAAACCTGTAAATCAAAGTTTGCAGTAGTTTATGGTATAAAACAATAGTTACAGCTGTAACATAAATAGAGAGGTTTTTGTTGTTTGTTGAAAAAGTTTAAGCTAAAATTAATATCTATAAAATCATTTAAATGGCTCCATAAAAATAAACTGAACTATTAAAGTCATTTATATATAATGCTGTCGCAAACAATGAAATAATTTTTCAGGCTGAAACATTTGACATCACAACACTTGATTGGCTTACATATTTTTGTTCCACTGCTTCTCTAAAAGTTAGACATTTCTTTTGAAAAGTTACTTAGAAATTATGAAAACAGTCTCAAAAACACTATGCAACCTGAAAGAATTATTTGCCTTAATAAGCTGTGTTCTTTTTTTTCTCCTGGGATTAAATAGAGGTTCATATCTGTAGGAATTCCTGCTGCTAAGCAAAAACTCTTCAGTTGCATTTCCAGAAAGATTAAATAAAAATTCCAATTAATCAATCTCACTGGTAAACTATGGAAACACTCCTGCTTTCTTTCTCCCTTCTGAAGCTCTGGAATTAGTTCTCAGGCCAATCCAACTCACATTGGCTTGAAAGGTGAGTTAAAGTCTTTTCAAAGTCAGCTGGGTTTATTTAGCCAGAACAGCTGATTGAATTCTTTCTCCCTTGGTTTGTCCTTCTTCCCTGTCACTCATGGAAAATTGCCTTTCAAGTTTAAGATTAGGGTATCTTAGATCCCCATCCTCATTTTACAATAATGTGTGGGTTTTTCATAAACTCATGATCCTCTGCTATGGGTCATCTTTTTGTTATACTGGGCTAAATATGACATAAAGTAGCTTATAATTATCTCAACAGTTTTTATATTTAAGTTCAAGTCTCTCTAATGTTTAAAGCAGACATCCTGATACAAATGACATAAGAAGACCCACAAAAAATAAAGCAGCTTCTGTTTTCATTATGCACATAGCCTAATAACTAAATTCCATCCTTAGAATACTATTGAAATTCTTGGAACTGACTGAAATATAGCAAACCATAACCATGTCATGAAAATTAAGAGGATTTAGTTACTGAAATTAATTAGTTATCTCCTCTCCAATCCAAAATTTATATTAGAGAGAAAGTCTAATCCAATTTAAATGAAAGGCTAAATTATCTAGAAAGGGAGATTATAGGGCTAATCTTTAGCAATTACAGAATAACAGAGTTGGAAAGGATCTTGGAGTCCTTCTAGTCCAAACCCCTGTTCAAGCAGGAAACCTTATACCATTTCAGACAAATGGTTGTTCAATCTCTTCTTAAAAACCTCCAGCGTTGGAATACTCACAATTTCTGGAGGCAAGTCGTTCCACTGATTAATTGTTCATTAATGTAATGTAACATTACAGTTAATTACAGTAAATACAGCTAACTGTAATTGTTAATTACAGCAGCATTGCACATCGTATTAAGAAAGAAATTTAGATAAAGTGAGATTAGAAGACAGAAAAGTCCACACAATATTCATAATTCAGTTCAAGTTCTGGAGAGGTTTTTGCACAACATAGAATGGTAGTCAGCCTGGAAAATAGAACTAGGTACCGATAAGAGACAGGAATATGCCCAGAAGTAGTTGTGATGATTACTATTAAAGATGAATGAAGCTTATTACAGAAAACCAGAATCTCTATATGAACCTGATTTTGATTTTTGATATTTGCTATTAGCTTGCAAAAGAGTTCATTATATAAAAATAGACTTTAATCCTAAAAAAAATTGAAATAAAAAGAAATTACATGATACTGTCTGAACTCTCCTCTGTCTGCACAGCAGTTTGAATGACCTACTTTTCCAAACCTCATGGTTTTTATTTTTCTGTGCTATTAATTTCTTCATATGTTAATATGCCTGAAATTGTTTACTCTCTTGAAACAAGTCAAATCACAGATATGTGCATTCTTAGAAATAGCACAAATATAGTTGGTTCATTAAAGACTATTATTCCAAGTATGATCTATAGATGTCTACTGAAAAAAGGTAATGCAGCAGTCACAAATTTCATCATGTTTCTTTTTTCTTTTTATGTAGAGCATACTTTGTGCCCAGAGTTTTGATTTCCTTATTTCTGACCTACTTCTCCAGATCTCCTATTACTAAAGTTGGAAATATTGGCCATGTTATGAAAAGGATTCATTTGCTTAAATATCATTTAATACCATTGTAACTTTAGTTGGTCCATAACACTCAAGAGAATTCTGTTCCCAATTCAGTTTTCTTGGAATCGCAATATAAATTTCAAGAAGAGAATTTCCATGACCAAAATAATCAAAAACAGTTATACCTCCATGAAAACCATGAAAACTTTAAGAGTACGTGCAGATATTATATTAATGGTAATATTGTCAGATTAGTCAGCATATTACTACCTTTTAGCAGAGATAATCAGTTTATGACTTCCTGGTTCTTGGTTGCTGGTACAGTTTGCAAGAACTCTTAATCCAGTAACCAACATTCACATTTTAGTTTATTTGAGCATTTGAAATATTTAATCAATGATTCCTTTCATTCCTGGTGGCGCAGCAGACTAAAGCACTGTTATTAACAGTTATTAACATCAGCTGCCTGCAATTACTTCAAGTTCAAATCTCACCAGACTCAAGGTGCTTCCATCCTTTCTAAGGTAGGTAAAATGAGGACCCGGATTGTGGGGGCAATAAACTGACTTTGTATAAAATATACAAAAGTATGAAGGCTATTGCTTAATGCATTGTAAACTGCCCTGAGTCTCCGGAGAATGGTGGCATATAAATCAAATCAAATCAAATAAAGAAAGAAAGAAAGAAAGAAATCTATATAAATAAAAATGTAAATGTCTGTTTGTACATAACTGCACATCTCCAAAAGTTCTTCACTGATTGCTTTCAAATTTTGACACAACGTTGCATTTGACTACGGGCATGTTTTTATATACCTATATTATATACATGTCACACCTGTGACAGGTAAAAACATGAAAAACATTGGAAAACATTGAAAGACATTGACAAACATTGACAAACATTGAAAAACAGCACCATCTGCTGGATGTAAAACCAACATGGCAGCCTCCCAGCCCTGATTATGCTCAACAGATTTCTTCTCCTTATATTTAGACTCTCCTTCCAAGAAACTGCATTTGGAAGGCAGAGACGCCCGAGGGCCATATCCTGCCACCAGGCTCGGCAGGTAGGCAGCCGGCTCCCCGCCGGGAAGCCCTCGCAGCCAGCACTTCTAGGGCTGGACGAGGCCTGCCCAAGCCTGGCTCTGACCTCCCCCTCCCCCTCCCACCCCACGAACTAGCCTCGCCCGCCGCTGCTGCCCATCCCCCTTGTCAGCCGCTCTTGGGGCTCCCTCCAAAGAACACTTGGCAACGAGGCTGCCTCGGTCCGCCGAGCGGGAACTCTCCGTCCCTCATCTGGCCTGAATCACACCTGGCCCAGCACAACCACGGGCCTCAAGGTCAGAAAGACCAGCCGCTAACCGGCGCTATGTGAATCTGGTCAGTGAGCGGGAGATGGAGGCAACTGGCGTCTCGGGGTCACCTTTGACCAGTGCTGCCTTTGATTCCCAGGTGGGCGCTCTGGCAGTTCACAGAGCCTACACGAAAATTTTGGCCTCTGACAGAAAAGGGGCTCTGGGGACGCTTTGGGGGGCAGAAATGGGCAGGAGGGAGAATAGCCGGCCCTCCGTTTCGCCTGGAAGAGTGGGGGATTTAATCATTCCCCTGCCCTTGGCAGGCAGGGGAGAAGAACTGCACAGCAGGGGTCAGTGGGATGTGTGTGGCTCCCGGCTTTGCCGCTTTCGTCCTTCAGGCGGGAAGCCCCAAACCAGCCTCAAACCCCCACCGCACCCCTCCCTCCCTCCCTTCCGTTCTCTTCCCTGCTATGCATCTCCCCGTTGAGCCCCCAAAGAACATCTGTGTAGGGAGGACGGAGGCCCCCCCCAAATTTCTGCTGTGGTGCGGAGAGCTGCGAAGGCCTGGCCTGAAAAGGCAAGGGCGATGGCGGGGGATGCAGAAGAGGCCGGGCCAGAAACAGAGACAAACAGAGAGAGAGGGAGAGAGAGACAGAGAGAAATACAGGAGATGGGGGGGGGAGAAAGAGACACATACAGAGATACAGAGAGAGAGGGCGGGAGAGAGAGAGACAGAGAGATACAGAGAGAGGGGGGAGGGAGAGAGACATAGAGAGATACAGAGGGGAGGAGAGACATAGAGAGATACAGAGGGGGGAGAGAGAGAGACATAGAGAGATAGAGAGGGGGAGAGAGAGACACATAGATACAGGGGCAGAGAGAGATAGAGAGATACAGAGGGGGGGGAGAGAGAGAGAGAGACAGAGACAGAGAGAGGGGGGAGACAGAGACATAGAGATACAGAGAGGGGGAAAGAGAGAGACGCATAGAGAGATACAGAGGGGGGAGAGAGACAGACATAGAGAGATACAGACGGGGGAGAGAGAGAGAGACATAGAGAGATACAAAGAGAGAGGGGGAGACAGAGAGGGAGGATTTTGTGGTTCCCATTGTTTTTTAGCAACCGGTTCTCTGCCCAAATCACCAGCTGGGTAGGCATGGCTCGGGGGCTGTCATGTGACTGATGAAAGTGAATGACGTTGAGTTGGCCACGCCCACCAAATGTTCGTGGAGAGTTTGGAGCTTCAGCTTTGCACTTTTAGCCCAGTGGAAGCACCAGACTGGGCCACAGCAACGTGTGGCCGGGTACAGCTAGTAAATAAATAAATATTAAAGTTTGGTTCAGCACTTTATTGTGGGAAGCCACTCCCTCCTAGAAGAATGAAACATTTTGGGAAATCTTAAAAAAGGCAGAATATTATATTTCCCTAAAGGAGAAATGGAGAAACATGTTTTTAGAAGCAGGAAGTAGACTCAAGTCTTTCTTAATAGGCCACAGCAGATGCCAACACTTAAGAGATAAAGAGCTTATTGAAAGAGGAAAACAAGTATCTAGATAGTTTTATTCATAATCAAAGCAAATATTGCAAGCAGAAATCCATTCAAGATAGGATATTTTGAAATTTCCTGCAACTAAGTCTGAACAAAGGCAGAAGGGTAGGATTAGAAGCAGCCCCTCACCAAAGATCCAATTCAGGACAAAACCCATTAAGACACAATAGGAATTGCCCGTCTCTTTCAGACCACAAGCCCCTTCATTACATGACCTCCAGAGCAATCCAAACTTCACCTGGGAGCTCAGATAAACAATAAGCCTAGAGGTTGACAGATTAGCTCAGACAGGCACCTAGGATTTTCATTTTCGATGAAATGCTGTTGCAAAGGCTAGATGCGACATCAGACAAGGCATGACTCAGAGGTCTTGGTAGATGACTCTGTCATGGAAGGGACCTGGATTATGTCTACCTGGAGTTGCATGAAATCACCTAGAAATCTTCATGTAGTCTATGAACTATAAAGAATCTCTTGTCTACCCAGTTGCTTCATACTTCTGTTCCTTTTCAGTTAACAGAAAGAACATTTCAAGATATTCAAAGTAGAAATTTCTTATTTGTACAGTTTCTTTTGCCAGACAGAGGGAATGTGAATTGGAAAATATTAACAATATAAGGAACTATTAACTGCCAGTGAAAAAAATAGTTGGCTTAAAATACTCATCCACAGATAAGTAGGAAGCACAAAAAAGCATGTTCTAAGCAAATTACAATCTGGGTGACCAGTAGTTTGACTGTATTTTATCAATTCTTGGCCAAGTAACGGTTGCTGATTTTTTTGGATGTGCCCCATGTCTTCCAAAACCTAAAGCATGTTTTTATTTTTCTTTAATGTGTTAACACCTTTACTTTGGTTGAAAAGAGAACAGATTCTAAAGATGGGAATTTTGCCACTAGCATCAATGGAAAAAACACAGTGTCCAAAATATTATTGTGTTTCTTAATTTCATTTATCAGACTACTGAGTCAAGTTCAGCCTAGTTATAATCCTGCTTTGATTTAAAATCCTTTGACTGTTGTACCACAGAAGTTCTAAGACCCACATGTATTGTTTTATCAGATACTCAATTCTTTTTTTAAAATAAGGTTTTTTAAAGGTTAATCAATATGAACACAACTGTACATAATGTTGAATTACATCAAATTTTTGTAGATTTTTCCGAAAAGCCAAATTCTTGCAAATCATTCAGCAAATGACAAAAATAGCTTCCCTCCCAAATGTTTTACTATCTAATGGATTTTTTAAGGCTATCGTCTCTTGTTCCATGGCACAATTCAGATGTGTAATATATATTTCCAGACTTTGTTTCCTCAAAACCTGTAGTTTTATTAGTTTGATAATATTCATTAAGACATTTTGCATTTATAAAGCTGCTTATCATGAATATCCATGAAGTGTACTTTTCTCTTTTTTTTCTCTAACACATACATATTCTATGGTTAAGTTCATATGTCATGCTAGATCAGGAAGTGTGGCCTGGATCACACATATATTCAGAGAATATTTCCATTCCAATGTCTTCCAGTTATGATTTGTAATCCTTAATGCTGGAAATACAACTAAATTGTCAGTTAAATAAAGGAAACAAGCCCCTAGAAGATGATCAAAGGCGTCAATATGGTGTTTCAATTTCCAAAAATCCAATTATTCTAAAAAGGTAACTTACAAGAAAGAAATTCTAAAATGATAAGCAATTCCACATAACTATCTCTCTGTTATTTTTCTACCATATTTTGACATTCTAAGGTTCTCCAGTTCTGAGAAGCTGCCTTCTCTAAGATGAAACAATGCTTGTTCAATTTTTAGACCCATAATTTATCATCACCGATGTAAGTCAGAGTACAATAGGATTTTTACAAGTATTAAGTAAGTAATAAAGCAGTGAAAAGATAAGGAGATAGTTCATGGCTGCTAAGTAATCTAGCATTTCAATTGTTCTTGGCTTAAGAAAACACTGTAAAAATTACCAAGCAAAAGTCATAGGAAGAAACTGATTATAAGAAAGGTAATATGCATCAGATGTCTATTCATGAGAGATATATGTGTGCTTGGCTAATGAACTACATCAAGGTAAGAAAATTAGTGCTTCTCAAACCACAAACCATATATGGCTAAAGCAACTTCCTTCCCCACCCCCTTCTGTTCAAGCATGTCCTATTTTCAGAGACTGCCTGCAGTTTTCTTGGCAAGATTTTTCACAAGTGATTTGCCATTGCCTCCTTCCTAGAGCTGAAAGAGACTGACTGGCTAATGGTCACTCAGCTGTCTTTGTGCCCATGGGACTAGAATTCATAGTCCAGTTTGTAGCCTGATGCTTTAGCTGCTACACCAGTAAGGTCTCAAAACTAGCTTCTCTGGGCACTAAATTTCCAGTCTTTTGTGAAAAGATATCTTGATGTAAAGGACTGGAAAAAGAAAGGCATCTCTTGTTGTACAGTAAAATCTAGTGAAAAAGAAAGAGTATTTTATTGATAAAATGCTAATATAGAAACTTGAAATAATGGCCACTTTCTGAAGTGATAAAATACGTAGCCTCCAGCCAATTTGCTAACAGCATTCCTTATTATTCAAAAAACGATTATAAATTCTGATCATGGATGTGTGTTGCGTGGAGAGAGTTTCTATCCTCTGTTTACATAACAGAAGGCAAATTGTTCTTACAAGTGTCCTTGGGCACTACGATATTACAGTACATCACGCTCTGAATCTTTGCTCTGGGTCTTACTTAAAATAATAGCAAATTGACCCCATATGCTTACTAGTTCCAAGGCCATCAATGGCAAACAACACTACCACCTCGGTCTGGAACCAAATGTTATTATAATTGGCACCGATCTATGGAAAATGTGGCTGAATTTCTACCTTATAGTCATGGTATGGCTTAATTTCTGCTTGTTGAAAAAGAAGCATAGATGGGCTAACATAAACCTAAACCATAAAACAAGATTTACAAACCCAACAGCTTGTTTAACACAATCTGCTAAATCAAATTCAAATAGGCCACATTATGATTTAGCATATGTAAACCCAAGTATTTTATTTATCCTATTATGACAGGAAGCAATAGGTGAAGCTAAGAAAAATTGCATCCTGTACCCAGACAATTAACACCCCTCAGGGCTGTGTGCTCTCTTCTTTGCTCTTCTCTGTCTATACCTGTCTATACCAGGGGTTGGCAACCGCAGCTCTGGAGCCACATGTGGCTCTTTGACCCTTCTGCTGCAGCTCCCCACTGAACTGGTAGTTAACTTTTTCTGCAGTTCAGCGAACCATCTGATCCCACTACTGGCTGGCCCCACCACTCCCCTCCCAGTCATTCCTTGCCTGGCCTGAGAAAGTAAGGGCAATGGCAGGGGATGGAAAAGTGGCTGGGGCTGATTCTCTGGTGCCTCGTCTCTTGCTGCGTCTTGTGGGCACTTCTTCCGGCCCTTGTTGGTCCTTGGTGTGCCTCGGTCATTTAGAGAGACACGCAACCTGCTCTCCACGCCCAAGTCACTGGCCCAACCCAGCCATGGCAGATGCCAGCCTCACTAACACGAGGGCTGGTGGGGTGGGAATGGGATCCCAGAGGAGGGGATGACAGAAAGGGAGACAGGCCCACAGTGCCCAGCTGCAGCTTTAAACCTCGCACGGGGGACTTTTGCCGCCCAGGGGATGCTTTTCAATCAACACCACCAGCCGCACCGCTCTGCTGGAGGAATAAAGAAGTTCAGGGCAGCAGGAAAAGGGGGCTGGCCCTGCCAAACCTCGCATGCCCACTTGGGGGTCAGGCTCGGAGAAAACCAGAGCACCCTCACCAAAGATGCTCACTCATCAGCCAGTCAACCTGCCTGCCCCGCGTGCCTTTGCTGCGCTTTGGCTGAGCCCGGCTGCTTGCTTGAGGATGGTCTCCCTGCTCGTTCGTGCCCTCCCGGCCCCATCACAGCCAGCCAGAGGGTCACGTGAGGAAAAGTAGGAGGAGGAGGAGAGTCATCTTCAGGGAAGCCTCTGCACCTGAAAAAGTTGCCAAGAAGAAAGAAAAGGAGTAATGAAGAGCTCCAAGGAGAGCTCACTGAGTCGGCCCAGCCTCAGCTTTCCAAGAGACAGAGAAGAGACACACAGAGAGAGATAGACACACACACACACACAGAATTCAAAATGTTTTTGTTGCATGCAGAAATAAAAAATTGCTTTCTCTGTAGCAGTTCATTGATTTCATAAATGCAACACACTATAGCTTTTTTATACATAACATAAAGGTAAAAAATGATATATGCAGTGTTATCTTCATTTTAGATGTCAAAAGGGTTTTGTGGCTCTTGGTGTTTTCTTTTCTGTGGGAAATGGGTCCAAATGGCTCTTTGAGTGTTTAAGGTTGCAGATCCCTGGTCTATAGCAATGACAACATTTCTAACGATCCTTCTGTTAAAGAACTGAAATTTGCATATGATACAACAGTCACTGGTCTCATTTGAGACCATGATGAGTCTGTATATGGATGGGAAGTTGAACAACTTACCTTGTGGTGCATCTAGAACAATCTGGAGCTGAACCTGCTTAAAACTGTAGAGATGAGAATGAATTTTAAGAAGACCCCTCTGATTCTACCTCTTATTATATTAGACTGCACAGAATCAAAAGTAAAGTCCTTCAAGTTTTTTGATTCTACAATCTCCCAGAATTTGAAATGGATACCTAACATTAGAAACATCATTAAAAAGGCACAACAAAGAATGTTCTTCCTGCATCAACTGAGGAAGTTCAGGCTGTCCCAGAGCTGTTGATACAGCCCTAAGAGGAATTATTGAATCTGTCATTTGTACTTCTGTAATTGTCTGGTTTTGTACAGCAACTAAACAGAAGAGGTACAGACTTCAACTGATAGTTAGGATTACAGAAAAAACAATTGCAGCCAGCCTGCCTTCTACTGATGACCTGTATATTGTGTGGGTTAGAAGGAGGACTGAGAAAATATCTATAGGTTTCTCAAATCCTGGACATGAACTGTTTCAACTCCTTCCCTGGGGATGTGAGTACAGAAACAGTATGTTCTTCATAATCATGATCTATAGTGCCCAAAGCTATACAGATGTATTTGGTGCTTGAAGCAAAACATCCCACATGCATTTCATTTTCTTTTGACTGTATAAATTATATTAGCTATATTAAGTAAGTAGTAATTTACTTCTCAACTAAAATTAATTGCTGTTAAATCCTAAGTATGAAACCATCTTCCTAGAATTGGACCATTTTGGACTACAATGATTTTTTACGCATAGATTAAAAACTTTTCCCAGTAAGTGGAGAATTAATACACCATGAGAAAGGCTGGGTTATGTTTACATTGGGACTATGGTTCAGATTCCATATACTGTGGGATGTATAAAATAATTTAACAGCAGTAAATGGCTTCTTCCTTCCTTGACTGAAGCAATCCAGGAAATGAATGAGTGGTAAAATCCTTTCTTCTCTGAACCACAATGAAAATACATTTTTACTACTGTCCACCAATAGATTTTATCTCAACATACAACAGGCAGAAGAAATTCAGGGACATTTTGTTCTGCAGAAAAGAGGTTAGGAACTTTTTTTTCCTACCAGTTACCGTTGAAAGAAAAGCTGATTCTTTTCTCCCCAACTTTTTGAGGCACAGTGTAAGTCTATCTCTTCACAAAAAGAATCGTATGTGAAATGCTTACATAGAGATACTGTCCTCTTATTCTTATGAGGAAAATTGCCTCTTTTATAGTGGTCCAGAGACCAAAAAAAAAAAAAATACCAGCTTTTAATCTCCTATTTTCAACAATCCTGCAGATTCCAGCTATGAAGCAAAAATGTTCAGAAGTCAGCTCTCCATTCCCCCCCACCTTTGGTAATCAAAGTCCTTTTTCCTGTTTTCTTCCCTTTTTCTAACTAACTCTGTATTGCAGGGGTCTCCAATCTTGGCAACTTTAAGACCTGTGCACTTCAACTCCCAAAATTGAGGGAGAAATTGTGGGAGTTGAAGTCCACAAGTCTTAAAGTTGCCAAGATTGGAGAGCCCTGGATTTTCAATGCTTGAAGATTGCTTAACTAATTTGAAAAATAAAGTATACTGAAAGCTTTTTCACATGTGCTATTGAACATGTAAGTATAATCAACACCATTTTTATAGGCTTCTTTACTTTTTTTTTTTGTTTGTTTGTTTATTCACAGGAGCTTATATAGACCATAGAATAATATAATTGGAAGGGACCTTGGAGGTGTTCTAATCCAATCCCCTGCTTGAGCAGGACACCCTATACCATTTCATACAAATAGTTGTCCAGGCTCTTTTTGAAAGCCTCCAATGATGGAGCACCCACAATTTCTGAAGGCAAGCTATTCCATTGGTTGATTGCTCTCATTGTTATGAAATTTATCCTTTTTTCTAAATTGCTTCTCTCTTTGGTTAGTTTCCAGCTATTGTTACTTGTGATATGTTGTATTACTTGTGCTAAAAACCATCAGTGTATAAAAGAAGCCACCTCTGTGTAAGAGTGGTTCTCTATTCTTGATGTAATCCACAAGTTACCAGTAAACTTTATCTGCACATTGGGTTTATTTACCGTATTATTTTCTATGTTTGTCTGAATGTAATATAGTGTAAGAAGTCAAATGGATCAGTTGCAGCTTTCAGATAAGTTACACTTATTGGAAATGTTTTACTGGCAAAGTAGAAAGAATCAAAGATTTCAGATGCATGATGCAGTGAGCTCATTACAGAAGAAAAGGAAAATTATGGGAAGCTTTGTTTCTGCTTATTGGGAGGTAATTCTCAGCAGAAGTGTTTAATACATTGTAATTCAAAGAGTAGCCTAAGAAGCAGAAGCTGCCAATGTTGTTTGAGAAATGTGTGCACTGTGCCTCAGTATTTAAAATGGAAGAAATAAGCCATAAATTTTAAGATTAATACGGGGCACAAATAAATGTATAAAACCTTGCAAGTAAGCCAATAAACTGAGGTTACTACCCTCTGTTCTAAGGGTAGTAATATATTCTAGCAAAGATTGCACATTATAGGAAAATATGAATTAATTTGAAGTGTATGGTTATTAAGTTCCATACTTGAGTACAATATTATGAAGCATGAACTGTTTAGGATTAAAAATAGTATCTGAATTAAACCTTGTACAATAGTTGGTACAATAAAATTTGGAATTGGATTAACACATATTGTAATACAGTGTAATACAGTGTTTGGGATTATCAAGATTCAGAGAATGTGCTTTTCTACCTTGCATCATATACTGTATAAATCAAGGACAAATATGAATAAATATTTGGTGGCTGGAGATAACATTTGCTGTAGTTGGGGAGCAAGTAGGACAGTTACTGACCTATCCTTCCATTCCCCCACCATCATAACTGATGAAGCTTCTTGGATGAGAAGTGAAATGTTTTCTTCTTCTTCCTCAAGGGGAAAAAAACAGTCCAGTTGCCTTTTGAAAAAGCATCTTTGGGACAACTATGACCTGAATGACTGAGACTCTCCACAGACATAAGTTATTTTGCTTTGGCCAGTGATTGCAATAATCACGTAGTAGGCTTTCTTGAATCAAGCTTCATGCAAAACATATTTACCCTTTTCCATTGTAGATCAACAGGCGCTTCCTTAATCCCAATTATCTGTTATAAGGACAAACTTGATAACTATAATGAAATAAAATAAAATAAAAAGTTCAGTTTCATGAACTTCATGTAGATTTATATGAAAAAATCATCCTATAATATTTAATTTTATAGACTTCAATAGATAAAATACATTAATCAACTATAGTTGCATAATTTTTATGAATGCTGAATTGTTTCCAAATGTGAATTGAGCCTTTAACTTCTCATTATTCTTCACTCCTATGTAGATCAAAACAACATGAAACATTTTTCTATTGTCCCAGAAAACCACCTTCTCCATGTTTTCCCTCCATGATCCAGAATGTTAATTTAAGATTTTAAGAGTGTAAATGTAACTTTCAGTTTCCCTAAATGACTGTCTAACTTTCTTCCATAATGTTAATAGAGCAAAATAACACTCAAAAGATAAACTAGCAAGTTATTTTTCATTGAAATATGATCTCCTCTCTTTAGGAAAAAATATCAGAGTCTGATTCAATAAGAAATATTCAAAATATTCACAGAATCCTCTTAGAATCACTTTTTTGTAACTCAGTAATAATCACACAATGCTATTTATAGCAACTTTTACAGTCTTATTATTTATTGTTAGGAAAGCATACCATTGCTATTAATCTACAAGTTAGAACTGGAAATGCAGCCTGAACAAAATGTCAAGAAACTATGAACTGGATAAATCTATAAGTAGACTTTTACTTTTATCTTTAAGGTTAATTTTTATAAATGTAGGCTTGTGTCCTTAGTGTAATAAACCAGTACAAAGTAAGTGTTCATCTTAAATGTTACATTCTGTAGAGCTCAAAACACATCATGTATAAATGTAAAAATGATATGATCTTCAGGCAATGAAGATATCAAATGCAAGGATAGGAGATTTATTTTCAGATAAAATTCCAGAAGCAGCTTAACATATTTAGAAGATTTGCAATAGTGGCGAACATCTGTAGCTCAAGTGTAGAATGAGAGTGAAGGTTCGTTCTCCAAGTCTGTGAGTTGGTTTCCGAACTTTTTGTTACCAGGCTAGGTAACAACTTCAGCAGAGTTTAGGGGAGTTTAGTTTAAATTCTGCTAAAGATGTTACCTAGCCTGGTAACAAAATGTTCGGAAACTAACCCAAAAGCTCGGAGAATGAACCCTTATATTTAGAATAGCTTAATAAACTTTTATCAAAATTAATACATGAGCTTGGAATCCCAATACTGTATTCCTTACTTCAATTTCCTCCACAGTTCTGTAAAAAAAGAGGTTATCTGAGCCAGTAAGATGTACCAATAAAGCATCTCTCTCTCTCTCTCTCTCTCATCTATCAATTGATCTGTCATTTTATAGTGCATTCAGAAAGTATTCAGACCCCCTTCACTTTTGTCAATTTTGTTATGCTGCAGCCTGATTCTACAGTTATGAAAATTTTTCCTCATTAATCTACACTCAGTACCCCATAACGGTAAAGTGAAAACAGAATTTTAGAAATGTCTTAAAGAAGCTTCTTTTACTACACTTAATTTAGAGTAAGATTAGCATAATTCCATATTATCTGTCAGGGGCATTATGCATACATTGATAATCCACAAATACCTTGCTTTCTTCCCCTTTTTAAAGCATTTTCAGTCCTCTTGTACTGTTAATGTAATATAATTTCTTATGTATCCTGAATCTGGAAAAAAAAGATTTTCAAATGAAAGATATATTTCATATATATTCACAATGTCTAATATACATTACTAGCATGTATTATTGTGAATATATGTGAATGTATCTACATTACTTTCAGGTTTAGGCCATATATACTATGAAACTCCAAAATACACATTAGTGAAATTGATACTGAAATTTTACTGAAATATGGTTTTCTTTACCGTATGCCTTTTTCTTAGGTTTTAAGATATTCAATATTCAAGCAGAATTTTTAACCACCAGGTGGCAACCTTGGATAATAAAAGCATTCAACTATATTTTCAGTTTATTTTTCATCAAGATGTGTTAATTCTTTATGTCACATGTTTTATCCTTCAGGATCAGATTCTTGATTTTTATATAACTCTTTGCTAGTCTAAGATGAATGAGCATTGAATATTTTATGCAAATTACCTGTTGGTTTACTGAAAATCATTAGATTTCAATTTGAAATTTAAACTGATATGAAAATAGGCTTTTGTTCTTTATGTACTTCAGGCATATGAGGATTTTAAATTTATTTCAAAACTATAAGATCTGGATGTGATAGTAGTTCTTCTGAATTTGAATTTCTATAGCAGCAACAATTTGGCTCCCTTCGAAAGAATTCCATAAGATTGCAGACAATTTTCTGCATTTGAGAAAGAAAATTTGATTTATTCTTTCATATTTTCTTTGGATTTGCCTATAAAAATATGAAAAAGCCAAAGATTGTTGTCACTGCAGTGTCAGAAAAGGCCAGCCAAAGAAGAGGTTTGAATACTTGCTAATATCATTTTTCTGAAGTAATTTTTTCTTGGATAACATTTGTACAACACTTACTCTTCTGCTTAGAATAGAATAGAATAGAATAGAATAGAATAGAATAGAATAGAATAGAATAGAATAGAATAGAATAGAATAGAATAGAATAGAATAGAATACCTCACAATTGCACTCTGCTCACAATAGAATACCTTATGCCACCAGGCTTGAAATTTTGGGCTTGGACAACCTTGAACTACGCCTATGGTCTGACCTAAGCATAGTACATAAAATTGTCTGCTACAATGTCCTACTTGTCAATGACTACTTCAGCTTCAACCGCAATAATACACAGGCAAACAATAGATACAGTGGTGGGATTCAAATAATTTAACAACCAGTTCTCTGCCCTAATGATTTCTTCCAACAACCAGTTCACCAAACTGCTCAGAAAGTTAACAACCGGTTCTCCCGAAGTGGTGCGAGCTGGCTGAATCCCACCATTGAATAGATACAAACTCAAGGTAAACCGCGCCAAACTCGATTGCAGAAAATATGACTTCAGCAATAGAGCGGTCAATGCCTGGAATGCTCTATCTGACTCCATTGTTACTTACTCAAACCCCCATAGCTTTCATCTTAAACTGTCTACCATGGACCTCACCACATTCCTAAGAGGTCTGTAAGGGGGTGTGCATAAGTGCACCAGCATGCCTACCATCCCTGTCCTACAGTCCCCATTTATTTGTACTCATTTCATGTGGTCATGTCCATGTTTATACTTCTCATACATGTTTGACAAACTAAAAAAATAAAATAAATAAATTATATGGAAGGAGGCTATTCCTTCCTTCCTTCCTTCCTTCCTTCCTTCCTTCCTTCCTTCCTTCCTTCCTTCCTTCCTTCCTTCCTTCCTTCCTTCCTTCCTCTAGAACAAGCTCATGCTGTAAATCCTATTTCATAATGCAAGGATAAACTGAAAATAATCAGAAAGTCCTAGTTGATCTTGGGGCATGGATTAGTGAATAATCATAGTGAATGATCTTAATTTTCTAAATTCAGCTGCTGAAATGAGGAAAGCTTATGGTAATGAGTAATAGATTTTAGAGAAATATAAATGAATGACTTCAGATTTTTCTGAGCCTAAAACAAATTCAGAATTCACTCAGAGATTGGGTTCAAATACTGCATTAAACCATACTGTCATTGGTTTTGTTTTAGTGGACTTTCTGAAAAAGCCATTGTGGTTTGTAAACTACCATATTTTCCGGCATATAAGACGACTGGGCGCATAAGACGACCCCCGACTTTTCCTGTTAAAATATAGGGTTTGGGCTATACTCGCTGTATAAGACTACCCCTCTTCCAACGCACACCAAATAAAAATTAAAAAACATCAACTGGCTCACCCACAATGTAAAAGCAGCTGTGCTAGACCCAAAATACCGACGGCCTCCCATCGATCTGTGGGCTCCCACAGAGAGGGCCTCCTCGGGGTGCCATCAGCCAAACAATGTAGGCTGGTGACCCCCAGGGGGAGCACCTTCTCTGTGGGGGCACCTCCCCCTCTGGAACCAACTACCCCCAGAGATAAGGAGAATCCAAGACCTCGGTGCCTTCCGCCGTGCCCTTAAAACCTTCTTTTTTCAGCAAGCCGGGCTGGCTTAACTTTTTAAATGTTTTAAATTGGTTTGTTATTGTTTTTAAATTACGGGGCCAAATTTATATATATCCTTTTAATACTATTTTAATGTTTGTAATTTATGTTTTTATTTGGCTGTACTCCGCCCTGAGTCCTCAGGGAGAAGGGCGGTATATAAATTGGATATAAAATAAAATAAAATAAAATAAAATAAAATAAAATAAAATAAAATAAAATAAAATAAAATAAAATAAAATAAAATAAAAATGGCCCCTGCAACAAGCAGGAACCTCACACAGCCACAAAAAGCCCAAAAACCTAACTTTCACACTTTGCACACACAAAATTCCACATACAGCTTTGTGAGATTTTGTGTGTTTGTGTAGTTAGAGTGAAACATTACAGAAATACACTAAATCTCAGAAAGCTGCACAAATATTATTTTATTTTATTTTATTTTTATATGAAAGCTAAATTTAAAACTTCCTAAACTTTAAATGGCTAGGTCTAAAAAAGAACAACTTAAAAAAAAACCCCAAATAACTATTTTTTTTAAAGCTCCCAAAGGGGAAAAAAACTTACCCAATAGAACAGGGGTCTCCAACCTTGGCAACTTTAAGACTTGTAGACTTCAACTCCCAGAATTCCTCAGCCAGCTTTGCTTTGCTGGCTGAGGAATTCTGGGAGCTGAAGTCCAGAACTCCCTGCCTGCTTGATTGCAGGCAGGGAGTTGCTTGCTGATGGATGGATTCAGGCAAGCGAAGCAAGGCAAGCGTTGCGACTAGCAGCTAAGGTAAGCAAGCTGGAGGGGGAAAACTTTTTTCCTTTTACATGGCTCTGGCAATCCAAGCTGAGTTGCCTGATTAGCAGGCAACTCAGCTGGGATGGTCAGAGCTTGGCTCATCAGAGCCTTTCGGGCTGGTCTGCCTGGTTACAGGAGAACGACACCCGGCGTATAAAATGACCCCCGACTTTTGAGAAGATTTTCATGTGTTAAAAAGTCATCTTATACGCCAGAAAATATGGTATTCTTTATGACTATGTGTAATGTATCTATTGTTTATGGTTTATTTTTTGAACCTAACTCTGGCTGCTGGATCTTGAGATAAAAATTTGCCCATACAATAGATTAACATATGTTTTTTTGCCAATTATATAATCTTTATGGTGTGTGTGTGTGTGTGTGTGTGTGTGTGTGTGCATTTATAGCAAAGGTATAATCTTTATGTTATATATATGTGTACATTTGTGTGTGACAGAGTGCATGTAGAATTAAAAGAAATTTTAATTAAAATACAATAATAAATTCTTAGTTTTATAATATTATTATTTATTTAAATGTACTGGCTCCCCAACCTCAGTGAACATCATAGGAAGAGAACCACATTACTTTATGAGGATAAAAATCAAAAGACGTATGGTAGCATGTTTTATAAAACTGATGCATTTTATTAGAAGGCATAAGCCTTCTAATGCAGCTCACTTTATCTGATGAAATGAGTTGTAACTCACAAAAATGTATATATTTTAATACAATTCATTAGTTCCAAAAAGAGTTCCCAGCTCTTTTGAATTCCACAAGAGTCTACCAAGTTTACCACAAGAGTCTACCAAGTCTACCAAGTTTTGTGTCAGCTATAATTCAGCTCTGGTTAAATCAGATTTATGGCAGCTTGTATATTTTTTCTCATAATACTAGGTTTCTTTTTTATAAAATTTCAGATAGACTTCTCAGAAGTGCTATACTTATGTGGGAAGGCACCCCCCTTTAATATTGAGGAATATTAAAAAAATGCAGATTATTATATTTCCCAAAGGGAGAAATGGAGAAACATGTTTTTTTAGAGGCAGAAACAACCCCTACTTTTCTTAATAGCCCACAGCAGATGTCAGCACTTAAGAGATAAAGATAAAGAGCTTATTGAAAGAAGACAAGTATCTAGATAGCTCTATTCATAAGCAAATACCCTCACCCAAGAGCCAAAACAGGACGGAAGCCATTAAGCCACAATAGGAATTGCCCAACACCCTTTCAGACATTGCATCACCCTCAGAGCAGTCCAAACATCAGGAACAGGAAGCTCAACTGCAAAGCCCAAGAGAAGGTATAAAAAAACCCCACTCTCAACTCCATTTTGGTCAGCTGCCTAGAACTACAAACCCATGTGGTTCTGCTTCATCAATAAACCATCTTTCCAATCAGCCTCCATGTTTCCAGTGTCTTTCTCCACCGTGTCAAGCAGTGACAGCTTGGAATGAACCAGACGGATATTTCTTCCCATACTTACAAATGAAAATTAAAAAAAAAAAAAAGAAATGTGGAAAGGTATGCATAATTGCATTTTACAGACATGTCCTCTGCATTTTACCTTTGTTAATACTGGAAAAAGCTCACCTCCCTCCTCCTTTTGATGCTGACTCATTTTCTGTTCAGTTACTACGCTGTCTATCTGTAATTAAGAAAACTAAGAGATCCAGTGCAGAAAATTTGCATTCAATGGTTGTATTAAAGTTAGGAAGAAAATTTAAAATGATTTCCCAGCTTTAATATCTGGGAAATCATGTTAAATTTCCTTCCTAAGTTTCTTTTCTAACATTCTGCAATATAGTATTAATAAGACACAATAAGACATTTGTATCATTCAGAAACACACCCTAAAACAGGATGTTCAGGAGGAAATCCTATGGATGATATCAATGCTGTTCTGAAATTTGCCTTGCCATTTTTCAGGCAGGTTTTTTTTTTTTTTCTCTTTTCCTGCTACAAAGCAGGCTTCTTTTTAAAAACTTATTCCTGGGATCCTTTGCTTGCAATTTTTTTTTCTTTTTCTTTTGTTTTATTGGTCTTTCGTTAGTTTATTTCTGAAGGTGACAGAAGGGGCTGCAGCTAGTATTGTTGTAATTTGGTAAAAGTTTCCCATCAGTCCAAAGGCTTCCTGGCTATTTACACATCCTCTTCTTAAGAAACAACTCAAAAAAATTGTGAGGGTGTTGTCTCCTTTCTTGGGATTTCACTCAAATGTGGGAAATCAGGAAGATTACAGAAGGTGGGGAAATGACTGTATTGTGACAGTCAGGACAATGACACACCATTCCTTGAAATCTCATAATTAAATAAGTACAAGAATACTACATGCTATCCAGCAGAATTTTTCATAAATACTCTTCCCTAAAATTGAATTCAAAACAGTAGAATCATTAGAACTTTTCCCCCCAGTTTATGCACTTCCCAATTCCAAACTGACTCTGAGCAGTATACAATAAATCAAACAGGATAGAAAATACAATAGAACAATTATATTAAAAAAAGATTTTTTAAAAAAAGAACAAAGAGAAAGAATTGATGACTAATCTGGCTAATAGTACCCACACCTCAAACAAATCTGACAAGGGTTCCCAATTACAGATATTCCTTGACTTACAACAGTTCATTTAGTGACCATTCAAATGGCACTGAAAAAAGTGGCTTATGACCGTTTTTCACAGTTACGACCTTTGCAGCATCCCCAGGATCATGTGATCAGAATTCAGATGCTTGGCAACTGGTTCATATTTATGACCGTTGCTGTGTCCCAAGGTCATGTGATCCCCTTTTGCAACCTTCTGACAAGCAAAATCAATGGGGAAACCAGATTCACTTAACAACCAGGTTACTAACTTAACAATTGCAGTGATTCACTTAGCAACTGAGGCAAGAAAGGTCGTAAAATGGGGGCAAAACTCACTTAACAAATGTCTCATTTAACAACAGAAATCTTGGGCTCAATCTGGTTGTAAATTGAGAACCTTCTGTATCCTAACTCAAGCCTAGATATATTAAGCATACTTTTTAAACAAACTGGCCATTTGAGATCTAAGGCAGAACAGCAAGTGGATCTATAATCGGGAAAACCTATGTTTTTTAAGTCAGAAATGTTTTAAACCTTTTTGTCTGAAGCATTACCCAGTTTTCAACTGTTTCTGAGATGCAGGCATATTTCTCCCATATATTTCTTGTGAATATTTTCTAACAAAGTTGCAGTTGGTTCTTCTAATGGCACATCTGGTTAAAAGCAGAGTTGTAAGCAATCTCATTCTTAGTCACCAACCAGGTATCTTCCTGATGCATTGAGATTGCAGACTTGACATATCTGGAGTACCACAGCTTGAGAAGGCTGTAAGGCACAATTCTTTTATCTTTCACTGTAACCATTGTATGCTTCCCATATCTAACTGGAAACAGTGCAAAGTTCAATCAGGCCAGCTCAATCCAGCCAAATTGAACCAGTTGCTGGTTCAACTGGTTCAATTAGCTATTTCTTTTCTGTCTTTTTTTATATTGTATAAGCATCTGCCAAGGGTTGTAGTGGTTGATATATTTCATGCAATGTTGTGATACAATCACAAATTAGTGACCTAGTTACAGTATCTTTTTTATTTTTCTTAAAGCTTGTGTTTGGAAGGAAAAACTCAACAAAATTATGATGAATAGATTAAGTCACTTGTCCAATTCCTAAAACAGCAGTTTGTTTTAATTATGCAGAGAAATATGCCAATATTTGCATTATTGAAGTATAGTTTAGTGACAGATAATGAAAACTTGTATTTCCAGGGACTCTGTGCACATGATTTTCTAGTTGCAACAGAAACTAGTTCTATGTATTGCAACATAGTAAATTCATAATTCTATTAAAGGCTTTTTTTTTTTTTTTGCTTTATATGTATTCTTGGATGTTGGCAATAACTTGTGTTATAATGATTACTGTTTCTTCTGTGTTTTGTTTTCTGTTGCTGGATTGTGATAATGGCATTGCAAAACTAGCTTTTGGTGACAATGTAAATTTTATATGTGAATTAACTGTACTCTGTATCACTTCCTATGAATTGCTGATGCTCTTTGATGGAGATCTTGGCTGGATATCAAACTTTTCATCCACTAGAAATGGCTAGTGAATCAATTTCCATTTCATTGAGACTTTCCATTAGGAAAAGGAGGCACCATATGCAGTTTCTCCCTTAGACTTATAGCCTCTTATCTCCCGAACTTCTGTCCAAAAGGGAAGGGTGTGGAATGAAAAAGAGAAAGAGGAACTCAACTTTCCTGCTCACCTCCCACTAGCAAGATTCTCTGCTGGATTTCTAGCTTTCCCATAACTGGAAAACATTTTTCTACTAAGCCCTTTGTTATCAATTGTTTTCAGACTTCAGATGTAAGTTTTAAAATCTGTTTCTTGCTCTTAGGAACCTTCAGTGCTGCAGAAATTTTACTGTAGCCTTTCACAGATCTGCGCCTTGCACTAATCCTGTCTCTGAGCTCTGCAGGCAATTTCTTTGACCTCATGGCTTTTGCTCTGCTACAGTATGTATTGTCAACTGTGTGCCTTTCCAAATCATGCCCAATCAATTTAATTTACCACAGGTCAACTCCATTCAAGGTGTAGAAACATGTCAGCAACGATCGAGAGAAATGGAAGGCACGAGAGCTAAATTTCACATGTTGTTGCAAAGGGTCTGAATACTTACGCCCATGTGATATTTCAGTTTTTTCATTTTAATAAATTTACAGACATTTCTAAAATTCTGTTTTCACTTTGTCATTATAGAGTACTGAATGTAGATAAATGAGGAAAAAATGAATTTCAACAATTGTAGAATGAGGCTGTAACAACAAAAAAGTAAAGAGGGTCTGAATATTTTCTGAATGCACTGTAAATGCTAACGAAGCAAATCTGGGCGCCTCAATGAAATGTCAGCTAGAAGTATCTGCAGAATCTGAACGCTTTTAAAAGTATGACAAAACAAGTTTTAGCAGCACTTCAGGTTTGTATGCATATCCATGTGACACTATGGCACATGTACAAAAGCAGCAAATCTTGGGCTGCAGTATCATAACACACATTCTGCCATTTGCCTTTGTCAGCATATTTCATAAAAGACAACTCCTTAACCATTTCCTAAAACATCAGCTAAACTAATCAGTTGGTTTTCATGGAAAGTGGGCATACTCCTATGGAGCTTTCTGATAATAAAGGTGTGAAAAACAGCACACTGACTTTGTCACGGGTCTAGCAGCAACCATACTTCAATAACAATGAAGGCAGAAGTTTATAGGGTGTGTGGATTAGCAGCCAGCCAAGGTTTTGAGTGAAGTCTTCCAGAGAAACACTTTGAAGTTGACTCCTCTAGTTATCTCTTCTTGCAGAGCTTAGGGGGTGAACAGAAACTCCCTTGAAACAATTACAAAAAAGATGGAAGAGGGGATTAGGAGGAGGAGTCCATGCAATATCTATGACGTCTTCCCCCAACTGTGTTTTGATAGGATAGTATCATTACTCCTTAACTGATATGGAATTAAGTTAGAATTTAAGGCTTAGAAACTATTAACTGGTAAGCAGTATCCAGGCTTGCCAGCAGATGTACTATGCATTCTTTCATTATTTTACTTTCTTGGAGTGATCATGATTCTTACTGCCAAGTTTTTATTTAACAACAAGTAAAAATGAATTCTTCTCTCTCTAAATGAGTTCTTCTTCTCATGTAATCTCATGACTTTTCTTAAATATATCTTACTTATCCCATATCTCTAAGAAATAAATATAGTGAAAAGTGAACATCATCCCAAAGCTTGTGTATTTGAAGCAATTATCAGCTCTGTGGTTTCCACAAAGCTTGTCCTTTTATAACCATCTCCAAAAGATTAAGAGGAGTGTTATCTGTCCCTTTTAACCTTACATTCTACTTCTGTCTCCCAGAGAACTATGATAGCAGCTTGAACTAGAATTTATTACTTCTGGTCTTGATTTCCAAATGTAACTCTGGCAAAGATGTATTTAAGAAACTATGTAAAAGATAGGTGGTCAGTCATGAAGTTCAAAGGCTAAATCTGTTATTACTTTTCTGTTCTTTGTAACTTTTAGTGGTACAAAGATAAACATTAGGACAAAACTTCTGTGAGGATTTTCCTAGCATGGTGACAAAACAAGAGAACAAACAAAAGGCACTGTTATAAGATAAAGTGTTATAAGATGGTTAACCTAAAGTGGCTTAAGTCATGAAGTAGACCATCATCATAACACTGATCTTTCACAAACTTTTAGACTTAAAAACGTCTATAACATGTGTGGTCCATTATGGACCTGAGAACCATATGTAGCCCAAATTCTCTCTCTAACTTTGAATCTGTCTTTAGTCCAAATCTCCCTCTGAACATAAAATTGAGTTTTGGCCACATAGATACTGAAAATACAATTCTTTTACATTTTCAGCTGGAAAACGCTGAATTAACCCTTACAATAGGGGCTAGCATTATTTAAAAAACACACAGAGAGAAAGACATCCTAAAGGCAGAAAATTCCCAACCCCAAACAATGGAAAATGCAAGCCCCACTGTGATTCATCTTCCTTCCTTTGAACCATCTCCTGACATATTGCAATTCTTGGGTGCCACTGAGTATTTCCTCTGCTTCAAAGGAAAGTTTACTCATTGCCATAGGGAAAGGAAATAGGGACAGGCAGGTGATAACAAGACAGATGTCAGACTGCACACTCCATTTTCTGCCAACTCTTGACTGTTTGAGACTAGGCTATTCATGTTCATCCTGTAATATGGATGTCACTAAATAAATTCCAAAGCAGAGATCATTAGACAAAGGACTTAAAGTAAAACCTCCTGTACTATAATTTCTGTGATACAGATAGTCCTCGACTTAGGACCACAATTGGGAACTTCCATTGCTAAGTGATGCAGTCTTTAAGTGAGTCGTATCAAATTTTATTACCTTTTTTCCATGGTTGTTAAGTGAGTCATAAGATCATTAAGCAAATCTGGCTTCCCTCATTGACTTTGATTGTTTGAAGACCTTAGAAAAGTCAGAAATAGCAATCATGTGACCCCAGTGTACTGCAATTGTCATAAATACATCCCACATGCCTGACTTTATTAATCACAGGAACACTGGGATAGACATAAGTGTGAGGGCTGGTCATAAATCATTTTTTCCAGCACTGTTATTAAACAAATAATCATAAGTGGAAGATTACCAGTATACAGTCACAGTTTTAAATGTGTGTTTGTGAGAGTGTGCATATATATCAGAATGGAGAGCATGTAAAGATAGGGATATAATTCTGTTATGAGGAAAATTGACAATGTGGGATCTTAGAAGTCTCTTATACAGCTTGATACTCATAAACAAGAACAACAACAGAGTGCAGACTCCTCAGAGGTATATTAGGTTTATTCCCAATACAGAAAAAAAACCCTCCCTTCTAGGAAACAAGGGAGTTTCCTTTTGAGAAATATACTTTTCTAGTTCCTTCCTTGCATCATATATATTTCAAAGGAAGATCAATCATTTTAAAAATCTGTTCTTTGGCAACATATGTTAATGCTACTACTTGTCACATATTATTCTTGTTTATATGTAATATATATTTTACTTTGCTGACTAGTTTCTTTTTTTTAATTTTTATTATAAATTAGAAACATAAAACAAAATAAAGACTATAATGAAACACAATCACATACATACGACTGAGGTTGATTCAAACACCCATATATATACAGTTTCTAAATAACATTACATATCATCATACTACAGCTTCAGTTTGGTTTATCATACTGCATCTTGCATTTGTTAATCTTATATCTAATATTCCCTTATTTATATTTAGCTTGCTATTTACATTTCTATGCTACATGCTTCCCTAACATCTACCTCATGACATTTTTACTTCTATCCATTGGTACCATTTATCCCAGCTTTGATTGAAAATTGATTCTTGTCTATCTTTAAGTATATATGTTAATCTATCACATTCTGCACACCACAAAATTTTGTTGATAATCATCTGATCCGATGGTACTTCCTTCCCTTTCCAAAGTTGCGCATATGCAATTCTAGCCGCAGTGGTAATGTGTATGAAAAGGTACCAGTTTGCTTTCCTTATGCTCCCAGGGTTTATTCCTAGCAAGTAGACCTCTGGTCTCAGTTGAAAACTGACTCTTGTAATCTCCATGAGCCAAACTTTTATCTTACTCCAATAGTTTTGGGCTTGTAGACATGTCCACCATTGGTGGTAAAATGTACCCCTGGCTGACCCACATTTCCAACATTCTGCTGAGGTTCCAGGGAACATCTTTGCGATTCTTGCTGGTAGTATATGCCATCTATATAACATTTAAAATATATTTTCTTTAAAAGACACTGCCATCGTCATTTTCGCATTTCTATTCCATATTTGTTGCCATTTTTCCAGATCTAATGAATATCCAAAATTCCTCCCCCAGGCTATCATCAAGTCTTTTAACTATTTCCTCAGCTACAAATCGGGACAGGAGGAGGTTATATACCTTAGTGCTACATTTCTTATCACCTTCCAGGAGGGCCTTATCAAACTCTTGTGGTGAAGTGAAACCCCCCCCCATTGGCTTTATCTTTTTGATATCTTGCTTGAATTTGTGCATATGCCCACCAGTCCAAATTGATTTCCCGTATTTGTAGTTCCGCTTTAGATCTAAAATTTCCCCCACCATCCAACAATTCCCTGTATATCACAGGTTTATCCAAGTTGTATAGAGGTGGGTATATAGTCGCTTCAAGGGTCACAAACCAATATGGAATCTTACTATACATCATTCCTTTGATCTTATTCCATACCTTAATCAGACATCCCCTTACATAGTGATTTGTAAAATATTTATGCTGTCCTGCTTTAATTGGCCAGAGAAAATAATGCCACCCCTGCTGTAGATTATACCCTTCAATTTTTAATATACGCTTCCTATTCAGTGTTATCCAATCTTTTACCCAAACCAGGCAAGAAGCTTGATAATACTGCTCCCAGTTGGGGAGTCCCAAGCCTCCCCTTGTTTTATGCTCCTGCATCATTTTCCTTTTAATACGTGGCTTTTTCCCTTGCCATATGAATTTTCCAATTATCTGATCCATTTTTCTAAAGAAACTTTTCTCTAATCTTGCTGGGGCCGTTTGGAAAAGATATATCCATTTTGGCAGCACGTGTGCCTTTATCACTACCACTCTTCCTAACAGGGATAGCTGTACTTTCCTCCACCGATCTAAATCCTGTTCCATTTGCAAGATGAGTTTATCATAATTATTCTTTTTTATCGAGGAGCATTTTGGGGTCAGCCATATGCCCAAGTATTTTACCTTTTTAGCTATTTGTATTCCCATCATATTCTCTATCTCCAATTTCCGTGTCCCCTTAAGATTTTTAACAAGTAATTTGGTTTTGTCCCTGTTAATTTGTAGACCCGCTACTGCCCCGAATTCCTCAATACTTCTTAACAAATTTGGCCCCAAGGTCATTGGCTCCTCCAATATAAAAACGAGGTCGTCTGCAAACGCTTGTATTTTAAACTCCTCTTTCCTAACATTAAGTCCTTTTATTTCTTTGTTTTGTCTGATTTGATTTAGTAAAGGTTCCAGAGTCAAAATAAATAATAGCGGGGATAGTGGGCATCCTTGCCTAGTTCCCCTACGTATTTGTATCTCCTCTGTTGTTTCACCTTCAATTAACACTCTTGCGTATTGTGCCATATAAAGTGCCCAGATAGCTTGTGTAAAGCTAGATCCAAAATCCATCTCCTCAATTTGCAATAAAATAAAGTCCCAATTAACCCTATCAAACGCCTTTTGCGCGTTGAGGAACATTAGAACTATTTCTTTGTCTGTATGTGTTTCATAATATTCCAGTGTATCCATGACGGTTCTAACGTTGTCTCATAGGTATCTATATGGCAAAAAGTCGTTTTGATCTTGGTGGATGTATTCATTTAAAAAAACCTTTAGTCTTTCCACTAATATTGATGTAAATATTTTGTAGTCCGAATTTAGTAGGGAGATGGGTCTATAGTTTTGAATCTGTGTTCGATCAGAATCAGGCTTGCTGACTAATTTCAAGTAGCTAAATACATAAATAACTGATACAGTTTTCAGTGCAAGACTAAATATTTCATTTTATAGACCAAAATATTGTTCAAGCATACATCTCTATTTTTTCTACTAGTTCTTAGTGATCCCTTGTTACCCTGATTCTCCATATATTCCATTTTGCAGATAGCTTGTATATCTCTGGGTCCAAAATCCAGGACCCATGACTTCTCTACGATTGAAATTTGGCAAAGTTGTGACCATTTCACCACATTTCCGACTACACTTCCAAGAAACCATTTATGTGGTGGAAGGGCAGATGGAAGGGGCATATCCCCACCCTGATTCCCATGTCCCTCTGACCCCTACTTGGCAGCAAGGCCCAACAGCCCAACAGGTGAGTAGCAATTGACTGCTTTGGAACCGAGGCCAAAATTTTAAATCTCTAACAGCAGTGGTCAGTAAAGGAAGAATGAATAAATGACTTGGATAGCTGCTGGCAAGATACGGTTGTTTGGGAGTACCGACAGTCAATGCAAGAGCTCTTTTCCTCTCTGGAGGGAGGGATCCTTGGAGACCTACCAGAATGAGAAGTGGCGGTGCAGTTTTCCTCATTGCCAGTGGCTTTCTTAGTTCCTGCTCCCCTCCAAAAAGTGGCTGGCAGTTCCATGTGTCAGCCAAGAGAGATGTGGATTAGAAGGCTTCACTGGAGTTTTCCTGATGATCATGAAGAAAGAACTGATGCAAGTCTATATTATATGTGGAAAGACAAATTGACTCAGATACTTGCTAGCAAGGTAGGGCTGACTGGTGGGCACCTGAGGTTGGAGAGTGAGTCTCTTCCTCTCTGAAGTGAGTGGCTCTTAGGGTACCTAGAATGGGGTTGCATAAAGTGGGGTTGCAGTTTTCTACACAGTCTTTGCTTGTGGAAATCATGCAGGGAGAAAACCAATGCACAAATGGTCCAGTCCCTCTGTGTTTCCACCATGCTAGACATTTGCAACTCTATCACTCTAGATCTATGTCAGCTGTCACCTTATGCTTGCTTGTGCTTCACTGTGGTGACAGATTGTCATGAATTGGAGGACGGGAAATGAAAGGAGGAATGCTCAGGAAATGAAAGTAAGTGCTGCATCACCTGTAGATGTTGTCTCAAGGTGACCCAGCTGGAAGAAGGAGTGGCAGCATACCAACTGACTTCAACTGACCATTAGGAAAACATCTTGACTGAACCAGCTTGGTTGCACTAGAGGAAGCAATGAGAGTCAGTTAACGGAAGGAAGAGTAGAACTTAGGGATTTTCGAGTGTGGTTTTCAGTTCTGGTTTTGCAGTACTGCAATATAGTTGATCTCTAACAAACTATATCTTTCTCAACAAATGGAACCAAGGATTATTTCTATTTAGAGGTTTAAGTTGGGACAGCTCTGACAATCTGATTGAAATAAACTGTAAGAAAGAAACAGAAATATGAATTGTATTTTTTTAGTTCTACTTTTTTTCACTAATTCATTATGTATAGTCTTATAATTGCCTTGTACTTGGTATTCTGATATGGCCTCTTGGCTAATCTTGACTTATCTTGATTTCTGTATTTATTTCAAGCTATCTTGGCTACCAGAAATTAACTATATACAGTGCCTTTTTAAAAAAATAATTAGAGAAAGTTACCAACAATAAATAAAAAAAATGCAGACTAGTCAGGCCAAAAAGAATGTCTTATCAAATACATTAACTGCTCTAGACAACTGGAATTGGCCAACAGTCTATAGCGATGAGTCCATAAGATCGGGAGCCATCTAATTATTAAATTGATTTCAAAAGTCAATCAGCTCAATGTGTGAACTCATACAGTGGGCATTTTTCTGCTGTAGTTTGACAATTAGATCAATTCATTCTATTTTTTCCTAAGTATCTATAGTAGCTTATGTCATTTTATGATTCATATCCTCTGTATTTGTCATTCATAGTGATGTATATGTTAGTCCAGTGCTAATAATTATCTTAGTTAAATTCAGTATTTGCAGGAAATGCATTGTAACACAAAGTGGGCCATAACAATCTTTAATATAAAAATCAAGTAGAGTACAAATCTTTGCATTTTTCTGTCCTTTTGTTTTCGAATTTAATACTTATGTGTATATGTCAATCACTGGGACAGACACATAGAATGTTAGTGAATACTTGCTTAACTCTCTCTTTTTTTACATTTAAAAAAAATATTAGGGTATAAATTTACTATACTTTCACTTGCGCCCATAAAGTGGAAATGTTGTCTATTGAAAAGGAAGATTTCTTAGTATGATTTGCTACTGATCATTGTAATGCTTTACCTCAGCTTATTTTCACTGCTTGTATGAACAATTACCCAATGATCTAATTCTTTTAATTAAAATATATACTAATAAAAATGTGCCTGAAGCAAACTAATTTTGGTAATTATCATACTTGAGTCATCTAGTTCCTATTGCAACTACTGTAAATAAAAATAATATAATTATGCAAAATACAGGAAAATTATGTAGTGCTTCTGCTATCACTGTTAAGTGTCACAATTTCCTATTTTAATTCTTCAAGTTCCAAGTATTAGGTGGAAAAAACCTGTAAGGCATATTATCAACGTTTTTGGAAAGCTGATGTGACTCAAATAACATTTGATTTAACAAACTGTAAAACCTGTTTGGAGTAAACATTGTCAAATTCCCTGTATCCAATGATTCTTTTTGGAAAGAATGATTTCATATGCATTTTCATAACAGTGATTCAAATATTTGTTGTTTGCCTAGGCTGGTGCAGGTTCTGCATTACACTATTTTACAGCAATTCCAGAAAAATCAGCCAAAACATTTTATAAATTAGACGTGATCTTATCAGCAAACTCCTATGACTGTACATTTAGATATTTAAGTTCCTAGGGTCATATACGCTACTTCATTTATACTTTATACTTCATATATCAATGGTACTCTTTCAACATGTCATGTCATTAATTTTCAAATTGGTTATTTTATTAAAATGTCAAGTTGAATCAATGAATAATTTATATGCCTAGGAAGAATGTTAAAAAAAAATCTGCTACATTGCAGTAAATTTAATAACCATATTCCTACTGGGTATCAAAAATGTTGTCTTTTTATATTAAAAAACCTTCAATCACTACCAAATGGTAAATGGCAAATGTGGCTCTTTTGTGAGTGGAAGTAGCATAAGAATTTTTGTGTATGTGTGTGTGTGTGTATGTGTGTATGTGTGTATGTGTATATTTGTATATTTAATCAGTGCATTAAAAAAACTGTAATAAGAAAAGTCATGATTCCAAAAGTGAAAACAGGGTAATTGCTGTAAATCAATCAATCAATCAAATTTTTATATTGGTCATAAATCAGCATAAAGTACAATGAAGAAGAATTACAGACATTTCAATAACACTGAAAGTTATGACAGATAAAAGCAGGAATTGCTAACACAATGCTATAATATTAAAAGACTAAACTCTCTTTATGAAGATTCTTAATATTAATTCTAAGACTATTAACCAAAGGCCACAAAAACTATATAAATGCAGATAAAAATATAAAAGTAAAAGATGAATTCTTAGTTTGCCTATGGAACATTACATGTAATAAATAGTACCTTATTTGAGAGAAGAAATCAAGATGAAAATGTTCATTATGACATATTAAACGTGTCAAGAAAAAAAAGAATGTTTCTTGATTATACAGATAATAGGAGCAGCAGAGAATCACAGTTTCAATACCACTTGCCTTGTAGCAACAGTTTTTCATGCCCATGGAAATTTTAGTAAATCTCCCATTAAGAACCAAGGAAGGTAAAACATCAAACCTGTCTCTGTGAAAAATTCTTTGTCAGTCAGCAGATATTGAGGGTGTTAGGATCTGCTCAGTTCTCATCTGGACTAAGTTGTGCAAGTTGTAAGTGGAGGGAAAGATTACTGACCTCATTCTGAAATTCTGTGTTTAGTTTCTTATTCTAATTATTATTTTTGGTTTGAATGTATTTTTTTAAAGAAAGCAGTTGCCCAGGTGGCAAGCCATAATGGGAATGTTTCCCTAGATTGAAATTGGTCTATCAGTCATTCTCTTGCCTATTATTTTTATTGCCTTGCTTCTCTCCTGTGCATCACATTAGATATACATCTCGGTACTGAAAAAATGTTTGCAAAACTTTGTTTGAATAGCTTCAAAGGATCGGTCTCAACCATGATGTAGGAGATGACCAGGCTGAACCTGAAGGCAGAGTCAACTAAATCATCAGTCTGGAGTCCCTATGTCTCTGAATGAGATCTTAGTCCATTCCCCCTCACCCTTGAAGTCCATTGACTTTTACCTGGCACCAATTTGCCTTGACTATTAGTACATCAGATTCCTGTGTATAGGTTGCATGGAATAAACCCACAGTATTTTTGAACTCTATCTTGGCTCCTGTTTTCTTGCACCCGACATGACTTCATAAAACATTTTGGCCAAAGATTGTTGAAAAAAGCTTCAGGGTTGCTTATATGCATTCTATAACTTGGCAGGAAAAAAAAAATCCCAATAGCATGTTTCTCTATATATGACAGAAAAAGAAATGAGGTAAATATATATACACATACACATTCTTTGAGAAATGGGAAACTGATTCACAGGAATAGTTTCTTTGTCAGAGTTAGGGTTATAAGCAATAAAATTTTTTAAGAAGATTTAATAGAATGATTTATTAAAAGAAAATAATGAAACATGCTTTTTGCTCAAGCACAAATCTGTTTTAAAAAAACAACACAGACAGGAAATATTAAATATTTAAAAATGTAAAAATACATGTATGTATACATACATATTCTTTATTATTCTAATGTTTTAACTTGTTCATGAATAAAAATACTAATAACATTTTATTAGATTTATATTTATACATGGATATGGGTAACCCAACCAGTTCTCTGGGTGATCTCCATAATGTTCAAAAAGCAACAAGCCAGCCAAAAGAATTCCTTTTTCAAAAGAGACAGCAGGAATTGAGCTTCCAAAAATGAACTCAACTCCTATTCACTTGAGTTATCTCTTTATTACTCAAAGGAAGGCATTAAATTGCTTATATTTTTTAGGAACACGTTTAATTAACTCACAGAATATCTTGGGAATTCACTAAGATTCTACCCAGATTAAATAACAAATCTATGGGTCATAAATTTAAGTCTGTGATAAGAAAGGAAGTGATCTGCCATTATTTGAGTCAAAAATGCCTTGCCTAATCAGTTTGCATTCAACGGAATGCAAAACAGAAGAGAGAAAGAGAACAAAAACCAAAAACAAATACTGAATTTTATTTTCTGTTATCATGACCAACTTTCTTTTTAGCCTGAAACCAAAACAAGTTGAAAATAAAGTCAACCACATATTCATTGATAAAGTGTTAGAATTTCCATTCTGTAATCGTTGCCAATGAGCCAGACATGAAACAATAACAAAGTAATAAACAAAATGTTAAATTATGAAACACAGCATCCATACCAGTCTTATGTGGTGCGTAAGCATGTGTGAAGAATTTATGATAATGTGATTGATATTTTTAAACCAAGCAGTATAAGTCCCAACAATAAACCAATGTTTTTGTCATAGTAACAGAAAAACATATTTGAATAGTCCCTGTGTTAGGTACCCCTTTAATACTGAAAAAATTGACTTTAAAAATACTATCGCTTACACCTTGTCCATTTCATGTTTATGTACAGAATATTTTCATTTGATATAATTGTGCTGGGTTTATAATCTCATGTCACAGTAAAAGATAGATTTGAATTTAGCAAGGTTCATAAGTACTTTCCACAGAGTTGTTTCATATAGGAAAGAATTTTCTTTTGCACTTACTAAGTAATAATGGTACATGTTGAGACTGGTGTTTCTTTCATGGAAGAACAACCTTGATCTGAGAATACTAAGCTCTCTGCCATTTAAGAAAAGATGACAGTGCTTTGGATGATTACAAAATGCATCCCTTTGTTGGATCTTTATGTGTTGTACAAAACTAAAGATGCCAATAGAAGAGAATATATGTAGGTTGGGTTGAACTGTGGAGTCTGAGCTTGGGTATTTGCTTACAGAGGTTTCATTGCCATACTAAGAAACATCATGAAGTTACTGTATAACACAACAACTACAAAGGATCAGAGTTTGCATCGTGACACTACCCTGCATGAGTTGCCATTTGCTGTTCCTTAGTGTTCTCTGAGGACACCCATGTTCACAAAAGATACAAAGAAGGAGCTTCCAATTATCTTTACAGCAGTTAAAAGTTCATTTATAAATTATCTCTTACTCTATGGTTACAATATAACTCTCTTATTCCTATAATCTATCCTGTTTAATAATCAAAACTATAAATGATAAATTTATTTTTCTGTTTTATGCAAAAAGTCCATAACTTTAATATAGATACAGTAGTTCTGGATAGTTAATTTAGTCAATTCCATCATCTTCACCAATCATTTCTCCAATGTGGGCAGTGCCAAATCCTTCCATCTTTATGCATGCAATAATCTCAGGAAGCACTAGGGAACTTACTCCTTTTCACTCTCTTCCTATAGTTTTCACTTCATTTTCTTTTGTGCCCGCCTTCCATTCTTTGGGTTGGAATTAGTCTGTTTTGTAATATTTTCTTTTGCTATTTCCTCAAACTTCATCTTTTATTTCTATTATCTACAATAGATAATAACATGATATTATATCCATTCTAATTTCTACTTTCATATTCATCTGCATTGTTGTAGATAACATAAATGCATACTTTTGCCACAGACATTCACTTTCAGCACATATTTATGCCTCCATTTCCTAAAATCAGACGACCTTCATTCATATCTATTACAACATTCCTTGTCTTTTAGTTTCACAGATAGAAAACATATTCATTTTTCTGTTCTCTCATTTACAATTCATTATCTTTAACATTTACTCTTTTTATGTTCCAAATGGCAGTCTTCTATATGCCAGGGCTTCAGCAGATGAGCTCAAAGACATCCAACTAATGATACCTGCAATAGCTTTAATCAATCAAGCCTTTCCCATTACATAATTCTATATTTTAGTAACATAAAGAGAATTACATCTTTAATCATACCCTTGTCACATTCAGCATTCCTTCCTAGCAATAATGACACAATATTGGCCAATTTGGCACAATTTGGATTGTACTCCAGAAGCATAATCAATTTTTATGTAAGCATGCTCATGTTACCCAAGTAGGACAGGGGTCCTCAAACTGTGGCCCATGGGCCGCATACGGCCTACCAGAGCCATTAATCTGGCCCACACAGGAGCATGAGGCTGTCCCGTCAACATTGCCCTCCCCATCCACTATCACCCACTCTTCGGCTGAGCGCAGGACTTACCTTTGTGAGCCGTGCGGGCTGGAACTGGAAGGTAAGGCCAACATTTTTGGCCTGCAGAGTGCTTCTGAAAGCAGGGGAGGCCAAAAACAGGCCCATTTTAGCCCATTTTTGGCCTGCAGAATGCTTCTGGAGGCAGGGGAGGTGAAAAACAGGGTGCACGGACACCCTGGGAGGCCAAAAATGGGAGGTAGACAGAGAAAGAGGGGGGGGAGAGAAAGAGAGAGAGAGGGGGGGAGGGAGGGAGGGAGAGAGGGAAAGAGAGACAGATGTTGATTGTAAGCTCCTTGGGGCTGGGAAGAATTGCTGCAAAACTGAGTTTCCTGAAATGGATCACTAGACTCCTAAACAACTAAAAAAATGATCTAGTAAAAAGAAAAGTCAACCAAAAGAGCAACATGCAAAAAAAAGCAAATAAAACACTCCCAGGAGCAAAACAAATTAAAGTTTAATTTGTGTACATTGTTTAATGGACTGTTAAATTAGCCACACCCACCTAGTCATATGACCTCCTAGCCATGCCCACCCACTCACATGGTCACCTAGCCACGCCCCCTTGCCAGTCCGCCCCTCCCAACAGTCTGAGGGACCATGAATTGGCCCCTTGTTAAAAAGTTTGAGGACCCCTGAAGTAGAATCTAAATGCTACCTTGTCAACCAATACACTATTTTATATATTTCACCAACTGAGAGGGACATGCAATATAGCAACACATTAGACACAGTTTTAGCCTGTCCAGCAATTCAAAACTCAATTACTTTCACAAACCCTCTTTGTTTTCATCAGCAAGGGTGTCATTCTTCTTCGTGAGATGAACATTATCTCTTCCATCCACCAAACCTTGTGAAGTGAGATTGACATATCTATGGACTCTCAATTATCCCGATTATGCTTTTCCAAAGATGCTTTTCCAAAAAACAACTGGACTTTCACTTGTCATCCAAGAAGTTTCTTCAATTTTTCCTACATGAGATTGACATGTATGAAAGATGCCAGCATCTCTACTGTAACAAGTTAATTATAGAATATATTGTGTGATGCCCTGTCCAAATTGTCAAGGTGAGTGATGAAAAGGCCTTCTTCCAGGCATGTTAGAGAAATATGAGAGATGGAGGCTGAGATATACTTCAGAGACGAGTGCATATTTCACTCATTTCTATAGATATAGAAAATAGATAAATCTATCAGGTTAAACAATAAAAAATCTTTGTACCAAACAACACAGGATGATGTCAAAGGAAATTTTGTATAGGTGTGGCACCGCTGTAGATTCTGACTGTACATTTCCTCCAGCGAACAGAGGAAAAGCATATCATCAACTGATGTGTCTTGTGAGTGGCCTAGCATTTCCTTAGAACCTGGCGTGATAATCTGTTGCGCCTGACAAGTTATTGTCTGTTTATGCTGACAGACAGCAAGTTCATAATTGTGCCATTCTCTGTAAGTTCCTTGATATCAAAATAATCTTTTTGATTTTATACAGAAGCAGTGAAGCTTTTTTTAACTAGCTCTGTTTCAATAAATCAGCACGAGTATCCTTGCAAAGCTTAAAGTAAAAACTGGATAGCTAAATATGGAAACATTGCAGTCACAGAATTGGAGAATATTGGACATTGGAAGTGATTATAATGTTGCACTAACCCAGACAGACGCAGTGTGCACTTAGGGGTTCTTCTAGAAGGCGTAGGTTATTACCTTTAATGCTCCATATAATATGGGTATCCAAGGTGCCGTCTCACCCCTGTGGGACTAACCCATCCCACTCACACCAATAAAAGACATCTGCTGCAAACCCAGTCTGCTAAGAAATTCCAGTGGCACAGTCAAAGGGAAAAGCCTTTTCTGCCATGACCCCAAACCCATGAAACATTCTACCTACTAGAAGTGATAACTGCTCCAACCCTTTTGATCTTCCAGAAGAGTACCAAACTTAGTTTGACTGGTTGAGCTAGAGCCCTGAGGGGAGCACTCACTGCTGGAGGTGGTTAATGGGGTAAGAAGAACACATGCCCATGCTGTTTTTTTCTTCCTTCTATTTTTTATATACCTTTTTAATTTATTTTAAAATAAACAAATTATTAACATAAACATATATTGAAACTGTCTGTTGGATTCAAGCTATTTAGGGCTTAATGGATAAGAAACATTATCTTGAATTGAGATGAGTCTTCAGCTAATGGACTAGCAAGTATGTGGAGAAGCCTGAAGAATATCATTGGCTACAGCAGACCTCCCTTCCTTACTGAAGAGAATCATCAATGAGCAGGTGAGCTGTGTCATGCCCCGGCATATAACTTTATATACTGTTGTTGTTCTCTAGCCCCATCTAGTGGCCGGAGGGATAAATATGCCCCAACATACGATCTTTATATACTGTTGTTGCACTTTAGCCCAATCTAGTGACTGGAGACACAAATACTAAGTTTATTGTTTGAAGATGACCAAACCCATTTACCAATCAGCCTCCACTCTCAAACCAAGTGCACACTGGGAAGCCAGACTCCATTTCCTTTAACATTTGGAGAAGGCAGTTGCACAAAGAAGAATCCATCTTAATCTGTGGCACATGGTCATCCAAGGACAAACCCACGTCCCACACACACAGCATCGCTGGTGAGATCTAAATTGCTTGTATTTATTAATTGTTATGCTCAGCAGTAACTTAATACTGTCTATCTTATATTTGGTTCTCATTGTATGTATTCCTATTTTCCCCAGTTTCACCATATCCTGCTCTTTCAATAAAGCATTCAGATCTATGCACACATTCTGTTTTATTGGAGGATAGGTGGGTTTAGCTGAATGTCAAACTGCACACAGACTAACATGTAGTGAGGAGAGAACAACCTGAATGAGTTCTAAGTTTGATCACTAATATTTACCACTACCTTCCCAATCTCAGATATACCAACAGTAGCTAAATCTCCTACACCTAACTCCATCCCGCTTGGCCTCCTCTTTGGTGACGTTAGAAAAAAATGTGCAAGGTCTATTTCATAGACAAAAGATCAGGAAAACACCAGACCCAAATGAAGTAACTCTTTCTTGCTTTAAAGCCTGTGCTGAAGAACTGGCCCCCATTTTCTTCTGCATCTTTAATAAATCCCTGGAGATGTGTTATGTCCCTTCTTGCTTCAAATGTTACCATCCCTGTTTCTTAGAAACCCTCCATCAGGGAGTTGAATACTACAAATCAGTTGTTCTGACACCGGTAATTATGAAGACCTTTGAGACGTTAGTTCTGGCCCTCCTGAAAATTATCATAAATGCATTGTTAGACTCCTTGCACTTTGCCTACTGAGCAAATACAATAGATTGGCAAATAATGTTGTCAATATGGTACTGCAGTACATCTTACAACATCTTGAATCCCTGGAGACCTACGCACAGGTCCTTTTTGTAGACTTCAGCTCAGCATTCAATATAATCATTCCAGAAATTCTTCACTCTAAACTGATTCAGCTAGCTGTGCCAATCCATACATGTGGGTGGATTATTAACTTTTTGACAGATAGAAAGCAACAAATGAAGCTAGGGAAAATCACATTGAGTACCCAGCCAATTAGTACTGGTGCCCCTCAGGGCTGTATGCTCCTTCCATTAATTAAATAATAATTTCTTATCCATCTTCATCAATACAATTTAGTAAATGTTAAAAATGTAGGAAAAGTTGACAAAGGAGTATAAAAATATATATCGCAGATTTAGGGCATTTCATGACAATATTAGTTGCTAGAATGCCTTCATATCAGTGGTAAGTTTCAAATTTTTTTATTACCGGCTCTGTGGGTGTGGCTTGGTGGGCGTGGCATGGCTTGGTGGGTGTGGCTTGGTGGGCATGGCAGGGGAAGGATATTGTAAAATTTCCATTCCCACCCCACTCCAGGGGAAGGTTACTGCAAAATCCCCATTTCCTCACGATCAGCTGGGATTTGGGAGGCAGAGAATAGATAGGGGCGGGGCCAGAATTTTTACTACTGGTTCTCTGAACTACTCAACATTTCCGCTACTGGTTCTCCAGAACTGGTCAGAACCTGCTGAAACCCACCTCTGCTTCATATGTGATTCAGATTCTGTAGAAAGAATCTCATATAATAAAGGTTGGATATAAATAAATAAATAAATAAAGTATTTTTTTTAAAAAGATGATTTGGACAAAGTATGTTCTGCATTTACTAAGAAAAACACAAGAACCCATCCTAGGTTAGATTGGCCGCTATATAAATATAATAAACAAACAAGCAAATGAACATTGGAAAATGCAAGTACAGATAGTTTTCAGGTAATAATGCAACTTATTTGTCTCCTGATAAATATATTACTAACAAACAATTTTCATAAAGTAGTTAAAATATTTTGCTGCAAGAATGCAGAAGAAATTCTTCACCATTTTTATTTTATAGAATTTTCTTTCAAACTCTCTGAGCTACTGCTAGAGGGAGCCCTTGTCTTTATTATTCAAATTCTCTCTGTTTCTCTTCCAGTTTACATGCATTTTATTTAATTATTTGTCTTCAGGAGTTGTCTGGCTCTAGCTTTGAAGACTTGTTAAAAAGTCTATTAAAATCTCTGCAGTCAGTTTTTTATTACAACTTGTGGAGGAGAAATTTGTTATTTGCCATGTTGTCTAGGTTGAAATCTAGGTGGGGTTATAATAATGTCATTCATCGTAGCATAGGCCTTCCCCGCTTTCAGGTTGTATATGGTCGAGATTTCCCAATCATACCGTAGGTAGAGCCTCCATCAACCAGCGTGGACACCTCTGGTAGTTGGGCAGAGAAAATCTGCTGCATATGGCCAAACGTTAAGATAGCATTACAAAAGCGTTCGAACAATTGAAATACCTGTTCACTAAAGAACCAGTCCTTAAACATCCTGATCCAACACTAGCGTTCATCGTTCAGGTAGATGCCAGTGACGTAGCTGTAGCGGCTGTTCTTTTACAAAAGGACGGGCAGGGCCGTCTGCGACCGTGTGCATACACCTCCCACAAATTAAGTCCCACCGAATGAAGATGGGCTATATGGGAGAAAGAGGCCTTCGCTGTGAAATGGGCGTTGATGACATGGCGTCACCTTCTTGAGGGGGCAGCGCATCCGTTTGAGGTCTGGATGGATCATAAGAACCTGGAGGCTCTACAAACACCCCAGCGTCCCGGAGATGGCGAGCACAGGCCTTTCCCCCTCGCACATCAGCTGTTGAGTTCTGTGCCGCCCAGCGTCGCAGCTCTGACGTCATAGGACAGCGCCGGTAGGTTTCGGCTGCATCGCCCGATTCTCCAGCTGCTGCAACGCCCGATTCTCTAGCTGCTGCACAGAACCGATGCCGCTGTGCCGGGAGGCTAGGTGAGCGCCCCATCTGGTCCCAAACACCCCAGCGTCCCAGAGATGGCGAGCCCTGGCCAGGGCTCGACAATATAGTCTTTTCATTCTACTAAAATATGCCACATGTTTTCCTCAAATATGGACAGAATGTTTCTTTTATGACTATTTATGTGTGCCCTTTTATGAGAACCTATTATTTTAAGACCTAATTAGACCTAGGTCTTCTATGATCCATAGTGTCCTAAACATGATCACATCTGTAAATTACAAAATAATAATAATAATAATGATAATGATGTTAATGATAATGATAACAACAACAACAAATAGTTTTTTTCTCTACAGAGTCATAGATTTCCTTTTCTGTCAGAAAGCATTATCATTCAAGCCCCAAATGCTATAAAATGTTCACCTAAGATTTGACATTAATTCTTACATTAAAAGAGCTCTTAATTCAATTCTACCTGATTATGCAGTGTGTACAATGGGTATATTTTTGTGTTAATGTTTAATACAGATAGTCCTTGATTAATAGGCATAATTGAGTCTGGAATTATGGTTGTAAATCATTCTTGTCATTAAGCAAGTTAAACGACCACATTTGATTTTACAATATTTTTTGTGGTGGTCATTAAGCAAATGCCATGGTCGCTAAGCAAACCCATTGTACTGGTTTCTTTGAAAAAAAAAAACCCATTGTAAATCAAGTTCATATGACTGCAAGATACTGCAAATAACCATAAATGTGGCCTTCCCCAGTGACCAGGTCTTTGCCACCGACAGCAAATTTCCTCATTTCTTTTTCAGGTCTTGGGTGAAGCAGCAGCCTACAGTCAGCTGGCTCGTCTTGAATCATCAACTTTTCTCTTCAGACACTCCATTCACTGTTTTGCACAGATTTTTTTCCCCTCTCTTCTCCTTCAGTCTATCTCTCTCTTATTTTTAGTCAGATATCATATCCCCAACAACTGAGGAAGGGGCTGTCCCCCCAGGTCTCTAGTCTCTAACACCTATACCACAGGCTGGACCAATGAGACATCTTAGCACAACAGTCCTTGCTAGCAGACAAGTCAGTTTATCAGTCTTCATAGTTTGGGCAAAGTATTTCCTGAACTTACTAAGAAAACACAAGAACCATCCTAAGTACTTAGGTTACATTGGCAACTATACAAATATAATAAACAAACAAACATTGGAAAATGCAAGTACAAATAATTTTCAGGTTACAATGCTTCCAGGAATTTCCTATCATTTTTGGATTTAATTTAGTTAAGGATGCTCACAGTTTTTCAATTGAAATTATGGTTTAGACTGTCCATTATTGTGAGATTAAAGAGTTTTTGTCATGTCTTCTAAATGGATTTTGACTGTGAGATATCCATATAATTAACCATGCACAGCTAATGCTTCCTTAAATATCCAGAAGTTGCCAGAACATACTATATATCTTCCTGAATCACATTGCTCCATAATGTATTATTTTAATAAGGGAGAAGATCTATGTGCCAAGTTTTTTAAAATCATGGCTCCCTTCATTAACTAAGATCCCTCCTATCTTGCATTTGCAATTGTTATGAAATGATGCAATTCAGAAATTCTTAATAGAGTTCTCCCTATTACTAATATAAATCTTTGCTCTGGAACATTGATTAAAAACAAAAGAGTTATTAAATCTCCTTTTCCTTGATTAGGTAAGTTTATTTCCAAAAAATCATTGGTAATTTACTTAAAACTCAATTTTAATTAAAATGCCTTAAGATGAATTGCTAAAGGATATTGCTCTGGGGGATTCTCAGATAATATACACAATGTTTTCTTGTTTTCTTTGTAATTGAAATCATCACGTTATTGCAACACATTGCCAGTAAAACATACCAATAGGAATAATTTGTAATATATAGAAAAAGGGTTACAACTGGTGAGTATGAGCTAAAGAAAAAAAAAAGCTTAAAATAACCTCCTTTCCTTTTTATCCTACTGGGATAACTGCACATCTTACTTTATAGAAAGCAGAGGCATTATCTTTGTTTTAAAGGGCGAAGGATCAAAGTGACATCATCTTCCACAGGTGGATATATTTTTTAACATCATTGCAATAATTTTAAAATTATATACATATTTGATGTAGATCTTTATTTATTAGAATTTATTCCTTTGGCACCCCTTCACTACTTCTGAACAAGATGGAAAGTCAGGTATGGCAACCTTCATTAATAATATTTGGGCAGCTGAGAAAGGACGAAGGATTGTGTAGAAATCTGTTATTAATAAAGATCAACATGGAGAATTGTTTCAGGTGGACACGAAGAAGGGAATAAGCAGATAGAGATAATAATAAAAAAGAGATCTATTGTCAGGCCAAAGCTAAACCAAAGCACATAGAAACAGATCAATAATCTCTCTCTCTCTCTCTCTCTCTCTCTCTCTCTCTCTCTCTCTCTCTCTCTCTCTCTCTCTCTCTCTCTCTCCCTCTCCCTCTCTCTCTTTCTCTCTCTCTCTCTCTCTCTCTCTCTCTCTCTCTCTCTCACACACACACACACAATATAATATAATATAATATATAATATTACATTATATATAATATTTTAGTATAATTTCAAAGAAATGTTAGTACAATTTCAAAGAAGAACAGAAATGCCTGGGACTGTAGGCATTTAAGGACTGTAAACTAGTGATATGGGGAAGGAGAGACTGTGCATATCATATTCCTCACATAGAAAATAGGTGCAGTGATCAGATTCTAAATTTTTTATTTTATTTAATCTAATTTTTATACCGCCCTTCTCCCGAAGGACTCAGGGCGGTGCACAACCAACGATAAAACAAGCACATATATAAAATTTTAAAACAATTTAAAAACATATTAAATAATTTGGCCCCGACGTCATTAAAACAAAAACAACCCATTAAAAATTAATGTTTAGGCCACCCAGCTTGTTGGAACAATAACATCTTAAGGGCATGGCGAAAGGTGTGCAGGTCAGGGATCATCCGTATCTCTGGGGGCAATTCATTCCAGAGGATGAGTTCCCCACAGAGAAGGCTCTCCCACTGGGTGTCGCCAGTCGACATTGTTTGACTGACGGTACCCTGAGGAGTCCCTCTCTGTGGGAGTGCACTGGCGGTGGGAGGCTATCGGTAGCAGAAGGCGATCTAATAAGTACCCAGGTCCTAAGCCATGGAGCGCACTAAAGATGGTAACCAACACCTTGAATCGCACCCGGAAGACCACTGGGACCCAGTGCAGCTCGCGCAGGAGTGGTGTTACATGGGAGCGACGTGTCGCTCCCATAATCACCTGCGTGGCCGTATTCTGGACCAGTTGGAGCCTCCGGGTGCTCTTCAATAGGAGCCCCATGTAGAGAGCATTACAGTAGTCCAGACAGGAAGTGACGAGGGCATGAGTGACCGTGCGTAAGGAGTCCCGATCCAAAAAAGGACGCAACTGGTGAATCAGGTGAACCTGATAAAAAGGCCCCCTGGCCACAGCCATCACATGATCTTTTAGAGATAGCCGCGCATCCAGGAGGATACCCAAGTTGCGAGCCCTCTCTGAGGGGGCCAAGATCTCACCCCCAATAGTCAGCGATAGAACCAGCTGGCTATAACGGGATGCCGGAAACCACAGCCACTCGATCTTGGAGGGGTTGAGTCTGAGCCTGTTTCTCCCCATCCAGATCTGCACGGCCTCCAGGCACTGGGACATCATGTCAAGGGCATCATTGGGGTGGTCCAGGGTAGAGATGTACAGCTGAGTATAGAAATACTTTTGCTTTGATATGCCTTTATGTTTTTGATATATATGAGTCAATGTGAAGTGGCATTATTAAGTCATGGGCTTATTGATCTGCAAATAAGGATGGGTTAATTGATTGATTGGTTGGTTGGTTGATTTAACAATATTTCTATAGTGCCTTACTCCAAAGATTCTCAATAGTTCACAATATAAAGACCAAAAATCTCCAGTGGCGCCCAATCCCACTGATGAATTTAAATTAAAGTTTCTGACAAACAGTGCTATTACAGTGGATCCCTTTGAAGTGATTATCATACACGACTATAGAACCTTTGCAGGAGAGTGTTCTAATGGCTTTAACATAAAAACATAGCATTCACTTTGAGTATCAAAAATTGAAAAATCTAACCTTAAGCATCCTTTCGGGGGGAAGACTACAGAACAGGATGGTTATACTTGATATGGAAATGTTTAAAGATTCCTGAAAGCCAAGCCATAAAGTGATCATTCTTAATCTCTGATTGCCATTTATTTTGGCTCAAATACTGGAGTGAATTTGAAGCCCAAATATGAAGGGAAAACTATGACAAAACTCCAGTTACTGTTCATATTGAGGCAAGATAAAAACATTTGCACCTTGACCTGAATACAGCCAGGAAAAAATATCTGAGTTTCATACTAAGGGATGACATTAGTTTGTGGGAAGAAAGAATTCCCCTCCAAGCCCAATAGAGAGACTCTTAAAAATTGGCCTCACATCCAAGCAGTCTGCCATACATCATCATTTTGGTTATTAATAAAAAGATTATAATATTTGCTGTCATGTACTACATATATACTGCATGTAATATATATCTTATACAAATGTGTATGGAATGTTATTGAATTATATTATTATATTGTGATTTTTCAGAAACTACTTTTGTTCATCTAAAGACTAAAGAAGTTTCATATCGGTAGATGGCTGATTACGGTTATCACATTTGAAACAAGGTTTTCAAATCCCGAGCTGAAATGGTGTCTTTTTAGTCCTTTGTAATAATACTTAAATTACAGTTTCAAAAATTCAAATATTACTTAATTTTGATTTCCATGTCTATCCTGTTGTCTGATCTCATTGCTCCTATTCTTTTATCTCATTGATCTCTGATTTTTCTCTTTACGAACTTGATCTTTAACTACAACTTCTGGCCTTATTTATGACACGATTTTCTGTATGTACCATAACCAGTTTTCAAATCACATAGTGTTTTGGCTAAGGCTTGTTATTCTCTACTGCCATAACTCTTATATATCATGGTAAAACTGTTCATGCTATCTTTTGCTTCTATCTTTTTCTTCCCATTTCTCAGAAGTCAGGAAGCCTCACAAACTGCTTTTAGGAACTTATATTAAGGTACTTTTTAAGTTCTTTCCAGTGCCAAAAGAATCATAACCTATGCAGACTATGCATGAGATTTAAAAACATGTTTTAAATCATTAATTATTTTATTTAATGGAACCCAGGAGGAATATAGAATTTGAACTATCTAGAGAAAGTTGGTGGAGGAAAAATAACCAATGCTACTTTAGGCCTACATTCACTTCTGAGGAACATGATCAATAAAGTCCATTAGGGATTGATAAATTTCTTGACTTTGCTACTAGTCTAGTACTACAAAACAAATAACAAAAAGGTAGTCAGATCAAATATCCGAAAAATCTTAATTACTGAGTTGAATAGAATTTAAAACAGTTCAATATCACAATGTGTGGTTGGAAAAATACTTATAGATAAATGGGGCATGGACAAATTATTTTTTAAAGTACTTTTAATATTCTAATATTGGCAGGTTTTAGTCAGAAGATCTTTGCTTTTTAAAAATTCAATGCATGTCACTTCTGCCTAAATACCACTTGGAGTCAGAACAAATAAAACATGTATGACAAACTTGGATGCAAACTTCAAAGACACAGTTTCAATATAGCAATAAGAAGAACTGTTGAATGAATCTACAAAATTTACTCCAAGCTATGGTTTCAGAAAGAACTGGCATAACATTTTTTTCAAGTGTTATACAAGTCTATTAACAATAGCCAAAATACACATATTAAATAGCAATAAATGTTGAAAATGCCACAAAACAGAAATAACATTTTATTATATATTGCGAAGATGCAACCATCCTGTCCAAAGATATGCACTATCCAGAGAATTTGGGAAATCAAATTAGATGTGAAATCACATTTTTAAAAATCAAATATAATTCCAGAATATATAAAAATACTTACCTTAGTTTAGTAAGTTACACATTCACAGCTGAAAGGGTAAACTACATAGTATTAATAAAAGGACATAATACGAGCAATAGCACATGATATAGGACAATAAATTCTTTCTTGGTGTGTGTGTGTGTGTGTGTGTGTGAGAGAGAGAGAGAGAGAGAGAGAGAGAAATAGACTTTTAACTATATTTAAATATGAATAATTTCATATATATTACCTATATTACATATGCAATAGATTAAATGCAAACATTTAGATACTTTAAAGCTTTTATCAATAGACACTACAAATTGGTTAAAGTACAAAGAAAAGGAAAAAAACCCCAGAACTTAAATACTTACCTATATTATTTTTAAGGTGTTTTCCTTTTTTTCCTTTAATTTTTTCTTTACAAAAACATTTATTAAAAAAATATAGTGGAGATATTGGCATTGCATTCAAACATTTCTACTTCTTTTTGATATCATAAAAATAAATTAACATATTCCTTTTGGAAAACTTACCAATGTCATATTGTGTAATATTTGCACAATTTCAGTAATTATCTGTTTACCCATAAATAATATTTGTTTGAAAATATTAACTTTTTAAATAAAATAAAAATATTATAGTAAGAGGAACTAATAATAAAATAAGCACAGAATGGTATTGATGTAGTTTTTAAAAGAAAAAAGTTTATAAATGTCTACATTTGTATCTCTGTATCATTATTAGATTTTTCTTGTTTAAAGATTGAAAAAGAAATTGAAATAATGTAATTTAAAGTAGTAGTATAAAGCATGTTATTAATTTCATATAAAATCCATGGTAAAATAGTGGTTTGTCTTGGAATAGGAAAACAGCCAACTGGAAAACAAAAATGAGCAATACTCTGCATTTCTTCTTTCCCACAAGATACTATTAGAAATTTGTTACCAAATTTCCAGCAGCTACTCCCTTTTTCTAGACTTTAATAAGGTTTAAACTACTGGGTTTGAACATTAATAAAGCTTTTTAAAGAACCCAACATGCAAACACATATTAAAAGATACTATAGGTTTCTATGATGTGGTATTTAAATTTGGAAAAATACAATAGTGTTTACTTTTATTACAATTTATTTTTCATATATAAAACTTCTAATAGTTAATCATGGACATAAAACAATATCACACAATTCTTTGTCATGCTTGTTTGACCTTTCCTTTGTCAGCCATTTAGTCTTTCATCATCATTAATAGTTATCATCCGTTATGATTATTATTTTAATTATTAAAAAGATTAACCAGCAACAATCAACCAGTGATCTCTCTCCCTCTCTTTCTTCTCCTTGGACCTCTCTGTCCTCTGCTGTTTCTGTTTCTTCATTCTGTTCTCCAATTTTTTGATCACTCTACCTACTTGCTTGCTAATTGACTTCATTACTCACTTCATTTAACAAAGACACTCATAAGAACTAAAAATTCTTTACTAAACCACAATGTTTTTCTCTAATTGACACAGATAAACAATTATGTAGGAGTGAAAAATGAGAACCATGATGAGTATATATAACTACTGTGCTTGTACTTTTCTCATATTTTTTCATAGCATCAGACCTTTAAATCCATTTTGAAAAGTTAGAATGGTACATAGACATAAAATGAATTAACATAAAAGTTGAAATTCAAATGTATACTGAAAAAAATAAGTTGATTTTTATGTATAACTGAAAAATTAAGGTGATTTGAAGTTTGCAGAATTAGTAAAATTAAATTTTTGAAAAAGGCTTCAAGGAAAAAAGAAATTTAATTTATTTTCAATAGAAATTACCACTCTTCCTTAAATGCAACTGGAAGCTTATCTCATTTAAATATGAAGTGCCTGGAGTAGAACTTCTATTCTTTATCACAATTCACTTTGAGAGAAATCTGAAGTCCTGAAAAAATTTTATGTTTGGACCTTATCTCTTTATTTTTGTCTGTCCAATGAATAGGCTTGGTTTTAGCTATATTTTTGAACTGAGAGGACTAAAAAACAGCTGTTCAAATAAACAAGAATGAAGTCACATCATGTGGCAAAAAAATGTGAAATCACTATAAAGAATTCCAGACATGAAACTCAGGAATGAAAGTGATATTTGGGCCTTTCAAACTGGCTGAGAATTATGATATTTAAAATTTAACATTTCATGAGGAAATTATGTTAAGGACAGTTTATTTTTAATGCTCACAGTTTTTAAAGCTTAAAATATGTAGATTATTTGCCACATTTTGCCAATGAACCTGAATAACAAATCGTGATTGTAATTGCAAAATATTTTTGTCTTTTTTATTTTTTAAAGCAGTTTGCAGCCAGATGCAGTAATGGCAAAATATACATGTACAAGAATGCAGCTTTATAAAATACATGTTCCCTGCACTAGGTAGGTCAATACAGGTACATACAGTTCTTATTTAGCATCTGTTAGTCAAATCTTTGTCTTGGGATGTTACTTTTACCTTGATGTAGGCATCTAGGGAGGTTTGTTCAGAGGTTGTTTTTTTGTCATTATAAATGAATTTGTGGCAGATTAGACCTTGGATGGTAAGCTCTCTGTATTGGGATCTTGATCTTCAATTTTGCGATCCTTGCTTCAATGAGATGAAAGATATCACTTTTTTTTTTTTTTTTTAGTTCTGGACTTCTTAGGTCCCAATTTTCTTCCTCTAAGACTACCAACGTCTGCCTCGTTACTTTATTATTTCCACTTTAATTTAATTTAAATTGTTAACAGTCAAAGTTGTAGCAATTTGATTGTAACAAATTTGGTTATTTTATGTGGTAGAAGGAGCAAATTCTAAAATACATGGTTGAGGAGTCAACGTACAGATAGTCCTTGACTTACAATCATTCATTTAGTAACCATTCAAAGTGACAACAGCAGTAAAAAAAAGGACGTATGACCATTTTTCACCCCATTGCAGCATCTCCATGGTTTAGTGATCAAAATTCACATGTTTAGTAACTATTATGTATTTATGATTATTTGCACTATCCCTTCATCATGTGACCACCATTTTCAATCTTTCCAGCTTCTAACTTTTTAAAGAAACTGATTGAATTGATGGGAATCAGAACATGGTTACCCTTTGGACTATGCTCTTCTTTAAATGCATTTGAAAATGATGTAGCACAGTCCAAAGGGTAACCATGTTCTGATTCTGATCAATTCAGTCAGTTTCTTAAAAAAGTTAGAGCAAATAGATACCTCCAGATTCTCTCCTAGAAAGTCGTGTGGAGCCTTATTCTGTACTATGAAGGTAAACGTCCTGGAAATATATGACTGCATGTTTATCCCACTTAATTCCATCCCCTGTAGATATTTAATGTCCTGAATATAGTTTCTTAGGTTCTGTGTGCAGAAATCAAAACATATTTGCATGCAGGGAGATGACGGTGAGCCTTGTCAATCTAATTCCATGCTTCTGCATTTGTATCATATTTAGAAGACCTGCAGAAGGTCAATTTATAAAATATTAAACTGGTGCATTCCCAGTATCACCTATATTCACCTCAAACCTAGGACCAGGATGACCACTGTATCAAAGGTATCAAAGGTATCAAAGCTGGACAGGCACCTGCAGGCAAAGCAAGGGGGAGTAGGAGAAGGAGACGCAGAGCTCAGGAGTGGAGTCAAGGGAGGAATCAGCCTGGAGTTGTTACATTCCCACAAACAATCCAAGTCCAGCCACTCTTGAATTCCATTAACTCTTATCTAATACCAATTTAGTGCTGACCATTAGTTGATTAGATTCTTGTGTATAGGCATAAGCAATAAATCAGCTTAACTGGAATTTAATGCAGGATCCTGATTCTTTGCCCTGACAAGGGAGGAGGAGATCCAGAATAAATATGGCTAATAGAAAGAATGGATGGGAAAGAAAACTAAAATTAAGGCAACTTGCAACTTGAAGATTAGCTTGATGACACAGTAGAATTTTTAAGTAAATTTCAGCTGTCTTCAGCTGTGCTTTGAACTGAACATGCAACAAAGGATGATTTACTTTTCTGAAAAACAAAAACAAAAAAACCCACATGGTTCTGCCATTGTACAGGCAATCTTTCCATAACAGGACCATTTTGTTTTCATCAACACTGACTCATTTTTAGTGTTAATTAAAAGAATTATATTGAAGTTTTTGATGAACACACTGAAGTTGTACGTGCAAAACAGCTACAAATCTTCATGAGAAAAAATTTAGACATCTACTTCATTAATCTTCGAACACTAAGCCTTCAAACTATAATGATAAAATAATAATAATAATAATAATAATAATAATAATAATAATAATAATAATAATAATAATAGTTTTAAACTTTCTGATTAAAGAAACTTTAGATTGTATTGTCATACTGAAAATTAATGGCAATATACAGATGATTATATAGCAGCTAAATAAGTTGAAATGTCCATTAATTTTTAGCTCCTTCTCTTCTCATAGCTGTTGTGAATGAAATCACCCTCAGATAACCATATTTGAATTTTCCATTTATTTTTTATATTTTTGTCCAGATATAAATCAAAGCAATGATTACCCATTTCAGGAATTTACACCAAATTCAGATGAGTGCATTTTCAAATTGGTAATCAAATTTTCTAACACTACCAAATTAATAATTGGGGTATAATTGAAATTTGAAGGCATCACTTATGGAGTTAAGAGGAGTGATATTTCCATTAATACCATAAAAATTAACCTTTAATAACCCTTTCTTATAAGATATATAAATAAACCAGGAAGAACATTTATAGACATAAACTAGTGTGCTTATTTTATTATTTTACTTACATATCATATTATATTAAATTATTATTTTTTCTTTCAAACATGTGGAGAAGAAATAGTGGATTGAATGAAAGTTCAGTGAAAAGTGGAGGCAACAACTGCAGCAAAGAATGAAGACTCTGCAGGTAGAACCTCTCTGGACAAGGAGAGGATGTAGGAAAAGAGTTGGCAGAACAGGAGAGTGGAGTTACCTCACAGTCCTTGTGTTGCCACAAGAGATCCAAGTCTAGCCTCCCTTGAATTCAGTTTGCCTTTATCTAGCACCAATTTAGTCTTTCTTTCTTTCTTTCTTTCTTTCTTTCTTTCTTTCTTTCTTTCTTTCTTTCTTTCTTTCTTTCTTTCTTTCTTCCTTCCTTCCTTCCTTCCTTCCTTCCTTCCTTCCTTTCTTCCTTCCTTCTCTCTCTCTCTTTTTCTTTTCTAATTAAAATCTTACTGTACTCTACTAATTTATAAAATTTATTGGCCACTTGATAACTTAATCATATATTAAGTTTAATTTTTACATTCCCAGTAATTATATTGGGAAAGTTGGGATTTCAATGAATGCTGTACTGCTGTACTGAATCCTTTCTCACGTGTAAAATGGGCTCTTGTTTGCCTACTCAATTCTAACAATGCATCAGAATTTCTTCTGATGTTCCATCCAGGGTGTTTGGGGGCTTATTTTATTGCTGGATCTAGTGGAGCATTTTAATGCAGCTTTGCTTATCTTTCATATATTTCTTTTCCAATATTCCAAAGCTTAACAAGTCTAGAAGTTTCTTGTGAGGCCATCTTTGGAATTTTTTTGAAGCAAAGGGAAGCTTAGAACCTGGAGGAATAAAAATTTTCATGGAAGATTTTTTTATTTTTTATTTTTATTTTATTTATTTGTTTTTGTTTTTACCAAAGACAGTAAATTAATTCATACATATTCTTTTACCACCTAATCACAGAAATTTCCAGTGGTCTGTGGCAAGATTTTGGCATTGCATTAAAATAATTTTATTTTTTCCAATAGCACAGCTTCTTAAAACTAATTATCATAATTATCTGATTAATTCTTTATTCACATAATGTCCATAAACTCTAACTACACAAAGCTACTCGGCTTATACAAGGCAATTTTGATGGATCAGCTCCATCAAAATAGATTTCATAACTCACATTTGTTTCCTTGGCATTAAGCTTCTATTTTTTCTTTATAGAAAAATAATTGGATATTATTAGAACTCTTTCCTAGAAAAGACTATGTCAGCAAATACTAGAAACAAATATTTGTAGTCAGAATATTGCTATGGCTTTAGGTATGTCTATCTTTGCTTAAGGGGATTTCTTACTGTGTCCTACTCTTTCAAAGAAATAATGGTAAAAAAAAAGAACCCTCTGTTAGGAAAACAATACTTTATGTTTTCTGTAAATCAATAAAAATGCCAGATTGAGAAAACATTAATGGAAACAATATAACTAACTTATATAATTATTTATAAAGTTTATATTTAATTATTTATTTGTAATATTATTCATGCATCCACTTTTATGGTAGGCCCTCCCAAAACTTGGTTTACATTTTTTGTTCTTGTACTAAACTCTAGTTGTTTTTTCTGTTTTTCTAACTTGCATTTTTTTTGTACCTCAGGATGTGAGCTTGTTAAAATATTGCTATCCAGGTAATGAAATTGCATCAACTTTCTGTATGAGCTGTTATTTATCCTACATACCAATGGTGGAATAAAGATACCCATTAAAAATAAAAAAAAACTTCCAAACAAGAAATTACCTATTTTTTTTAAGGTGTGGCATAGGTGATATAGAACTCCCTGGCTATTTGCCTGTTTTATTGAGAATACACTATCTGTTGGAACAGTTGGCAAGCTCTTGGCATGTAGATAGATATGTGGTGGAAATGCCCTTTCATTGCAAGGTTTTGGCAGGCAATTCACAATGATATTTTTGTTAGAATGGTAAGATGACTTGTATTTTCACCTGAATTATGCATACTTATGTAGTATGTGTATGTATTTGTATGTGCATCTATGAGTCTCTGTGTGCATATATTTCTGTGTCTCTGTGCAAAAATGCTAAAGTAGTGTTTCTCAACCTTGGTGACCTGAAGATGGGTGGCCTTCCAGCTGGCTGAGGAATTCTGGGAGATGAAGTCCACCCATCTGTAACTCACCAAGGTTGAAAAACACTGTGCTAAGGTATCGTATATATCCCCTGCAGAAATAATTTCATATTGAAAGTATTGAAGGCTCAGCCACAAAGATGTCTCTGAGCAAGTGTGATCTCCAATGAAAGCAGCAGTTTTTTTATTTTTAATAACTTTGGATTTTTAGTCATTTTGTTCTTTCTTTCTTCATTTTCTATTTAGATACATTGTATCTTTGTATATAATTACATGGCAATGATATTACAAATAATAATAATAATGAAAGTGGGGATATGTATCTACAAGGTCCTATATTATATTCTTGTGGCTAACCCTCCTGATTTATACCTTGATTTGCACTCTGCCTATCTGGAAACAACAAAATGCAGTCTTTTACATACACCTATTAGTATGCATACTACAATTAAAAATGAATAAGATGAATCTTTTCTCTTTTGCATAAATATTTTGTTAATCTTTCTTTTAGTATAAAACAATTCATATTTATATATACAGTATATATGTGCCTGCTCAATAGGAAATCTTTTGAACTCTGGATATTTTATGGCTTAATGCTATGATGCACAGGAACAATAAACAGTGGAAGTAATGTTGTGCCCTAATTGGTAGATAAGCTATTCTAATGATGAAATCTGAATCAAAGAAGAGATGAATGGCATTGTTCACATTGAGCAACTTGCAGTGTGAAGATTAAAGGGGAGTTTAGGAAACAAAAGTATTTTGGGAGATAAAGAACACATTGTTAGGCCCACTGACATAATCTCCTCACTCAATGATGGTCAAGTGACCACCTCTTTGAAAAGAAAAAAGAGCAGCTGGTGGCTATTAATTGAAGCATTCTTTTCCATTTCCAGTCCAAAGATAAAGAAAGGGTCTAAACTGTGTACAAATGAAGTTTATTGTGACTAAAAAATCCAAAACAAAACAGAGAAATCATGACTATCTATCAAATCTCTGTGTCTCCATACGCAGGCCTTAACTAATGATGACAACTTGGAACTATTTGAGTATCTATGTATCGTTACTTCATAATGCAGTTATAGAAAAGTTATCTAAAAGGGTCCAATTAAAAAATAAAGAAATAACAGATACGTGTATTTTGTCTAGTGTCTGTCACACTATAGAACAATGATGGGCTACTCTAACAGTTTGTGTACACTTTAAAAATGATTTGGAAAACGTGCTTTGGGCCTCATACAAGTGTAAGTGCAAGTCTCAGCTATTCTTTTTTTGTCCAAACTTTTTTCTCCTATGTGATCCTGAAATATGGAGTAGCTATTTTTAAAGTTGAATTGATTTTAATGAATGCATTCCTTGCAGCCTTGTCCAAATCATTTTCAGAGAATGTGCAGCCTTAATAGTTTGACCCTTAAGCTCCACTTTAATAAAATCAGTTATAAATATCCATGGATTTGCACATAAAGGTACAAAGGAAGAGGACTGTCACATAAACACATGCTTGGATGTAATCTTCATGGTTAACAGGTTTACTGTGGAAAATAATAAAAGCCAACCAGTAATTATACAATATGTGTACTTGTCCTTATGGTCCTCAGTATTCAGCCATATGTCCTAAGCCTCAGACGACTATCGCTGCATTTTTTTCAGATTGGATAGCTTGCTTTGTCTATTGCTTGCAAGAGCTGTGGTGGTACAGTGATTAGAATGCAGTAATGCTGGCTAACTCTACCCACAGCCTTCCAAGCAACGGTGAAATCCGGCCAGATCTATCTGGCTCGCGCGAACCAGTAGCGCAGGCGGTGGGAGACTCCTCCCACCTGCTGGGCCGTCATTACATCCCATTTTTTACCCCCTGTGCATGCGCAGAAGGCTCTGCACATGTGCAGAAGAGGCACATGCAACTCACACTCCTGAACAGGTAGCAAAGGTAAGTGCATTTCACCACTGCTTCCAAGGTTGGTAAAATGAGGACCCAGATTGTTGAGGGCAATATGCTGACTCTGTAAACCACTTAGAGAGGGCTGTAAAGCACTGTGAAGCTGTATATAAGTGCTATTGCTATTGCTATTTATACCCGGATACATCACAGCACACTCTAGTATCAAAAACGGAGTTGCTATTGCAGGTTCAACTACAATTGCTTCAAATATTAATCTTCTCTTCTCTGTGACAAGATCTGTATGATGGAATAATTGCCATTGGGGCAGAAATAGCTCCTTTGTTTACATGATTTTAGTATTTCATTGACCCTGTTTTTAATGATATTTTAATTATTATGTTCATTGAATTTTTGAAAGACTCTTGCAAATGGGAATGGGAAATATAAAATTTATAAATTTATACAAATAATTATCAACTGTACATTATTCCATAAACTATACTTAGTTTGCTGCATTTTGTGATATGTGCATTTAGTATGTACAAACTATATAAAACATAATTTTATTTATCTCTATTCTTTCGCTTGCATGCATGATTGTAAAGGTAAACTATCAATCAATGTCCTTGGCAAAGACATCTATAACTATTGAGTTGTTGACAACATGTTGCAATTTGAAATAAAATGTACATGGAAAATTCATGTTGTGAAAGAGTCGTAAAAGAAAGATTTGACCATATCAATACTATCATTGTATGGCTTTGCAAATCTATGGGAAAACAATACCTTTGGGAATAATACAACTAAAGCACTGGTGGAAGAATTGTGAATTAATGCAACTAAAGGAAGCTGAAACATAGCACCCTCAGATGACCCTGTCTTGAATGTTGTGGTGTAGCCAGTTAATATTTGTATTTCAAATGTGGTTTCTGCTCAGCCTAAAGTCTGAAGAATCTTATGCTGAGATCAGCAAATCTGTTTTCTACAATCAAAAAGGACCAGGACATGTCATGTAATTTTCTAACTTGGTGCCTTGAAATGTGTTGAGATTCTTTCTTTCTTTCTTTCTTTCTTTCTTTCTTTCTTTCTTTCTTTCTTTCTTTCTTTCTTTCTTTCTTTCTTTCTTTCTTTCCTTCCTTCCTTCCTTCCTTCCTTCCTTCCTTCCTTCCTTCCTTCCTTCTTTCTTTCTTTCTGCCAACAAATACATAAAACAAAGGTCATACTGAGAAATGTCTTATTGCTCAATCAAATTCAGATGCATGTTGATGGAAAGTAAAATTTAAATCACAGAGTTCAGAAGTTCTCTAAAATTCACAGAAAGTGTACTTTATTCCTTAAAGTAATATGTTCTGTATACTAAATTATTGGTTTCAAAGTAAGTGGTACAGTAATAGATTGCAGAATTTAAAAGATTCTAGATATAACATTTTTGTATCTCTTTCTCTGTGTATTAACAAAGATAAAAAAACATTAGAATGTGACATTCACTGTTATAATAGTGTTTTAATTGTGCAACTGTAAATCTAAAATATTGCTGACTATGAAGTAAAACATATAACATTTAAAAACAAGATAGATAGTATCTATTAAATTTAAAGTGATAAATAAGACAAAAGCTTTTATTTTACAGAAGGTGTTGATTCTGTAATCAATTATCCTTTAAGTCATTCTTCTCTTGAATCTTAACTAGGTGCTTGCTGTTCCATTGAATACATCAAGGATCAATTTCAAAAATGTTGTTCGCGCTGATTCAGTGCATCCTCCTTTGCATAAATTTCAACTTGTACCCCATATTGGATTTGGACCCATGATTTGGCCTCAAAAAGTGTTAATGCCTCAGGGATTGTCCTCCACTTGTATAAAATACTTGCATTTAATAGACCTTGTAAAACTAACAGCTAGGTAGACTATGTGATCCTGGTCTATATTCCAGATGCCTTTAGAGTGGAAAAACACTCCAAGATATTTAAATAGGGCAACCTACTCTAATTAGCAAAGTCCAGAATTTTAGATTTATCAACTTAAGAACTAGTTGATTTTATTTGCTGTACAAAAATATTTTTGCTATTGTTCTTTTCAATGATATAAGGGTTTGTGAAATTATAGTGACAATAGAATAGAATAGAATAGAATAGAATAGAATAGAATAGAATAGAATAGAATAGAATAGAATAGAATAGAATAACAGAGTTGGAAGGGACCTTGGAGGTCTTCTAGTCCAACCCCCTTCCTGGGCAGGAAATTATCAGCATAGTTTTCACCCTTTTATTTTAGGTGCATGGAAAGCTGGTTTATGTAGAAGGAAATTGAGTCAAAGCATGTGTAAAATCAAGAAAGGGAGCAAAGAAGAAGGATTTCTTTTTATGAGTATATTTTTGTGCAATACGGTAGCACTAGAATATGGTCTGCTATTGACCTTTCTTTTCTGAATTCTGCCTGCTCCTCTTGGTTTATGCCCTCTAGCTATATCAAGTTGTGGAGCTTGTGATTTAAATGTTTAGCACAGGGCTTCTCAAACTACGGCCCACAGGCTGCAAAGGCCCCTGAAGCCATTAATCCGGCCCGTGCAGGACCACAATACTGCCCTGCCTACATCACCCCACCCATTTGCCGGCCCTCACCGCATGGCCCTCACCGCATGGGGTGCATGGATGCCCCAGCAGACCAAAAATGGGCCCGTTTCAGCCCATTTTTGGCCTGCAGAATGTTACTGGAGGTGTGGGAGGTGAAAAATGGGGCACATGAATGACCCAGGAGGCCAAAACCAGGCCCATTTTAGCCCATTTTTGGCCTGCAGAGTGCTTCTGGATACCGGGGGTGGGGTGAAAAATGGAGTGCGCGGATGCCCCAGGAAGCCAAAAATGGGCCCGTTTTAGCCCATTTTTAGCCTACAGAGAATACTAGAGGTGGGGGAGGTGAAAAATAGGGCACACGGACAATCCGGGAGGCCAAAAATGGCCCTTTTTAAAGCTTCTTTTTGTCCTGTAGAGTTCTTCTGGAGATGGGGGAGGTGAAAACTGGGCCACATGGATGCCCCGGAGGCCGAAAATGGGTCCATTTAAGCCTATTTTTGACCTGTAGAGTGTTACTGGAGGTGGGAGAGGTGAAAAATGGGGCACATGGACAATGAAATAAATGGAACTGAAATTCTGGTCATTCTAAAAACAAATATTTAGCAGAGTACAGAGTGCTCTGAGCCCATTGTTCTGTCTTTAGCATTAAATACATATATAATAATTGTAGACATACCTGGTCAAAGATATACATGGTATTTGTGTGTAAACCAATGTATAAATATTTTATTACATATTTTAGGAATAAATCTGATACAAAGCAGATGTAATTCTAATTTCTTCTTTTACAGTTTACATTTCTCAAAAACATAAAATGTAAATATGTAGACAGTTGTTCTCTTCATTCCATAAAGAGCACATACTCCTGGCCAAGTTAAAATGCTATTATCAACTCCTCAGCCCACAGAACGCTATATCAGCATAGAACTTACTAGCCCAAATTCCCTCTCCTATTGTGCCCTAGGCAAATGCTGGCAAATTATGCTCCTCTTATGATATACAGACATATTAAAGAGAAAAATTGGTGGATTCCACCAACCTTGTTCTGTTCCCTTCCTTCATACATCACCAGTTGATGGAATATCTTCTCACATTCATCCCCGTAAAGATATTCGAGAATTGAAGCCAAGGAAGGAGGCAAATTTTGACCAATGACTAGACTGGTTTAGGTATGATTCAAAACTTGCCATGGAGTTTGTATGTGCCTCTTCTGATCTGGTACCTGCCCTTTAGAATCCGATTCACGTGTGTGTAGCTCCTATTCTAGAAGAATTCTGTTTGTATTTAAACATTTGTATTTCTTCCAAACCTAACCTGGGGATAGGTTGTTAATTGGCCATCTGACAATGTTTTCGTAATGTATTGAGTTTATATATACCTTACATGTTCTTTTTTCTTTTCATGTTTCTTTTCTTTTTCAACTATATAAACCACCCAGACTAATATGCAATTCTAATAAAGTAAATAAACAGATACATTTCTGACAGAGCTCTGGGTTTACATCACATAGGAAAGCTAACACACTCATGCTACCAAGAAGTTCATTGTTATGGATAAGTAGGGACTCATACAAATTAATTCAGCATTTTAAGGGATCACAGCATCAGATACTTTTGAAAACCACTGTTCCATATAGTTTCATGTTGTAAGTTAACAGTAGCAATGTCCATTCCATAGGTCATTATCTCTGTTTAGGAAATAGATTGGTAGGATATAAGAAAAAACATAGTTTCAAGGTATGGCTGCTTTCCAATGCATTCATTTCCAGCTAAGCTCAGTTTTCACAGGAAGACAACTTCCATTTTTTTAAAAAAAATTCCTGTGGGCCCTGTAAGAGTGAAAATAGAATTCCTGGCTAGGACTATTTGAGTTGGCATGCACATGTAGCTAATTAGTGTAATTCAGTTTAAATAAATATGAACTCTAGGTGAAAATAATAAAGAAATTGATACTCAGATGTGGAAAATGAAGGAATGAAATATATTACTTAGTTAAATAAAATTTAAAAGGTTTTAGATTGTTCTGATTTTCTAATTCCTGATATTGGCTCTGGAATGTAGTATATGCGTATGTCTGTAATTCTTTTTCTTGCATCATGCTTAATTCTGAGCATAAACAGTACATAAAATAAAGAGTTGGAAGAGAGCTCATCTAGTCCAACCTCCATTTCAGACAAATGGCTGTCCAGTCTCTTCTTAAAAGCTTCCAATGATGGGGCATCCACAACTTTTGAAGGCAATCTCTTTAGTTCTATGTTGCTTCTCTCCTTGATTAGTTTCCACCCATTGTTTCTTGTCTTGACTTCTGATGTTTTGGAAAATAATTTGACCCCTTCATCTTTGTGGCAGCCCCTCAAATATTGGAACACTGCTATCCTGTCTCCCCTAGTCTTTCTTTTCCCCTAGATCAGACATACACAGCACACTATTTTTCCAGACATGACTATGATGCTCTTGAACTTGGTCAATGTATCACCACATCACAGTTTGTAAATATAAGTGGAATGTAAATCTCATCTTCCTTATGACTGCTGCTATTAATTTATAGCGAATAAAAGTTACCCATTTTTTTTATTTCATAGTATCAAGTTTAAATTCTACATATGTTTATTAAAAAGTAAAATCCATTGAATAAAATGTATGCTATATCTGAATAGCATGGAAAGGATTGTACAGCCAGTACAATGAGTAGAGCTATTTACACACTCAAAGTCACTTTACAGAACATTCTCTTTAATAAGTAAACTTGGATTGACCTTGGAAAAATATTTTGAAATCTTTACTGTTAGTAAAGGAGGTTATGAATGACTCATTTCTTGACTGAGTGGCCTTAATTTTTCTTACCAACAAAGAGAAGCCATTCCATTATACCCAAACCATGCCAGGTATAAGCATGCGTATGTGCTCATTTTCATTTATGTAAAACTCTTATATAAGACTTCAAAGACCACAAGCCTTTGAAAATATGGCTATGCTCCCAGACTTGGGGTTCGGCTGCTTGTTGAGCCCTGGTGGATTTTTTTTTTTTTTAGTCATTTAATGTGTGTTTTGTCCAGCCACGCATATTCTTTTCATTTTAAATGTTTTATATTCTTTTAATTATGTAAGCCACCATGAGTCATTTGGGAGTCGGGCAGCCTTCTAAATCTAAATAAATAAATAAATAAATAAATCACAGAGTCTTGTGGTGCTTTGAGGATGAGAAAACAAAAGGACAAACTTCTGTGGGATCTCAGGATCCTCTGTAGTCTAATGAACTTGGATAAAATCCTCAAAAGCTTATCTTTGCTGCGATTTCTGTAAAAATGAACAATGCTAGTGTTCTCACAAATGCTATTATATAAATGCCAAACAATGCATGATGATCTGTGTGTACTTGTCAGACTATATTGCCATGGCAACAAAACTACTTTCCTGAAACTCAGCCTCATATCCAATACTTAACAGCATAAGGTTTGTAGTTTTGGTGTGTTCGATAAATTGCTTTATTCCAGACAAGAAAACTTATGCCAAAGTCTGCCTGCTTCAGTTTACTGTGATCAGTGCACATACATACATACATACATACATACATACATATGTATGTACGTACATGATAAGCATTGACCAAGTATGATTTTATAATTTTCCTTACATCTTTTCTGAGTCAGCTAGTTTCTCACCCATTTCTTCAAGGACATAGGAGGCAACAAGTTTATATTACAAGTTCAATCCTGCTGTCCCAGCTTCAGGTCTTACTCTAAACTATAATTTGTAAAGAAAGCTAGAAGAAGAACATCAATGACTATTAAAAAGGCTGATTGGATATAGAGGCACTATTTACCGGTACTTTTATATTAAAGTACCTTATGCTGATACATAAGATTCTGTTTTTCTTATTAGATTCCAAATCCTCTCTAATCGAGATCCAGTACCGATGTCTGCTACAGAATATTATTTCATATTGAAATTCTGCATCCTAATATAGTGTAGATCCTAAACTTAGCCAACCTCTTAAGGATCACTTAATGTGCTTTGAATGAAAAGATTCTTATCTTTTTCTTTGAAAATACATAATCAAATGTTTGGGTTAGGGTGGGTCCCAACACCAAGACTACAACTCTTAAATAATTAAAAAGCAAGAAGAAAAAAATCTATAGCAGCCTAATAAGATTGGGGAAAAACAGCTAACAGTAGCCTGGCTCAAAGACAGGCCAATCAGAAACCTGTTTTCTTGGATTTCTCCAAAATGGTAAATTATAAATCTATCTCCAGAAAAAAAAACTCAACAACAACAACAACAACAGCATGAGTAAAGGATGAGCCAACCAGAAACTATTCCTTTGGAATAACTTTGAAATAGATCAATTGGAAGTCCGCCTAGATGAAATATCAATCAGGAGCCATTCCTTCTGAAAGCTAGTTCATCACTGTTTGTCACCAGCCATTAAAGCCTGTGCTGGTATAAAGTTAAATGAGTCTTTTTAAAAGACATATTTTGATCCTAATTGTGACTGAATAAAACAAAGTTGGGTAGAATAAGACAATATCTTAACAAATCATCACCTAATGCATAAAATCACTGAGCTGTGTGATTGAACTAAAGTAAAGAAATACACTACAGATTGGCTTCTCACAAATGGAGTTACCCAAGAAATAAGGATGTCCGGGGAAAAAAAAGAAAGGATATTACGCTGAAACAAGACAAAGGAGGATGAAGGGAAAGGAAAAAGAAAAAGGAGCGAGCGAGCGAGCGAGCGAGAAAGAGAATATTTGTTGAACCTGAGAAGGTCACAAGAATTTTGCCAAGGGGATAGTTGGTTTACATCCTTTTCCCCTGGCATCTACAAAGAATGAAAGAGGTTAAAAGCCAATTCTGGCTATTTCAAAAGGACTTGCTCAAAAAGAAAAAAATTATGGCTGAGAAACTATGCATACAAAGCAAAGATCATATAACAGGCAATGTCAATAAGCAGTCTGGAATTGAAGATGCCATTTGTTCTGGTAGAACTTCTGATGAGTCAGTTGGGAACATTTTTAGATTTGGTCATGTTTCTAGAGACCCAAGTAATAATGTAGCCATTTAACTTTTCCCAGCATTTAGTGACAGCATCAATTGTGCCCATTGCTGAAAAACAACCACTTCCCATTTATTTATTTTTTATTTTTTTAAAAAAAATATTTTTAACCTTTAAACCACTTCCCATTTAAATTACTGCAAATAACTGATGCAAAATTCAGATTCAGTTCACATTTAGGGTTTTACGTTTAAATTTCTAAAATATTTTATAAATATTTTATAAATATACTGTCACCTAAATTCTAAAAATTTAGGTGACAGTACATCTTACACATTTTCTATATGCATATTAACTTTTCTTTTAGAAACTGTGGGATACAGTCTGTCCTGCCACCAAGTAAGATTGGATTTGAGTATCAAAGTATAGGAAGTTTTCTGTGCTATCATTCCAGTTATAGAACAGCATTTTCAAGTAATCCACTTTGACATAGAAATATTAAAACTGTATTCAGAGAATGACTATTTCTGGTTCCTGGGATTTTAAAATACTTTGAGCAACACTGAACACAAAATTTTTTGTTCTGGTCTGATGTGGGAAGAAAGGAACAACATATATGCTGCAATTCTTCTTTAACTCTGCTGAGGCTTAGATTTGGTTATGCCAGGGGTGTCAAACTCAAGGCCCGGGGGTCAGATCCAGTCTATGGGGTACTTATGGGGTGCTGTCAGCTAAACAATATCGACTGGCGGCCCCCAGGGGAGGGCATTCTCTGTGGGGGCACCCACTATCTGGAACGAGCTCCCCCCAGAGATACGGAGGATCCTGGATCTACGCACTTTCCGCCGTACTCTTAAGATTCTCCTATTCCAGCAAGCCGGCCTGGCCTAATTTTCTCCCCTGTTTTAAAATTCTTTTAAATCGAAATTTTAATCTGTTTTAAATTATTGGGATTTTTTAATTGTCTCAGGCTAAATTATTTAATCTGGTTTTAATTATGTCTTTTAATTTTTGTATCTATGTATTTTATTTTGTGTCTGTTCACCGCCCTGAGTCCTTCGGGAGTAGGGCGGTATATAAATCTAATAAAACATAAAACTTAAACATAAACATAAAACATACTTAGAAATGGCCTCTGGGACTGACTAGAAACAGCGAAGTACTGGCCCACGGTGCTTCTGCCAGCGAAAACAGGCTCCTGAGCAGTGGTGGGTTTTTCCCGGTTCGGCCCGGTTCCACCGAGCCGGTAGTGGTGACAATATGACATCACCAAACCAGTTCTGCCCCCCCCCGCCCCCGCCCCCCCGCTCCCCACCACCCACCCCCTGCATTATTCTTACCTTTTATTTGGCCCCACCCTCAATCTATTGCTGCCTCCTGAGTCCCAGCTGATGGCTAGAGGGAAAAAAACTGTTTAAACTCTTGCCACGGGGCTTCAAAGGGCCGCCCTACAGCTGATCAGTGTTAAAAGAAAACAAATGAGTAGACCGGTGCCTGCAAAAATACATGAGTAGATCGGTACAGCTCTGCAAGCAGTTAAAAGCCTGGTAGACCAGTACCACTGCTAAATCCTAAATAATTGTCACATGACCATCAAGCCACACCCACAAAATAAGCCACGCCCACAGAACGGTAGTAAAAAATTTTAGAACCCATCCCTGCTCCCGAGCTCCGTTTTCTGTTGCCACGGCCTCCTGCAACCCTCTGCCAGTGAAAACGGAGCCCGGGAGAGCCCTCCCAAGCTCTGTTTTCACTGGCAGAGAGTTGCAGGAGGCTGTGGCAGCTGAAAATGGAGCTCAGGAGCCTGTTTTCACTGGCAGATTGCTCGGGCCACCACAAGCGCCCCAGACAGGAGTGACGTCAAGCTGGCCAAGCCTGGCCCCTCCACCACAGCCCCCAGAAGTCAAGCACAACCCTGATGCATCCCTCAATGAAATCAAGTTCGACACCCCTGGGTTATACTGAGATTTTTTATGAAGGTTCACCTTAAGTGCAATCTATTCTCAACTTTTACTGATGTCTCTTTTCTTTAGCTAATACTGGAATTTGGTTTTGCTTGATGGTCCTCTGAGTTCTAAGCAAGTAAATTAAATAGACTCAGAATTATAAAGGCTTTCCAGTTCTGCTTTTAATGGGCAGCATCTACGGCATTAATTACAGTGACTAAAACTCCTGTCATCAACAGTAACAAATATTTCTGGGATGTATTATGCTATTTGAGAGAGAAATACACAGAGCACCGTTCATTAGAGAATCCAACACAAGTAAGTTCAATCTGTGGAAAGAGGTACAACAATGATATTTGTTATATTTATTTTAAGGAACATATTTCCAATTAATCATAAGCCACACAACTTTGGCACAGGATGGATACAGGAGAGCCAAGGTGGCGCAGTGGTTAGAGTGCAGTACTGCAACTACTTCAGCTGACTGCTAGTTCAGCAGATCAGCGGATCAAATCTCACCCGCTCAAGGTTGACTCAGCCTTCCATCCTTCCGAGGTGGGTAAAATGAGGACCCAGATTGTTGGGGGCAATATGCTATTTAGTATACTGTCTTTGGTGTAAGCCGCCCAGAGTCCTCAGAGAGTGGGCGGCATAGAAATACAATAAATAAATAAATACATACATACATACAAATGGAGGGTAAACCATATAAGCTGTTAATAAGATGAGCAGATAAGTTTGGTTCAGTTTCACTGGTAGGTATCTTATATATGGTATTGTTATGGCCATTTGAAACACAATATCTTATTTTAGAGCCACAAAGAATTATTTCAGTCTAAAGAGCTCATCTTATGTTGTTGACGAAGTATGATTTCAATATAGCAAAAAGAAAATTATTATATGTCTGTAGAATATTGGCTAAGAGCCCTGGTGGTGCAGTGGTTAGAATGAAGGATTGCAGGCTAACTCTGCCCACAGCTGGAGTTTGATCCTGATGATGCTCAAGGTTGACTTAGCCTTACATCTTTCTGAGTTCAGTAAAATAAAGAGCCAGATTGTTGGGGGCAATATGCTGACGTTAGAAATGGCTCAGATAGTGTTGTAAGCACCATGGATCAGTATGTAAGTCTAAATTCTATTGCTAATACATATGGTTACAATACTTGTATTAGCATATGGTCCTTGTGTACTGTATGTGATAAGGATCTATAATCATAATTGGTGTAATTAAAATTAATATTTTGAGACACCTCTCATTTCTTTCTCCTTCCCAGTTCTACTTGTTATGTTCTGATTAGCCAATCTTTGCAGCTAAATGGGAGACTGCTTACATAGTATATTCATTTGCAGTGCTACAAGGCTTTCCAGAAATGTGAATAAAACCTATAATTTTATCCAAAGCATTCAGATCTTAGTGTTTAGCTAAATGGTGGTAAGTGCTTTTTCTTCACCAGAACCAATGGACTTAGATAATAGCCCTGATAAAATATCCATAGCACATGAAGTTTCATCAAAAGAAACAAATGACCTTCAGAACAAAGAATTCTTTCAAGGTGACATCAGAACAAGTAGGAGGCTAATTTACTGAAAATGAATAGCAGGATGCATATTGCTTTTAATAGGGAAAATTGTTAATTTGGTTTCATTATATAAATGAATAATTTAAGACAGTAACAAAGAAAGAAAAGAAGAAAAGAAAACAACAACTGATGATAGGGATTTACACTTAAATCTTTTTTTATGCATTTGACTAGCAGTTAAATATATTATAGAAAAGGGAGCCGTGCTCAGCCATTGAATGGGAATATCAATGGAAATAACATTTACTTGCAACCATCAAAAGCTAGCAAGAACGTATTGACTGTGTTATTTCTGATGCAGCCTACAATATACTGTATGCCACATTTTTTTCATGACAATTCGTTAAAGGGTCATTCTTGGTAATCTCAATTTTATATAATTAAAATTAGTATAGAAGCAATTTTAAAAACTCAATGTTGAAATGTTTAAAATTAGATGTACGGTATAAAAGTATGGCTAGTGTTACTTGGGACTTTTCAACCTAATTTGCACACATAAATACCACATACAGACAAAGACATGCATGAGCAGGTTAGCCAGATTATTTTTAGTTATCTCACATAAAAGTGTCAAATATTATACTGGTTTTTTGCAATGCATATGGGGAAAATAAATCATTCTCATAGATGGCTATACAGAGGGAATTATAGCAACTGGCAAATTAGGAAAAAAATGAGTATAAACAACAAATCTGAGCATCAGATGTGGCTGATTATTGATCAGTCATCTATCGTAAGGGAAAGCATGCTGATGTGTATCTTTCGCGAGATTTGTTGAAATCATTTTCATGTAGATGGGTATGATGTTTTACTTCAGATGATACTGTTCTTACTGTATTGGTTTGTTTATTATTTTAAGGGTAAAGTCACTTAAACTTCAGTAGATGGCAGCATCTAGCCAATTTGAAAGCTGAACAGACTCAGTAAATACTTAGATGGGCATCAACTGGGAGTTCAAGAGCTGGACTCGATAGACTGGATACTGGACTGGATCCAGTATCTTGACTGGATAGTTAAAATACATCCTGAGAGTAGAAAATAGCAAACTATTTCCATACCATTGCCAGTTACAGCGGCAATGGGTGCACCTGAAAGACAGATTTAGGGACAGAAAAACGTATGTCATGAAAAAATATATCTACTATGGTTGCTGAGTAATGGCATATTGAAAACAAAGATAGGAACTCAATCTTAAACCTTAGGAACTATGGAAGCACGATTAATGGAATTAATAGCATATATAACTTTCAAGAGCAAGGTAGGTATGTTCTTTTCGGAGATTAGGAGCTCAGCATATAATATATATCTTTGAGGCGAAGACTTTCACAGGCTTTCTATAATCTGTGCTGCTTTTGCATAGATTATTATTCATACCAGGTGGTCACTAAAATTCATACAATTGTTCTTTAATTATCCTTTCATGTTGATTTTCCTGATCTTACCCCCTCTTCTCACTCTAATATAATCTTTTCCTCATTTGTATTTTGAAATTGTAAGGAATTTACAAATCTTCTTGCCAAGAACTGAGATCTAATTAAGTAAGCCACCATGATAGTTATTAGAAAATGAATGCCTTTCTATTAATTCTATTTTAGCTTCTGTGATGTATACTTAAATATAATTTAAATTCATACAGAAACAAAGAGTTTAAAGAAAACAACTGCAATGTTAAAAAAACATTCAGGGAAATTATCTAAATTTGTCCTGGTGTGATCTCTCTCTCTCTCTCTCTCTCTCTCTCTCTCTCACACTCACACACACACACACACACACACACACACACACACACACACCTAATTGTAATTTTGCCATGAAAAGATATTAATATACTAAGTCAGTGGTGGGTTTCAAAAATTTTTACTATTGGTTCTGTGGGTGTGGCTTGGTCGGTGTGGCATGGCTTAGTGGGCGTGGCTTGGTGGGCATAGAAGGGGAAGGATACTGTAAAACTTTATTTTATTTTTTATTTTTATTTAATTTAATTTATATACCGCCCTACTCCCGAAAGACTCAGGGCGAGATAAAAAGATAAAGATAAGATAAAAATACATCATACAAAAGTTAAAAACCATTTAAAAGTACATTAAATAATTTTGGCCCAAAAACGAATTTAAAAACACCCAATTTGTATAAAAAACTTAAAAGCAAATTAAAAGCGAAAGTCAAGGCAGACCAGCCTGCTGGAATAAAAATGTTTTGAGGGCGCGGCGGAAAGTGCGTAAATCTGGGATCTTCCATATCTCCGGGGGGAACTCATTCCAGATGGCAGGTGCCCCCACAGAGAAGGCTTTCCCCCTGGGGGCCGCCAGTCGACACTGTTTGGCTGACGGCACCCTGAGGAGCCCCTCTCTATGGGAGCGTACTGGTCAGTGAGAGCCTACTGGTGGCAGAAGGCGGTCTCGTAAGTATCCTGGTCCTAAGCCATGGAGTGCTCTAAAGGTGGTGACCAAAACCTTGAAGCGCATCCGGAAGATCATCAGGAGCCATTGCAGGTCGCGCAGGAGGGGAGTCACATGAGAGCGTCACGTCGCTCCCATAACCACCCGCGCGGCTGTATTCTGGACCAGCTGGAGCCTCCGAGTGCTCCTCAAGGGGAGCCCCATGTAGAGAGCATTACAATAGTCCAGGTGTGAGGTGACGAGGGTGTGAGTGACCATACGTAACAAGTCCCGATCCAGAAAGGGACGCAACTGGCGAATTAGGCAGACCTGATAAAAAGTCCTCCCAGCCACAGTTGTCAAATGCTCTTCTAAAGACAGCCGTGAGTCCAGGAGGACACCCAAGTTGCGAGCCCTATCTGTGGGGACCAACGACTTGCCCCCAATAGTCAGTGATGGCACCAACTGACTATATCGGGATGTCAGAAACCACAGCCACTCGGTCTTCGATGGGTTGAGTCTGACTTTGTTTCTCCCCATCCAGATCTGCATGGCCTCCAGGCACCGGGACATCACTTCAAGGCATCATTGGGGTGATCCGGGGTGGAGATGTACAGCTGAGTGTCATCAGCGTACTGGTGGTACTTCACCCCGAAACCACAGATGATCTCGCCCAGCGGCTTCACATAAATGTTGAACAGAAGGGGCAAGAGGACCGATCCTTGTGGCACCCCACATACAAGGGACCTCGGGGTCGACCTCTGCCCCCTGTCAACACAGACTGCAACCGGTCGGAGAGAAAGGAGGAGAACCACTGCAACATGGTGCCTCCCACCCCCAACCCTTCCAGCCGGTGCAGCATGATACCATGGTAGATGATATCAAAAGCCGCTGAGAGGTCTAACAGGACCAGGACCAAGGAGCAACCCCTGTCCTGAGCCCTCCAGAGATCATCAACCAATGCGACCAATGCTGTTTCCGTGCTGTACCCAGGCCTGAAGCCCAACTGGAATGGATCTAGATAAGACGATTCATCCAGGTAGTGAGGCAGCTGTTGCACGACCACACTCTCAACAACCTTTGCAACAAAGCGAAGGTTGGAGACTGGACGATAATTAGCCAACACTGCCGGGTCCAGGGAAGGCTTCTTGAGGAGAGGCCTCACCACTGCCTCTTTCAAGGCAGTGGGGAAAACACCCTCACTCAAAGAAGCATTTATAATCCCCTGGAGCCAGCCTCGAGTAACCTCCTGAGAGGCCAGCACCAACCAGGGACATGGGTCCAATAAACATGTGGCCACACTCAGTCTGCCCAGTATCCTGTCCATGCCTTCAGGAGTCACAGGATCAAACTCTCCCCAAATAATATTCCCAAGACCTGCCTCCGTCATCCCTCTTGGATCTACCCAGTCAGAGTCTAGGTGTTCCCGAATCTGAGTAATTTTGTCATACAGATATTGTACAAAGTCCTCAGCCCTACCCTCCAAGGGGTCCTTCCGTGCCCCCTGGTGGAGCAGGAGCGGGGCACCCTAAACAGGGCTGCTGGGCGATTATCTGATGATGCAATAAGAGTGGAAAATAATTACTCTTCTCCGCTTTTATCGCCACCAGGTAGGTCTTAATATAAGACCTTACCAGTGTTCGGTCGGATTCAGAACTACTAGCCCTCCAACTGCTCTCTAGGCGTCTTTTCCGGCGCTTCATCTCCCACAGCTCCTTGGTGAACCAAGGAGCCAGGTGAGACCGGCGCCGGGTCAGAGGCCGCAAAGGGACGACCCGGTCCAAAGCTCCAGCGGCCGCCCTATCCCAGGCGGCCACTAGGTCTTCAGCCGAGCCGTGTGCCAGAGCCTCAGGAAGTGGCTCAAGCTCCGTCTGGAACCTATCTGGATCCATCAGGCACCTCGGGCGGAACCACTTCATCGGTCCCGCCTCCCTGCGGCAGGGTGTGGTGGTTCAAAGGTCTAAGCGAAGGAGGGAGTGATCTGACCATGACAAGGTGGTGGTTATGAGAGCGGCGTGGCGCTCCCATGTGAGCCCCCTCCTGTGCGAGCTGCACTGGCTCCCAGGTGGTCTTCCGGGTGCGCTTCAAGGTTTTGGTTACCATCTTTAGAGTGCTCCATGGAATCGGACCGGGGTACTTACAAGACCGCCTTCTGCTACCAATAGCCTCTCACTGACCAGTATGCTCCCATAGAGAGGGGCTTCTCAGGGTGCCGTCGGCCAAACAGTGTCGACTGGCAGCCCCCAGGGGGAGAGCCTTTTCTGTGGGGGCACTTACCATCTGGAACGAGCTCCCCCCGGAGATACGAAGGATCCCGGATCTGTGCACATTTCGTCATGCTCTCAAAACATTTTTATTTCAGCAGGCTGGCCTGGCCTAACTTTCCCTTTTAAATTTTTAAATTGTTTAATTTGTTATAAATTGGGTGTTTTAAATTTGTTTTGGCCAAAAAAATTTAATAATTTTAATGGATTTTTAATGTTTGTATTATCTGTATTTTATCTTGGCTGTTCACTGCCCTGAGTCCTTTGGGAGTAGGGTGGTATAGAAATTTGATAGATAGATAAATAAATAAATAAATAAGTAAATAAATAAATAAGGGTTCAATCGCTATATCCCCTATCTCAAGATCACTCAACCACTGGCCAGAGACAAAAACCAGGTCCAGCGTGTTTCCCCAAGTGTGAGTAGGGCCATGAATTAACTGGGTCAGGTCCATGGCCGTCATGGAAGCCATGAACTCCCGGGCCACCTCAGACGCCTCGCCGATGGATGGCAGGTTAAAATCCCCCATGACATAAGCCTGGGGGTATCAACTGCCACTGCAGCTATAACATTGAGCAGCTCGGGCAGGGCCGCTGCCACGTGGCAGGGAGCCAGGTACGTGACTAGCAGACCCATCTGCACCCCATGACCCCACTTCACAAGGAGGGATTCAGATCCGGCCGTCTGAGGAACAGTGGCCTCCCTCGGGCTAAAAATCTCCATTCCTACCCTACTTCAGGGGAATATATTGTAAAATCTCCATCCTGTCCCCAATCCAGGGGAAAGGTTACTGCAAAATCCCCATTTCCTTCCGATCAGCTGGGACTTGGGAGAAGTCCCAAGAGAATAGATGGGGGCGGGGCCAGTCAGAATTTTTCCTACCGGTTCTCCGAACTACTCAAAATTTCTGCTACCGGTTCTCCAGAACTGGTCAGAACCTGCTGAAACCCACTTCTGTAAATGCTGGTTCCTATTAATAACTGTCATAATGCTTTGAAGGAGAGATACTACAATCTTGAGAAGTGATAGTACAATCTTGAATGAAATTGAGCCATTTTATACCAATTATGTCATTGTATAAATGGAGGAGCAAATCTACAAACTTACCAAACAGAACAGAACAAAAGATTTCATGAGCAATTTGGCCTTTCGGAAACCATTGGAGAAACATTTGCAGAAACTATATATTTCAGAACAGCAGCAGAATAAGAGCTGTCCACAGGAGATCAGTGAAGCCAAAGCTTTTTAAAGCCTAGTTTCGAACTATAAAGAGTAATACTGGCTATGTTGTCTGTGATAAAACATTCAAAGTCCACAGAAACCATACTTTGTATTCCACAGTGCTTTGGAAATGACTTTTTTTTTATAACAAAAAGGACACTGAATGACACTGGAATGCACTGGTTCACACAGAAAAGCTAGAGAAATTCATGGGAAAATTTTAAAAATCAATTAAAAATACTGTCAAAGATGGGGACTGGTTCTTGCAGTTTTTCTTGCTTAATATTTGCTCATTTATAGGCTCTCTTTAATTTTTAAAATTAATTTTAATTTCTCTTTAATTTTGTCCAAAAACATAGTTTGGTAGCATTCCAGGTTACTTGATAAAAAAAATTGCTTTATTGTCCAGCAAAACTGCACTTTTTTACCCAAGGATCGCTTTGAATAATACCGTCCCCATGTCTATATATCTAAGCTTGATATAAATTGTTCCCGCAAAAGAAGCAAAAGCTAGATGAACACTAAACAACAAATTCAGAATGGCTTTTCTTTATTAAAACTAAAACTTTTCTTTATTAAAACTACAGCTCTAAAAAGTGCTGTACCTACTATCCTGGAACTAAAAAGTCTTTACTGCTTTGTATTTTAAAATGTAACAGGATGATACCCTGTTTCCCCCAAAATAAGACATCACCTGATAATAAGCCCAATCGGGCTTTTGAGTGCATGGCAATAAGGCCAAGCGCTTATTTCAGGGTTAAAAAAAATATAAGACAGGGTCTTATTTTTGGGAAAACACGGTATTAAAACATGAAGGATTCTGTCATGCTATACAATATTAGTTGCTTGTCTACATTCAGGTAGAGACAATTCAGTTGATCTGAAAACAATATTTTAATCCTCTCTGCCTAGCAGCGTCTATTCTGCATTTCACTGTAATTTCAGAATGAGAGTTATGCACCATCCTGGTGGTTTTGGATTGAATTTAAAAAAAGCTTGTTCTGCAGCTTCATTGAAGATTTTAAAACTTATATTTCTTGTCTAGTTTGCAAGAAATGTGAATTGAGGTTGGCTGAGATGTTAATGTTAGCTTTGTTGGTTAAGTGTTAGTGAGCTCACTGAGAGAAAGTGCTACTGAACAATCTAAACATCAATGTATTTTAATGTAGGTTAAACAAGAATATTGAGAGAAACCTATTCTGTAAGTTGTCTCATTTTCATCAAACATGTTTCTTCTTGGAAAGAATCAAGAAAGCCCTCCGCTGATCCAGCAACTACTGATTATAATGGCTAGACATGGAGATGGGAGTAAGAGAAAACATATTGTCACGTTAACTGATACTTGTGTTTGCATATTTATTCTACCTTTTAAAAAACTTCTGAGACGAATGACCTTTATTAGAGAGTTCAAATCAAATCAAATCAAATTTATTATAGCCCTAAAGCCAGATTATTATTGAGAAATTAATTGTTTATCACATAAACATCATCAATGCAAATTAACCAAATAACAACTAAGCTTGAAGTTATAACATAAATATACAATATATTGGCATTTTGGTATAGGTTATTTCTGAAATATTTTTATTTTGGATAGTCAACTGAAAGATTTCATAATCTGATAGAAGTTTAGAATAGCCTGTTATGCCACTTCAAATAAGATTCTCTAATGCATTAGGAAGTTCTACACAGGAAAGAGATTGAATCCAGATATATAGACAGTAAATCCACTAAAAACAACAGGACCAAAATTATTCATTAAAATTTCATTTATTTTAGAGGATTTATTTAAGCCTAAATGAAGCTGATTATTTTAGATTAGGACCAAATCATTTCTACGTCAAACCAGGACATTTCTAATCCTATCTAGATCCTTAATCAATTATGTGACAGCTGTAGCAATATTAGCATGGATAATGACACAGATATTTGGGTGGGAATGTACATGAGATATTATTTTAACCAGGACAATTTTTTTTCCAGGAAAGAATCTTGGATGACATTTCTCAACTGCTTGCCAAAACATAGGAAGCTGAGATGTTCTTATATTTTGAATAAAAAGTGACTCCTACAAACATACATTTTGGAAATAAAGTTTTATCAAGGCACTTTTTTTTGTATTAAGAATAGAAATTTTAAAGAGGCAATGTCACTCATAAATAGTTTCCACATTTTAAAAATGATGGTACATTGTGGAAATTCCTGATCCAATAAAAACTCTGTAAAGAAAGATAGCATATAAAAGGTTTTTAAAAGAAATATAGGTAACAAAAATTGCATATGAAATCTCCACATATCAAGAAAGTATATTAATAGAAAACGATTTAAAAAACATTTTAAAACATTAAAACTATTTCAATATCAATTTTAATGATTTCACTTTAGAAATCACAGAATAAAATAAAATTTAGTCATTTATGAGCTTTACAACTAATTCTGACTCTTCAATCTTTTTTAAGCAACTTTAGAAAAAGTGAAGCATCCTATTGCAGCACTCAGTAAAACAGAAAAAGAACAGGTTTTAAGTTAGTCTATCAGATGATTTTTTTAAAAAAAATTATTCATTCTCAAATTTTATACCAAAAATTCATCACTTCGCTAGTAAATCCCAGAATGGTACACTGTAAAAGAATCTACATAAAGCTTAAAGCAGAAGAATGTGCTGTTAATGCAACAGATATGTAAAGAAACATTCCAAGATTTCATTGCATTTTTTAAAAAATCCCAAGGTCTATATGTTCATTAAAACTATGGCTCAGTTCTATAATATTCTTAATGCAGATGTGCAGTAATAGATGCAGAAAGGATCAAAATACTACTTGCTGAAGAGAGACAAAACTAAGAAATAAGCAGATGCCACCATATATATTGAAATAGGCATTTTTGCTGAACTTATATATCATTTCATAGGGAACAACTAGATCAGGCATACAGGAACAGATTGGCTGACATACTGGTTGTTATGATTCTCCAGGTGACAATTTTGGCAAATGGGGATCAGAAACATAATGAGCTTACCTGGCAGTTGGGCCAGCCAAGCTTTTGCCACAGATACTATTATGCTAAGTTGGGTATCAGTGTGAAATTGCAACCTCTTTTTCCAGCCAAATGATTCTTATTTTCATATCTTCTACCACATGCATTTCCAAGAACAATATGTTGCACATTCTAGTGACTATGATGATAGGATTGATGCCAACTGAAAAAAAAAGGATAATTCAATTCAAAAAGAAATAAATGTTCTGAAATATGTTATATTCACACAACTCTAAAATCAACACCTTTTTCTCCTAACGTACCTTTGGTAAATCATCAGTTGATAATAAAAATGGAAAGGAAATTCTTAAGAGCCTTATGATTTCAATAAGAAATGAAGGATAAGATTACCCTGACCTTAATTAGTCATTGCACTCTTATTATCAGAAAGATGACTGATACTGAAAGCAAGTCATATAGTAAAGGTGAATTACATCACTAAAACCTAGAAAGCAGCAAAAAACAGTATTTCTTAAATTAACTGTTGTTAATTGCTTAACTAAAACAATAGCTATATCTATACTTGGCTAAAAAGCCAGGTAAGGACTTGAAGAAATTATACAAAGACATAGACCCACCAAATGTAGACCCACCCAGCCTCTGAAACCTCCATTTGAGAGGCTGAAAAAAAAAGCAAGGTGCAGAAGTCACAACCAACGAACCTGTTGTTAAAGTTCACCTCTTGGAACATCTGATTGGGGGTATTCTGGGAGGCCAATCTACCCCCAATCAGTTTTTTTCTTATTTTCCTCCCCAAAAACTAAGGTACGTCTTATACTCCAGTGCGTCTTATAGTCCGAAAAATACATTCTTAAGCCTCCAATGATGGAGCACCCACGACTCCAGAAGACAACAGAGTAACAGAGTTGGAAGGGACCTTGGAGGTCTTCTAGTCCAACCTTCTACTAGGGGGGTTCAACCCAAAGATGGGGAACCATGAGGCATCTTAAACCCCAGCCCATCTCCTTGTCACACAGCACCCTGTGCACACAGCACCCCGCCACAGTCCCTTCCCTTCTAATCCCCCTTATGACCCACCCATATTTCCATATCCACCCATATATACTATGACATGACAACATTTGAAAACTGCTATTGCACTAAGAAAATAAAATAGCAATATTCTCATGCAGGCCCAATCAATCATGGTCAATCATGAGAAATGTTAAGTATACTGAACAGGCAACAGTTTGCCTGTCTGTATAAAGCCAGATCTGTATAGAACGCTTTGTGGGGGAATTGAAGCTCCTCCTTCTCTTCTCTTCTCTTCTCTTCTCTTCTCTTCTCTTCTCTTCTCTTCTCTTCTCTTCTCTTCTCTTCTCTTCTCTTCTCTTCTCTTCTCTTCTCCTCTCCTCTCCTCTTCCCTTCCCTTCCCTTCCCTTCCCTTCCTCTCCCCTCCCCTCCTCTCTCCTCCTCCCACTTTAAGCAACTTTCTGGGAAAATGACATGAGATAAAGCAGAGCTGCTAAAAAGGGAGAAATTATAAATTGAAGAGAATCTGTAGGAAGAGGCTATCACATAATCTTCTTTCCTCCTCCTTACGGGAAAGCTCTATCTTCAGTAATGTTAATTTTCACCAAAGAGATAGAGGCAGAGTGAATACAAAATATAGTTTTAGATTCAAAATCTCGCTACTTGCCTGACAAAATGATATCTCTCAGCTAAGACAAGCTTGTGATAGTATGCCTGTATCAGTGGTGGGATTCAGCCAGTTCGCACCACTTTGGGAGAACCGGTTGTTAACTTTCTGAGCAGTTTAGCAAACTGGTTTTTGGAAGAAATCATTAGGGCAGAGAACCGGTTGTTAAATTACTTGAATCCCACCACTGGCCTGTATACCTTCTATGCACACTTAGTGGAGATAAAGTCCAAATAAAGAGGATCCATTGGGTAGAAATCTGTATAAATCTAACCTTTAATTTCTTCTTTGGCTGACATAAAACAACTGGATTTAGAAAACAACTGAGGGTAAAATAACTTCAGATATCCTTGCTCTAAAAATGTAGAAGAAAAAAATTGGCTTGATTTTAGAAATAACTAGATAGGGAAACACTAATTAACTGCATATAGAGATTTTATTTATTTATTTATTTATTTGTCAAGCATATATAAGATAACAGATTAAAGTATAAACATGAATAGTTGATTAGATGTCACAATGTATGCAATTTTACAATGCTGTACATGATTTTATCACTGCAGAGGAGGCATTTGTGTGAAACAGTGAAACCTTTTCTCGTGCCAATTATTTCTGTCCACCCTGTATGTTCTGGCAGAATGGGAGTGCTCCAGGTCCCCTCTATTACTGTTGTCATCTTGTGGGACAAAGGAAGTGTGCCTTCTCTGTGTCGGTTCACACCCTCTGGAACAGCATCCCCACAGAGATAAGAACTCTACCTTCTGTCCCAAGGTTCCATAAAAGTCTCAAAACCTGGCTTTGGTCCCAGACCTGGAATTGATTTATTCAGTGCATTATTGTATTTCTTAGGCCCTTGTTTTTTTTTAATTTGAATTGTTTATAAGATCATTTTAGTCTGGGCTTTAGGCTGGGTTGATGTTTTATCCGTTTTTATAGGTTTTCTAGCTGTGTACTCCGAGTAGTTTGGAGCTGGGTGGCTAATAAATTCAAATAAAATGTAAAATAAAGTTTTTAATTGTATCTCAACTCTTTAATTGTATCTGTTTATTTGTGATTTTTCTGCCTACTTCATGGTTAATGTTTGTAGGAAGAATTTCAAAACTGCAGATTGTTGCATTTGTTAGCACTGGGTAGGACTTCGGATTCAAAGGCAAAAATCTGCTTTGAATTTGAAGTCAGAGGTTATATTTTTATCTCATGTGGCCAGAAGCACTTTTTTTCCCCTTTTGAAAATGAAGCACTGCACTAGTATTTATAAGAATAGGGGTAAAAAAAGTCAATGCAAAAGGTTGTTTTGTAACACCGATTCTTCCTTTTCACGCTGATTTTCACTCTCTTGTTTTCGTCTTCAACTTCTAAGGGTCTGCTGCCAACACACCAGCTTGTCAAAGTCTGTTATACTGAACAGCTGGAATGTGATCTCATGGCCCTTGGAAGATAAGCAGAAAAATAGAACTATTGCAAGACCCCTATGTCATCTCAATTAAGTATTTTATTTAGAGATAACAGTCTCATTGGGACATGGGAAAATTATAGCCAGGAGACCTCTCAGTTCTGCAATAAAACTACAATAGTTCACTTTATATTTTACACGCCCTATTCCTCATGATGCAATTTAATTTGACAAAAATTACATCTCTCCCAAATGGAGCAGTGAAAAAATATATACAAAAAACAGGTTTATTATCAGACACATTATCTAGAATATCTCAATGGGACATTGTTTGAGTACATATACTCACAATTTGATTTGTTTTAGCAAATGTAACATTATGACTATAACAAATTTTGTTTTGTTTTGTACAAAACTGTATTGGCTTTCAATCATTCCTTTTGTTTAATGGAAAATCTGACCATAGAAAAATGTTGATTTCTTAGTTTGAAGAGTGGGGAGAGTTAAAGTCCCCACCCTTCAAGGTGCTGGTGATGACCTATAAAGCCCTTCATGGCTTAGGCCCAGGATATTTGTCGGATCATTTGCAACCAGCAACAGCTCCCCATCCCCCAGTGCGTTCTCACAGGGAGGGCCTACTCAGGGTGCTGTCGGCTAAACAGTGTCGACTGGCAACCCCTAGAGGTAGAGCTTTCTCTGTGGGTGCTCCCACCCTCTGGAACCAACTTCCCCTGGGGCTTCGGTTGGCCCCTGACCTCCGCACCTTCCACCGCGACTTAAAGATATGGTTGTTCAACCTGGACTGGGGGGGTTAACATGTATTTTAACACGTTTTATTGGATATTTTATTGTTGTGAGCGGCATATAAATTAAATAAATAAATAAATAAATAAATAAATAAATAAATAAATAAATAAATAAATAAATAAATAAAGTGGCAGCAATCTAAAGTGGAATATCCAGTTTGGTGGAATATATGTGGTCATACATAGAAAAGGTGTTGACTTATTCCCATTTGGATTTTAAGACATTGGTAGATTATTATAATAACAACAACAACAACAACAACAACAAAAATAATAATAAGTTTTTTTCAAACTTTGAAAAAAAAAATAAAGGAACAATTTGTCAGTGTTATATGTAAATATATTGCAGCATGGATAGGATGACATGTATCCAAATGAGTTTTTATATACAATGATCATAAAAAATTACCTGGGCCAAGAATAAAATTTGTTTAGCTATCTTTCTTAGTCATGGATGATGATAACACTTCACTTATCCATCCAAATTTAATACAGTGGCTATATTTTCAAACAAGTAGACATTTTCATCAACTTACATATAATTTTCAGGTTCATTTTTCTTTGCATATAATTAGCTGCAGCAGATGGCTGCTAGCAAAAGAGAACTGAATTTTAAATATATAGTTGGATGAAAGGAGATTCTTAGAAGAGACATATTCTGAAGAGACATTCTTAAGGACATTGCTTTTCTAGCACTGAAGTTGTTCATACACATTTCAAGTTATGCAAAATACGAGGTAAAATATATTACTATGAAAGCTTCATTCTATGATGTTAGAAGTACATATTTCTCCCAATTACTAGTGCTGAAGTTCAACATACTGTATACTACTCTGTACCCCCTAGAGAAACAGGTTAATTTTGTAATATTACTTATAACTCAGAAGAGTTTTCTTCGATATACTTATATCGATATACTTATATATTTTTGGTCAAAATAAATAAATACAAAGGAATCCCATGAACCAATAATGGATTACAATCAACAAGATAAAACATTTAAAACAATAAACACTAATGTTAAAATTGTGTTAAAATTAAGAAAGTTGGAAGGGAAGACCTTGGGGTTGTCAGACCTTGGGGTTGTTGAGGATGTTACTTGGAACCTTGACAAAGGGAAGGGAAGAGATGGGGTTTTATCTAGTCCATTAATCCCCTTCAGAATGGCACGCCTCCATTAAGGCCCCATGTGAGTTGGCAGAGTCAAGTCTTCAGGACCTTTCTAGGGACAAAAGGATGGGTGCAGATATCACCTTGGCACAATGTTTCAAAGAATGGGAGCCATTGCAGAAAAGGCTCTTCTCCTGGACTCTGCCAGCTGGAATTTCTTGACTAACAGGCCTGCATCATACCCCTTCTGCCAGTGTGAGTGAGGTGAGTCAATCTCATTGAGGTGAGAAGATTCCTCAGACAACTTGGACCCATGGCATGAAGGGCTTTAAATGTGATAATTCATAACTTGAATTGGAATTGGGAGTAAACTGGCAACTAGTGCAGCTTGCGTAATAGTGGTGTAACATGGGCCACTCTAAGGGCCTCCAAAACTACCTATGTAGCTGCGTTTTCTACAAGCTGTCACTTCCAAATACCCTTCAAGGATAATAATAATAATAATAATAATAATAATAATAATAATAATAATAATAATAATAATAATAATAATAATAATAATAATTTTATTTCTATACCGCCCTTCTCCCGAAGGACTCAGGGCGGTGTACAGCCAATTTAAAAACACAAGACACAACAATAATTAAAAATTAAAATAATTAAATAGATTTGGCCGATTTAAAACCCCAAAAATTAAAATACCCCAATTTAAAATTATTATATTGACAGCCCTGCCTGGCGGAACAACAGGGTCTTCAGTGCGCAGCGGAACACCCGGAGGTCGGAGATCTTACGTATTTCCGGGGGCAGTTCATTCCACAGGGTTGGGGCTCCCACAGAGAAGGCCCTCCCACTGGGTGTTGCCAGCTGACATAACTTGGCTGATGGCACCCTGAGGAGACCCTCTCTGTGGGAACGGACTGGTCGGTGGGAGGCTATTGGTGGCAGAAGACGGTCTCAAAGGTACCCGGGTCCTGTGCCATGGAGCGCTTTAAAGGTGGTAACCAACACCTTGAATCGCACCCGGAAGACCATTGGGAGCCAGTGCAGCTCGCGCAGGAGGGGTGTCACGCGGGCGGATAGCCTTAATGTAGAGTGTATTGCAATAGTCCAAGTATGAAGTGACCAGGGCTTGAATGGCAAAGTGCAGGGACTCCCAATCAAGGAAAGGGCACACAACATGAAGTTGCACAAAGACTCTCCTAGCCACAAATGCCACCTGCTCTTTGAGCAGGCATCACAACTCCAAGAAAACCCCCAGATTGCACATTGCAACTCCATCCAGAACTAAAGACGTTAAAGTCCCAGATCCTGAAGGTCCATACACCCAAAGCCATTCAATCTTACTAAGGTTCAACTGAAGCTTGTCATTCACTTTCTAGATCCCTCAGCCTATGGAAACAATTTTCCAGTGCCTACTTTCAGAAATGTGTTTCATCTCCTTAATCTATCCCATTAATCTATCCCATAGTCCTGGGATTGCCTTCTGTTCTCCCATTTTAGTCTTTTTTTAAATACACATGCATAGCTTTTGTATCTGCACTTTCTTACTTTCAAATTTATCTAGTTCAGTTCTATGGTTCAGGGAAAACCACTTTGTCTATATCTTTCAGTAAAACTGAAGACAAGTAGACAGAAATCAGGTGAAATGTTATCTAGACATGGAATGTTTCCTTCACTGGAAACATTGAGTTCAATTATTATAATTCTGGTTTATCCATTTTTTGTTTTGCTTTATCATTATTCATTATGTCAAAATCTAACTCTTCATTAACAGGATAAATGTAATAAAAGAGGAAAAATCAGTATTCCTTTTCTTTCACTTAGCTTTCATCAGGTAAAAATGTGAATTTATGGGCCACAAAGGTAACAATTCAAATCATACCACATTATCTGCCAGTATTGATAGTTTTAGAAGATAAAACCAGAAAGGTGATAAGAATTGGGATTTTTAAAAGAAAATTGTGAGTTTTGGAAGGATTCTAACTGATATTTGGTAAGTTTCATGACAGTTTAAAGGTTTCACTTGTATGTTGTGCTTTGTGTTGTATATCAGTTGTGCCCTTTCTGTACCATGAGGCTCTATTTAGTCACTTACACCCCGGTAGCCTCCAGAATGGATTACTGTAATGTGCTTCACATAACATTGAAAAACATCCAGAACAGTGGTGAAATCCAATTTTTTTTACTATCGGTTCTGTGGTTGTGGCATGGTGGGCGTGGTGTGGCTTGGTGGGCGTGGTGTGGCTTGGTGGGTATGGCTTGGTGGGCATGGCAGGGGAAGGATATTGCAAAATCTCCATTCCCACCCCACTCTGGGGCCAGCAGAGATGGTATTTGCAGGTTCCCCGAACTACTCAAAATTTCCTCTCCTGGTTCTTCAAACTGCTCAAAATTTCCACTACTGGTTCTCCAGAACCTGTCAAAACCTGCTGGATTTCACCCCTGATCCAGAAGCTTCAACTGGTGCAAAATGCAGCTATGAGGACAGTTATGCATGCCTTTAGGGGGGCACATATTCAACAAGTTGCACTGGTTGCCACTTTGTTTCTTGACCTTTTGACCTACATGAAATGGAACCAGGTTATTTGAGTGACTGCCTCTTTCTGATTATACCTACTGATCCTACCAAGTGAGGCAGGAGGGATATATTTCAGGCTTTATAACCAAAAGAGCTTCATCTTTTGCAAAAGAAGAAATGTGATAAATTAAATTAAATTAAATTAAATTAAATTAAATCTGGTGAGACACAGGAGCCCTGCTTTTTCTGATGTGCCACCTCATCTTCTAGAACTTCATTCCTCCTAAAGTGAGAGTTGCCTATTCTTTTTTTTTTTTTTTTTTAGCTTTCCAAAAGGCCTTTAAAACTCTTTTTTCCCCTCCAGCATCCTTGGTGAATGAATGGTTACAAAATGGCTGCCTGAGATTAAGTGATGTTTGTTCTCCCGCTAGCTTGGGTTTTTCTGTTTATTTATTTTAAATTGTTTTTAGATTGCTATGGAATTTTTTGTACGCAACCCAGAGTCATATGTTGTGAGATGGGTGGCTATGTAACTAAGCTAACTAAATAAATAAAATAAATATTGATGGCCAAATATTTATCTGATTGTATTAAACTAATGGAACTTATGTCACTTCTGATTGTTTTAGTCAGTTGTATGTAGCCCAGTGCTCTTATCCTTGGCTGTTCTTACTGAGTCTATCAACAGGCTGCATTGATTATGGAGTGTATCTGAGAGCTGATTAAGCATGGCACAATGGCTAGACTACACTATTTTCTGCATAATTTTCACCTGATCTTATAAACACATCCTATCCTTGATAGTCAGTCTTCCCTAAGCTGGGAATTATAATTATATGCTGCAATTACGTCTAAAAATGCCGAGAAGCAGTGAGATTTCAACAGCAACATTATTACTGAAACAATGCAAGCATTAACTTGCATTGTCTTTGTCCTTTCATTTGTTTTTGCCAGCAAATTACTTTCTGTTCTTACTCCATATGAAAAGCACGCTTAAGCAATCTAACCTTAATTCCTGATTTGTAGACACTCAAATGCTCATCTTGAACTTTAATATTTATTTTCTGATTAAACATGACACCAGCAATAAATGATCAAGAACTACTGCATAAAAGGTAAAGGTAAAGGTTCCCTTTGCACATATGTGCTAGTTGTTCCCGACTCTAGGGGGCGGGGCTCATCTCCATTTCAAAGCCAAAGAGCCAGTGCTGTCTAAAGACATCTCTATGATCATGTGGCCGACATGACTAAACGCCAAAGGCGCACGGAATGCTGTTACCTTCCCACCAAAGGTGGTCCCTATTTTTCTACTTGCATATTTTTTTTAATGTGCTTTCGAACTGCTAGGTTGGCAGAAGCTGGGACAAGTAATGGGAGCTCTCCCCATTACATGGCACTAGGGATTCGAACCACTGAACTGCCAACCTTTCGATCAACAAGCTCAGTGTGTTATCACATACTACTACTGCATACAACAGCAAAATTAAATGTATGAATCAGTGGTGGAATTCAATTTTTTTTTACTACCAGTTCTGTGGGAGTGGCTTGGTGGGCGTGGCAGGGGAAGGATACTGCAAAATCTCCATTCCCATCCCACTCCAGGGGAAAGATATTGCAAAATTTCCATTTCCACCCCACTCTGGGGCCAGCCAGAGGTGGTATTTGTTGGTTCGCTGAACTACTCAAAATTTCCGCTACCAGTTCTCCAGAACCTGTCAGAACCTGCTGAATAACACCCCTAGTATGAATAAATAGGAGCCTGGTTTAGCTCAACAGACAGAAGCACTGTAATTTAACACCAGCTGTCTGCAATTAAAGTAAGATCGAATCTCGCCAGGCTCAAGGTTGACTCAGCCTTCCATCCTTTCTAAGGTAGGTAAATTGAGGACCCAGTTTGTGGGGGCAATAAGATGACTTTGTATAAATATAGAAATGTATGAAGGCTCTTGTTTAACGCACTGTAAGCTGCCCTGAGTCTCCGGAAAAGGGCGGCATATAAATCAAATTAAAATAAAACAAATAAAACAAATAAAACAAAGCCCCAGAAATAATCTCATTCATTTTTAAACCTTCCAATGAAAATGATATTTCCATAATTCTATTCTGTCCTCCCAATTCTGCAAAATATTATGTGTGCAGTGGAGGTTTATAGCCACTCCATATAAAATGGTAATGTAAATTCTCACTTGTGATTGTAAGGGAAGCTAAATAATGTTTGAACATGCATTTTCTTAAAAATCATAGCACAGTCTGTACTTTTGAGTTTATTGCTTGCAGATTCAATAAGAAGAGACAGTAGGCCACCAAGAATATTTTGTTTAAGAATAAAAAACACATTGGCATAAGGCCCACATTATATTTCTTTAGTTTGAAAGACACCTGCTGGTCTCTCAATATCTCCTCCGTAGACCTTAATAAAATAATAAACCTTAAATATTTGTTTCCTTCTACCTTAATCACCATATCCATAACCATACATCCGTTTAATGTACCACAAATAAATGTCATTTAAACATTTAGTGCATGGATAGATTACCTCAATGTGTTTTCATTCAGTCACTGCTCCAGTTATAGATCATTTTTTTATTAACTATGTTGCACTCATCAAAACACCTGCAAATCCATATATTAGATTCAGAGGGGTAAAAGCTCACTTGGCAACTTTTTTTTCATACTTGAAGGATCGCTGTTTAAGAAACAGCCTGGAGCTCATTAAATTACTCACTTTCCTGATTTAAAAAGTTATGTTTAAATAGGTTGTCTCACCTGACATAGATCACTTTTCAGATGTACAAGTCATTCTCTCATTTCAGAGAAATTATCCAGTTGCCCTCTCCAAACTGTTCTAGAATCAATGGGCTTCTGTTTCTCATGGGATGGCCTTGTAACTGAGCTGCATCTATAAGAGGCCAAGTAAATTGTTTCCTGCCCTTGTGCTTAAAAGTGTCTTGTGGTTACTGGAGATAAAGACTAGTGCTATGGACCATAACCATGAATTTGAAAAGTATCCAGAGGTTTCAATTGGTTCATAATGCAGTGACCTACATGGCTTTGTGCAGTTCTAGAAGCGCACACATATCATCTTTCTTTCTTTTTTTATAAAAGTTTTTTTTATTTTTTTAGACAAACACACATACAAACATAAAATGTATTTTCTTTGAACAGAGTATTTGGCCGGTTCATAAATTTAAATAATATTTAGTCATTTCAATTAAGTTTACAATTTCTATATTTCCTTTTTGCAATAGGTATTCCTTATCTATTTTTTTTAACAAACCAATATTACCTTTCATTCTCATCTCTAATCTTAATCCTAATCAAATTCATTTTTCCCTTCTATCTATATTATACCCCTTCCCATTATCATCTATTTTTATATCTATCCTCACATTGGTTGGTTATATAACATTACAATTGTTTAATAAATCCAATATTTTAGTATAAATCAATTAATTATATAACTATCTTTTTTTGTATATTAATCAGTATGAACATAAATCTTCCAATTATTTCCATGCAATCCAATTTCTTATAAGTCAATTAGTTATATTTACCAATAGTAATAAATCAAATAGTTTTCCCCCCTTATGTTACTCATTAAACTCTCCCAATAAACCAAATAGTTTTGCCCATATAATCCTCCAAATCACAATTTATTCATTTCTACAGAAATTCAAAAAAAAAAAAAGAAAAAACTTATCATTATCTAGATTTCAAAAATACAAAAACAAATATTCCAGTTATTAATCTGAAGACCCCTCAGCAGCAGTTCATCTGTCCGGGTTTTCACGGAGCTCATCAGAGCCCGCTAATTCCCGACTGTCTCACCACGACATTTCCGGTTGAATCACATGTCATCTTTCTTCTGGGAGCTGAATTGGCTGCTGATTTGCTTCTGGGTCCAATTCAAAGAGCTGGTTGTCACCTTCAAAGCCCTAATTTTCCCGGGACCAGGCTATTTGAATGACCATCTTTTTCTGGTCACATCTACCTGACCACCAAAGTGGGGACACAGGAAATGCTGGGCATCTCTTTTCCCAAGGAGGTCCATCTAATAGGACCAGGAAGAGTGTCCTTCTCCATGGTGGCACCTTCCCTGTGGAACATCATCCCTATAGAGATAAGATTGCCACTCCTCTTTGACACTCTTTCACAAGGCCCCTGAAGACCTGGTTTGATCAACAGAACTGGAGACCCCAGAGCAGGATGGAGCCCATCAAATGGGTGATTTAATTGTTGTTACCACCCAATGGGGTGGGGGTTATTACTTTTTTATTGTTTTTATATTGGTAAACTGCCCGAAGTCACTGAGAGTGAGTTGCGTGACCATATCAATTCTCTTGAATGAATAAATAAATGTAATGGTAATGCTGAGCAGTGATGTGGAACTGGAGAGGCTTACCTGCAAGGAGAATCACATGAAAGACTATGGGTCTTCAATGCACAAATGATACAGGGTAGAATTTGCTGATGGCATAATGGAGATCAAATGATTCAGATAAAGTTTTTATCATAGTAATTTTCTGTGCGCCACAAGTACCACAAGTTATGACAATCAAAATGCTAATCTGGAGGGTTTTCGCTTCTCATACAGGAGCAGCAAAATTGCAGCCTTGGTATGAAGGGAACAGCCTAAAGGTGAATCAATTCACTTATATTTTTAATTCAGTCATGGAAGGAGCAGCTGTTTAGTCTTCTTCTTCTTGTTGTACCATATCTGTCATTGGACATTAGCGATCATGTTGGCGATCCTATTTTTTATCAACAGCTGCACAAAAAAGTGCTGATGGGTTTTGTCCAAACCAGTTCCTTAGATTTTGATTTTGTTCAGTCTTATCTACTTTGAAAGTTCTGAAAGAGTACAGGACAAATATTTGCTATATTTCTTACCCTTTTCTTATGTGTTATACATTATTCTCAGAGGTGGTATTCAGTCAGTTCGTAGTGGTTCAGGTGAACCAGTAGCAGATCAAGTGTCGGCCCGCCCACCCGCCCAGGCTCTATGCCGTCCTATTTAGGCATGTTTTTGAGGCCAGGCACATGCGTGGAAGGCACATGAGCGATCAAAGCGCATGTGTGGAAGGCGCACGCGCACACGAAGCAAATGTGCATGCTTGGGGCGAACCAGTGGTAAGAATATTGGAAACCCACCACTGATTATTCTTATTCCCCAGGAGGATTTTTTTTTCCAGCAAGGAGGAGGCAGAAGAAGCAGGCAGGAGACAAGGCAAGAATTGGAGGGATGTTGTAAAGATGATTTGCTGCACTGTGACTTTTACAGAGCATCTTGCTTGCTAAGAACCCAGTCTAGAATTCCTACCTTATCCGTATATATTCATTTCATCTATCACACATTTTATTCATGTAGGCATCTCCTTTAAAAAAAATAAATATTAAGAAAGATTCCTAATTACATGTATTCATTTGCAGTAAAAACCAAGAGTATGACACAATGTGATGCACGATATGATATTGTTTAATTGATTTATATGGTTTGATCTATGAAGTAGGATCTTTTCATCCTCCATGCAAATATTGTACAGTGAGAATGTCTGCTAATTTGTTTAAAATTTTCACTGACAAAGTAAATCCAGATATAATTTCATTCCATCTCAAGATATGTTTATCTACAGTACTGTTTGGTTGAATTAAATTATAAATACCAAAGTAACTGAGCATTTAAAAACCTAGGTATTCTGGCTCACATCAAAGAAATCAGTTCAATTATTTACAGATAACAAAATAATTTCAACATTTTAGAGCCATTTTTCTGATTTTCCTGTGAAACCATATATTTTGTAGTCTGCTTACTGGCAGATAAATGAATTCCTCTAACTCAGTTAGTGGTGAGTCAGAAGCAGCATACACGTCATTTGCTACTTGCTGACAACTTATTTTGTATTTTTTTTTAATGTTTTTTTTGGACATTAGTCTTAGTTTTTATTCCACTCATTTTCCCCTTGAAATCCCCTGAAAATAAGAATGTTTGTTTAATTATACTTAATGAAGAAGGACATTTTGCATTAATTTAGCCAGAAATTGAGAACATTTTTCTGATTTCAAAGCCTAACTAGTTCACTTAAAAAGAAAAAAGAAAATCACCTGGCTGACTGTCAGGAGTTTTGTCTAAAAAAGAGGAAGTACAGCAGCTGCTCAATGATATTTTTTTCTCAAATTCTAGGTCAATGGGAACTAATGCTGCTGAAACACTGTATAGACCCTACATAATAAGTGAATACAATGAGTTAAATTTCTTATCTCCAGTGTACTTTAAAAAATCAATACCAAAGGACATTTGCCATTCATATATAATTAATATTGCTCCTTCCTAAATGTAGCTATAAATAGTGGTTTGGCAGTCAGAAGTGCAAAGAGCTGAATCAAATGACCTCAAAGAAACTCAGGGAGAACAAGAATTTATTTTCAAAATGACAAGTTCTCTCATAGAGTGAAAGGGAAGAGAATATGGGAAGTGACTGAAACTGGGTCACTGGGAATTGGACACATTGAAGACAGCAAGTTGTGCAGTGTTTAGGAGAACTGAATGAAGGTAGACAATCAAGAAAAAGGGATTAGGAGGCACTACAGATATAGGAGGTCTTGAATGAGGAGGAGACAATGGTCCATGGACAAAAAGAATCTGATTTAAGAAGTAAAGATGACTATGGAAGAGGGAGCAAAGGATCCAATCTGGATAAGAGCTGTTAATGACAGAAAGTGGTCAGTAAATGGGCTAAGAGCCTCGGTGGTGCAATGGACTAAAGTGCTGTTAAATGCTAGCACTTAGCTGCCAGCTGCCTGCAATTAGTGCAAGTTCGAATCTCACCAGGCTCAAGGTTGACTCAGCCTTCCATCCTTTCGAGGTAGGTAAATTGAGGACCCGGATTGTGGGGGCAATAAGCCAACTTTGTATAGAACAGCACCGCTTGGGGGGGGGAGGGCGAAAGCCCTAATAAGCAGGTATATACAAAAAAGTATGCAGGCTATTGCTATAATGCATTGTAAGCCGCCCTGAGTCTACGGAGAAGGGCGGCATATAAATTGGACTAATAATAATAAATAATAAATATATTAACAATGTAGGTTATAAGAATTATATAAGCTAGCTAGGCTACATGTGATAGACTATTACCATTCTATGACTCCTGTTAAATTGTAAACCATCTTACATTCTTAATGGATCTGGGCGATCTGTAGATAATTTGTGGTTTTTAACCATTTAGTCATGTCCAGTTTTTGGTGATTATGTAGGCAATGCTCTCCATGCTAGCCTGTCAAGCACAGATTCTTTCAATTGTTGGATGTTTAATTTTGCATCAAATTGGATGTTATCAAGCTAGCGTGTTCTTTGCTTGCCCCTTCTTCTTTGTCCACTAACCATTCCTAGCATCATTGACTTTTCCAATGGTTTTGCACACATAACATGGCCAAAGTAAATAAGATAAGATGACTTTATTGTCATTTTTTCTGTGAGCACACTGCCACACATTGAAAATGAAATTTTCTGTTGCCTGCTCTCAAAAAGATATATAACTTTTTGTAATATATATCTGTGATGACCCGGGGCATGGCACAGAGATAATGCAGGCAGCTGGCAGTTCAAACCTCCCCTTGATTGCTCCAAATTTCCCCAAATGCTACCACATTTCTGGCAAGTCCCAGAGCAAAGTGATCACACACACACACACACACACACACACTTCAAGCAGCCTCTGGCTGCAAATAGTTCAGACCAACACTATTAGCACCATGGTTGCAAAGCAAGAAATCCAGCAGGGCCAGTCGAAGAGTCCAAAGCGAAGGAGCATGGCAAGTATTCCAGAAATCCAGAAAGAATGCAAGGAATCCAGGAAAGTTCAAATGTTGGCATTCAACACTCCCTAAATTCAGCGTTTGTTCCCAACAAATGCCCCTTCCCACAGCGTCTCCTTAAATCTCAGTCCTCTGGTGTGCCTTATGAAGAGGGACGGGGTGCTGTCCTCCCAAGTAGTCAGCTCAGTCTGCGCTGTTTTCACCTTCTCCCCACTCTCCATGCTCGAGGATTAGGAAAGGGTGATCCTTGCTCATAGCCTGAGTTCTCTCTTTCATGTTCACTGCTTAGCCTCTCCTGGTAATCCTGCCCCCCTTCCTCCCTGCCTACAAACTGTCCCAATCCTGAAAGGCCCCAGCCTGACTGGGCCTGCTCCTCCCCATTTTCTTCCCAAGCCAATGAAGCCACCCCCTCAATCTCTGTCTGCTTCAGTTCCGGCTCGTCTTCCTCCACAGATTCAGGCTCCAATGGGGGCATGACAATATCCATACCCATATATAACACACATATATACATAATCTGAAGTGTTTCATACTCCTGGAATTCTGTCTTTCAGCTCTTCCCTCAAGGATATGGTCAATCAGTGGAGCAAAATGATACTTCCTAAACATCTCTATTTGCTCCAAGCCTTAATACAGAAGGAAGACAAGACCTATAACGACTGCATACACAAGTGGCAAATGCTATAGAACCATGGGGTGCAATATTTTTACAAGAGTTGTATGAATAAATACTTCTTTCCAGAAGATTTACATGCTTTACATTCAACATAAAGCTTATGTGCAAATTTGTGGATAGCTCCATAACTCTACTTTTTTTCTGATAAATTATTAATGCATGAAAGAGCTCCTGTCTCATATGAAATAGAAACAGAAAGGTAAATACAAAATGAGCATCACAGTTCAACTATCATACCGCTTTCAGTAATTCACACATTCAACTATAAACTGTGATCTGAGTGATGCTGAATAATATTCATAGGTGCTAAATAAACAACACTTTCGTTTTTGTTTTGAAATGCTACCTTGGTCTAAACCTAGCTATTAAGAATAATAAAGTCTTTGCTACATCTGGTGTTTAATTCAGAATAGCTTAAACAATTCATTGTTTTTTAATCTGCTTCTCTGCAACTATTATTAATGAAGCTTAAACATATACACATTTATTTTAAAGAGGTTTGCACCACTACTTTAAAGATAAAAATACATTTATAATAAATGGTTTCTTTGGTATCTGATCCTTTGTAATAAATAGCTTTCTAGTTTTTTTATGTATCCAATGTATCCAACATTTATAGCAAAGCATATTGGGTCAAAGTAGCTATATTGTAAAAACAACAACAACAGAACATCCATTAAGATACATAAAATAACAGAATAAATACTGGAAAAGTCCAATATGTTTCTTCTATACCCTAATCACATATACATATCACTTGCAATTCAAAAATAAATGTTGGGGGACAATTCGTATGGTATTATAACATAGCCAAGTATACTAACTTTTCTACGGTTTTTACCCAGGAAGTCTTAATGATGATAAACTCTTAATGATAACTTCCTTTTTCTCTCCCTGCTGAAACATTTAGGTATCCTTGGTTGGTATGTGACTTTCATAACTCATTACATTAGAATATCTGCCCTTTGTCAAAATTGTCATTACAGACATTAACACGGTAGTTTGCTTCTATTATAATAATTATTTATTGGTTCATATTAGCTGCTTCCAATTTAACTCTTAGAATGTTAGTCGTCAAGGGTAATGCCGTTACATGAGAAAATAAAACAATGAAAAGGAAAGAACTCTCATAAAAGTTTTGTTAAAGGAAAACTTGGAGACAAATATAATATTGTGATGTGTGCCTGACATTAAAGAATGGATGTCTTGTCTTTTCTAAAAGAATAACATACTTTTATGCAGTAGCTTATTGTGTGTGTGTGTGTGTGTGTAAAATATAAAACTATAACACAATTTTTCCAGTCCAAGGGCTACATTGATTCTTCAATGAAACCTTGGAGGAGGAAACACATGAACAGCACACCCAGAAAGGGATGCGTTAAATGGCTGTGGAAACCAAGAGATCTGAAGAAGATCATGGAGAAAACCATATATTAAAAGGAATGTGGTGGTAGTTAGTACTCTCCCTTCTCAAGCATAATACCAATGACATTTATTATGAAAAGCCAGTATGATACAGAAAAGTCATTTCCTTTCTAAACAAGATAGATTATAAATGTTAAAACAGACACACAGAGACACAAATGTCCACATATTCATGAAAATAACTCTAAAATACTCTAATTAAATACAGGTAGTCCATGACTTACAACAGTTCATTTAGTGACCATTCAAAGTTACAACTACTGAAAAAGGTGACTTCTGACCATTTTTCACACTTACATTGCAGCATTCCCATGGTTACATGATCAAAATTTAGATACTTGGCAACTGACTCATATTTATGGCTGTTGCAGTGCCCCAAGGTCATGTGATCACCTTTTGTGACCTTCTGACAAGCAAAAGTAATGGGGAAGCCAGATTCACTTAACAACCATGTTACTAATTTAACAACCGTATGATTCACTTAACAACTGTGACAAGAAAGGTTGTAAATGGGACAAAATCTCTTAACAAATGTTTCACTTAGCAACAGAATTTTGGGCTCAATTGTGGTCATAAATCAAGGATTATTTGTACACAGAAGCAACAGCCAGCAAGATAATGCTTCAATCTGCATTTGTACTCATCAGGCATCCAAATTCCGGGGTGGGTGGTGGTGTATTTATAAGTTAAGATATCACCAAGAGATGGTTTGAATTGTGAAGGGCTATAAATGTGACACAATGCAATGTAATGCAATAAATAAATAAATATCAGTGACAGCATGCATTATGCTGGTTGGTTTATTTGTTTTTATTATATTACCTAGGCAAGAAATTTATAAAATGAAAACAAGTAATATTAAAATAATGTCAATATTCACAAATTCAGTCCTCACCACATGTTAGGCAACAACTAATAATTGTCTTGGGGACAAATTCCAGAGTAATTAATGTAAGATCCAAGTTTGCAGAGTGAAGCTGGGTCATCTAATATTTGATACATTAGCAGATGAAATGTTCATTCAAGTGAACATTAGTACCACTGTATAAAATCTTAGTAAGATCACACCTGGAATACTGATCATGTTTTGGCCACCACACTACAAAAAAGATGTTGAGACTTTGGAAAAAGTGCAGAAAAGAGCAACTAAGATGATTAAAGGCCTGGAGACTAAAACATATGAAGAATGGTTGCAGGATTTGGGTTTGACTAGTCTAGGGAAAAGAAGGACTAGGGGTGACATGATGGCAGTATTCCATCATGTGAAGGGCTGCCACAAAGAAGAGAGGGTCAACCTATTTTTCAAAGCACCAGAAGGCAAGACAAGAAACAATGGATGGAAAAAGGAGAGGAGCAACCTGGAATTAAGGAAAACTTCCTAACAGTGAGAACAATTTACCAGTAGAACAACTTGCCTTCAGAAATTGTAGGTGCTCCATCACTGCAAGTCTTTAAGAAGAGATTGGACAGCCATTTGTCTGAAATGGTATAGGGTCTCCTGTTTGAGTGGGATGTTGGTGTTGGTGTTGGAGTAGAAGACTTACAAGGTCCATTCTATTCTATTCTATTCTATTCTATTCTATTCTATTCTATTCTATTCTATTCTATTCTATTCTATTCTATTCTATTCTATTCTATTCTATTGGACAAAGAATTATATTTATCACTACCACATCAGTTAGATAATGTAAGGAAATTACATTTCAGAAAATCTTAGCTATGATGTTAAATAAATTTGATGATAACAACAGTATTCTTTTTCCCCAGAATTATGAGAAAGAGTAGTGTTTGTGAGTCAAAGTTCATTGGCCATTTTTGAGAGTATCATGTTCTGCTTGCATGAATTAAATAGTTAAAAGTCAGGGAGAACTTTGCCAGCATGAAAATGGAATGGAAGGTCATCAGATTGAAGAGGGTAGAGGGGCATGCTAAAATAGCCTATGTGCCAATTGAAAAAAAATGCAAGGCTGTTTGGATAAAATGAGTCTTTGTCATTTCTCCCTTATCAGTATTTTTTAAAAATACCAATGCCATATTTGCTCAATAGTAGCTTCCTATCTCAAATGGTGACATTTAAGGAAACTGACAATTTACAATGGTCATCTTTGTCCTGAATGTGTAAAAAGATCTCCAAATCTATCTAGAACTGCTGTACCAGAATGTTCAGTATAACAAAGTCCTTTTTATGTTTGTCAAGTAGACTGAAAAAGCTGATGGAGATGATTTTATTATGTGGCTTTCTAAACTCCTAAAGTAGTCATTATTTAATGACAATGAAAGCAAATTTGAACATCCTTGGAATTACAAGAAAGTCATGTGAAATACTAAGATTGTTGTTTTTTTCTATTTGCAATATATGAAGTTACTGTACCTCTGTTCATAATTCCTATATTATGTTTAGGAGTAAGCTTGATTCAAAGTATAATCCTTATCTTAACAATAAAAAGTGTAATACAAATTGTAATACAGAAATTTTATTATAAAGATACAGTTAGATTTCCCTCATTCCTTGACATCTATACCATAATAAAAGGGAAAAAAAAGGCATTAACTTCCGACTCTTTTGGTGCAGTTGAATAAGGCATTAAGATATATGCTTAATTTTTTACTTTTTCATAATAATTGTAGCCAGCCATTTCTGTAACAACAAATCTAATCGGTAAAACCCAAGATCACAGTTTCATCTTTTTCCACCTCAAGCACAAAGTCCAGAAGTGGTTTCCAAGTCGAAGTAAAGGTATTTGTATTTTTTTCTTTAATCAGAGCAGTCAATTTAGCCATCTCTGCTAACTTCATCAGTTTTTGCAGCCATTAATCCATTGTGGGGGTTGAGGTGACCTTCCATTTTTGTGCGTAGTGTTGCTGCCATCAGTATATATAACATCAAAGTTCCGAATTTTTTTTGCAAGTTTTGTTCCATTAAACCCAAAAGAAAAGTCTCTGGGTTTTTTTTCTATATTCACTTTAAGAATTTTTTGTAGTAAGATATGAATCCTACTCCAATATTTCTTTGCTTCATCACACATCCACCATAGATGATAAAAAGTCCCTTCTTTACAATTACATTTCCAACATTCATTTGAGGTACACAGTAATGGCCAAAATTGTGGAAACCTTTTGGGAAAAGTGTTTCTTCTAAAACTAGCTAATAACACCACTTTTTTGGGGAGTAGTACCATAAAAATATATATCAATGGAAAGATAATTTAATCAAGAATGTAATGCAATAACTTTTATGAAGGATTTAATATTAGAATAGCAGTTACAGTATAAAGAAGAAAAGTGAAACACAGAAAAAATGAGATATACAAAAATTATCACCATAGAAAAAGCGAGATATACAAAAATTATTACATCAGTTAATACTTAGTTGGGTAACCTTTAGCACGAATTATGGCATTACAATGTCTTCCCATGGAAGACATTTGGTTTCCATACAACCAAATCTTTTAGATCTTCAGCTGTTGTACATCCTTGACAATTTATCTGGAGTTAAATACCAACAATACATTATCTTATTAAAAAAATCTTTTACATTATTGCTTAATGTAAACCTTTCCTGTTTTATCAAACATCCTCCCCATCCTAGAGATCATGAGTGGAGTGGGAGATAAATGTTCAATAAAGCAGGAGAACTTCCCCTACTTTCCAGGCCACATCCCTATTCCACTGATCAGTTATTTCAAAATCAGATTTTGACAGATAGCTAAACCCATGAGCCAAACCCATGTCTGTTTAAAACAAATAATAATACCAGACAGAAGTGCATGTCATCCAATGTTATGTTGCTACATATTTCTCAGGGATGGGTGGATAGCATTTTATTTCTATCATGCATAAGATCCTTTAAAACAGTTACCATATGGACCGGGCCCTACTGGCCTTTAGAATAGTAGTAAAGAATGTGTAGATTTTTCTTTGGGGCAAACTCAGTTGTAGCATCAAGTTGTAGCACTGATGTTTTGCAACATTGTCTGATATATCTTTTTTCTATAATATTGTATTTCAGATTTTTAATCATTATTTTTTGCATGTCATCTCAATTTGTTCAGTGATTAAGGCAGGCAACAAGTTAATTAAAGTTTTAATATATTTAATTAAATAGTTACAAAACAGTATTCCAGGTCCTGATCTTTGACTAATTGGCCTAAGAAGGTTTATTCTCCTGTGGATCTTACTTTTTGTTAACCATGACTATTTCATAGGAATACAAAATATGAAACAAAATAATTATAAAAGGCCATGTATCAGATACCATAAGAATACTGGCTAGAGTACTGAGCTACAACTGTGGAGATTCAGGGTGAAGCTTAGTCAGCTATTAACTTAACTAGGAAAATGTGAGCCAGTTGCTGGAAGTCTTTTAGTTTAGTTTACCCCTCTGGACTGAAGTTCATTCTAAGATCTGGGTGGCTCCCACCCCAAGAAAAGGAAGGTGTTGTTGTTGTTTTTGTAATAAGTTTTTATTTTATTTTATAGTATATAAAAATTCCAGCTTCAATTGAACAGTGTGTGACTGGGTACAAATCATTTTAGGAAGTAATATTCAAAATGTTTACTGCAATATTCATCACATTTATATCAATATATATTAATTGAACAGGAAGGTATTAAAGACCTGGCTACTCTCCCAGGCCTTGTGTTAGGGTGTTTGGAACTCCTGATGAGTTTAGCTGAAATACATTTTTTCTGTGGTTGACAAGATTTGCCATTCTGTTATTTATATTGTCCTTATCTTATTTGTTTATAGACATTTTGAACTATATTATGCTTTAGTGTGAGCTATCCAGAGTCTGGTGTTGCTCAGCAAATGGCATATATTTAATTACCTTAAGATTTTAGACATGGCTTCACTAGCCATGGAAATAATTTACCATATTTGTATTCGATTAGAGCTTATTTAAAGAATGGAGAAGGGATGCAGTGGCTCAATGGCTAAGATGCTGAGCTTGTTGATCAAAAGGTCAGCAGTTCAGCGGTTTGAATCCCTAGTGCCTCATAACAGGGTGAGCTCCCATTACTTGTCCCAGCTTCTGCCAACCTAGCAGTTCAAAAGCACATAAAAAGTGTAAGTAGAAAAACAGGGACCACCTTTGGTGGGAAGGTAACAGCATTCTGTGCGCCTTTTGCGTTTAGTCACGGTCACATGACCACGGAGATGTCTTCAGACAGCGCTGGTTCATCGGCTTTGAAATGGAGGTGAGCACCGCCCCCTAGAGTCGGAAACGACTAGCACATATGTGCGAAAGGAACCTTTATCTTTACCTAAAGAATGGGGTTGGGCAAAATAAAGATCTCTTAATAGTTACAACTAAGGAAGGGGCCTGATCGCTTATTAAACATATGGAGGTTTTTGGATTGGCAGTTTCTGTCCATGGATTGGCCTTTTTGTACTCCATTAGATTGTCCTTATTATGTTACTTCTTTCGTCTAATAACTATCCTAACTTGGAGTTTATGGCCACCTTCTATGACAGTCTAGACTTTTTTAATGTTTATCCCTTTGTTGCCAAACATAAAAGCAAGAGTACTGACAAAGAAATTGCCTCTTTCTCATGGAGTATGTTGTTTCTTTAAAAAAAAAGTTGGTGTTCAGTCTGTCCTCTAGCCTCCCATTCCTCCCAATCATGCTGTTTTACCATCCATAAAATGTTCAGTTTTACTAATCTTTACAGTTTTGCTGAGGTTGTTATTATTGCATTCCTTGATGACTCACTTGTAGGATTCGTCTGTACGAAAATTTCCTGCAGTCCTGTTTAACTCCTGAGAGATGAAATGAAAGAGGAGGAGAAGACAGCATTAGAAACAACTCAGGTTAAATAGGCATATGCACATTTTCCCCTCTTAGTGGGGACTGCCATAACCATAATTTTAAGGCAATGGTGTGGAGAAATGTATCTCAGTTTTAAGAAAGTGGAACATATGAAATCCGAAGCTTAACATATGTAATGTATTGACTTTCATAAAAAATATAATTAAGTCATTAGTCGTCTTAGGTCAGCAGTATTCATATGTTCAGGAATGTTTTTAAAAGATAATCATCTTCTGATTACAGATTCATTTGTATGCATAATAATCAAAATCTCAAGATAGAGTTCCTTGAATTAAAAATTCCAAACACCTTCCGCAGCAGCTTTTTAGGTTGTTAAAGAAAAAAACAATTTACAAAAATTGTCTCCCATCCCCACATCTAGGGATTTCTTATAACTAAAAAATCAGCTCCTATAAACTTAGGTCCAGTGATGACAATGCTTAAAAGAAAGAATTTAATTTACAGCAGGAATTATCATCATTGTCATTATCTATGAAACATAATTTTAAACCAAAGATTTGAAGCACAGAAGGAACTACTGAAGAATAGTAGTTTTTTTTTTCCCATCTATGTTTAATGCTCACAGATATTTTTGGCACAGAATATAAAGGGATGTTCTTACTAAATAGTATCTCTGTGTGTGCTTTGGAAATCATCCAGAATGTTGGTAAATTAGCAGCATTTGAATACTATTTCGCTGAAGGTCTAAAAGAGAGTAATTATTAGATCATTGATCTACTGACAGCAAATAGTATTTAATAGCCTTCTATTTTAACTTCTATATTTAGACCACTAAGATTTTTCGTTTTTGCCAAAATAATTTCAGATGTGCCAGGGAGATGAAAAACATTTTTATGAGAACCATATTTAAAAAATATTCAAGTGGCTGTATTTATGTTTTTACATGCCTATTAAACTTTATGTCTGTGGAAAAATACATACTGGATTTGGTTTCAACTTTATCACTAGAGTTTCTTATAGTGGGTGATGCATACATGTTTTGGATTTATTTCCAGAAAGATGCTTCAGAATGCATTAAAACCACAAATGTAGAATCTGTGTGTAATTACTTAAAGTGGCCATGACTTTTCTTGGGATTACATGACAGCTGCACGAGATGCTTTTAAAAATTGCAAACAAGTAGTACTTTTGTACTCCTGCACACTCCAAAGCACCTTCTCTAAATTATATTTGAAGGACTGGGCAGCCCTAATGCATCTCATTATTGTAGCTGTTTGAATAAAAATGGCTTGCAAATTCTTTCCAACTTCAGTCCATCTGTTTGATTCCTTCTTACTCACAGATCTAGCTTGTCCCTTGTCCCAGGTAAGAGATAAATACAGGCAAATCCCTTCATATATGTCACCCAGGTCTTCTTGGCCAAGTTCATCTTGTTGACATAGAAACCGATCATCTAGTGAGGCTTGGTTGAACTCAAAAACCTAAGAAAGGACATATTTAGTCTGAACAGCTTTTGACTGACTACAAATCTTATATCAAAGAGATTTGTGGATGGATCTGGCCACGATTCCTTCCTCACGCACTGGCGGCTGCTCTGTCCTTTCACCTCACCTTTGATTGGGTCACCACTGTCTGCGCTCTGGGGTCAGCTTGGTCTGCTGCTGGTGCCTCCCAAGGACAGATCGCTCCAGGCTTTGCTGCAGCATCAACTTTCCACTCCATTCCAGACATCGTTAGGTTACAGGTTTTGCAGAGGCATCCTAGTAGGCTGCGTTACAAACTTGATGGTTTACTCCGGATGCTGAAAAATCATTTCTGTATAGGGTAAAGGCAAACCATTTCCATATAGTTGCCAAATAAATTAATCCGATGTATCTATAAAGTCTCTGGGAAGTAAGCTCAAAGGAGACTTAATCTTTTTTTATCCATGTGCCAATCTAAAACTATGCCAGGTTTGTTGCAACTGGCTCAGTGTCTCTTGCGGCCTTGAGTTCTCTTCAGACATGCATATAAATGTAAATTCAAATGTGAAAGAAAAATTTGTGCATTTACTTTGTCAGGGTTCAAAGTAACACCCCCAACGAAAAAAGACTCTGAGGCTAGAAGTTCCTCAAAGTTCCATTTTATTAGAGATGTCATATTGGCACATCAGGGAAAACCTGAATCTGAAAGCTTCCAGGTTTTCCCCACCCAAAAGAAAGTCCAAGTCCCTTCCCCTGCACCCATATGTCCATCATATGGTCCAATCAATGCACCGTCCCAACTGGAGATTACTCGCAGTCACTGCACTCCAGGTGCAGGCCCGAATGTCCTTGACTCTCAGAGAAAGGAATGTTATTATGGCTAAATATCTCCACCGCTCTATGCAATCCCCCCTCCCAGTTTTCCACAGCACTAAGTGTGGCAGCCCTGAAGATCCAAAGAAAAAGATGGCCTCCAGGGCTGACACCTACCTTCCATACTGATAAAACAGCAAAGATAATCACAATCTCTTGATAAGGAAGCATTCTGGCACAAATGTTCTTGAACTGATACTTTCCTTTCCATTAGCAGTATATAGTGTACAGGCATAATAAAGGCTACGGTTGGTAACCTAATTTATTCTTTTCTCCTTTTACTAAAAAACATTAAAGTATATGATAATCACACATTCAGAAAGATAGCAGTGGTGAAAAAAAGAGTTTACAACAATAATTACCAGAAAATTTGGCATGCTATATGTAAATTTTGTGTAACTAAGATTGGTAATCTAGTACACTCTTGTCTTCTCTTACTGCGAAACAGTATATTAAATATTGATTGACCAAAGCCAAGATAGGCAGATTAACATATCATATGGAAGATTAGAGTTTGGAATTTTACAAAAATCAAACAGTAAAAAGCATGAATTAATGAAATGAAATAAAACAATAACTATAAATATATGTGTGTGTCGGGGTCGGTTCTACTTACCTTTATTACTGGTTCGCAATGGGACCATGCACGCTCACTTCACTCGTGTGCACTTCTGCACATGCGCAGAAACTTCCTGATGACGTGCCCCTCGGTGGGCGGAGCCTCCTGCCGGTTTTACTACTGGTTCTTGTGAACCAGTCTGAACTGGGGTCAACCCACCACTGGTGTGTGTTATAAAATTAGAGTGGTACAAGAGATATGACATGGTGGTTTGTTCATATGGGGGGAGTTAATGAATATAAGTATGGAATTAAGATACGGATTTAGTTATGAAAACAGGGCTAATGCCTAAATTAATGCTAGAAAATATCACTTGGGATTATTTAGATTATTATGAGTATGCATGAAAGCTGAAATAGGTAGTTGGTAAAAGTTGCATGCTATGAAGTAGGAAAAGATACTTAAGTAAGAAACAGAGAAGACTTTGGGAAAAACTGATAAAGTAAAAGAAACCATTGATGAGGAAAATATGGCTGGTCCTTGGATTAAGATTTACAAGAATATGAATATAAAACTTGTCAACTGCCATTATCTGTAAATGTTCAAAGTCTATAATGAATGATGCTATTGGCTGGAGTATGAAAAGAACGATTCTGGAAAAGAAGCTGGGAGAAAGATACTTTTTTGTACACACAAGACAGAGAAAGAAATTGCTGCAAATTGTTGTTACAATATTGCAGTGCGATTTTGATGGAAATGATAACTTCTTTGGGATGTACTGTATCTGAAAAAAGCTACCCTTTTAGCAGTATGAATAGAATTAAAACCTAATAATGACGTTACTTCCTGAATAAAACTTGAGTAAAAGAATATTGAAAGGATATTTAATGATCCGTATGGGAGTGATAGTAATATGTCAAAGAGTGGAACAGAAATATATTCTATAAAAGTTAATGTTCAAGGAACAATATGTAAATGAACTAGATACTATAAATGTGAAAAATATTAAAAAATTACAATCCTCCAGATAACTGGGATAATATTAAAATAAAGATCAATTTGAAGCTTTTTTAATGAATATGTGAACATTTTATATATGGTTGGGAATGGAAAGAATATCTTTATTGTTTTTTATATACAAGAAAAAGTTGAATGCTAGAACTACCGTTTCCCCAAAAATAAGACCCAACCAAAAATAAGGCCTAGCATGATTTTTCAGGATGTTCGTAATATAAGCCCTACCCCCAAAATAAGCCCCAGTTAAGATCGTCAGCAGACAGAGGTGTTTAGTACTGTATTTGTGAGTACATGCATCTCCTCTGCACATGCGCACGGCCTTTGGTGCATGTGCAGAGCTCGCACATTACGTCCGGGTGGGTGGGCGGAGCCTCCCACAGTCACCACTACCGGTTTGTCCAAATCAGACAAAACTGGCTGAATCCCACCTCTGGTTACATCAGTTTTCCAGTTAGCGTCTAGCAGACTTTGCAAAGCATTGTAAGAAATTAAAATGATATCCAGTAAACCAACTGCTAAGACCACCTATGCCTTTAAAATGAAATTGATCTTAGAAAGCTTATCTCTAAATGTTTTGACATTTTGATCTGAGGATAGGCAAATTATGGTACTGGTAACTATTTAAACATGTGTCCTTTTTTAAGGTTTTAAATTTAAATTTTATTATTTAAAATTTAAATCAAAATCAAACTCTTGAAAATTAGCTTATTTTATCTGCTAGTTTTATAGATTTTGTTTGGAAGGGAACAAACAAAAAATCACTTGTGTCAAATAAAACCATGTAAATGTAACTCTGCATGACCAGAAGTGTTGGCAAAATGGCTTCATATTTTTGTCTTAGATTACAGCCCTGATGAAAACTCTCACCTCTCTCCAAGCTGATTTGATTGAAGAGGAAAAATATTATTGGCACAGGAAATAGCAATTTTCCAGGCCTGATAAATTTTCCTGGCAGAAAAATCCTGATATGACCTGAAGGCTAAGAATCTATAAGGTTACAAAGTTTAATCAAGTGCAAAACATTACAGATGGAATCAATCACCAGTTTCCTTTTCTAAAATGCTTGGTTTAGAGACTTATTTACTCAATTATAACATTCTACAAGCTATTCTCTCTGAGCTTTCATGGCATTGCTAAGTTATGTGATATGTGATTCCATTGTTATGAGAAAATAAATATTTTTCATAATTATCATTCATGTTGCTGAAAAGCATGAGGTAATGAAACTCAAAGGTTATTATTCATTTTTCATAAATGTATCCTAGCAGTTGATACTGTTTTCTTCCAAGAAATCGTAACAGTTAGTTCCCAACAGGGTGTAACAAACATTTCAGAAATAAGAAATAATTACATCTGTTTGCATGATTATCATTGAAAATGTTTTCTAGGCTAACATCCAGTTTGGTGTAATTAGGTGGGAAGGATAATCTGATTTGCAATTTTAGTTTAAAATTTGACACATTAATATTTTGCCATGTAAAGGATGAATATCTATTCTAGTGCAAGATTTGTTTGCTTAGTAAATAGGGAAGATTAAAATTGAAAGCAGAAAAGGGTATGTTGTTATATAAATTATAACAAATTAAGGTTACTATTTAGTTTGTGTAAGATAAAGATTTGTTTTATATTTGTTTGTTTGTTTTAGCACTGACTTCCAAAAGGGGCATACAAAAGTAGGCCCTGATTCTCCTTGATTTTGTAACTCTCTTTTGCCTTCACTGGTGACACATCCCTCCAATATATACAAAAATATTTCCCATTGGAAAAAAAGGCAATGAAATTGGCTTTTCCATTTTCATCATCCATGTTATTTCAATGTAGTATAAAAAGTATTTCTGGTTGTTCAAGGAAGTGGGGTCAACAGAAGCCAAGTCATGCCTGACAGCAACTGATAAACTCAGGAGAGCCGTTGGCTTCTCTAAAGGGAATTAATGGATAATGCTACCCTCCCATTGTCTCCTTTGCTTCTTTTGGGACTAGCTGGTGAATAGAAGGAAATAGCTTCCAGTGACACTTATCAGATCTCATTTGTCATGTGCTTCTTGAGACATTGCTCTAGAAGAGTTGGAAATTGGTAAAATTAATTATTTACGACAACTGTAAACTGTGTGAAACTGTGAACAGTTTATTTTTATTGGTGGAACTGTATTGCTTGTGGGTTGGAATAAAGATAACTGGGTTCTCTTCTCCCAGTAAGAGACAGATGGGACTGCTCACCATTTCTTGAAAGGAAATTCTGGTAGAGTTTAGATTGCAGTGGTTTGTCACCCAAGGTGGATATAGAGATTCAGAGAAAATTCTCTTTCTGTACCTCAAATCTAGCTGGTCCCTTCATTTTCCAAGGAGTTCCAAGAGATGAAGCAACAAAAAAAATGCTTAAAATGCCAGTGAAGAATGATTAAAAACAATTAAAAACAAATAATTAAAAACAACACTGAAGATGTGTATCTGTCATGTTAGGACCTACTGTATATAAAAGCAATAGAAATGTAGCTAAATAGTTATTTTTCCATTTTATTGCATCACAAAATTCCCTCTGTGGCTCTGGCCCCTTACAGAGAAGAAAGTAACATCTAAAGCATGCTATAAGGAATATACTAGCATTTGTTCAAATCTATTTGGAGTAGGATTTTGGCTGGTCAGGTTCTATAGAAAAGTCTGAGAAAGGGATTTGTCTTAGGAAAAGTTGGAAAAGTTTTCTCTTTAGGAAAAAGGAGAAGGCATGGGGTTGTAACTATAAAAGGTTACATCCAGTTCGGGCAAACTGGTAGCGGTGGCTGCGGGAGGCTCCACCCACCTGCCCGGACGTCATCAGGTCCTGTTTTTGACACTCGGCGCATGTGCTGAAAGGCATCAAAGAGATTGATTTGGTAAATAATGAAAAGAGAAACAAAGAGAATGATATTTAGGTAGGTTTATCTGGAAGTAAATGAATTTTTTGAGATGTCTGTATAGGTGTGTGTTTCTTTGTTGGAAACATTGAACAAATAATTGATATATGAAAAGTTTTGTCCTTAGGAAAAAGGAGAAGGCATGGGGTTGTAACTATAAAAGGTCTTAGTGACAAAAACCATCTGGATCAATGCTAGTCAAATTTCAGGCTGATATATAAGATAGAATTGATCACATCAGTGGATGAATATTACTATGATTGATGATAGGGATGGGGCAGTTCTGATTTTGTCTGCTCTTAGTGGCTTTCAATATAATTAAACATGTAAAACTTCTAGACTAACTCTGGAGTTTGGGGAGTGGTGGTGAGAAAAGTACAATGTTATAGTGATTTTTCTTCTTCATCTGGCAATAGTTTCCTTGGGAGGAGATAGGAGATTAAGCTTTAGGCCTTTGCTTTGTGGGTCCACAGGGTTCAATAATCTTGCCACTCCTTTAAATATCTATGTGGATTTCTGGAAGAAGTCACATATCGGCACAGGTCAACACATTGATGATACTTAGCTTTACATTTTGACCAAAGGTTGACTGGGTAATATTGTAGGTGATCTATCCCAGTGACTGGAGGCGGTAAGAATATAGATGAGGAGGAACAGGATTAAACAAAACCTTAGCAAAATCAAATGATTTTGGCTACCTTTCATTTCCAGAGAATTATCATTCTTTAGTGAAATTGCAGTACCCCATATGGAACTTTTATATACTTCAGGGTTCTCCTGGACTCTGACCTCCTGTTCAATGAACAAATGGCAGCCATTGCAAGAAGCTATGTGCAGTTCCATGTGTTCCAATTTTGAGTTTTTCTGAATTAGAAAGACCACTCACACTTGAATCAATTCTTGTTTGGACTAAGCATAGACAGTCACATAGCCACTCATACTTGAATCAATTCTTGTTTGGACTAAGTGTATAAAGAAGTATCAAAACATACTGCATTGCTGCTGCCTCTTCCTTCCGCTGTTTACAATTGTCTATCTATTTACATTACAGCTATGTGCCAGAAAGAAAGATACCATCCCAATTATCTGTATTCTTACTTAAATTTCAGGATCCTATAACAGAAAATAACAGTGTTCCATGAGATATAAGGTATGAAATATGGCCATTTGTTTGTCCAATTCAGTAGGAAATTGCACTAATACTAAAAAACCTTCCTCTCAGGAGAACAGCCAATATTCCTTTTAACCAGACTGTCTTTCAGATTCTTCTGAGCAATAAATATTTGACTTGGTACTCTTGGGCATTTTCCCAATTTGGATGAAAATATTACACTTGGAATTACATTACATTATACACATTTCATTAGAACTGCATGATGAAGAGAACACAATACTTTGGCTAATAATATTAGGATTGAGTCATTTATTGCTATATTACATATGATTTATTTGTTATATAAAATTAATAACAAAATATTGGTACTAGCCACCCACAATAGAATTAAAAACATGTGTTTTTTCTTGTTAACAGAAATAGCTAAACAAAAAAAATTCTGTTGGATGAATGTTAATAGTTGCAAAGAAGAGGTAATGTTTTTGACCAGAACTTTTTTTTCTGAATAAAATGTCTGTTAGATGTGGAATAGTAAATCCAATTAATATGTCCAAGATTCTGACAAGATTCCCATATTCATACTTTTAATATGGTAAAGTCTGATGAGATTATTTCCCCAATTATATATATATTCCTCCCTTCCTCCCTCCAATTGTCATCAATTTACCTTCTTAAAATAATAATTTTAGATAAATCTTCTTCTTCTTCCTAGCATATTCCCACAAGTGTGGAGTTAGCTGCGTTTCCAAGGTGCAGGCATGCAGCTTGCATATCTTTTTTGATGGTATCTTTCCATCTCTGTTTTGGACTCCTGCAAGGTCACTGGCCATTGACTTCTAGTTGGTAGGCAGTCTTGGCAACAGTGGAAGGCGTTGCTCTCAGGACTTGTTCACACCAGCGCAGCTGGCAATGAGCCGCCACTTTCCTCTAAGTCCCATCTGGAAAGCACTGCAGCAGAGAGAAGCAGCCAGGTTGAATGCTCTTTCTCTCTGCTGTAGGCCCGCAGTGCTTTCCGGATGGGACTTACAGGACCCAAAGCAGCGGCTCACAACTGCTAAATTTTGCTGTGCTACACAAGACACCTCTCAGTAAGAGCAGCAGCGGAGATAAATAGCTGCCAACCTGGAGAGCAAATGGAGCATCCAAGACTCACCCAACACCAGAAGGACCAGAAGAAGCGGTTGCAAGAACTGAAAGATGCTGGAGATTCAATCCGGCTGCTTCTCTGAACTTTCTGGATGGGACTTCTTACAGGTAAGAACCAAATGGCTTTGCCCCCCCCCCCCCCGCGTCCACGCCCTCCTGTACCTGGGGGCTGTAGTTTGAGGCCAGAGGGTGGCCTACGGGTGGCCTGCGGGCGGAGGCCCTGGGGAAGGCCAGAGCCAGGAACTGGTTCATCCCCCAGGCCCCAACCCAAGGCAAAGGGTGAGTGGGCAGCATACAGGCAGAAGGATGGTGAGAGCCAGGCCCAAAAGGCGGATGAGCCTTGCCATGTCCACCCCAAGGCAGCCCTTTTTCTGAGCACCTTACCTTCGCGGACAGCCATGGTGAGCAGAGTGGGCGAGGCATGGAGATCAGCTGGGCCACATGGCTGGCATGGTTGGCTATGTGGCCAACATGGTGGGCCATGTGGCTGGCATTGTGGGGTCGCGGCAAAGGCAGGCAAGTGGATAAGGCACAGAGATCAACTGGGCCATGGGGCCAACATGGTAGGCTGTGGTGAATGCAGCCAAGCAGGCGAGGCATGAAGATCAGCTGGGGCGCGTGGTCTGGCTGAGCGAGCCAGAGAGTAGCTGGGCACGGGTATGACTCTAGCCAGCAGCCAAGGCAGGCGAGATGGGATAGGACAGGGTGGGGCAGCCAGTGGTGGGATTTGCCAGTTCACTGAACTGTGCAGAATAGTAACAACTGGTTCGCCTGAACCAGTTCAAACTGGCAGCAGCCCACCTCTGGATGGTTGTCTTGTAAATCTTAGATTTAAGACGGGTTGGAATTCATCTGTCACGTAGCACACCAGTGAGTTCTCACCAGCACATCTGCAATCTGCATTCACCCTTGCTTGCATCTCACCATTGATGTCGCCATTGCCTTGGAGGTGGGATCCCAGATACCAAAAAATGTCCACCTTTTTTAGGTTTTCTCCATTGATTTGAAGCATTCCAATATATATAATTTTAGATAAATAGTGAGAAGAAATTACAACAAAAGATGTAAATTCAGGTGTTGCTCTTCTGAGGACGGCACTATAGGAATGTGTTACAAAAATAATGATGGAAATAATGAAAAAACAATTGGACCCTCAATTTTAAAAACTGTTTCAAAACAGCTTTTTAAAAAAAAAAAAAAAAAAAGAAGTTAAAAAGAAGGAGAATTTCTTTCCTCAATCTTCTGATCCCTGAATTGGTTCCCTAAGCATTTATTTTTACTATTGTCCCTAAACATCTGAGTATGGAAAATCAAGTCAGTCACATAAAGCAACAGCAGGAAACTGAGGGTGGAGGGTTGCAAAGAACATTCTTGGTGGCTGTTGCTGCAATTGGCAATTAATCATCATTCCATTTCCTTTTGGAAAGTATGCTTTCTGTTTGAGAGCCAGCAGAAATGCCTGCAGTCATAACACCTCAAGCCTCAAATATAATAAGATCATCTTGCTAGGCAGAGTCTAACGAGGTTCATGCAGTATTTGGTTTTCTGATTTCCAGGTTTGTTGGCATAAGCAAAACAAGCTGACCTTAACATTAGAATGTGTTGCTAGCATCCCCTTCCCTATAGCCACTGGGTTCATCTGCCAAACCTTCAGAAACATTTTTGTATTTGCTGTATCACTACAATGCACCCTATACCCCATGAGTAAACCCGATGCCCTACTGACCTATTGAAAAATTCAGTATTCTAGCAGCACTGCAATATTGCTTCAAAGTTGTGTTTCATTCGTTCAGTGCTGGGTTAATTTATTTGTTTGTTTTCTTTTGTTCTGCAGTAAGGAAACAAAAATGTCACTCAGTTGAAACATGGTGAAATGCCATGGCACTTGAATGAATGGGAAGAGCTGTTCTATTTTTTAAAAACATGATGAAATTATAGCTGGTGAACTTTGCTTTCAGTAAAGAATCAGAGAGCCAAATGAATCAAGAGATTTTTCCTGTGAGAAATTTACAGCTCTAGTATTAACAGTAATATTCCCCCCTGCACTGTAGCTGGGCTAGAAGTTAATTTACTCAGTTGCAGAATTAATATGCATAGGTAGGGTTGAATAACCAAGAGCCCTTCTCTTTAGCAAAGAATGCTACCTGTATGGCTGATAATGATAGAATCATTAAATAAAAAAAATATGATCTATTCATAGGTCATTAGTTCTAGCTAAAGAATTAAATGATTAACTATTAATTAACTAATAGTTAATTATTCAGTGAACCAAGGAAACCTAGGCAAATCCATGTGTCCTAATGATATATTCTTTTCCATCCTTACAGTTGCTTCTTAAAAATTACTTCAATAAGATAGAAATCCATTGAGCCATTTTCTATGTCCAAACTTCTGAGGCTGCTTGTTTAGTGCCCTAAAAGAGGAGAAAATCAGGCATTCTCATTCATTTATGTGAAACAACCAATCATAAATAATCTGAACCAGCCCTATCATTCAAGTGAGAGAAGATAGTGGTATATCAGTACATGTGGCCATTGCCATTTGTTACAAAACAAACTCATGTTTACCTATCTATCTATTCACTTACCCATGCCTTAAGAGTTTCACCTGTAAATTATGCAATTCAATCACTTAATCTGGAGCTGGTACAGAATGCAACTAACAGAAATGCTAAATGGGATTATTGGGAACTATTCCTAAAAGCACTGAACTGTTTTCTTACATGTTATTCCTAAAAACACTGAACTGGTTTCTTACATGTTATAAGACCCAGTTCAAAGAATTAATCAATCTGCCTTCTGGAGAAATGCAAATTAATAGTAAATATTGGTATTTTTAAAATAACATTTTGTAAAGTAATGTTGGCCAAGGACTAATGTACTGTTATTGTTTAGATACCTACTGTGTGATAGCTGTTAATTATTATATATGAGCTTTTTTTTCTATTTTTTAAATTATTATTTTGATTCACATAAAATGGTCTTTCTTTCAGGAAAAAACAGAAAGCCAGCAATGCATATTAACCTATTATTACTGCCAGGAAAGCATCCTTCCATAGCACCAGCAGTTTTTATTTTTTTCAAAATGTCTAAATTATGCAAGGTGTTAGACTATGATAAAAGCTGTCTTCTATTACATTGATACATATGTAACCATTGCTTCCTAGGAAAATGTTATTTTTAACCAAGAAAAATATCTTCTCACTATGAAAACAGTGGTTTGTTATTTATAAAAATAATTCACTACCCTTTTGTTAAAAGCATACTAATTAAAGAAACTGACAGTTTCTGTCATTTCCATGTAAGAACTCAGGAGTATAAACAAATCCAACGCCATGTGTTAGTTATGGAACCATGTAGACACTGACCTTCATCAAGGACCTGAAATGTAGATGTACGGCTACATTTAGGAAATATGTACTGTCATCTGTTTATCCAAGAGCAGTTCATTCTTGTAGCCTTGCAGTCTATTTTTGAAAGGACCTATTAAAACACAGCTTGTATCAGCTATGCTTGATATCATTATCTACAAATTAAGCTCTTTGACAAGATATTGCTGTAGCCATGTTTTCTGCGGCCAAGGAAAGCAACAGCACAGTAATATCTGTTTGTTGATACAATGTACATTCCCCGTTCTAATATATATCCTGACCTATTCATTTCTGCTTATGATAGTGGGGATAGAGTTTAGAATTACAATAATAATCCTGAAATATTTCAGAACAACAATCTTGAAATATTTCAGAAATTGAGTAGGTGTACTAAAACAAAATATTGCCATTTATCACTGGTCCATAACTGGAGTGCTGTTGTTGAGAATAAGGATTTCACTGTGTCCAGTTTTAGATTGTCTTTCTGAAATATTCTTTCATTTTTTGAAAGTACTCAAGTCTGAATCTAGCTATGGTCCCTAGGAAGATTTATAGTTGAATTATACATGAAAGTTTTGGGGATGTTGGAGAGTAAGAAACAGACCTGTTTTCATTTTCTTTTTGTGCTGAATATTTGTGCAGAAGGAGAATGGCATACATTCCTCTGGTTCTAATTTCCCTCTGAGTATTATTACTATAAATTGAAAATCTTCTCCTTCCTTTTACTTTCATTTCTCTAAAGTAACCTAATCTAATTCTACAGGTCAGGAATAGGGAGCAGTAGCGTCCCATTAAAATTCATCATTCATTGATATAGGGGATGCTAACTTGCTTAATGTTATTCCATGGGTATCCATTAATTTCATAAATGGTATATACTGGATATTTATTTTATTTTATTTTATTTTATTTTATTATTTTATTTTTATACCGCCCTTCTCCTGTGGGACTCAGGGCAGTGTACAGCAGAGATAAAACATAGCATATAAAATTTAAAAACAGTTTAAAAAACAATTAAATAATTTTGGCCCCAAATTTAAAACAACCCAATTAAAACTGAATTCAATTAAAACTAAGAGGATGTGATCAAGCCAGCCCGGCTAGATGGAATAAGTGTGTTTTCAGGGCCCGACGAAAAGTCCGGAGGTCTGATATTGTGCGTATCTCAGGGGGTAGGTCATTCCAGAGGGCAGGTGCTGCCACAGAGAAGGCTCTCCCCATGGGGGTCGCCAGCCGGCACTGTCTGGCCGACGGCACCCTGAGGAGGCCCTCTCTGTGCGAGCAAACCGGTTGGTGGGAGGCTATTGGCGGCAGAAGGTGGTTTCGCAGATACCCCGGCCCTAAGCCATGGAGCGCTTTAAAGGTGGTCACCAACACCTTGAAACGCACCCGGAAGACCACAGGAAGCCAGTGCAGTTTGCGCAGGAGAGGTGTCATATGTGAGCGCCCCGTCACTCCCATAATCCCCCGCACATATAGTATGTGACAGAATAATATTAGCTGAACAAAATGCAACAAGTATTCTTGAGCTATGGAATCTTATCTAAATCTTAGTTAAATTTTTGAGTGCAGAATACCACAGTCCTAAACACATTTAATAACATGTTAAGGAAATTTCTTAAACTGAAATAGCAGCTTCCATTCTGCAAGTAACTTAAGAATAATTTTTGCAATAGTGAAAGTTTATACAACATTGGTAGATGTTCCTGAGTTCTGAAAAGCTATATGAAGGTGGTTATTTTTCCTTTCTTGCCTTCAGGTAAACATAAAGAATAGGGCTAGAAGACCAGTACCAAACCATTTGTACTTCCCACTCTTCACACTTATAAAGGTTTTCAAAAATAACTTTGTATAAAATCATGAATACCATTTTCATAGGTTACTCTCTTTTTTTTATTAATAACTTTTCATTCTAGGAAAAGAGAAATGGCCTCAATTGACAGAAGAAAGAGTCAACAAGGGGATAGATAGAAAGAAAGGTGTATTACACAGAACTTGCCTATAACACTGTTGCCTTCATATGTGTTGAAGAATGCTACCACATTGCTAGATCTTAAGAAAAATGGTCTTTGCTGTCTTTCAGGTACAGAATAAGAATTTTTAAAGAAACCTGGTTTATTTCCTCATTACATGAATAAGTAACTTTTTTCCCTCATATGGAACACTTGGAAAAAGCTAAACAAAATTTAGACTTCAGTGTAAAAATATTCTAATGCAAGATACCATTGCAGAAATCAATACAACTTCCCCTCTCTCACAAACTTTAGATCTTTAATCACTCTATTCAATTCTGTAACTTATCCATGAGAAATCTAAATAATCGTTATATTAACTATTTATGTGATAAATGGAATAACAGAATTGTTTGTTTTGGTCTTTCAAATGTCAGTGTCAGGCTACTTTTATATTAACCAACCTTAAAATTGTGATAAATGACATATAATGAGGCAATACGAATAGATTACACATTCTTAGTTGCTGGGGTATATAGTTCAGAAAGTTTAATGACATTCACAGGGTTGTTAATATGATTCCTTATTACAAACCATCAAGATTCACACACACACAAATCTATTCTCAGGTCAAGAGTTTTAGAGGCTTTGAGTCTTGAGTATAACTACAAGCTTTATGTACAATTTGAAAAGGGAAATCTAATTGTGAATAGCAATAGTGAGAACTGATACATATTCTCTGTTGACATTTGGATTTTTTTTTTTAGAAGCAAGACCAGAAAGAACATTTAACTTCATAGAGTGCCTTAAGATGTAATATTTTTAAAGTAGTGCCATTTTTCTGTAAGATTTTATTGAGAAACAAATGAATTAAAGGGTTTACTCTTTCTTTAATTTAGAAAAACAGTATGATTAATTAATTAAGTATGATTAAGACTTTTGAAAGTCTTACTCAAATACCAAGTGCATTGTTATATGGAAGCAAGTGACATGCAGTGGGAATGGATTATGTAAGAAGTTACTGCTGATCAAATTTCTGGTAAAACAAGAAAATATATGGTTAAGGATGAATGCTTGCTAGATGAGTCTGGATTAAGCCTATATGTAAATGACAGGTATGAAAGAAATACATTTAGGTGGTTTGTTAAGAGTGAAGATTGAATCTCAGAACATTCAGAAAGAAGAGTGAATGATCAAGAGGAAAACAAAGACTGAAAAAGTAAATGTGAAGAAGGTGATCAAAACTTCAAAAATAAAGATAAGAAGTTTAAAAACCAAGGTGCAATATCTGGTTCTGTGTAGAAGCAAAGATAGTTTGCAAGGTAGAAAGAGATATAGTGGATAGTATACATATAAACTAGATTTAGCCATATCTCAAATCAAATTTTTGTTACGGTCATAGACCAGCGTAAACTGGTATAGCTTTTTTCCTCTTATCTTCTGTCTTTCATTTTAATGATTTATGATATTTTATTCCATTCCATTCCAAATTTTACATAATAAAAGTTTACCTCATGAAGATGTAGCATTATATATTTTTTTGTTACTGAATATATTAAGGAAATAGATATTTGATTGGTAGCCTTTATCTTCCAAAACATTCAAACTGACTTTATATGGGTAGTTTGCATATAAAAACTACCATCAGGTTCTGGTAAGCAAAGAACTTTGAATTCAATGCCAAACTAAACTTGGCTTCATATTCCTAAACAAAAAGCAATTGCTGAACTGAGTGTACACATACAAAAGGAAAATAAGAGATAAACACAGAGATGGTTACACTGACATTAGGAGTAATGCCAGGACATGCTTTCTGGTCTGGTTGCTTCTGATTTCTATACTTACTGATGCTACTTCCAAAGTGTCTTCTTCCACTTTGCTCTAGAAAAACAAGCTGAATGAATCAATTGCTATATTGTTATTCAATAATTAGAATGCCAAATGTGTAAATAATATCTCTAGACTATTTGTTGTTATATGAGAGGGGGTATAAAATTGTTTTCTTCTATAAAATTGTTTTATAGACAATATTATTCCTCTATAAAATTGTTTTATTTTCTTATTTGGACATAAATTAGTTATATCAAATTAATAACATAATAGAAAAAGGTAATCAAAGCTGTTATTTATTTTATTTTTACATAGTAAAATTGAAATCTAAAGAAAAAGATGAAAGAAGGAAGGAAGGAAGGAAGGAAGGAAGGAAGGAAGGAAGGAAGGAAGGAAGGAAGGAAGGAAGGAAAACATGGAAGAAAAAGAAAGAAAGACATGAAAGTTAACAAATACAGGTAGTCCTTGAGTTATAACCACAATTGAACCCAAAATTTATGTTGCTAAGTGTAACATTTGTTAAGTGAATTTGTCCCATTTTATGACTTTTCTTGACATATTTGTTAAGTGAATCACTGCAGTTGTTAAATTAATAACACTGTTGTTAAGTGAATCTTTTTTCCCTATTGACTTTGCTTGTTAGAAGGTCACAAAAGGTGATCACATGACCCCAGGACATGTAAATGTGAATCAGTTGTCAAGCATCCGAATGTAAATCACATGACCATGGGGATGCTGCAATGATCATAAATATAAAAAATGGTCATAAGTCACTTTTTTCAGTGTCTTTGTAAGTTTGAAAGGTCACTAAGTGAACTGTTATAAGTTGAGGACTACTTCCATTAACAAATCTTCTTTGTCTCCATTTATCTATTTCAGAAATCCCTTCAGTACCTTAATTCTGAACATTTTCAGTCATTAAATCCATAAATCATCATTTCACTTTTTTCTCACTTTAACAAAAAGACCATAAAAGGTTTCCAGTCTTTTAGAAAGGACAAGGTTTTTTGTTTTTGTTTTTTTTGTTTTTTAAAAAAGACAAGCTGTCAGGCGTGCCTCCATTCAAAACTCAAGAAAGGAAAACCCTAACTCTATGTTTGTAGAGAAAGGTACTTTTACTGAATTTGAACTGATAGCAATGAAAGAAAAGCAAGATCTGATGCTAAAAGCGTGAAAATTACATATTGAAAGTATTTCCAAATTCCTCCCCACAAGGACCCTGGCTGAATGTCCAATCCCCAGTCCCCCGTGGTGTCATGTGGGATGCATCTTCAGGTAGTTCCATCCCTCTGGTATGCTGGGATGGTTGACCTTGACTGGCTATAAACAAGTCCATTCAGCTGCACAGTAAACGATGAGAGCATACTCCCTTTTCCTCCCTTTTCGGTCACACAGCGAGACATCTCCACCAGATTGCTTTCCCACCCAAATACCTAAGATCCCCCTCCCCTGTTACTATGGCAGCTGATAGCAAGCAAATATCATAGAGGCTGACACAAGCTCTTTATTTTCTGAGTAGAATAATTTACTCAGAAGGCCAAATGATAATAAGCATCCAAGAATGAATCCATATTCTTTTTTGTTGATGTCCTTCTAACTCCCCATTTTCTCCTTTTTCTCTTTTACTTTATGACCCCCTTCATGTGATGGACTGACTGCCTCTTTCCCCATTTTTCCAAGGATAGAAACAAATTGCTATTGTAAACATTTTCTATTTATTACTTGCAAAAGAGTTTTGGAAAGAAATCAGATCAGCGACTGAATGAAATTAAGCCAAGGTTGAGGTTGTCATCCTATGGTACACTATGGAAAACAAAATGAATCAAACTCTATTCCACTGTTGCCAATTTCAGAAATGTGGTTGACATTAATCAACCACAATTTACCAAAAGATATGGAGATTCTATCAGATGTTCTGTTAACAAGAAAAAAGAAAAAAGAGGCAGCCTGATGTAGAGAGAGAAAGTCTTTCATATGGCTAAACAGTGCTAAGGTTGCAGATCAGTGTGTGCTCTAGATTCTGGTTTTATTTATTTAATTGTAAATATTTAATCAGGATATTATTGATTAAATATTTTCTCCCTTATTAATCATTCTTTTTGAATGGTTTTTAAAGAAAACATATTGGCCCCATTATGAAAAATACTGCTACAAATCACTTTAAGAAATGTATACTCAATAGTTACTATTAACAATTTTCATTCTTGAAAAAAATATGGGTTAGCAGCTGAGTTTTATAGTGTGATCCCATGTCTACCTTTTCAGAAATAAGTAAATCTCATTGTAACCACTGAAACACATCCCATCCGCCCACCCCGTTGTACTTCATTCTTGTGTTTGGGTTTATGCATAGTTTACTCCATTTTGCTTTCAGAGAACCCTAATGGAAGACCTGCGTCTGTGGAACCTATTATATTCTGCAACTTTTTTATTGCTTCGTAGGACAGTCAGCACTGCACATATCACTGTATCTGCATATATAGTCGACATTGCATGTTTTTATTTATTTGTCATGTTATGTATTTATCTATGGCTACCATGTAAGCACTGAAAAGGAAGGTTTTTATTTTTCCCTAAATGCCCCTTAACAGACATCATAAGAGACTGTGAAGTTCAAACTTCCATGAACTTGATATAAATACTGGAAGCAAATCAGTAGCAACTGGGCAAATATCCCAGTTTCATATCAAGATCAGTTTCATATCAAATATCAAGAGATTTCTTGGTTCATGGTATGTATGTGCACGTTAAAGTGCTTTGGATGCTTTCATTTTAATCAGTAGCTGAGATTCCTTGTGTAATTTTATTTAATAAACTTTCTACAAACAGTCGCAAAGCTATGAATTCAATAGATACTCAGGAAATATTTAATGAAAAGAAGGACTTGGGGTGACATGATAGAAGTCTTCCAATATCTCAGGGGCTGCCACAAAGAAGAGGGAGTCAAGCTATTCTTCTTGTCCTGCACCTGAGGGCAGAACAAGAAGCATTGGGTGGAAACTAATGAAGGAGAGAAGCAACTTAGAACTAAGGAGAAATTTCCTGACAATTAGAACAATTAATCAGTGGAATAACTTGCCTCCAGAAGTTGTGAATGCGCCAACACTGGAAGTTTTTAAGAAGATGTTGGATAACCATTTGTCTGAAGTGGTGTAGGGTTTCCTGCCTAGACAGGGGGTTGGACTAGAAGACCTCCAAGGTCCCTTCCAACTCTGTTATTCTATTTCTACTCTCTGTCTAAATAGCATGCACATACATGAACAGAGGTGTCCAGACCAGTATAGTCAAGAAAATCAAAATGGCAGACATAATGTTGCAACAAATCTCTGCCTCTTTTTTATGTGCATTGAGTATGCAAATGTGGACACACAACAAAGGTAGAAAATGGGTAGGGCTTTAATCACACTGTTGTGACTGCCATTTGGACATTTGTTTTCTTTCCTGTGGATATCCCATAATAAGTACTCATAAATTATCCTTTATTTGGTTGAAATTTTATTGGCTAACTTTGAGTTAATCCAAATTTCATGATTTAAATGATTATGATTCGAGATTTTGTAGTTCTAATACAAATTCATTTTCACAATAATGTATGCAAACAATCTAACAAAGGTGATGCAATATATATGGATTTAGTTAATCCTTTACTCAGAATTATAGTCCTAGTCTTTTGGAAAAGGAAATAAATGTCCATTGATATTTAATATGAAAATAGTTCTTTTTACTCATTTTTTTTAATTGCAGAAGAGTTTTTCACGAACATAGACAGTCAGTTAGATAGTCAGATGCCATTTTCCAATTTTAATTTGCAAACTTGCTGCAAACATGCAAAATCATCCGATTGATTACATGATTTTATTATTTATGAATGCATGCATTTTACAATTTGTGATTTTGCTGCTGGTTTTTGCTTCTGTTATATAACTTCTTACCTCCTTTATGCATACATTGCTGTCAGATGCCTTTCTGCAATTAAAGAAAAGTTTGAATATAATAAAAAATACCTGTATATCTAAATACATATATTTTCCTAGAGCTTGCTGCTGAGAAGATATGTGCAAATAAAACTGTGAAGAAGGAGGAATATTTCAGCCTAATTTCACTGTTGACATTTATTCTTCTTGCTTCTGAGGTACAGAATCAGTAATAAACAGAACAGAAGACCCTCTAAAAAATAAACCCACATAGTCATGAACAGAACTATTATATTCTCTGCAGTTTTTTTTTTTTAGACAGAATCTTCAGCAATAAATGGTGTAAGAAAAGCATTAACATACAAAGGCTGGCTTTCAGCAGGTTTTCTAACTGCTTATAATGTCTATGGTTCTTGAACTCAGAAAAATCAGGTCATAAGATAAATGTACAGCTTAAAAACACTATTTAATCCCTTGCCTTTATATACATACAACATTCCTTCCATGAGAGAAAGAAAATAGCTAGAATGTACTTTTCTTAATCCACATTCTTCACCACCAATGTTTTTCCTAAGAAATGGGATTTTTTAATAATGTAGTTTACAAGAATTTACAAAAGACAGCCAAGGCTTTCATAACAGGATAATGAAAGACTCTATGCTTCTATAACATTCAGGGGGGAAATGAATTGCTTTTAAATGAGGAATATTAAGAGCAGTAAATTCTTAGTGTAGTAAGAATGCATTTATACAAGTTGGAAAGCTAATGTTCCAATGTTTGTACTAAAATAGAAACATAAGCTTAATAGACATGTTCATGACTAAATGCATTTAATTTTTTTAAAAATTACTACTGAAGCTTTGAAATTTAGCATCCACTAGTTAAATATGTACCTAGACTCTGTATTTGAGAAGACTAACTTGAAGCATATGTTTATGGGCTTTTCTGCATTTTTTGTATATAAAGGGAGCATGTTAACGACTTTTTAGTTTATAGAAAATATGTTACCGCTTTAAGAACTTCTGGTGCCAAAAAGCTTTATTTGTTAATATTTCTTCTGAGTTTCTCTCAATGGATTTTTTTTAAAAAAATTGATTTATATGCCGCCCTTCTCCGGAGACTCAGGGCGGCTTACAATGTGTTAAGCAATAGCCTTCATACTTTTGTATATTTATACAAAGTCAGCTTATTGCCCCCACAAACTGGGTCCTCAATTTACCTACCTTAGAAAGGATGGAAGGCTGAGTCAACCTTGAGCCTGGTGAGATTTGAACTTGCAGTAATTGCAGACAGCTGGTGTTAATCACAATGCTATCAGTCTGCTGAGCCACCAGGCCCTTGGATATACTTGTTATTTGAAAGAGGGGTTAAAAAGAAACAATAACTATTATCTATTGTTATCCTAACATGCCAACAGCCAGCATTGACCTTCAGGGTTTAGTTAACTGTTTGAGAAAATTGCAACAGACATATACGGTCCCAAGTCTGGATACAAGATTTCAGTACCACTCTTCCCATTTTTCTCACCAACATGAACTCAAGTGAGATGAGAAAGTGTGTGGAAAAAACCTACAAACCAGGGATTCGACACTTTTGTCATACATATAGATAGTCCTTGATTTATAACCCTTCATTCAACGGCAAATCAAATTTACAATATTACTGAAAAAAGTGCACTTACAACTGGTGTTTGCCCTTACACCCATCGCAGTATCCCCACAATCACATGATCAAAATTCAGTTTGGCAACTGGCATACATTTATGATGGTTGCAGCACCCTGCGATCATCTGAACGCCATTTGTGACCTTCCCAGCTTGCTTCTGACAAGAAAAGTCAATGGGGGAAGCCAGATTTGTTTAACAACCACATGAGTCACTTAATAACTGCTTGATTCAGTTAACAAATCTGGCCAAAAAAAAAATCATAAAATTAGGTATGAGTCACTTAATAATTGCTTTGGTTATCTATTCAAATTCTGGTTCAAATTATAATAGTAAAAGTAGTTGTAATTCAAGGACTACTTGTAATCAATTATAGTTGTTTAAACCACCTATAGCTTACAAAAATATGCAGGCTGTTGGAATACTTACGCCACAAAGACAAATATATAATGAACTAGTAAACCCTGAGCAAAAAAACTCAGATAATGGGCTTGTGGGACTTTGTTTGCCCCTCCTCCCAACTTTATGTATCACCTCTCTGGAAGGGTACAATCCGGGGGTGGGTTCTAAAGTTTTTTACTACCGGTTCTGTGGGCGTAGCTTATTTTGTGGGCCTGGTTTGATGGTCATGTGACAATTTTTTAGGATTTTTTTAAAATTTGATTTATATGCCGCCCTTCTCCGGAGACTCAGGGCGGCTTACAATGCGTTAAGCAATAGCCTTCATACTTTTGTATATTTATACAAAGTCAGCTTATTGCCCCCACAAACTGGGTCCTCAATTTACCTACCTTAGAAAGAATGGAAGGCTGAGTCAACCTTGAGCCTGGTGATATTTGAACTTACAGTAATTGAAGACAGCTGGTGTTAATCACAATGCTTTTAGTCTGCTGAGCCACCAGGCCCACAGGATTTAGCAGAGGTACTGGTCTACAAGGCTTTTAACTGCTTATATAGCTGTACTGGTCTACCCATTTGTTTTTCGAGCGCACTGGTCTACCACCACACTGCCTTTTAACACTGATCAGCTGTAGGGCGGCCCTTTGAAGCCCGGTGGCAAGAGTTTAAACAGTTTTTTTCCTTCCAGCCAATCAGCTGGGACTCAGGAGGCAATGAAAAATTGGGGGCGGGGCCAAATAAAAGGTAAGAATAACACGGGGGGATGGGAGGGCCCAGCTCCCGAACAAAGACAACTGGTTCGGTGACATCATATCGTCACCGCTACTGGCTCGGCCGAACTGGGCCGAACCAGGAGGAACTCACCACTGGTACAATCTAAATTCATCAGAGCTGCTCTCGATGTATTATGGAATCTGTGTCTCAAACTCACATTTAGAACTGGAGATGGGTATGATAAATATCCAGAGTGTATCTAGCTTCTATGAATCTTTGGTTAAAGCTTAATGCCTTTTCCCAAAGCTTAGCACCATGAATCCTTCAGGACAACTTTCAATCCCCTTGGATCAAGGCTGTTGAATTTCATCTTTCAAATTTAGACAATTCACCCTCTGCAGTTCTTAAGACAGAATATGACCAGGTGAAACAAACCCTGAAACAAAGGATAAAGGGTACAGAGAGGCAAACAGATCTAAGAAAGTTTCGATCTTCCTATCATTAGTACATAATAGCTACCTTACACAGCTAGAAACTCCTAGCCATCAGAAAACTTTTTATCTTGCTTGATACTATGCTCTGCAGTAGTAGATGGTAAATGTAAAAAAAGAAAACTTCATTGACTGAAAGGCTTTGTCCCTCTGATTCTAGAGAGACATAAACCCATATGTCCTCCTTCATTGCTCATTTTTTGGAGACATCCAAATTAGATTCGTACTGCCTCTTAGTAGATATTCTGTTTGTCCAGATTTGGCCTATGCCCAGATGCTGCTTATAAATGAAATACCTCTTGTTACAGTGCATATAGCTAGGTTTTGTACAACAGCAAAGAAGATGCGTTGAACTCTGCACTCTGCGATCCCAGACTGCATTCCCTGTAACTATATAGGTATTGTCACTTCACTGATATTAATAGATACTTTTACTTTGTTGCAATTTTAGATAGTCTTAATATAATTTTAGAGTTTACATTATAATTTAATATAGGTTATATCCTGGATTTCATAAATTTTATGCTAGTTAGGTTATTTTACAAATGTATTTTGCTCTGTTTTAATATTTATTTGTTTGTTTTCTGTACTAGTCCTTGACCATAATAAATTGAATTGAATTGAATTGATTGAATATTTTTACAATTATTTATATTCCAAAACATTTAAAAAAAATTTTTTTTGAATGATTTTGAACTGTATTTTACATAAGTTTGACTCCACTGGATTTAGAACCTGTGATTTCATATTGTTTGTAGCAGGAATTTGCAATGTTTCAAGATTTTAATACTTTATTATTTAAACAGAAGTAAATCTAGCTCAAATATATATTTACATTGTACTATTTTAGCTATGACTAAATGGTAATTTGATACAGTTTTTGTTCAAAATATTGTTTCCATTTATCTATCAGATTCCATTATATTTTTAAAAAATCAAGTCTTTCCATGGATTTATATTATTGGATTATTTAATCTTTGTGTATTTGGAGGCAAACATTTATCAGTTTGAATTTACTGAATTCCCACCCACTTTCTCTAAGAAAGTGCCTGATATTTCAAGAACTTTCCATCAGGAAAGCACTGCCAAGGCTACATGACATTCATGATCTCTTTGTCTTTGGCCAAGCAAGCAGTAATAGCTAATCACTGTTTAAGAGATATGTTAAGGCTGTTGTAACTTGGCACTGAGTTTTGTAATGGAAAGTTGTATTTTTTAACTTTTCTAATCTAATCCGAAAGATATAATATACATTCTTTTTGTGTAAATGTAGCTGCATATTCCTTGCCTATCCAAGTCTTTAGAGTATTAGTCACATTTTCTCTATGTGAAAGATCCAAAATGATTGTTGTTATTCTTCTTGTTGTTGTCTAGCACAGTTGATAACTGAACATAATAATTCTGTTGAACAGAATTTTTTTCTAGGTTATATAGAAAATCAGATTGTGATAAGGTATACATGGTTTTTATATAGAGGATTTTTTTTAAAAAAAAATGAACATCAGAGGAACATCAATTTATATCAACAGCCATAGACACTTTATACATAATGAAGCATCTTTTTGTCAGGAAAGTATTTTCTCCAGCTCTGCTTTCCAAACATTTTAGTCCCTGATACATACTATGCAATATGTACTTTGCAGGTTATGTAGAATGTATTTTGATGCAAAAATAATTTAAGCAGAAAACAATATTAGCTCAGCGGAGGCAGTCTCTCTTTTTTTTCTGCTTCAAAGTGTACATCCAAAAAGCTCCCAAGTCCTTTAATCAAGGTTGCAAAATTGCAAAAAAATCAAAACCTTCCATTCCATTCCAGATATGTTGCCAAATATGCTTCAAATGAGAAATGAATTCATGGATGGTCTTCTTTCTAATTTTGAAAAATCATTCAAAGGAGAAGCGAAATTGACCAAAATTCTTCTTGATGAAGTATGTGCTCTTGCACTTATTTAGTTTGAGATGACCAAATGATAGATCTGTGTATGAACACTAACTTCTTTCAGTGTACTGTCAGTGCTCGGCTGCTTTTTTAGGTTTCCATGGTTCAGTTAAGCTAAAGTGCTACTGCCACTGCTAAAGATGAGCCTTGGCTTTGAGAAATTGTTGAAAAAGTTCTTTCTGCCCTGGAGAATTCTAAAAAAGTCATAAACCAAACATGGTGGAAATTTTTGGAAGATTACTTGTTCTGATCCAGCTGAATCTCAACTACTGTCGTGTTTTTATCTGTGTCTCAAATAGCATCTATAGAACATATTACATATATGAAGGACTTTTTATGCTCCACATACATACAAAAATGATTTTCCATGCTTACAAAACAGTTTTTAAGGCCGTATGGGAAGAGGACCAGGAGAAGGAGAAAGTATTATCTCCCAATACTTTCTTAATACTTTTAATGACAGAAGACATTCCATTGGCAAGTAGCGTTAATTGAATGGAATGTACGCCTTCTTAAAGAATTACATACATAAGCAAATTCTAATAAAAGAACTATAGTAAACTATCTATTTGGTACTAAACATTGACTAATGCACAGTAAAACAAACTTTTTTGCATTTACAACATTTTTGTAGTTCTATAGTATCCCTTGGACTTTAGCCTTGAACTTAATCTTTGCTCTGAAGAAAAAAAGGAAGAATCTTTGGCATACAGTCGTTTATAACTGTTCAGGAATTTGGAGCCTTGTTTTATGTCTCTGGATTATATCATTGTTAGAAAGCTGTAACCTCTCCTGGGTAGAAATTGCGACTTCCTCTCTCAACAGATTCCTGCCAAGCAGGCTCTCCACACTCAATAAAACATAAACTTTTTAGGTTGGGAGTAATATTTTATTGCCTTAGTTTTATCATAATGAGCTCTGGAATACACTCAGAACAGGACATAGTGCCTTTTTATTACAATTTATGCATTCCATGAACACACATAGAGAGAGCAGAAGTGTCTATTGTGGTAACATAAAAACCCATCTTTATAGTAAAGGGGTGTCTATGAATATACTACCAAAAATGAAGAATATAAAAGCAATGAATATTGCAATGTTTTACTTTTTTAAAAATGCATAGATACCTTTGTCTGCAGAATTCCAAAAAAGTACTTGGCATTATGGGTGTCAAGCATTTGTGACATCTCTAGATTATATCTGCCAACACTCCCCAAAAAAATTACATGTAAGGATTTTAAAATAGGAAGCTGCCTTCACAATTAATATTTTTACATGAATTCTTAATACTGAAGATCTGCAAAATCATACAAGATTTGAAATGAAGAAATTTATTTTTAACAATAAAGGACAAAGCTAAGCTACTGCATGAATGTCCAAGTTGAAACTGATAGCAGATACTACTATAGCTATGAAATTAACAGGAATGCAAAGGAATGCATTTGGCCCAGGAACACTTATCACAAAAAGGAGCCGATATACCAGCCATATGTGTCTGTTCCTAACTACAGTGGTGCTAAAATGATTAAGCAGGTATCATGGTTGTATAACCCAAGCTCTGCTGTTTCATACTTGCATCGCAAATCATACACAGATAGGTAACAGGCAGGGTTTGTGTTGAAACTGCATACCATATGTGGATCTTATAATGCCAGCTGTAATATTTCTAGTGAAAATTTGTAGAATATTTAATTGAATGCCTTAAATAATAATTGTCCATAATTACTATTCTGTTTTTCCTCAATTAATTTTGTATTTTAGTTGAGTCACATAGGAATGCCATATAGTAACATTTTTTCTTCCATATTTATAGTTAAATATGCTTGGAAATGGATTCCAATGTGTCCCAAAAGTGCTTTTTCAAGAGGCAACTGGACTTTTTGCTTCTCATCCAAGAAGCTTCTCGAAGCAGAATGGGACTTTTAGGCTCCTACCCTTGGCCACGCCTGCTTCTCTGCCAGGGTCCCGCCTCTGTGCATTAACCTCTAGTTTTTCTCCTCAGCTGGCCCGACCCTAGCTGTTTGCCCTGGCCAATGGGCCACAGCCCTTCCATCCCATGCCCTTCGGCACAGCCCATTCACCAAAGCAGCTTTTGTCCTGGGCCTTTGGCTGCCTGGGACAGTTAGCCCCCAGCCAATCAGCTAACTGCCAATGCTGGCATCCAAAAGGCATGGTGCCTTTTGATTGCAGGGTCTGGGGAACTTTGGGGGAGGTGCTGCAGCCAGGTGTTTGTTAGGAAAAGGAAAGGGAGGGGGTGGAAGCTCCCCTGTACCTGACCGTGCCTCCCTGACACTGAATGGGCAGTGTTTTTGTTGCTACAACTGCCACCTGGGTTTGGAAGGGAAGAGTGGGGGTGGGGGGGCAGTAAGTAAGCCGGCTTCATCCAAGGGAGTTTTTGTTTTGGGTGGTATCCTAGCCTTAGAAGGAGAGAGGGAAGGAGAAAGGAAAGGGAGAGAGAGAGAGAAAGAGAGGGAGGGAGGGAGGGAGAAGGGAGACAAGAAAGAAAAGAAAGAAAGAGGGAAAGATTCACTTAGCGACTCTGTGACTGACTTAGCCACCATTACAACATCACTGGAAAAAGGGACTTATGACTGTTTTTCACATTTAACAACAATTGCAGCATTCCCATGGTCAAGTGATCCAAATCCGGACACTGACTTTTATTTATGATGGTCTCAGTGTCCCAAAAGCTGTTTTGATGAATGGGCCACACCGAAGGGCATGGGACGGAGGGGCCATGGCCCATTGGCCAGGGCAAATAACTAGGAGCAGGCCAGCTAAGGAGAAAAGCTAGAGGTTAATGGGCGGACGTGGGAACCTGGCAGAGAAGCGTGGCCAAGGGTAGGAGCCTAAAAGTCCTAGACCCTCTCTGAGACTTCAAGAAGTTTCTTGGATGAGAAGTGAAATGTCTTCAAAGAAAAAACAGAAAGTCCAGTTGCCCTTTGAAAAAGCACCTTTGGGCCAACCATGACCTGGATGACTGAGAATCTCCATAAACATTTAGGGATTCCAATGTGGTTAAAACTATATACAATTTTTCAAAAATAAACCATACCGGAGTAGAAAATTTTATTCTTAATAAGAATTAATTTTTTTAAAAAAAATGATGGAGGAAATTAGTGCTGCTTCTTTATTCTTAATAAGAATTAATGTTAATCATGTAGACAAAATCTGTACTAGTTAATCATGTATTTTGCTCTTCCAAATCCTTAATTGTTAAGAATACTCACTGAAAATGAGTAATTTTTTTCTAAATTATTAATCTATGTACTGTATGTTGCATGGTGTTTTACATATAATCACTGACAACTCCATGACAATTCAATGTATTGAAAAAGAAGTTAAATCATCAGAAGCAATCTATGTACTATTAAAAGTCTTATATTTGTTAGATTGTTTGTAACATTCAATTAGGTAAAATTGGAAGGTATATGACAACAATTATTGAACAAAGGTAACCCAAATAAACTAATACAGAATTCCAGGACCCAGAGCTCCCAATGAGAATGATGTTTGGGAAAGTTGTGATCACTTCAGTGCCACTGTGCAGCTGATGTGCAATGTTTTTACTGTGGTCAGCCACAGTGATATGATCCTCATTTTCAACTTTGGGAAGGAAGGAAGGAAGGAAGGAAGGAAGGAAGGAAGGAAGGAAGGAAGGAAGGAAGGAAGGAAGGAAGGAAGGAAGGAAGGAAGGAAGGAAGGAAGGAAGTTCTATTTCTCTACTTAGGTAAGAAATTATCTCTGAAATATATATAGGGATATTTAACTCCTAGTGGACAATTACTTAAATATGAGCCAGCAGTGTGCTGCACCTGCCAAAAAAGCCAATACATCCCTAGGCTGCATTAACAGAGGGATAGAATCAAGATCACATGAAGTGTTATTAGCACTTTATAATGTCTTGGTGAGATCATACTTGGAATACTGCATCCAGTTTTGGTTGCCACAATATAAAAATATATATTATGAGATGAGCCTCTAGAAAGAGTGCAGAGAAGAGCAACAAAGATGATTAGGGGGCTAAAGGTTAAAACGTGCAAAAAAAGAAAAAGAAAGAAAGAAAAGCAGTTGCAGGAATTGGGTAGGTCTAGTTTAATGAAGGGATCTTAAGCTTCATTCCCTAAAGCACCTGAAGGCAGAACAAGAAGCAATGGATGGAAGCTAATCAAGGAGACAACCAACGTAGAACTAAGCAGAAATTTCATGATAGAACAATTAATCACTAGTTAGAATGACATGCCTCCAGAAGTTGTGACTGGTCAAACACTGGAGGCTTTTAAAAAGAGATTGGACAACCATTTATCTGAAATGTTATAGAATATCCTACTTGAGCAGGGGATTGGTCTAAAAGAACTCGAAGGTCCCTTCCAATTCTGTTATTCTACTATTCCATGATATAAAGTGTGTGTATGTGTGTATACAAAGCTAACTCATACTATGAATTACTCATATTATACTGTAACTAAATCATTAAAATATACCTAGCAGAAGAAAGATACCATAGGAACAATTTCAAGTTCCTTAAAATAGAGAGAATCCAGTTTTATTATTGCTGTTGTGGCTGTTATTGGAATATCTTTTTGATATAATTAAAACAAATGTTATACACTGTCAAGAAATACAATAAACTTTAAAGGAACAAATATTCCTTGTAGTAGAATGGGTGAATGTTTTTCTGTTCTCCGGAATTATAAATAAATAATATGCCTGAATGTAAAAGGAATATTTCATGATTTCTTTTATTTGAAAGCAGATGGATTAAAACTGCAATTTGTGTTTCAGTTGTTTCTATCCAAAGTTAGAAGGAAGACTCTAAACTTGGAAGACAGTATCTAACATCGGGCATACCTCTCATTTCTCCATCATCATCATCATCCACAGCTCAATATATTTTTTACTAATTCTCACTTCAAGGAGGATATGATGGCATTAGATGAAGAAGGGAGCAGAGGGTTTTTGAACTGTTCAGTTCAAAACTATCCCAATTATAACCATGTTCCAAATCTGAGGAAAGATTTGGACCAGGTGCTTAACTGGTTTATTAGCGCCTTGCATGTCTAACTCAAAAGGGTTTTGGTGAAGAGAGATGCTCCAAATCCAAACAAAATAAAATAAAATAATAATTCACTTAAGTCCACTTCCCTTCATAATAACAACAAACATTCCTTCTTACTAATTGCAAATTATTCTTCAGAATTTGTGCTCCAGTGTTGAAGTATTTTGGTTGCTCTGCTGGTATAGGTGGCTCAATTATAGACTTAAGATTTACTTTAGGTACAGAAGTCAGATACTGTAAATTAATGTTATTCATCAATTCACTTTTAAAATATTTCCAATGATATTCATTAGATACCATATTAAATAAGATATATTGTTTCCAAAATAAATTTTCTGCAATATATTCAGTCCTAAAGTTGGTAAATATATAATTTAGCTAGAAACAAACAGATTTTATTTTTGAATAAATTTATTGAATAAACAAATTTATTGAAATTAGAAGAGGAGAAGTAGCAAATGATTCAATTTTATATGTAATGTTTTAATGATAAAAAAGCTTCATCTCTTTTTTGTCAACTAGGAATGCATCTTTTTTTCTCTAGAAAGTCTCATGTTCAATCTAGGGCATCTGTAGCATAAATTATTAGGGATTGGGTGGTAGGAAATATTTGTGTCTGAAAACTTGCACAATGTTTCCCATGTGCACAGTTTAATAACCACATGAGTTTATACTTTTACATAATATAGAATAGCTTCCACCCAGTACTAGTAAAAGACTAGAAATTATTGGTAATAAAAAACCCTCATTTGGGAACTTGGTTGTCAGGAAGGTGACTCACACAGATTCAAGTAACCATTGATAGCAAAAGGTACAACTCCCTTGTAATCTTGTCACACTTATAGTTCCCATAAGTGTCTGCATAAGCAAAGTTGTTACAAAACTCAGAAACAAGAAGATTAGATATCAGTATGTCATGATGGAAGAAATAATTTCTGTGTAATTGTATATCTTTTTTTCTTACTAAGTGCAAGAAAAAAGTTTCACTTCATTCTTAGTTCTTATTTACATTATTACATAATTTTTAAATTCAGATTTTGGCTTTTAAAATTAATGCCATTAGCACATCATTTGAACAGATTCTTGCTATTTTGAAAGCATTAATTTCTTTCCATCATTTCTCTTACCACAGAAAAATACAGAACTGTTGTTGCTAAAATAACAACACAGATAAATTTTAGAATGTTCCTTTTGGTATGCTTGTAAACTCTGCTAATCTTCTGAACAGGAATGTTATTATCCAGCATTCATATAAATCTTATTTAGTTTGTATTTAATCCATGCCAGAAAACAGCATTTCTCTTCTCTTCATTTTTTTTTTCTTGAAAACTTTTCATTTTCATTCAAGAAGCTTCTTCAGGTCTTATTAAAGAAGCTTCTTGGATGAGAAGCAAAACATTTTGAAGGGAAAAAAAATGGTAAAGTTGTCCTTTGGAAAAGCACCTTTGGGATATCATTTTGCAGCCTTCCCTCTTTGCCTTTCCTTTCTGATGTATAAAAAATTTCATGACAAAATTTACCTCAGAATTTTTCTTAATTGAAAAGTGGGAAGACAGGGAAACCAGCAAGCAAGCAAACTAAATACATCTACTGTATTTAATCTTCCACCATCTTGTACATAAACTAAGCACAAGAATTCTACACTTAAATCATTGCTACTTCATCAAAAGGTACTTCTAGTTTGGAACAGAGATATTAATAACTTAGAGAAAGAATAGCTTAATAAAATATATATTTTGTACTTATTATTTAATACTTAGTATGTTCTGATGGCAAATTTGCTAATAGTAGGGATCTTGCAAACATTGTACAGTAATATTTCAGGCATTAGAATGTGAAGAATAAATTTATCTAAAAGAAAGCTCAGAAAGATGGAAATATCTTGAAAGGCTTTATGAACTCTTTCAAACCCTATCATTTATCAGTAATATCATTGGCAACATAGTAAAGTCCAAATAGATTTGCAAAATGCTTTTAGAAACATATCATTTAAAAGATGGAGAGAGCGAATGAGAGAAAAGAAGAGAGAACAAGGGAAAGACAGACAGAAGCTATGTAAGTACACCTTTCCGTTTTCTATATGATCTAATACTAGAGAGTTTTCTGATTTTTGTTCATCTTAGAGGTTTCAAGATTTCATAGCCTTAAAGTGTGAGGCAGGGAAATTTATATAGCTTGAAATGTCATACTAGTTACTGACCCATAAGAAATACTACATGATCACCTTTGTCTTTATTGAACTCTTCAGGAGTTGGTACTTCAGTACTACATGTTCTATGGTCAAGATTTTGATAGCCAAGTACTGTACTTATTGTGGCATTTTATTATTATAACTTTAATAAAATTGATCCTGGATTTCCTTCCTTACATAGCTTTATCCTTCTTTTGCTTTCTCTTGGAAGATACCATCAATCAATGTAGTGAAAAGCTTTACAAAGCCAAAGAAAATTTGCAACAGGTGGTAAATCTAATTTCAGCATTAAAATATTACCCCACCCACAAGGACTCCATTCTTAGAAAAGCAAAATTCCAAAGTGGATTATATCAAAAGCAATAGTAAAATAATATGAAAGATTTTCAAGATTTCCATAGCCTATGTCCATTAGCTAGCCTAGCTGACTGTTTCCATTTCTGTTGTCACTTTAGAATGAATGGAAGAAGAAGAATGGAATGTTTTTTGTATAAAAGAGATAGCTCTATGTTTTATGTTTTAATAAATGAATAGCTCTGTGAATAATTTCCTTTGAAAAGCATGAAAATATAAAATGTAAAACGATGCATTATATACAAGTCCCTCTTTAAATTTTCCATAAACTTTGGAACAGTCAGACCATCTGAATCCCACTATAAATAGAATTATGTAGCTCAAATTTTGTACCTCCCAATTTACACATATTCAAAGTTGCTTAGTATAATGTAATTCTCAAATATAAAAGCAAAAGCCTTTGAAGTTCTGGATATTAAATCTGCTTCTAAATGAAGGAATTGGACAACTGTGCATATTTTCTGTTTCGCATAATACTTATCAATGGTGCATCCATTTTAAACCACAATAGGTATTTAAAATCCTTAAATGATATCAGCATAAAAAATAATTATCCTTAACTAAAAGTTAAAAAACAGAGAGAAAATTAAGATTAAAATCTTGAATATAACCAACTCTTTTCATTCTACCAAATGGAAGCACCTTCACTGGCAAAGGTATATGAAGACTTTATATCAGAGGTGTTAAACTTGTGGGTTCATGGCGGTGTCACGTGACTTATCACAACTTTCCCCCTGTTCGCTAAACTGGTTGTGGGCATGGCTAATGCATGGCACATCTGGCCCACAGGCTGAGAGTATGACAGCCCTGCTTTATATCAAGAAAAGCCTTTACAGTTTCAAACTTGTAAGCCCACAGGCCTCATGTACCCCTCATTTTTCAAGTCAGAACGTAACAGCAGCAACTTGGTGTTCCTTCCTTAGACTGACAAGAATGCCCACTGGCTACCATATCTAGTGCCACAGCTGCAATTCCTCCTTGATATAGATTTAGAAGAAAATTGATACAGGGCATTCAGCTTGCTGCCTGGACCAGAGCCATATATCTGACCTAAAGACAGAGCAAGGAATTGCTGCAGATTTGGTCCTGATGACTTTGCTCTGTCATCTGGGGTTCGGAGGGCCTATACAAAGGTATGTAGTGAGATTGTGGAGCTCAAGGCTGATTGTCAGGGCCAACTCTAGTAAGAATGGGGCAGATTCCTTGACCTGAATTTTTATAATTTTATATTCCCAGGGTCTCTTCCACAAAAAGGCAATGGTTTTGTTGCTTCTGGTTGCTCTTTATACAAGGAAAACACACAATTTAAGGCTGTCTTCATGCAAGGAGAGCACATTGCCTCCAGTGTCAACAGCAACTTCAACCATAACTGCATAACCATAACTGCTGCTAAGGGGCCAAATTAAAATGGCAACAAAATAGTTCTGCTTCACAGTCATTTATTTTATTTTATTTTATTACTTTTTATTAAAAACATTTTTTGATACTCTTTATTTCCTTCATTTTTAATTTAACAGACTTTTAAATAAATGTATGGAAAGGTTTGGTTGTTGTGGCATTTGTATTAACAAACTGGTCTTCTGATAATTCTCAAGGTGATTTGAGTTGGGGACCTCTGTTCTAAACCAATCTTTCACAGCTTCTTGTCTGTAGTATTGTAGATAATTGCGGCCTTCTGACTACTTGCCTAAATTCTATAGTCCAGCATACTTTAGGTTATGGCTCATATGAGGCCCAAATCATATGGAGAACAAATTGAACAACTTTGTATTATGTGCCAGTTGCACCTGATTCTAGATCAGATGGGGAGCTTTGTTCATGGTCACTCATGCCCTAGTCATTTCACAGTTGGACTATTGTAATGTAATGGAGCTAGCCTTGAAGAGTATCTGGATTCTGGAACCTTTAACTGATGCAAAGTCAGCAGCAGAGAAAGTTATTTTGACCCTCTTTCTCCTAACTGAAGTATCTAAACTTCACTGTTTCCTAGGCCCTCCCTTCTGGGAATCCAATTACATTCCACCACAGATCTAAAGACTTTTTATGCTAAAAACTCAATTAATATACTTCTTTACAGCAGTACTTTACAGCAGTAATTCTGGACTCATATCAATCTTTAAAATACCTATATAGATTTAAAGCCTTCTTCCCATGGAGTTGCAGAGGGTCAGATATGATTTAGCGACTGAACAACAAAAAATGGAACAAGTATTAGGAGAACAGAAGATTTTAATAACAATAGAACAGGTCAGTATCTCACCAGTTGCCTGGAATTCCTGGACCTGAAAGCATAACCAGGTTTTGAGGGACCTCTAAAAAAAATCAGCAGGAGTGGCACCTGTCTCACTTCACGGGAAAGGATGTTCTATAAAGTGGTAGAAAAAGCTTCCTGCCTAGGACCTCACCAAATTAGCTCCCTACCTGACAGGATCTGTAACATGCCCTTTCTACTGGATCTAATGCAGGGGTGCCATTCAGCAGGTTCTGGAGAACCGGTAGCGGAAATTTTGAGTAGTTCAGAGAACCAGCAAATACCATCTCTGGCTGGCCCCAGAGTTGGGTGGGCATGGAGTTTTTGCAATATCCTTCCCCCAGGAGTGGAGTGGGAATGGTGATTTTGTAATATCCTTCCCCTGGAGTGGGGTGGGAATGGAGATTTTGCAGTATCCTTCCCCTGCCACGCCCACCAAGCCATGCCCATAGAACCGGTAGTAAAAAAATTTGAATTCCACCACTGATCTAATGGGTATAGCATCTCAGTAGTGGATAGTGGTGCTTGAAATCAGAGGTAATTTACTATATGTGCTGTTGACTGAAAGCAGTCAGGAATTGTTGATTAGATCTGTTTCCTTGTTACTTCAAGAGCTTATTTGCATGCTGCATACATCATGCAAACAGCAAGGCTTGTGCTGGCAGAAAGCATAAAAGTTTGTGGATATATTTATTTAATTGTCTATACGAATATTTCCTAAAAGTGTTCCCAATTTGCCTAATCAATTACATAGATTAATATATTATACTATTATAAAACAATATAATTACCTATTGCATTAAAAATAAAGACTTTTGGTCAGTATATAAAAAGCGGCAATAAAGGATTTTTGTTATATAATAAGAATACCATATCTTCTTCTACCACATCTTCTTCTTCTTTCACTTTTCTATGATTTTACATTAAAGCATTAAAACATGTTTTAGGTATGTATTTCCAGGGGTTCTGTGAGTAATACCAAAAAATAGCTCTTCAGATTTACAATTACTGTACTTTTAAAGACAAATCTATCTGCTTCATTGAGATATGTGCTACTAACATATTATACAAATAATATTAGGCCAAACATTTCCTCTATTTTTTTTAAAAAAACATTCTTTTTTACTTTGGCAAAAAAAGAAATTAATTACCTTTTTAAAATTCAGATAATTCGTGATGTGCAGATTCTTGCACTGTCAGTAGTTTTCAAGTGGCAGAAAGTTATGTCTCACTTTCCGGCCTTTCATTGCAGAGTTATTTCTTCTTTTCTCACAAGTTGTGGAAATGTCCTATATTTTTAGAATGTTTGTGACAATAAATTAAAGTAAATTGTTATTCTGTCCAGTTGTCATGTGTATTTTCCACTGATGGTTTGTAGTCAATTTCCCTTGCTGCTGAAGTATATTTCTCTATATATTCTTTATTGAGAGCAAATTGATGGAAGAAATAGCTTTCTAAAAAAAAACCTTTCCAAATTTTATGTTCCCAGCTGCTTGATTAAATCTGGTAACTGGTTCCAAATTCCAGCCAATCCTTAACCAGAAATAGGAAATGCCATCAAATATATCCTTCTTTTTCCTCTTTTACTGCTTCTGGTGTCGAGGGAATCAAATATATTGCTGTACATAAATGATGAGTGTGTTTGTGTTTTCCCTTTAATTCTTGATTTAGTCATCCTTGATTAGACCTGCTGAATAAACAGGTTTTATTAAACAGAAAGCTGATCCGGAAATCATTGAAAGTTTGCTTAAAAACACATTGAAGTACAAATGGAAAGTTAAAGATCGCTTTACTAGACCTCTGGAAGAACTGCTACAAAGATATATTCATCTTAATCTTTAGCCTATATCTTTCATCTAAATAGAACTCTTAGAATAATTCACAAGCCATGGATCATAAATGCCAACACAGTACATTGTTAGTAGCGCACAAAGTAGTTTAATAGGAAAAAAATTAAAGTTTGGAAGCAATGTATCTGTTTCCTTTCAATTCATAGGGATCTTGTTTATTACCAGGAGTTATTTGCTCGCATATTTCATAATTGCAAGAAAAATCACATTCTATTCAAAGCTCGTTCTAACATTTAAAAAGTCACATAGTCCAATTTCCTTCTTTTAAAAGATTTCCATTGAAATTCCTGAGTTATGAAACATGTGCCCATTTTTGCTTACTAAAAGTTATGATTCCAGATGTATTTTGTTTTCAGTATTATACATGCAGTCCCACATAAAGGATAATTCTACTATTTTTTCCCCAATCTCAGCTAAACATATGTATTTTAACATTTTGGTATCTGTACTCTTTGTGGTCAAATTCAACTATTTAAATCATTACACAATATAAGGTTTTTGCAAAGTACATGTTTTAAAATATTGGGCAGTGTAATTATTAATAATTATATACTTATTAAATTATATATAATATCTATTAAATATATAGGAAGTAATAATTATTTTAATATAATTAAATCAATTTAAGTTTTTTTAATTAATTCCTGGCATGCTATTCAAATATTAACCATAGTTGGAACTAGTGGTTGGTTGTCTGGATGCTTGTACCTAAATACAGTATAGTAACCATGGTGTGGTCCATGGTCTGTGGTCCCAAATGTTGCACATATGTCATTTGAACTATAATATCTGTATGATAACTGGTAGCTGTGCTTTACTAGTATGAGAAGTGTATTGGTAGTCCTTAACTTACAACAGTTCATTTAGTGACCGTTCAAAATTACAACAGCACTGAAAAAAGTAACTTATGACTGTTTTCACCATTGCAGCTTCTCTATGGTCATGTGATCAAAATTCAGATGCTTGGCAACTGGCTTGTATTTATGACAGTTGCAGTGTCCAGGGGTCAGGGTCCTTTTGCAACCTTTTGACAAGCAAAATCAATAGGGAAGCCAGATTCACTTAACAACCATGTTACTAACTTAACAACTGCAGTGATTCACTTAACAACTCTAGCAGGAAAGGTTGTAAAATGGGGCAAAACCTACTTAACAACTGTATCACTTAGCAACAGAAATTTTAGGCTCAATTGTGGTTGTAAGCCAAGGACTAATTGTATTGTCAATAATGCCAAATAAACAACAGTGAAAATTACCTTCTTGGCTCTTACCCAGTGTTGGAGGGATGGGGGAGAACTAAAATATGATGGGATGTCACCAAAATGTGTAATTTTTAATGTCACTTTTGGAATTCTTTCCCCTCCCCTTTAAAGGCAGTAAGATTAACCCTCTAAATTGCCAAATTTGGGAGTAAGATGGTAATTTTTTTTTCTTTTGCATTTCCATCAACCATTAAGGACACAAAAAGCAATCCTTAAATTAGGATTTATTTATTTATGCATTATTTCAATGCTATATGGTCTTCAGGTGAAATTGTTTTAAAATTATTCTTACAGGCCTGAGGCAAATTCATAGTATAAATGTTTCATGGTTTAGGGGCAAAATTCTTTGAGGCAACCTCCTATTAGCCTTTCAAGAAAGAAGTATTGTCAGAAAGGCCCTTGTGAGAAGAGGCTGCCAGAGACAGTGTTTTGTTGTAGCGCGGGAATAACGAGAGGCACAAGCAGGCTAGTAACAACAGCTCTTTAATTCAGGGTGAGACTTCAGCAAAGGAACACAGGCAATAGCCCTCTTTATATACTTTCCAGGGGCGACCATGAACCAATCAGGATTCACTGTACATTTGAATTTCCCGCACAAAATAGATACATACATAACATCGCTCCACTCCCAGAAGGCACTTATTCTATTTACATATTTACATACAAAATCACGCAGGTGACCAGGGCGTGTCTTAATCCTGGTTGACCTGCGCAGTTCAGTTGTTGGCGAGGCGTTGAGCCGGTCGGAGGGACCTCCCGTCTCTCCCGGCTCCGCCAATGGAACCTCCTGGATTTCTCCGGAGGTGTGGCTATCTCCGGCTGGGAGTGTCGGCTCGCTGGGGCGGCGCTGGAACTCTGGGTTGCCAGATAAGTATTCTGGCTTACTCGGGCTTGAGGTAGGTGTCAGAACCTTGACAGTTAGGACATGAGTTTTCATTTTGTAAACGTTTACGCAATTGATCGATATGCCTCCTCCAGATTTTACCATTCCCTATATCGACTGTGTATGACTTTGGGCCGGTAATTCCTACGATGGTTCCCTCCACCCATAAGGGCCCATTGGTGTAACTTCTAGCAAAAACGGGTGTTCCTATTTGGAATTGTCTTAATCCTCCCCCTTCCCCCTTGAAGCTATCGGGGGAGTAATTGGGATGCAGTCGGTCGAGAATGCATCATAGCTTTCGGCCCATTAAGAGCTCGGCTGGGCTGCGGCCCAAGGTGGGGCACGGGGTGGCGTGCTGTACCGCTAAGAACTCATCTATTCTAGCCTGCCAGTCCCTGCATCAAGCCGGGACAGAGCTTCTTTGGCTGTTCTTACAAATCTCTCTTCAAGGCCATTAGAAGCCGGATGAAAAGGAGCGGATAATGCATGTCTTATGCCTAATTCGGCAAGGTAGCCTTCAAATTGAGTAGCCGTGAATTGGGGCCCATTGTCGGATACCAGGGTGTCCGGCAACCCGTGTGTTGTGAATAGTTTTCTGAGTACTTTGATTACGGCCTCAGAAGTGGTAGATGGCATTAGGGCAATTTCGAGCCACTTAGAATATGCATCTACAATAATAAGAAAGTTCTGGCCGTGGAACGGGCCAGCGAAATCAATGTGAATCCTCCCCCATGGCCCTTTTGGTTTTTCCCATTCACGAACGGGAGCTATGGGCGGGACTCCTGGCAGGGTCTACACTTCCCCACCCACTCAGTGACATCTTGGTCGAGATGTGGCCACCAAACATAACTATGAGCTAGGCCTTTCATGCGAACAATACCAGGGTGTCCCTCATGCAACATTTCCAAAACTCTGTGCCTTGACCACCCTGTCTCCCCACAACAAGCAACCCCCCAACATTGACAGTTCATTTTTTTTGTTAAAGTACAATTGTAAGTCACCACCGTCCACCTTGGTAGGCCAACCCCTCGTCACCCAGCCCATTACAGTGCGCAAAACAGAGTCTCTGGCAGAAACCCTTGCCACCTCGTTTGAAGAAATGGGGCCCGGGGAAACAATGTCAAGCAGCAAAACCGGGGCTTCCGGGGTCGTGTTGTCCAACAATTCGGGCAAGGGGTATCGGCTGAGGGCGTCAGCATGTCCTAAAGTTTTGCCCAGCTGGTGGAGCAGTCTGTACAAGTACGCGGCTAAGAAAATGGACCATCTGGTCATCTGGGGGGAAAGAGCAGCCGGGGTCGGTTTATCACCAGCCAAGAGTCCCAAAAGGGGCTGGTGGTCCGTCACAAGTTCAAACGTGCGGCCAAACAAGTACTCGTGAAACTTTTTGATCCCAGCCACAGCCGCTAGTGCCTCCCTATCTAGCTGGCTATAGTTTCTTTCAGCACTAGATAAAGTACGAGAGTAATAGGCGATGGGTGCCTCTAACCCGTTCGGCAGTCTATGGCTTAAAACCGCACCTACGCCAAAGGGGGAAGCATCACAGACCAAAACAAGAGGCAGTTCGGCATTGTATTGGATGAGGAAACTGTCCTCAGACAAAAGTCTCTTTACTGCATTGAATGCGGCCGCTTCTCGCTTGCCCCAAACCCACGGAACGTTTTTTCCAAGGAGCCTGTGCAAAGGCTCCGCAACGGTGGCTTTGTGTTTCAGAAACATCATATAGAAGTTGAGAAGGCCCAGGAAGGCCTGCAGTTCAGATTTTGATTTGGGGGTGGGCGTGCTTCGGATGGCCCTAACTTTGCTCTCTGTGGGGTGAATGACCATGCCGTCGATTCTGTAGCCTAAGAATTCCACTGATGGAACCGCTATCTTGCATTTTGTACGCTTGAGTTTAAGTCCCGCTTCTCTGAACCTTGTTAGGACTTGTCTAACTCTCTGGCCTAACTGAGTCTCGTTTTGGCCATTAATCAAAACATCGTCGAAATACGGGACGACACCTGGAACGCCTTGTAGAAGGCGCTCCATTGTGCTTTGAAAGAGTCCTGGGGCGATGCTGACCGCAAACTGAAGCCTGGTGCATTTAAAAGCACCTCTGTGAGTTACTATAGTCTGTGATTCTGCCGTAGCGTCATCTACTGGCAGTTGCTGGTATGTCTGCGCAAGGTCTAGTTTTGCGAATAGCTTGCCAGGCCCCAGGGAATGTAGTAGATGGTGGACTATTGGAACCGGATAGGCACTCTGCTGCAACGCCTTGTTTAATGAACATTTATAGTCGGCGCAAATTCTAATTAAGCCATCCGACTTGACTGGCGTGACTATAGGGGTTTCCCATTTAGCGTGATCTACGGGAACGAGCACCCCTTGCTTAATGAGCTTGTCGAGCTCCGCATCGATTTTGGGCTTTAAAGCAAATGGAACTCGTCTTGCTTTCAGTCTGATTGGCGTTACGATGGGGTCTAAATTAAAAGATATAGGGGTCCCCACATACGTTGGGGTCTAAATTAAAAGATATAGGGGTCCCCACGTACTTGCCTAAAGTCTCTTCGAAAATGTCCCAAAACTCGTGGAGCAGGGTTTCTTTAAGTGATGATCCGCTGATGCTGTGAACGCCTGTGAAGCCCATGCCAAGGGCCCGGGACCATTTCATGCCCAGTAGACTTGGTAGGGGCTTGCTAATGACGGTCAGGGGCAGCTCTTTCTGGAACTCGCCGTAGGTGACCCGGAACGTGCCCACACCTTCAACGGGAACTCGGTTTCCCTGGTAGTCGAGTAGGCAGATTTTCTGACGGGACAGCTGGTTCTTCTGAAGCTTGGGCAGGAGTGCCTTGAGTGTTGACCAGGACATGATCGATAACGTAGACCAGGTGTCGATCTCCATTTCGCATGATTTGCCATTGATTTCTACTTTCGTGTAGACTTTCTCATTGTTGGTTGTGCTGGCTTGGCCGATTCTCGTGCTGTAGGTCTCCTGCTTTTGCGCCGTTTTCTCGTGTCGTCATCTTTGATTGGCTGTTTTGAACGAGCCGGTTCTGGTTGGTCACGGTAGTCATGTGACTTTCGACTACGCGGAAATTGAGCTCTGCAAACTCGTGCCAGATGGCCTTTCCTGTCGCAACGCCTGCAAATGGCTTCTTTGTATTTACACGACTGTCTCTCATGATCCCTGCTGCAGCTAGGGCAGTTCTCGTGGCGGTGGCTTTGTTCGCTCGATTTCTTTTCTGTATGGAAGACGTCCTCATCCGACTCTTCCTCTGTGCTGGTTCGCACCTCTTCTCTGTGGACTGGGGCTGTTTTCAGCCGTACTTGCTTGAACTGGGACGTGCAGCGCTTCTGAAGCTTTCGTTGATGCCTCGTGTGCTCGGGCTTCGTCTAGCGCACTGGCTAGCGTTAGGTCTGGCTTGGCTAGAAGACGCCTTTGTAACCGGGTATCTCGAACCCCGCAAATCAGTTGTTCAAGCAATGCATCGTCTAAGTCTCTGTAGTCACAATGGGTTGCGGCTTTTCGAAGCGTGGCCACATAAGCACTGACCGGCTCTCCTTCTTTTTGAACTCTTTGCCGGAGTTCGTAGCGCTGAACGAATTTAGACGGAACTGGAGCGTAGTGGGCTTTCAGGTTGGCCTGAAGGACGTCCCAGGGAACTGTCTGGACTGGGGTTGGCTCACAGAGGGATTCGGCCATCTCGAATACATCTGGCCCACAGTGGCTTAAGAACAGAGCCCTTTTTCTGTTCGCTGAGAGCCCTTGCATTTCACTTGCTTCCAGGGAGCACTCGAACCTGGTCAGATACGATCCCCACTTCTCTCGGGTCGGGTCGAAGGGTTTTGGCGGAACGTAGGCAGACATGCCATGTCTCTGTGTTCGCTAGTCACCCTGGCTGAAACTCTAAGCTCTTTTTGGATTGCCTCTTGTGTCCTCGATCCCACCTTCATCGCCAAAGTTGTAGCGCGGGAATAACGAGAGGCACAAGCAGGCTAGTAACAACAGCTCTTTAATTCAGGGTGAGACTTCAGCAAAGGAACACAGGCAATAGCCCTCTTTATATACTTTCCAGGGGCGACCATGAACCAATCAGGATTCATTGTACATTTGAATTTCCTGCACAAAATAGATACATACATAACATGTTTAATCTCCCATGCACTAGACTTAAACTGCTTTGGCTCCAAATTGCTCAGTAAACTAAAGTGAAAAGGAATATCATTCCAGGAAAGGGACAGACGATAGAAATTGCAGGAAGTAGAACAATTAAATGTTTCATTCGTTTCTCAAACTCTGCCTAAGGACAGTGGCTTGCTAAATTAGCTAAACAAGGGATAAAGTGAGTTATATATTGTGCCACATAAAGGTACAATCATTTCAAGTGAACCTTTCCTGTGATAAAAGTACAATAGGATGCAAAAAATATCTCTGCCCCATAAAGGAAGTACGGTTTCTTCGATTTGTGTATAGAAAGGTATTCCGCTTTACCAACACTTTGCTATTTATTCCATGCTCATATGGAATTTTCTATTCCAATTCCCACCATTCGAGATGCACTGATGTGATTTTACTAGTGATATTTAAAGAAAGGTCAGTTAAATAAGATTTTAATCTGAAATTCTTGTACAGTTAATTTCAAAGATTCATGGCATTAGAGCTTTACGTGAATGTTTGCTTGGTTTTAAAATAACTCTGGCAGGTTACAGAGGAAATGTTTATCAAGGCCTAGATCCAAAATTTAATAGGAAAACTTATTTTGTGATTATAGTATTAGATTTTACTTATAAGACAATTATTATTTTCTAATGTATATGATGACAAAAAGCAGGGAAGAGGAAAAGGTTATGGAATGGGGGGGGAATCATTGTATTACTTTAAAATATGTGACACTACCATTCAGACTGGCATCTGGATTAGGAAGCAAATTAAATAACAAGCAGGAAAAGGTTAAATGCCTTTTGTGCAAATCAAAAACTCCTCTCTAAGACATTTCTTCTCACTTAGAAAATTGTGGGTTTTTTTAAATGAGCGTGTGTGGTGTTCTTTTATTATTATTTGAATATTTACTTTAGCTGAAATCTAACTTTTATTGAAAATAGGATGGTGCCGAGTTCAAAAGGCAAAATTATTCATCATGTTACTAAAATACCAAAGAAGTATTTTTCTGAATTTCCTGCTCCCTTCTGGAAAGGTAGGATTTAAAGGAAGGGGGTGTTTTTAATGGATGAAAAAAAATTGGTGTACATAATTCAGTTTCGATCATGAACACATGCTGTTTTGGTGAGACAAAACGGTGGGATGTGTGCATGTTCTTTGCTTTATTGAATTTTTCTAAATAAACATTTTTCCTGGCCTTTAAAAAATAGCTTGGAAGCCTTCAGAAAATCTAACTAGATTCCAAATAGTTAACTAATCTTCAGTCCGTGCTGGATGGGGTTTGGATAAGACAAGGCACCCTTCTGATAATAGAGAATAGCTGGGGAAGTGGGGGTGTTACTGCAGAAACCCCAGAAACCATATGGAGGATTCCACAGCGATGAGGCTAACAGAAGGCCTGCAAGAAGGAATGTTTTCTGAGGAAGGATGGGTGGGGTGGGTGAGGAACCTTTGATTTTGTTACATACAAATACCTCAGTTATGCACTCTTACTGCCAGTTGTACAAGCAGCTTAACCTACAGACTATTTTTCAAATTTATAAGGAACAATAACAATAGAATGATCCTATCAGCCATTTATTGTGATCTGGGTCTGAAGGTGGTTAATGTTCTGACTCGGGAGAACAAGGGTGGAGAAATGTGAGACACAGACGGATAAGTTTACGTCATTTATTCAGGAACAGCAATGTGCTAACAAGTAACGGGAACCGGCAACAATAACAAAACGGGACAGCTGCTATTGAGATAGCAGCTGTCAAACGGGCCGGCCAATAGCGGGCGTTCATTTTCCCGCCGGCAGAGCTGTCAAGCCTCAGCCAATGGGAGATGTTTCCTTGTTACTATGCTCCGGCGTGGCAGAATACACAACACTCCTCCCCCCTAGGACAGCGCATGCGTAATCGGCCAAATACGCTGGGTGCCTACGACTTTTCTTGGAGGAATGCGCTGCAGGAATGCTTGCTGGCAGGGATGGTGATGGCGGCCGCCTGGTTTCTTCGGGAGCTCCTGGTGACTGTGGCTGTGGTTCGTCAAAGGACTCAGCTGATGGAAGAAGACCCGTTTCCCCAGGTGAGTTGGGCGTCGGGATGGTTGAGCGGGAAGTGACCCCTGGAAAGCTTGATGCATCGGAATTGTTTGGCATTGCAATTAGGCCAGGGTGAACTGTGTCTTGCAAGGGGGTGGAGATGAATGACCGCCCCCGGAGCTGGTCAATGTGTTGCCTCCAGGTCCTTCCATCCTTTAGCTTAACCCTATAAGAATGGGGTCCGGTTATTAAAATGATTCAGCCCAGCAGCCAATGCGGTTCTCCCCCATAGTTCTTAGCATAAATGAGGTCCCCCATATTAAAAGTTCGGACCAGGCTTGTAGAGTCCAGGGGGAAGTCTGTAGCATAGCTAGGGTGCAATCTGTCCAGGGTCGTTCTGAGCCGGCAGCCCATGAATAGTTCTGCCAGGCTGTGATTTGTCGAGAGGCTAGGAGTTGTGGTGCTGTGCCAGGAGATACTTGGTGACCTTCTCTTGCCAGTTGGCCAGACTTAGTCTATTCAGGACATCCTTAGCTGATCGGATTGCCCTTTCAGCCAATCCGTTACTGGCCGGATGAAACAGAGCAACCAATGCTTGCTGGATGCCCAGTTCATCCAGGAACACCTGGAATGCAGCTGAGGTAAACTGTGGCCCATTGTCGGACACTATCAAGTCAGGCAGATCAAGTGTGGCAAACCATTGGTGTAGGATCCTACTTACAGCTACAGAAGTGGTTGATGCCATAAGAGCTATCTCGAGCTGCTTTGTCCCAGGAAAGGCCCAGCCAGATCAATATAGATCCTGGACCACGGGCCTCTAGGGGTCTCCCATTCCTTGGAGAGGGCTACAGGAGGTGCAGGACGAGACTGCTGACAACTCTGGCACCCCCCTACCCAGTCTGCGATAGACCGGTCTAATTTAGGCCACCACACATAGCTGCGCCCTAATGTCTTCATCCTGGCTACCTTCGTGTAAACAGTCCAATATGGGTGTTTGCAATTTTGGTGGGACCACTACCCTGCTTCCCCACAGCAAGCAGCCTTTCAGGACAGACAGCTCATGCTGTCTGGTCTTGTATTGCAGGAACTCTTCGGATACATGTCCTGATGGCCACTCTCTGCGCACCCAGTCTAACACTTGTGCGAGAGTTGGATCTCGTAGGGAGCATTTAGCTATATCTGCTGCTGTGATTGGCATGTTTGTATCATTGATTAGTAAAACAGATGACACTGGTGCTGGGTCCTGGAGTGCTATGGGAAGAAGACAACAGCTAAGAGTGTCAGCAATGGACAGTTCCTTTCCTGGCAAATATGTGAGGTGATAATTATAAGCAGCCAGGAAAACAGACCATCTCAACATTTGAGGCAAAATTATTTAGGGGGTTTGCCTGTCCCCTGATAATAACCCTAGGAGAGGCTTGTGATCCGTGACCAACTGGAAGGGACGGCCATAAATGTAATCATGGAACCGTTTAACACAGCAATGGCTGCCAAGGCTCTTTATCCAGTTGGCTGTAATTTCTTTCCACAGAGGAAAGTGTTTTGGAGAAGTAAGCAATTGGTGCTTCCACTCCATTTGGTAACTGGTGACTAAGAACAGCCCCAATGCCATATGGAGAGGCATCACAAACCAAGGTGAGGGGAAGGTGCTCACTGTACTGGACAAGCACGGCCTCTGAAGTGATGAACTGATGAAAAAACAGTGGCCCAAGCCCGTCCCCAGAAACAGGGTGTCTTGCTATCCAGCAGCCAGTGAAAAGGCTCTTTCAGCGAGGCCTTATGTGGTAGGAAGATACTATAGAAATTGAGTAAGCCTAGGAAGGCCTGCAGCTCAGTTTTGCAAGTAGGGGCAGGTGCATTCTTAATGGCCTCCACCTTAGAGGGGGTGGAGTGAATTTCCTTAGCATCTATAAGGAATCCTAGGTACTCTACCTGAGGGACTCCAAACTTACATTTGGCCTTCTTTAGCTTTAGGCCCTTCTGTTTGAACTGGGTTAGCACTTGACGTATTCTGTTGATGAGGGTTGATCTGCTGCTTGCAGAAATCAAAACGTCATCAAAATAGGGGATGACCCCAGGGATCCCATGCAGCAATAGTTCCATAAGGCTCTGAAATAACCCAGGAGCCACACTCACCCTGAATTGAAGGCGGTGGCATTAAAGGCACCCCGGTGAATGACAATGGTTTGGGCAGCAGCCGTGGCATCATCAACAGGAAGCTGCTGATAGGCCTGGGCCATGTCCAATTTGGCGAATATGGTGCCCTGACCCAGGGAATGCAACAGGTGTTGGACCACTGGAACTGGATATGGGTGGGCCTGCAATGCACGGTCGAGAGTGCATTTGAAATCAGCACAGATACAAATAGACCCATCCTGCTTAACTGGGATGACAGTGGGGGTTTCCCACTGGGAATGATTAGTGGGCTCCAGGACACCCTGTGCTATTAATTTATCCAGTTCCGCGTCCACTTTAGGGCGGAGTGCAAAAGGCACTCGCCTAGTTTTGAGCTGGATTGGTGCCACCTGCAGATCCAAATTGTAGGAAATAGGGGTCCCGGAATATTTACCAAGAGAGCCATCGAAGACCTCAGTGAATTCGGTGGTCAAGGCTTCGAAGTCATCTGCTGTGGTAGCATGGATGCCAGTGATGTTGAGATCCAAAGCCTCAAACCAATCAAGCCCTAGCAAACTGGGGAGTTTCCCTTTAACTATGACCAGTGGTAGGTGCCCTGAGAATTTGCCCTTTTCCACTCTGAAGTGGGCCCGTCCCATAATGGGGATATTATTGCCCTGGTAGTCACGGAGCCTGGTGTTACAGGCATTCAGGTGACCACTGGTTATATTAGGGACTAGTGTCTGCAAGGTGTGCCAGGATATTATAGATTTAGAGGAGCCCATATCCACCTCCATCCTGCAGGGAATCCCTTCCAGCCGGACAGTGAGGTAGCTTTTCTTGCTGGAACCTGATGTGGAATGGCTAATTGACACCTCAGAGTGGCTACCTTCCCGGAAGATGGTAAAACGGTCTTCCCTGGGTATCACTGGGGGCCTATTGAATCTCCTAGCAGGACATGGGTCTGGGGGGAAATTTGTCTCTTGTGAGGAACCCCGACAGACCCTGGCGAGGTGACCCTTTTTTCCGCATCTCCGGCAGACAGTAGCTTTAAACCGGAATGCAGATCTGTGGTGATTTTCACCACAGCCGATGCAGGTCAATGGCTGGCTTTTCTTGTCAGCTGGTCGTCTGTCTGGCAGGGTTGGTTTTACGAGGCTCATGTCGGCTTCATTGTCTGAGGTGCGGTCTGAGGACTCCTCATCATGGTGGACAGCAGCTGAGCAGCCCAAGGGATTGGCAAGTGAACACCTGTGCATCTCAGCTGCCAATTTATTGGACATTTCGGATGCACAGGCTTCGTCTAGGGCAGACTGGAGTGTAATGTTGCTTTTTGCTAAAAGGTGCCTCTGCAATCGGCTATCCCTCATACCACGCACCAGCTGCTCCCGAAGGGAATCATCTAAGTCAGCAAACTCACAGTCAATGGCAGCTGTCCTGAGGGACGTCATATATTGATTGATGGACTCGCCTTCTTTTTGAAGTATCTGATGAAAGGCATAGCGCCGCGCTATGCTGGAGAGAGCTGGCGCATAGTGTGCCCTCAGTTTGGCCAGCAGAGCACCCCCGGATACAGTGGACACCAGCTGGGGGCCAATAAGGCTCTTGCTGTGGTGAAGATCTGGGGACCACACGTGTTAAGGTTTCTGATCGCTGGAGACCCCCAGAAAGTCGTTAGCCTGAAGGAACTAATCGAATCGTTCTATATACACGTCCCACATTTCAGTAGCCGGTTCGAAACATGTGAACGTGGTTGGGGTAACCATCCTTAAAAGGACAGGATTCAACTCTTTGTACGTGACTAGCTCTGAACCGTCTCCTCATTTTTATCCCATCCTCATCACCAATTTGTTCTGACTCGGGAGAACAAGGGTGGAGAAATGTGAGGCACAGATGGATAAGCTTATATTTATTCAGGAACAGCATGTGCTAACAAGCAACGGGAAACAGTAACAACAAAACGGGACAGCTGCTATTGAGATAGCAGCTGTCAAACGGGCCGGCCAATAGCAGGCGTTCATTTTCCCGCCGGCACAGCTGTCATGCCTCAGCCAATGGGAGGTGTTTCCTTGTTACTATGCTCCAGTGCGGCAGAATACACAACAGTTAACATCTGTCCCCTTCATGGGCAGATCAGGCCCTTTTGGCTCTGAGGTTGTCTGTGCTTACTCTCTACTGCCAGACGGTGGAACCTATTTGATCCACCCCAAGTGACTCATGGACCCTTTTGGGTTCCAGAAGGACTTTTTTCCCCAGAAGCTCTTGAGCACAGTTCAGCTAAGATTGCAGCTTGGAGTGAGCATACAACTAAGGCCCTGGATTAGATTGCATCTTTATGAACTCTCTTTGCCTGTGGATGATTCTAAAGAAGGAGAAAAATATCTGTATATAAGAAAATGGCCTAGGCATATTTTGATTTAATATTGTTTGAACACTTGTCAGTTAATGCTTTGTCCAAAGTAGTGCACAAATTTGGACAATGCAGAGCTTTTTATCCTTTTATTTTTTGATAAAATTTATTAATATTAAATTGTTCATAGGTGTAAAAATCTGAATGGCTAGTGGAAGTATCTCTTCATTGCCATATGTTTGAAGTGAGGGAAAATACATTCCTAACTATGGGATGTATTTAAGGAATGAAAACAAAACAAAACAAAAAGGGATTCAAACACAACTAGGAAACTGATCGTTTTTTATTTTTACCCTGAGGGTGTGATTGTTAACTATTATTGTGTTATACAAGCATTGTATTATACAAGCATCTCCTTAGAACAAAGGCATTTATATAAGGGACCAAAAAAAATGGGTGGGGTAGAGGAACCAAGTTCAAACCATATGTTTACAGATGTTGGAAAGCAAATAAGGCTTTTTGTTTGTTTGTTTTTCTAAGATTTATGTACCACAACAGCTATTTGGGAAAAATAAAGCATACAATCACTTTGCTGTATTTTGCTGATGTAGCCAGGATGTAAGCTGCTTTCTGGGATAACAGTTATATAAGTGTGTTTTTTAGTTCCAAATGTTAAAGTCAAGATGAGGTCAGGCTCAGACAGTTAGTCCATGTGATATTAAGAAGAGCAGATAAGTAGTTTGCATGAAATGCATGTCCTAGTATGCAGGGCTTATTTTTCTGCTGTAAGAAACAACTTTTAAGAATATTCAGAACTAACCTGTGCAGCTAAGCATTGCCACATCTTTCAGGACCCCATACAAGGAGAAGCTTGCACAAAGAATTCAAACTTTCCTATCATTTAATCATCCATTTCTTTTGTTAAGCTTTCAAAATATTCCAAACATATTCCTCATGTTGATCATGCTGTTTGGATTCAGCAATTCATGACGTATCAGAAGTTCACTATACTAATGAAAGAACAAATGAACAGTTTGCTTTAATTTGATATCACTGAATCTATCTCTTTCCTATTCAAGGCGTGGAAACACAGATTAATAAAGCTTGATGGTCTGGGGATGAGGGGGGGAAGGGAGAGGGGGAGGGAGTGAGGGGAGAGAGAGGGGGGGAGGGAGAGGGAGAATATGAAATGAAGAAAATATTTTTGAGTCAATGGCAATTTGTTATGTGTGGAGGAAATAAATACCGGTACAATATAGTCCAGACAGAATGATCTTGTCAGTAATGCAGAATAGTGTTGGAAGGAAAGAATTCCTGACAGTGATTCTTGTTGATGAGTATGAAAAATGGCTTTTCAATTTGAGGTTTTCCAGACATCAGACAATTTTCTAAGTCTATGCTGATTTTCACAGTGTTATAACCATGGCAATATCTCTGCTTTTCTGAATCTAGAACTTGCAGAGAAAATAAACCAAATTGCATAATTGCAAGAGCACACTGTCTTCAGGCTGGACAAGTGAATGTCTCCTGATTCCATCAGCAAAACTTCCTTACCCCAAATGCAAGGGGAGGATAACCTTGCCAGTTGCAACAGTTTGTAATTTTATCTAAACCTCCCCCCACTCCCAAATTTCCTTCCTTCCCTATATACCAGTACAATAAATTTGCATTGCTGTTTGGGAAAAAGACATTACTTTCCAAAATGCTACTCTATCAAATTTACAATAAAAGGAGAGCAGTTGTAACAACTGTAAATGAATGTTCCTGAATGCAGCAGCTAAATAAGTGTGCTAATAAAGCACTAAACCCACTGAAGGTCTCCTTTTGCAGAATTACAATAGAAGACCGATAACTTGCATTCAAATGCCTCTTGATTGACTGATTTGATGAGATCATATTAACTTGAGACTGTGCAGATGCCTTTGATCATAAACCTGCATGAGAAAAGGTACTTCTGAGCAATAGAAAGAGAAGCAATAGTAAATCAGTTATAAACCATGTTCACATAGTCAACAGGACATAGAAGCTTTATAAACAAAATGTTATGCTTCTGGTGGAGAGTGGGGAGCATTGGAAGAGACAAGATTGCAGAAGCTATGATCTGCCCTTGTTTTAGATGAGGGGGAAAAATTAGAGCTGAGTACTGATGCTGCAAAATAATGGTTGCAGTGAGATATTCCTCCCACAGAAACAGATGAGTTCCATGGCTGCAGCAATGTATAGTACAGGTAGTCCTTGACTCACAACCATTTGTTTAATGACCTTACAAAGTTACAACAGCAGTAAAAAAAAGTGACTTAGGACTGTTTTTCATATTTACAACTGGTGCAGCATCCCCTCAGTCACATGATCAGAATTCGAAGGCTTTGCAACTATCATGTATTTATGACGGTTGCAGTGTCCTAAGATCATGTGATCATGGTTTGCAATGTAATGACGTCCTGGTGGGTGGGTGGGTGGAGCCTCCCGCCGCCGGCACTACCAGTTTAGCAAACCAGATAGAACCTGGGGGATTTCATTGCTCGTTTGGGATCTGATAACCTATGTAGTGGCAAGTTCAACTAAGATATAACCAGTTAGCAATCATAGTTGTAGAACACATCCTAAGGGACTGTGAAAAATGTTTTAAACTATAGGATCAGAATCAAGTAGGACATGATTATTTATTTATTTAATTAATTTTATTTTATTTAAATTTGTATACCGCCCTTCTCCTGGTGGACTCAGGGCGGTGCACAGCCAAGTAAAAAACATCCAATACAAAATTTAAAAATTTAAAAGAATTATACCCTTTGGCCAAAAATTAAGAACCTTATGACTAAAACCCATTAAACAATTTAAAATCTAATATCTCAAAAACGGGGGACGGGGGGTGTTTCACGCCAGCCCTGCTTGATGGAAAAGAAAAGTTTTTAGGGCACGGCGAAAAGCCTGGAGATCTGATATCCTCCGTATCTCCGGGGGCAAATGGTTCCAGAGGGCAGGTGCTGCCACAGAGAAGGCCCTCCCCCTGGGGGTCGCCAGCCGACACTGCCTAGCTGACGGCACCCTGAGGAGTCCCTCTCTGTGGGAGCGTACTGGCCGGTGGGAGGCTATTGGCGGCAGAAGGCGGTCCCGCAAATACCCAGGTCCGATGCCATGGAGCGCTTTAAAGGTGGTAACCAGTACCTTGAAGCGCACCCAGAAGTCCACCGGGAGCCAATGCAGCTCACACAGGAGAGGTGTCACATGGGAGCGCCCTCTCGCTCCCATAATCCCCCGCGCAGCCGCATTCTGCACCAGCTGGAGCCTCCGGGTGCACCTCAAGGGGAGCCCCATGTAGGGAGCATTGCAGTAGTCCAGGCGGGAAGTGACAAGTGCCTGAGTGACTGTGCATAAGGAGTCCCGATCCAGAAAGGGATGCAACTGGTGAATCAGGCGAACCTGATGAAAAGCCCCCCTGGCCACGGCCGTCATATGCTCTTCTAAAGACAGCCATGCATCCAGGAGAACACCCAAGTTGTGAGCCCTCTCCGTGGGGGCCAATAACTCACCCCTAATAGCCAGCGATGGCGCCAGCTGGCTATATCGGGACGCCAGAAGCCACAGCCACTCAGTCTTGGAGGGGTTGAGTCGAAGCCTGTTACTCCCCATCCAGATCCGCACGGCCTCCAAGCACCGGGACATCACTTCAAGAGCATCGTTGGGATGGCCTGGGGTGGAGATGTACAGCTGAGTGTCGTCAACGTACTGATGGAATTCCACCCCGAAGCCACGGATGATCTTGCCCAGTGGCTTCACATAAATGTTGAACAGAAGGGGTGAGAGGACCGATCCCTGCAGCACCCCACACACAAGGCGCCTCGGGGTCGACCTCTGCCCCCCTGCCAACACTGACTGTGTCCTGTCAGAGAGATAGGAGAAGAACCACCGTAGAATGGTGCCCCCCACTCCCAGCCCCTCCAACCAGCGCAGCATGATACCATGGTCGATGGTATCAAAAGCCGCTGACAGATCTAATAGGACCAGGATAGAGGAGCAACCCCTATCCCGAGCCCTCCAGAGATCATCCACCAACGCGACCAATGCCGTTTCCGTGCTGTGCCCAGGCCTGAAGCCAGACTGGCGTGGATCCAGATAGACAGCTTCATTCAGGTACCCGGGCAGCTGTCGTGCCACCACACTCTCAACAACCTTCACCACGAAGGGAAGGTTGGAGACCGGACGATAGTTAGCCAAAACAGCCGGATCCAGAGCGGGCTTCTTGAGGAGGGGCCTCACCACCGCCTCTTTCAAGGCTGATGGAAAGACACCCTCACCCAAGGAAGCGTTGATAATACCCTGGAGCCAGCCTCGCGTAACCTCCCGGGAGGCCAGTACCAGCCAGGAGGGACACGGGTCCAATAAACATGTGGTCTCATTCAGCCGCCCCAGTATCCTGTCCATGTCCTCAGGAGCAACAGGATCAAACTCCTCCCAAATGACATTCTCAAGACCGGCCTCCATCATCCCGTCTGTACCTACCCAGTCGGAGACCAGGCCTTCCCGAATCTGAGTGATTTTATCGTGCAGATACTGAACAAAATCCTCAGCATGACCCTGCAAGGGATCTCCCTGTTTCCCCCCAAATAAGACATCCCCTGATAATAAGCCCAATCGGGCTTTTGAGCACATGGCAATAAGGCAAAGCACTTATTTCAGGGTTCAAAAAAATATAAGACAGGATCTTATTTTCAGGGAAACACGGTATTACATATCTTACCCATCTTTATTGGATAAATGAAAAAGACAAAATAGTTAAGATGGCAAAATTCTAGTTCATTTATTTTATATCTTTATAATAACCGAATAACAGAGTTGGAAGGGACAATGGAGGTCTTCTAGTCCAATCACCTGCTCGGGCAGGAGATCCTATACCATTCTGAACAAAAGGCTGTCCAATCTCTTCTTAAAAACCTGCAGTGATGGAGAACACACAACTTCTGGAGGCAAGCCGTTTCACTGATTTATTGTTCTGTCAAGAAATTTCTCCTTAGTTCTGGGTTGCTTCTCTCCTTGATTAGTTTCCAACCATTGCTTCCTTGATTAGTTTCCATCCATTGCAAATGTTTATATTACATTGGTTTATTACAATGTAGTTTCCTGTGCAGTGCACAAATTATGTTGTTTATTCAAAGCTTTGTGCACTCTCTCTCTATCTGTACTTCTCGAGTTTACTGCAAAGGTCTTCCATTATCCAATACCAGACACATTCAGAAGCAGGTAAATATGGTTTCTTTTGCCGTTAATATCAACAGAACTAAAGAAAGCACAAAAATGTATTACTTTTATGCTTCTTTCATATATTCTTCTTTCTTCAGGAAATATAACATTGGACCAAACCCATATTTGTGGGTTTCTGGCTTGATCTTCCACTTCCTGATGAAAAGGTCCCTACATATAATCTTTGCTACTTCTGCTGATAGCTAGATGTTTCTTCCAACTGGTAAAGTAGAAGATTGACGCAATTATTCTTGGTCAGTTGTGGTCTTTCCTTTGTCTCTGTAGCTCTATAATTGCCAGATCCTGCTGGGTTTTTACATTACTTCTGAGGACAATAAATATGGATTCACTGTTCTTACCAAAATAAATATCATAGGTTTGGTTTTAAAAACATTCCATAAATCTCTATATGCATAATTTTTGAGTAAAAGCCTGTAATCTGCAAATCTAAAGAAAAAGTACTCCTGTGATCTTTTTATTCACACACACATACATCCGTATGCAGTTCGTGTACGCTAGAACCACAACCTTTTAACAAAGATGAATCACTTGAACCCGTCTTCAGTCTTATGTTCTACTGAATTCAGTTATTTCTAAGTCAGAGGTAAGAAACCTCTGCTCACTTGGCTCAACTGCCAGTATCAACTACCAGCGTCCCTTTATATTGTCAATGGCTGGGAATGCAGCTAATCTTTGGTAATATGTAATCTTCATTTTCTTATGCCTAAACTATGCAGTTATTTCCTGACTTATTTTTCTAAAAGCAATCTAGGCAATGGGGGAGGGGTTGGCTATGAAATTTATGCAGCAAAAGCAGATTTTTCGGGTAGTTTTGTCATGGCATGTTCTTCCTCTTATTCCTGTGCCCACTGAAACTGATGAGAAAATGAACTCACCTATGTAAATATCCAGAATTATTAAGTTAAGCCTTTTCTAATTGCTTTTATCCAGGTATCTCTTGTCCATTTTTCCCCCCAAGTCACTTCAAATCTCCCCCTTTCTTCTGATTAAGGATATATTAATCTCAGATATAGGACACCTACCTTCATCATTTTCTAGTTTAGAATCCTGTATTCTGTCCCATTTCCTAATAGTTGTAAGTGGAATTCTTAAAAGTATACAGGAGTAGAACCAAAACAGAATCTGACCTGAGTTTGGCTACAGAAAGAATATATGCCTAATTAAAGACAAATAATGTATATAGAAGCTGAGGAGTAGAGTTTGTTAATTGTAGATGATTCATTGCAGAAATGCCAAAAGCTCCTCTGATGAAGCATACTGTACCTTCAATTTTAATTCACGAGTTCTGTCAAAAGTCCAACATTTTTCTGTGATTATCCATGGAAGCTGAACTCCTTGAAACAGATGTGCAGATGTAATTAGTCCAAACTAGGCCCCTGAATGCATGGCTTGATCATTTCATTTCTTCCTAAGAATAGGTGATGTGAACCCTAAATTCTATCACACTTAACTGTGGAAAAAGTAGCTATTTGAAAGTAATTTGTGGTTAATTCTGTATTATTCCAGTATTTTATTTTGTAGTCTTTGTCATAATAAATATAAACAATTCAATTTACTTAGCCAAGTAAAACTTCCAAGTATAAAGATATTGAGGGATAAGACAATTTTCCTTCACTTTGTGCCATTATTGTTCCTTCAAATTATTTTGTCCTAAACTGCTCTTTAATTACAAGCATTTCTAATGGCACATATTCAATCGATCCATTTCTAAAATTAGTTCCAGAATTGGACAATGTACCATTGGTCCTACAGTCTCTTTCTTCATGCATTCATTTTTATAATTTTCTTAATCTCTGAAAGAAACAGAAAATAGAAAACTATTTTGGAATTTTAAAAAAGCAGATCATCCACAACAGGGGTCACCAATCTTTCGGACCTCAGGGACCACTAAATTCATCATTTTAAATCCCATGGACCACTAATATGATCTGCCTAATGACCGGCTGGGTGGGCATGGCAAGGTGGTTATGTGACTGGGTGGGCGTGGCCAACTCGATGTCACTTATGTCGAAGAGTGCCTTGCCAGCCTCTACTTGCTACTTCTTGTCTGCCTGCCCGAGCTCTTTAGGGCTCCAACAGGAAGCAGTTGCTGGAGATAAGCAGTCACCATGAGAAATAGTTGGGAAAACAGCTGGCTCAGTTCAAATTGGATCTGACCGAAAAGGAGGCTCAGCAGAAGCACCTCACTGAGGACTACAAGCATAGGCTTTCCAAGCAGAGGGAAGACCTGTGGGACTGCAAGGCCAGGTATCAGTGTCTGGAGGCTCAGCAGGCTGAGATGATCAGCCAGTTCCAGTCCATGATGCTCTCTCACTGGAACAAAGGTCTCCGGCTCTTCGCCACTAGTGGCACTTCCCTCCAGCCTTCGTCCAAAGCCCCACACCAGGAGGCTGAAGCAGACCCCAAATCAGAATTTCTGCCCCCCTCCGACCCACACAAAAAGACCCAGAAGGGGGAGACTCTCTGCAGCAACACAAACATTTGTTGCACATATCCAGCCCAGGGGCCATAGCTTGAGGACTCCTGATTTAGTGCAATATAAAAAATGCAACTAATTTTTCTGCGGACCACCAAAATTTTCTCGTGGACCACCAGTGGTCCACGGACCACTAGTTGGTGACCGCTGATCCAGAATACAAATTTGAGAAATACAGAAGGATATCTGTATGGTAAGTATATATCTGGATTGTAGATAAGTAAACAATAGGGAAACCATGAGACCATCTTGGTCAACTATTATTGCAACAAAAGCCGAGTTTCACATCCAGATTGATCATGCTAAACTATAATTTCTAATTCAGAGGCTGCCTTGCAACATATCATTGCTTACATCTCACAAACTAAGAGGCACCTGCAATCTAACATTTTAATAATATTTTAAAGACAACTTTTTCTTCCAGTTTTATCCTATTTTTATGATACAGCTCCTATATTTTCATTACCACGAATTACTGATTTAATCAGACTTAGCAGAGTTAGTCAAAAGTGACTAATAAATGGTTATATAATTAAACCAGTGGTGATCAATGTTTTTAAAATATTTAATCCATTTAAGATTGAAGATTAATATTTAAGAGCATTTAAAAAAGAATATTTTAGAATATTTAATTGATTTTATAGTATTTTAAGATTGTTTCTAGAACAGTAAAACAAGTCTTTGTTATACAATTCAGTTTTGCTATTACTGCTATGTTTTCCTTTGCCCTCCACATAGACATAAAAATGTTCAATAGTCCATGCTTTACCTCTTTGGAGAATTACTACTTTAAAAAAAAAAAAGCATAGAAAGATTGTCTTTCTGATTCCAATAATTTCACAATAGTAAATCTATCAAAAGATGACAATACTTTCAGAGTCAGGTCAGTTTCAAAACTCCTTTTGGTAACATTAGGGATATGCAAATTATCATACAATGGATTTATTTCCTAATGCTACTTAACTACTGTGCTAAAATATTATTTTAATTTTAAAATAAAATAAAATGAATTCTGCACCCTCCAAAGAATTGCAGCAGCATTTAGAATCATATTTATTTACAATTATTGCTTTTTATCTGAAAAATGACTTACTGGAATGGTATAAAGTACTCTGGAAAACCAGTTTACTGTTGATAAATAGTTTTCTCCCCCCTAGTATTTGTTTCTGGCAAATGGCCTCTGGAGTGGTATAAAACATTCTGGAGAATAGTTTACTATGGATAAATTGATTTGTTTTTCTTCTTAGCATTTTCCCTCAGGTGCAGGGTCTGCTTTTTTTTTAAAATCAACTGAGTATTGGTACATTGCTTGCAACAGGAATTGACTGACCAGCTTATTACCTGAGCCTGGCATCATGAGCTGACTTAAAGAGACCGGCCCAAAGTTACTCAGCCAGCTTTCATACCTAGGTGGGACCCTTAACCAGTAGACCAAACTGGCTCACAGGTTTATTACTGATTATTTTTCTTCCTAGTATTTTCTTGTAAGTGCAGGGCCTGCTTTTTTTCCCCCTCTGATCAAGTGCGGATTTATTGCATGGGTCTGCTGGTTGTATAATTCTGGAAGCAGAAGTTCATATGTTTTAAAGTTATTAAGCATGAAAAGTATTGATCTAGGCCATAGCCATATCCATCATATAATCTCTCAAATTTCCCTAGCAAACATTTGTGAAAGTATCTATTCAAGTTGTCAAGATGCCCCTCTCTTTAATGTGTATGCTTCTGTTGATTGCCCAAAGTATTGTTAAAGCTTACCTTCAATTTATGCCTGTGATTCTCATACAGTCACATTCCAAATCTCACAGTCTTTACAAATACAAAACTTAACAGAGAAAAATATAACAAAGGCCTCCTGTAGCATTAGATGTGTGCTAAGGTCAGTCCCTTTCTTGGGAAATAAAACATGCAGTAGTAAAGTAGATAAAATAGATAAAAATATAGCTCAATTAAAATCAAATTTAAATCAAAGTGATTTAAGACAGGAAAATAATGATATTTGGGCAGATCATATGAGAGAAATTAACTGTTTCTAAATTAGGTGGAACTTTGATCAAGAAATTCCAGATTGGACAAAACGTTTACAAGTGATGAGCCTGCATCGATAAACATCAGAAACATTAAAAGATCTTAACTGGCATACAGAATGCAAAGAATAATGTTAAGCACAATTTAGTTACTTACCTGTGTTTATTGAAATAATGTTTTAAAAACAAGTCATTTTTATTTCTAGCAGAAGGGAAATGTGTTTGGGTTAAAATACCTGTAAGTATTACCATAACATGCATCCATCTATTTTTGAATTATATTAATTCAAACCTATATAAATGAATGTGGATCCAGGATGTCTGTGGATTGCCTGAGATTTAGCTGACTCTGGTGTATTGTGATGACCGCATGAAAGACAATTTCCTATTTAACAAATATACAGTACATTGACAATTTTGATGTTACTTAGTGAATTTATCCTAATGTTACTTAGTGAATTTATCCAAAATTCCTATACAATTTGAATGGAGAAGAACAATCTTGCCTCTCTTGATTGCTTCTATAATAACAGATTCTATCTCACTGCATAGTTCATGCTTAACAAAGATTTTGAAAATTAAACAATTGAAGTACAATTTTGCTTTACTGTCTCTTTAGGCAGACTTCAACTATTTTACTGGTGAAAGGATACTCAAGTCATCTTGGGAGGTATGTAGCTGAAGAATAAGTGTCCCAAGGCAAATATGTGAATGGGATGACTTTATTTTCCTAATAACCATTTCTTATATTATTTCTTATTTTGGACTGAGATTCATAGGCCTTTGTGTGTATGTGATATTTTTTTGTGCTTTACATTTCCAGATTTATCCAAAATAGCCTTTGCATGTTTAAATTTAATTTGTACAAGTATGCCAGAGAGGGAAAGGCTTCCAAGGAAACATATTTCACTTTCTCTATAACAAATGTTTTCTTTGGGATGAAATATACATTATGTCCTCATCAGGAAAGATAGCAGATTCTGGAGGGGGGGAGAAGCAAGATTTTGCCTTGAAATGGATCATATATCATATTAAGTAGCAAGAGTACATTTTTCTATTAACCCCCCCATCCCTTTTTAAGTGATTACATTTTAAAATTTTAATTGGCTAGATACAGTAATAGAGTATACAGTTGGAAAATAGTAAGAAAATTAATGGCTAGCATATGTTAACCAGTTCTATAAATAAGTGGATCTGCTGCATCTACATCACCCACAAGAAAGTTAAATGGTATTTGAATATATTCCATAGTTAGGGATGCTTCTAAAATGATTGTCATCTGGATTTCACCTTTGATTCCGTCATTCTGCAACACAATGTGCAGACCAGACATTAGCTTCAGAGATGTATTGCCTTCCAGATGCATGAATTCAAGATGTGATGCTCATAAAATCAACCGACTATTATTCTTTCCTTGATTATCTAGATGTAAAATAAATGGTACAGTCATTAGGAATCTGGTGCCCTAGGTGCATTGCATTATTTTTTAAGAAACATCCAAAGAAGTACCAAGATGGTGAAGGGACAGGAAACCAAGTCCTAGGAGAAATAACTAAAATATCAGGATACTGCATATAGAGCCTGGGAAAACATACAATTAAGGGTGTGGTGAATAAAATGGCCTTAAAACTATTATAATAAATAAGTGCTTTTTTAAAATAACCAGACACTATCTACACTACAGTTTCTTTTATATATTCTGTTGGTTTTTAATTTAAGGAATTTAGCCTTATTAGAAGGCAGATTTTTGTCTTGTCCACCACTCCAAATTTTACTCCTATACTTTTTTAAAAAAAATCCTGTCTTTTTCTCATTCTGTCAGAACACATTAGAAGCATGGAATGCTTTCTGACTGTTTATAATCCTGTTGTTCTATTATATGTTTTATAGTATATCATTGCATCTGATATTATACAGGCAGTGAATTTCTTTTGGCACATTTTCTGAAACTTTTATTTTGCTTGCATCCTAATAATGAATCTTTTCCCTTTTATATACTTCATTGTTTTAAATAGCCTTCATTACCTCACTTCTTTAGAATATCTAAGAATAGCAACCTATTGTTTTCAACTGCTTTGGTGAATTTTATGCTCTTCTGTTGTTCCTTTATATGGTCTATAAATTAACTCAGTTTCTCTTTTTCATGCTGCCAATCTGTGAAAGTATTGTCAACATGTCAACATATCTAAGTCAACACTGTGCTCTGGGGTGGCTTGAATCTCAAATTCAAAGTCTTCCATAAGGAAGTTGGTAACAACAGGTGATAATGATGACTCTCCGCCCCCCACGTATAGCTTAATCCAGGCTTCTGTTCCTAATATTATCCAATGTGACTCCAGTTTGGATAGCCTCTGAATTCTACTTTATTGTTTTATATTCATATATTTCTAAAATATAATTGTTCATATTTTTAAAATTAATACAGTGAATCTAAGTTTAGTCTTGTTAAACAATGACAAAGACAATTCAGTAATAGATCCTTTGACTACAGTGAGAGTTAACCTAAATCTGGCTTAGTAGGATAACTGTCAGTCTTGCCACCATAAAATATGTTTAAAATGCAGCCAGTTAAGGTAGAATTACTGACACCACACTTTGAATTAAAGGACATATTATATCAATGAGATTCCAATTTCATGATATATTTTAAATATATCTCACTTTGTCTACTTCACAGTTTATTAGACATACATGCCTTCAAACACATGTGTGAAGAGCCAATTTAATAAAACTACTCCAGGACAATTAAATTTGACATCCTCAAGAAAGCATTAGTGATCTTCTGAGTCTTGAAGATTCTAAATTACTGTAACATAAGGGTGTAATTGGATTTATTTTCCAGATACCTTATATCACTGCTGTTTACATCTAATGATCTAGAGTCTAGACTGTTCCACCAGGTTGAATTTAACAGAAATATTAGGTATAGTTTGGCAAATGGACTCCACAGAGTACTCTAATTTTAAAGTGTCCAGGATTTTTTAGAGATTCAACTTTGTTTTTTAGAGATTCAACAAGTCCTGAGTTTCTGTTTCCAGTGGTAATACACATAAATATTTGCTTTTGTTGTGTATGGGTATCAACCAATAAACATTAAACCCCAAGATAATTTCAGGTAAATATGAATTGCTAGAGAACAAATAACACCAGTATAATTGTGGTTTTGAGCTGATTCTTATGACTCTTTTATTTTGTAGCGTGCATACCAGATCACAGAATGTCTTTATGCCTTTTTATGTATGTCTTTTATATATTAGATACCTAAGACATCAATTGCACAGGATATGCTGAGAGAATATAATATTATATATTTCAAAATCAAATGAATGGCTTTAGACCATAATCTCTACCACGATCCAGAAAATATTCCATTGTCACAGAGTCAGGATAATATTTATATCAGGAGTTTTTCTTTCGTTTCAGTAACTGAGCAGGGCAGTCTATTGAGATATATTGTGAAAACCAAAAATTTAGCATAAGTTGTCATGTTCCTGAGCACCACTCATAATAATAAAAATCAAATATTCACCATGCATTAAATTAGAGCTTTGATCCCGTGCAAGGAAGATACGGAGTCACCAGGGTCAGTTATGTAGCTGCTGAGTTTGTTTCTGAAGAAAATCCACATGCTTTCTCTTAATATTTTGCCAGCAGCTTCTTCTCCCATGTAGAAAATTTATTCTCTTAGTTTATTGGGAGCTCTCTGGTCACCCAGACAACAACCCATCTAAACCAAATAACAGAAGTGGAGGTAATACACACAGTCATTTAACCAGATAATATGACCTCTTTATGATATTTCCAGTGTAATAAGCACAAGGGACCAGGGGAGAGGAAATGGGGAATTGATTTAAGTGACAGAAACCTCCTTGCTATCATGCTAGATTTCCTATGAATCTACTGCTGTGAATTATTTGCATTATATGGTATTACTGGATTTGCCTGATATTTTGCCGTGTGTTTAAAACATACTGTCCAGAGTTGTGCTTTAATATTAGGAGTCATACAATTTTTTTGAAATACATAGATACATTCTCTTGATTTTAATCTATTTGTGCTGCAATGTATTTTTCTATTTTTATTTTTCAAAGTGATTGTTGTTCTGTTTATTTAAGTTGACTTATTGTTTTGTGTAAATAGTCTGTAATAGGATTTAAGTTAAGCTTTAACCTTAGCAAAATATTCATTTTATGTAGCCTCCAGAAACAAACTGGTTTGAAAGTCATATTATTCTTATAATTATTACTAACATCTCACATCAGTTTAGAATCAGAAAATATGTTCAGGATTACAACATACAGTACTACTTCATGAAGCAATCTATTCAATTGGAATACAATGCTCAACTTCTTCAGGAAACTCTTCCTAATATCTAACCTGAATCTACTTTCTTGTAATTTAATCCATTTGTTCTTGTCCAGTACTACATAAAAACAGGTGACAAGTCCACTTCCTTCTGTATATTACAATATTTTAAATATATAAAGTTTGCTAGCACATTGCCTTTCAGGCTTCTCTTCCATGGGCTAAACATATTCTTAATTTTATCTTGCATAGGACTGTGTTTCCAGTCCCTGTATTATCTGGACTTCCTTATTTTTATATTTTTATATTCCTTTATTTTTAGACATTTTAGAATTCAACATCTTCAAGTGAGACCTGACCAAGACAATTATTTTTCATGATCTGGTATTCTGTGTTGTACTTAATATTGTGCATTTCCAAATACCTTTAGTCTTGGGGGGTGGGGTTTGGGTGGGTGTGGGCTGCATCACATAGTTGACTCATATTCAGTGTTTGATCTATAGAGATCCAAAATCTTTTTCACATGTACTACTGCCAAGAAAGGTCTGGCATGCATACTGAGAGAGTAAGAGGCTACTCCTATAGTGTACAAAAACTCTTTATCTTGCCCAGTGGTGAAATTCAATTTTTTTTACTACCGGTTCTGTGGGCATGGCTTGATGGGCATGGCTTGGTGGGCATGGCAGGAGAAAGATACCGCAAAATTCCCATTCCCTCCCTACTCCTGGGGGAAGGATATTGCAAAATCTCCATTCCCACCCCACTCAGGGGCCAGCCAGAGGTGGCATTTGTCGGTTCTCCGAACTACTCAAAATTTCTGCTACCTGTTCTCCAGAACCTGTCAGAACCTGCTGGATTTCACCCCTGATCTTGCCCATTCTGAATTTTCAGTCAATCCACTTAATAGACTCTTTCTATTCTAGACTTAAACTTGCTTACTAATCCTGTTGATAGCTGTTGGGAAACAGAGATCTTCTTTTCAATGGATCATTTGCAAAGGAATAGAAGTTAAAACATCTCTGTCCTAGTCAGGATTAATTCAGTTGTAGGTCATGTCTTGTGACCTTACTTTTGTCTCATCCCCAACACCCATCTTAAGCAGCAGTTCCATCTAAAAATACTGTTTTTTCTCTTCCCCAGAACAAAACATGATGTACAAATTATCTATGATGTCTCAAGAATAAATATGTTCCTGTCCAGGTCTGGTTTCTTCATAGTCCCTAATGGCTACTTGAGTCTGCTGCAGAAATGCTTCCTTTTCTCTGATTTCAGGTCACTGCTTCCCCCCCCACCTCAAATCAGGTTGTTCCCCAAAATGCAAGAGCCATCTCTCCACTCTTCTTTTTCTGCAACCTGACGTAAAGTGAACTGCTACTTCAAAAATGACAGTAATGTACATTCATGCAGCCACAAGGAAGAGTTTTCTGTGATTACAGCTGCATTGAGTAAGAGGGTGTGAGGATGAGTCTGTTTCATTCAAGGGTGTGGATGTATTTATTATGTAATTAGTGCTTTCTGGAACAGCCAAGAATCTATGCAGCAAAGGTCCATTACAAGTCTTTTAGTTCATCTATCAGTTATTTTATATCTGTATTACCCAGATGTTGTATGTGTTAATAGAATTGAGAAAAAAGCATACCGTAGTTTAGGTACCGCCAAACTTTGTTTCACTCAAGGTCTCATTGCAAAGCAATGCTAAAAAATATGTTCTGGGTGGTACATCCCATTTGCACTTCCTTGAGCCAAAAGAAAAAAATGAAGTGAAGCAATGGCATGCTTGAAGATTAGCTAAATCTAACAGATGCAATTTATTAAGTACTTCTTGTCACAAGCTTGAACTCTGCACGTGTATGGAGCAATTCATGACAAAGCGCCAAGAACATGATGAACTGACCCATGAATACCAAACATTGAAATTTTAACATAATGTCCTATTATTAACCCTAAGTTGTGAACATGGCCCTAAGCACTTTCAATCATTCTTTGATAGAATGCAAAGGAAAGATGTTGGTTAATACAAAAGGAAATATATTTGTCAACAAAAAGAAAAACTATTGCAAGAGTTAAAAATTCCTGTATAATGAATTCATGTCCCTTTTTGGCACTTGAGTTTGTTTGAATGTGACATTTCCTACAATCTCAATTTATCAGGCATGTTGTATTTTGGATTCTATTAAAACAGTTCTTCATACCATTTTATTTTATATTTTAATTTTACACTTCCTCAGAAGAGCATTTATGGTTTCTCTTCATCCTCACCACTATGAAGAAAGATACATTAAAATACAATTGTTATTTGTTAACATGTTATCTAACATATTCTAACATAATATTGTAAAAACATTTAAACAAAAACAAAGGGATTTTTAAGGAAATTCAGTATTACACCTACATTGACAGATGAATCTAACTCTAACCTTAACATTTCACCATAATAGCTTTCCCTTATCTAGTTTTATTTTATTTTAGGTATTTGTTGTAATGCTCTCAATATCAATATCATTATTTTGTTTTTATATCACTTTTATATTATGTATTTTTAAATAATTATGATGCATTGGTAATATTAATATTGAAATAAGTGCTATAAACGGTAAAAACTGAAAGACTTCCAAGTTAAGCCCAGGCTGAGGTATTGTTGGATGTTTAAAAAGTAGTCATACTCACTAGATGGTTGTCATGATTCTACACTCTACAATTTAGCATCCATGGATTTATATAAAAAAGCACAAACTGTGCACATGTAAATTCTCTTTTTAATTGAATTTCTGTATTCTCAGGTGGGGTGTGATGGCTCAGCAGTTAAAAGATGTTGAGCTCATCAGTCTGACAGCTGACAGTCTGGGTTCAAGATCCAAGAGCCGCATGATGGAGTGAGCTCCTGTTCTTTGCCCCAGCTCCTGCTCATGGAGCAGTTTGGAAGCATACAAATGTGTGTAGATAAATAGATACCAATTTGGTGGGAAGATTACAGCATTCTGTGCACCTTGGTGTATAGTCATGGTGGCCACATGGTCACAGAAGTGCCTTTGGACAATGCTGGCTCTCTTGGCTAAGAAATGGAAATAAGCATCATATGACTGGACAAGGAAACCTTTATCTTTACCTTTATCTTTATTATCAGTATTCACAGTTAATGAAATTCTAAAGAAGTACAGTAGACTTTAGATGCTTCCCCATTTCCTGGATGTTAGCATTTGAGTGACCAACAAGACACGTTGACAACTGATTATTATTTCTGTTATTTTCATCTTGATATTCATCTACAAATCTGGTGGATGTTTCCGTATATAATCTTCATATACAGTATGTGTGTCGTATAGCATTAGACCCATGTAAAATTTAAAATTAAACAACAGTTCAAACTGCTGCATTATCTTTAGTTAGAACTGCAATATGGAAAACAATAGAAGAAGAAAAAATCCAGGCTTAATTCTAAAGCACATGCGTAAATCAGGGATGGGCAATAATTTCCCCAAATCTGAGTTGTGCTCTTTAGCCTGCTTCTGTGTTATTCCTAAAAAATGCATAGCTTCAGATGCTGACAATTACTGAGATGCCCTCGAATAGTAAAAAGGAAATTTATTCTTATCTTGTCTACTGCAGCCTAATAAAATAATTTCCAGAAAGAAAAGAGGATGGATATTAGGGAGGATTCCATTAAAAAAACAAGAACTAGATTCTGGGAAAGATATTCTTGAAAGGAAAGATGTTCCAGGAAAAACTTAAATTCTCCATCAACCATTGCTGCATTCTCAGCTTATCAGTCTCATCTAAACAGCTGAAATAAAAATTTAGGTTCAGTTGTTACTTCAATAACAGTTCCAATGAAGCCACTCTGAGGTGACATTTTTCTTATAGATTACAGTGGCTGCTTGCTGAATATTGTTCTTATCATCAATACTGATAAATTCAGATTGGTGACTCATTTGCTTGGCATTTCTCTAGGAAAGTCGGGCAACTACTGGATGTTATGTCAGTCATATTTTCTAAGTGAATCTGTTAAGCACAGTTTTCTTTTCTTCTAATATGCAGAAAATAAATATCCTTTAAAAATCTGAATGTTTCCTATTATTCGAGAGGCAATCACTGAAGGAAAAAATAAATCCCATGGCACGCTGCCCCCAGGGAACACATTATAACAGATTAGTTGATAACATTTTTAACCACAGAAGTTACCAAATAACTGTCAGATGTTTCCATTTCACAACAACACTGAAAGTTTTTTTAAGGGCTTGAAGCAAATCCCAGAATCTCCTCCAGATAGTTGTTTTAAAGAGATGACTGGGAAAAACATGATTTTATTTAAATATATAGTGCTGATAAGTCAAAGGTTTTTTTTTTAAAGTCCATTTAGTCACTATTATCCAGCATAGGCTTTTTAACAGGGTACCCTCAAGACATATTGGGATTACAATTTCCAAATTTCAGGGTGTTGCAGTCCTAATGCATTTATATAATGCAGACATTATCATTTATCTCCACAATATAATTGACTGTTTTGAATTTAATTGAATCCTGTTTTCTGAAAGCTTGTTTTTCTAAACATACTATCTTTGAGAGGGGAAAAAGGGTAGACAGCCCACCCACCAACAAAAATGCAAAAGAACAGTGGTGTGCTGTTGAGAAAATTACTTATTAAGCTGAGGATAGTAAGATTAAGTATACTCACAGTAATATTTTTTTTTCCTTCTTTCTCTCCCTTCCTCCCTTCTATATGTAACAACCAGTATTTTTAAGTCTTTTAGTCTTAGTGTTTCAAAACATAGGTTCTGTTTTACTAAAGGGATAATTTATAATTTTGGGAGCATATTTATTATATTAATTTTCAGTAAGATAAGTATATCAGAAAAAACTGAAATTTATTTTTAGCAAACATTTTGCTTCTTTGTCATTTTAGTATGACAAAGCAGCATTTTCTACAATATATATTGGAATACAATTCCCATCATTTTGACTAGCCTACCTTTTCCATAAAATGATGAGAGGAGAAACAGGCATCAGAAATTTGAAAGAGAATTCTACTTGAGTCTACCTTTCTTGAATTGCTCATATTCCTAGCAAGGGAGGGGAAGGAAAATTACATTTCCAACATATGTTTGACATAAACATCTTTGTACATATTTGACAACATATCACATGTTAAATACCAATAATACACCATCTTGTAAAAATACTCTTTCAAATTACCGCTCAAAATGCATTTTAATATATCCTCTCACTGATCCAGCATTATTTTTGCCCTGTTCATTTTCAATAAAAGTCTATATATCTTGACAATGGCATGCTTATCATTTGTACAAATCATAATTAAAATATATTGTACGAACTATAAGAAGGAAGATAACACTGATTAAAAATTAAGTTCTAAAATTAAGGTATCTAGAATTTCATTTAAAATAAAAGTGAGAAAATAATAAAATCTCATTAGGCATAATTACTTAGAAAATGTAGGTTCTTTTACAGGAAACTGCCTTTCATTTCACTGTTGCTTAAGGCTAATTTTTATTTTTATTGAGCCGCAGTGGCGCAGTGGTTAGAGTGCAGTACTGCAGTCTACTTCTGCTGATCCCCGGCTGCCAGCAGTTTGGCAACTTGAATCTCACCAGGCTCAAGGTTGACTCAGCCTTCCATCCTTCCGATGTCAGTAAAATGAGGACCCAGATTGTTGGGGGCAATATGCTGACTGTAAACTGCTTAGAGAGGGCTGTAAAGCACTGTGAAGCAGTATATAAGTGCTATTTAGGGTTGCCAGGTGTCCACTATTTGAGCAGACAGTCCGCTTTTTTCACATTATGTTCACTATTTTTTTTCACAAAATAGTAGACATTTTTTTATTCAAAAGCTATATGATGAAATGGTACATAATCTAAAGCTGTACAGTCTAAGAGAATAAGGATAGGAGAATTGTGTTTTGTCTTTTTTTTCATAAATTAAAATGAGACAAAGATCGAATATCCATTGAACTCGATTCTCCGAAAAAATTAATGATGAGATTAAAATAAAAATATATTATAAAATTATATACAGTTCACATTTTTAAAATGTATTGTAGCTTGTGTCGACTGACCTAAAATGGCATCGAGTGATGAGAGTGACAGCAGTGAGATTTCGAATTCTTTAAAACAAGAGGAGTGTGCAAATACACCAAAGACTGGGAAGCTACTTTTGCATGGATTACCAACAACGAAACCGACAGAACAAATACGACGGCCTACTGTAAATTGTGTCAGAAATCATTCACAATTGAATATAATGGTATAAAAGCTGTCACACAGCATGCAAGCACAAAAAATCATTTAGATAAGGAGAAAATAGCTTCCAGCAACAAGCGAATCAATTCGTTTTTCATTGTTAAAGACTCCTCTTTCAGTGAGAAAGTGACTGTAGCTGAAATGGCTGAAACTTACCATGGGATCAAACACCATATTTCTTTCCTGGCTCAAGATTGCGGTATTAAGTTAATGAAGCAAATTTTTGATGATTCAGAAATTGTAAAAAAGATGTCTTGTGGAAGAACCAAATCATCAGCTATTGTCAATGAGGTTTTGTATCCTTTTTCTATTGAGTTGGTTCACAATGATCTTAAAACTGGAATTCCATTTTCTCTCTCCACTGGCGCATCAAACAAGGGAAATAGCAAAATGTATCCCGTTGTTGCACAATATTTTACTTGTGAAGAAGGACTGTGTGTGAAAATTTTAGACTTTTATGAGGATTCTTTCGAAGATTCTACATCAATAAAAAATCAGCTGTGTCGAGTTCTTAGTGATAACGAATTGGAAATAAATAATGTTTCAGCTAAGCTGAATTAATACGTATTAAAATGTTTGTAAGAAAATATATAATTTAATTGTAATTTTTTTTAATTTTTTTACTACTTAACACACACACCCCTCGCTTGTCCGCTATTTTTTGGAAGCAGACCTGGCAACCCTAATTGCTATTGCTATACTAAAACAAATGTAAACTGTAGCTTTTAATGTAATAGGTATTTCAGAAGTATGTTATAATTTAAACTTGGTGGCATGAATCTTTGAATTTCCTCCAAAAATTCAGAAAGAAATTATCTTTTATTTCTTTGGTTTTCTTTATACTAACCAGTAACAAGCAGTAGGAAACTCAAAAGACTTATTATTATCATGTCAAGTTTCTTTAGCTTCCCAATAGGTGGTCATTGTCTATTTTGTTTTGTAGCCATCAAAGAGGTTCTATATATTCCTCTTTCCTTCTTCTTACACATAAAGTCCTTCTATCTTTCCATCTATTTGCATCATAGGCAAGTATTCCTTTAATCTTTTTCCCATTTGTATTTTTCTAAGGGCTATATACATATACTCTATTTCCCCCAAAATAAGACATCCCCTGATAATAAGCCCAATTGGACTTTTGAGACATGGCAATAAGATCAAGCGCTTATTTCAGGATTCAAAAAAATATAAGACAGGACTTATTTTTGGGGAAACACAGGTAGTATATCCTTAATTATGAGTTTATGAAAGTCTTAATTATGAATTTGTGAAAGTCTAAAGAATAAACATAGATTCACAACAAAAATGGCACAGCAGAATCACTGCAGAACAATAAAATATAGCAGAAATTAAAATAATGAGAAAATCAAAGTATATTTGCCTATCTCAAAAAGCCATCGCTGAATTCACATAACACATAGTAAATTATAATGTAGTTTGGTTGGTTCCAAATTAGCATGTAGAATGAACTAAATTGTTAAGTTGGTAAACTTATTATTTATTAGCTTAGTGCAAACATCTTTGAATCCTATTTAACAAATTATGGCTTAGTATGTTGTACAAATCTACATAAACCTATATCTGAGATACTTTACTATAATAGGCCTTCTGCTTGTATTAATATTTTACTGCAGAAGTAGGAATAGATCACCAGTGGCAATGTTGATTGTAATTATTTGAGATTATTGCATATTGCCCAAGAAGACCAGACCAGAATCAATGCATTAAGATTATGAGAGGGAAGACTCAGGCTCAATGTCAGGAGGAACTACCTGTCTTTATAAGCCTAGCAGTAAAAGAGATTAATATCAGATGAACTTAAGAATTTTCTTTCACTGAAGAATTTTATGTATTTTTATGAGGCTATGTGCCAAAGGACAGTCGGGTGATTCTGCAACATAGGATTGTTCTCCTGAAACTCACAGAACTGACGCAATATATGTACAACGAATCTGGGCTCTCTTCCAAGAAATTCATAATTCAGTTCTTTCTTAAACTGGTCAATATTTTTGTCTGGACTCCTATAAAAATTGGTTCTAAGTTGCTAAGGAAAAAAAATATTTTCTTTTTGAGGATGGACTTTATGCCTCTTGATTCCTAGCCTCCAAACTGCTTAAAATATTGTAAACAGTGATGTCTATTGCTGGTCTATGACCGTAATAAAGTTATATTCTATTCTATTCTTCTATTCTATTCTATTCTTCTATTCTATTCTCCAAACTGCTTTTAGCCAAAATATCCAATACAACAAAACAGAGTTCTTCAAATACCAATGTACCTTGACCGTGTATTATATTTACCTGTAAATAAACATGTCTACAAGGGAGCCCAAATTGTCCACTGTAAAAGCTAATGTTGCAACTGATAATGTTGAAAAAGTCAATGTCAGTTTTATCCTATATTCACTGTATTTTGTCTGTAAAAAAGTATAGGATAAGCTGACACTGATTTTTTGTACAAATTCACTCTATTCAATTACATTTATAATGTTATTATCCTTGTGCGTAAGATAATGCAGTCATATTATCTACTGAGACTTTAATAGTGAAGATGTAATCATCCTATTAAAATTTAATATTTTCATTTCCTGTCTTATCAGTTTTACCTTTCATTTATTGTTCATCTGTCCACCAAGCCTCAACTTTTCTCAGTACAAATGATCTTATTCTTTTGTACAGGAACATCCTGTATGTATAAGGGTAATTGATACTTTCTATTTGCTGTGGATTTAAGACATAAAGTTGTCAAAAAGTACTTTGAGAATTGCTAATTCTATTGTCACATACGTAGAGTATATGACAACTTGCCTATAGCAAGCTTATCTGAAATAGAGCCAGAATCAAGATGAATTAGGAAATAACATACATATAACCTTTAAATATTCTAAAAGAAAAAAGGAGAAAAAAACCTTGTATCTGGAAGCTGGTAGACAACCTTTCCTTTTTAAAAAACAAAACAAAACAATATATTAATAATGCTGCAATAAATGTTGAATACAATGTTTTGAAGTCTAAAATGAATTCTATAAATACCAATTTCATCATGTTTGAAAGAATTGCAATTTGGATTTTCTCTTAACATAAAGTTTTAATATATTAACCCTTCATAGGCTCGCATTTATGAAGGCACGATTTAACGTAATCCCCTCGAGCGTCCTCGACAGTAGGCTCTCGGGGGGAGTAAAATCCATCTATTGTACATGTGATGGCCGATCCCCGGAATCTCTGTTCCACATTACATTCGTATGTCCCCACTATCGAGACATAAGATCAAGATTCATTTCTCCTATTTCTCAGAGATTCCCTGGTTCACCTGATCTGCTCAGCCTTTATTTTGTACTCCAGGACACACACCCCAATATAACTCCAAAGGTTGCAAAAAATTTTGCTACAGTCGTGGCTGAAAAAAAACGGGGGAAGAGACGGGTAACCCCTACGGCAGAGGATCACTAGTATTGATAGTACAGATTGTATCTGAGGCAGTAGATGGTGTATTGTCACATGATCTATTTATATTTGTAAAATATACTCCCCTTCTATGTGTATTTTAATTTGGTCTTTGACCGCAATAAAAGCTTACTTACTATATTAACCCTTACTAACATGTTAAATATGGATAGAAAATTTTTGATGAGTTAAAAACTCTTGATAATTGCTTATTTTGACTTCTTATTACTGCCTTTGTTAATTATTACATATTGACTTGATTTTAAGAAGTTATCGTTTATTTTATCAAATTGCTAAGCATGTCTGGTTCAATAATGATTCTGAATAGTAAACAAGAATAAACAGTTGGAGACAATATAACAAATAAAAAAATACACATTCAGCAAGAGCAATAAAGCCTAAAGACAAAATATTCTCATAAAAGGCCCATCACATTAGCTGGCCCAAGGCCAAGGGAAGAGTTAAGGCCTGTTTAAACAAGATTGGACTCTGCAAATCCCTGGAAGGATGCTATTCCATAGGGTTGGCTATAGATCAAAGGCTTTGGTGATTTTTATATGCAACCCTAATTAATGTTGCTTCAAAAATGTATTTATTAGATATAACTGCATATATACTGCAGTTAGCATATTATAACCTTTTTTCCTCTGTCTCTTTTAAATGCTATGATTGTAGGTTTTATGGCTAAAAATCAATAACATAATGCAATATAATAAATGTAATAGCATAGCGTAGCGTAGCGTAGCGTAACGTAACGTAACGTAACGTAACGTAACGTAACGTAACGTAACGTAACGTAACATAAGAGCCATGGTGGCGCAGTGGTTAGAATGCAGTGTAGTATTGCGGGCTAATTCTGCTGACTCTCAACTGCTAGCAGTTCAGCAGTTTGATTCTGATCGGCTCAAGATCAACTCAGCCTTTCATCCTTCTAAGGTTGGTAAAATGAGGACCCAGATTGTTGGGGGCAATATGCTGGCTATGTAAACTGCTTAGAGAAGGCTATAAAGCACTGTGAAGTGGTACATAAGTCTAAGTACTGGCGCTATTGCCATAACATAATGTAACGTAATGTACACTACTACGTAGTGTAGCATAGCATAGCATAGCATAGCATAGCATAGCATAGCATAGCATAGCATAGCATAGCATAGCATTGCATTGCATTGCATTGCATTGCATTACATAACAATATAATAATAAAAATATTAAAAAGAGGATAAATAATAACATTAAAAGAAAAAAGACATGGAATACTGTTCATCATTCTTTCAACAGAGCACTAATTTACACATGAAAACTGAACACCAGGATATGTGGTATACAGAGCAGAAACTGCTTTAGCAAACTACAATGACAACAATAATCACAACTCATACCGGTATTTGATAGTATCATTGTAGAAATACTATCATTATATACTTGTATCCTTGCATTGCAAATTTACGTGATGAGGCTGTCATATGTGTGCCGTCATTTCCCCAGTATGTGCCACTAGCTACTTTAAGAATAATCACTTATCTTAAATATATATATAGTAAACCTAGAATTATCTAAAACATATATTGATCCTGGCAACACTCCAGGAATTTTAAATGCTGCTAAAGCACCTATACTAAATTTAAAAGATATTTTAATTATATATTTTGCTTTTAGAAATTTCTGCCATTTTGAATTTATATCTGAATCCATAATCATACATATTTCCAGTTATTTTCATCATGAGATTATATTAACCTTCCATTTACTTGTGGGATGATTCGTTGCTATAATTATGCAGCTTCTCCACCCACATATGCATGGCTCAGAAAACGGTAAGCAACTGCCTTTATTTAAGTAAACAACTATGTATCAACAGATGTTGTACAACAACAAGAAGCTTGAAATATTTTACTTTTCAAAACTCCCTTCTGCCTGCAAAGCCCTAGAAATGTAAATGGAAGTCGGTGCCCCTTGAACTGACAATGTTTGTCAGTTCAAGTGATTTCAATGTTGCAGCCATTGAATATTGTAGCATATCCTGATCCTATCATAAGCCACAACATGAGAACATTATGATAGATATTTTAATCAGCAGGAATTAACAGAAAGAATGCAGTAACTTTTTTTTAATCGCAAATCCTTGTAAATTCCAAGTTCACAGCCAGACTAAAGATCTAGAAAAAAACCTTCCATTAAAAAAAAAGTGTAGTGATGTTTTGATTTGTCGTGATTTGAGTCAGAATTAGGCCCGAATTTTTGTTCTCCTATTTCCATGATGCTTTTGTAGGTTGGAAACAAAGCAAGCACAGATAAAGGGACTTGAATTAAAAAACAACAACTTTATATGGGGGAAGTGTGAGTTTTTCTTTTGTTTTAAAAATGCCCATGCATTTCACTTTTTTTTTTTTAATTTGATTTATATGCCGCCCTTCTCCGGAGACTCAGGGCGGCTTACAATGCGTTAAGCAATAGCCTTCATTCTTTTGTATATTTTATACAAAGTCAGCTTATTGCCCCCACAAACTGGGTCCTCATTTCACCTACCTTAGAAAGGATGGAAGGCTGAGTCAACCTTGAGCCTTGGAGAGATTCGAACCAGCAGAAATTGCAGGCAGCTGTGTTAATAACAGGGTGCACTAAACCACTGTACTATCAAGGCTCTTTTTTGCTCACTTCAATATTCTTACTTCCTGTTTTGTTCACAAAAAACTGTGATTCTAGAAGTAAGTGCTGAGCGGTAGGAAAGAAGGTATTTTAACATTAATAAAATTATCATTGACCCAGAGCAGCCAATCAGCATCTTAACATTCATAAGGAGAAATAAACATTTTCAGTAATTTTTCTCAACCAAATATACAGATCGTCCATTCAGGCATAGAAAATTGAATAATAGAATTGGGACCTCGGGGGTCTTCTAGTCCAATCCCCTGCTTGAGCAGGAAACCCTATATCATTTCAGACAAATGATTGTCTAGTCTCTCTTTTAAAGCTTCTGTGATGGAGCACAGAAGCACAACTTCTGAAGGCAAGCTATTCCATTGGTTGATTGATCTCAATATTAGGAAATTTCTTCTTAGTTCTAGGTTGCTTCTCTCCTTAGCTAGTTTCTGTCCTTCGTTTCTTTTCTTGCCTTTTGGTGCTTTGGAAAATAGTTTGACCCCCTCATCTTTGTAGGAGCCCCTCAATTTTGGAAGGGTGCTATCACGTTACATGTCAATAGAACTGGGTCCTAAGTAATGTCTGACAAGAAGAATCTCAGGCTTTAATTTGTTCTTTTACAAATTTAATTGATACAGCAAATATTTCTTGTAGTTCCATCCTGTTTCACAGAGATGAAGCTGAAATTAGTAGACTAATAGTGCCATAACTGATTTGTCTCTAGCAAACAAGGGGAATCTGAAGAAATATGGTCGGGATTAGCAAAAATTATCATTTAGTAATAACTGGAGGCCCATTTATTTCCCATCTCTGCCTAGAATAAGAATGTTTAAGAATTCAGAAAAGTGTTGACTGTCATCTTTTTATGTTCACTAATGGTTAGTGATTAATATACCAGCAGTTCATTAATGGCATCAGCAGGATTCAATTGGTCTACCAGCTAAACAAAAGATGTCATATGAGTATTTTTTGTCAAGCTTGAGTAAAGTGAAACAATTTAATTAATATTTTCTGTCATAGAAGGTATGAAAAACCCAAGATTACATTCCAGATACTTTCTATGTAATAATAATAGCCAAATTTATAATTCTGATTCTAATTCTATTCATTTGATATGCTTCTTCCCATATAAATTGGAACCCGAGACAGGCTAGTGAAGGCTATTCAAAGAAGATTAACTTCGAACTAATAGCAGAAGCTGACTATTTTCTATGCTGTCTTTTATGTGAAATAATTTGGATATGGCTTAAAGCAGGAACATTATTTCAGTGAGTTATTACATAACAATGCCATCATTAAGAAAAGGCAGAATCAGGATAAATGGCATGTTTGTTATGTGTGTTATTCAATTATAATAATTGGGCATTTGGTTGTAAATTTCTCAACATTTCTGTTGCATACACAACTGTTAATGTTGCTACTGTCATCAAACTGTCAAGTTACAATTGCTTAACGCATTGTAAGCCACCCTGAGTCTCCGGAGAAGGGCGGCATATAAATCAATTTTTTTTTTAAAAAAAGTTCACATTTCATCCAAAGTTTTAATGTGCAAAATCAAGACTTTGCTGAAAGAAATAGCTGTAATTAGATACGGAGGGTGGGATCAGGAAAATTCAAGATAAATATATCTTACCATAGTTTACTTTTGAAGATATCTTAAATATTTGGGTGGAGTGCATTGTCTTATTCCTCTTTTGTAATACTTATAATCAATTTATATAGTGCTATTCTCTTTTACCCTCAAAAATAAACTTAAATGCATTAAAAAAACAAGCCTGTCCACTTTTGGTAAAATTGCCTTTTTCTCCATTTCTTCCAAAGTGGTTTTGGAGAAATTAGACAACTTATTTTATGAATGTTGCTCAGTCTAAAAATCTTCAGATTTCTTGTTTTGCATAGTAGAATTTTGATAAGATATCAATGGGATATGTATATCAATCAGAGCAAATTATTAATCACCTGAGTTGCCCTTAATTACTATATATATGTTTTATTAAGGCATATCTTGACAGAAATAAAACATTAATTCTCAGCCAAGATAGGTATACAGAGAAGCATGGAATTTCCACTTACATTTATTTTTTGTTCCACATTGACTTAAGAGCTTGAAAGTGACATAATTATCCTTTTAAAAGAATTGGCTAGTTACCAAAACAATGCCGCTAGGAAAAAAGATTTATTAAACTAGAAAAATATAAACTGGATCCTGAAGTATTTTTTATATAATCTCTGCACAGATTCAATCCTGAAAATAGCACTGACTCAAATTCATTTTAATGTTGCATCACCAAATTACCTCTCCTGTGAGAAGAAAAAGACTTTAAAAACTGCATCATTACAGTGCAAGACCAACCATTGAAGCATCATAGGCAATGACAAAAGAAGCAGAGCATATATCACTATACCACTACACTGCTTGTCATCAAAGCAACATTATCCCACAGTGCTCATGCACAGCTTCAAACAATGCCACAACTACATTAAAGGAAAAGCAAACATCACAGAAAATAAACATCATTATTTTATTACATATAGGTTGATTTCAGATCTTGGCACATCTTGTAGGTTGATTTCAGCATCTTGGCACTTTTCCCCATCTTTCTAACAAAGCTGAAATCCCATAAACATACATCTGGTTGTGTGAAAATATGAATTCTCTGACCTTATTTTTTTAAAGATACTCATAGAATAATGATGTGATTTTTCACTTATTGATGGAATGTTAAGAGGATTAAAACCTATAGGAAACCTATAGGAAAAAAATCAAATGTTTTATTGAAAAAAATGCAATATTTTAAAATCTATTAATGGATAATCCATTGAGTCAAAATTGGTGGATATATTTTTTCTGAAGCTTGAATCATAATTTCTTTCAGACAGACAGGATTTCACTTTTCCATTACTGAACCCTATTCCCCACTGAAGATATTAAGAAATAGAGTCCTGCAAGGCATTAATGTTGCTCAACAAGTAAGGGCTGAGTTGCTGCTACAATGAATCCTAGTGCTAATTGACAATATAAGAGTCTATCCTTATCCTTTTCCATACTTCAAAGATGCTATAGTTGGACTGGAAATGAATAATGATACTATATTAGATGTTTGATAAGGTATAATTATCTCTTCTATGGGTGTCATTAAGACAATTATGACATTCAGAATCTTGCAAGACAAGATTGTCCAATTATATTTGATCTTGTTGGTGTTACAAAGACATTACAATGCCTTAAGTCTTTTGTATCAAACCACGTTCCTATGAAAACATTGTTGTCTTTAAACAATGTGTGTTTGTAAATATGTCTTAAACATATAGCTAAATGCCTACATATATTTTCTTAATATTGTTTGAAATTATTTTGAGGTTTTTTAAAAAAAATATTAAAAACATATCTAGTATTTATTCCAACATCATAGCAAAAGGTTAACAATGTATGTCAGGTGGTGAACCTCTGCTGAAAATGCATATTCCATGAAATTTAATTTAATTTAATTTAATTTCGAATTTATATACCGCCCTTCTCCCTGAGGACTCAGGGCGGTGTACAGCCAAGATAAAAAACATAGAATACAAATATTAAAACATTTAAAAATATATATAAAATTTGGCCCAAAAAATTAAAAATCGCAGACTAATTAAAAGGATTTAAAAATTTTAAAATTTTAAAATTTCTTCTTAAGCCAACCCGGCTTGCTGAAAAAGATAGGTTTTCAGGGAACGACGGAAGGCATTGAGGACCTGGATTCTTCTTATCTCCGGGGGCAACTGATTCCAGAGGGTGGGAGCCCCCACAGAGAAAGCCCTCCCCCTGGGGGCCACCAGCCTACATTGTTTGGCTGATGGCACCCTGAGGAGGCCCTCTCTGTGGGAGCGCACGGGTCGATGGGAGGTCATCGGTAGCAGCAGGCGGTCTCGGAGATAGCTAGGCCCTATGCCATGGAGCGCTTTAAAGGTGATAACCAACACCTTGAAGCGCACCCGGAAGACCACCGGGAGCCAGTGCAGCTCGCGCAGGAGTGGTGTTACATGGGAGCGCCATGTTGCTCCCATCACTACCCGCGCTGCTGCATTCTGGACCAGCTGGAGCCTCCGGGTGCTCTTCAAGGGGAGCCCCATGTAGAGAGCGTTACAGTAGTCAAGGCGAGAGGTGACGAGGGCATGAGTGACTGTGCACAGGGAATCCCGATCAAGAAAGGGCCGCAACTGGCGAATCAGGCGAACCTGATAAAAGGTCCCCCTGGTAACAGCCGTCAGATGTTCCTCCAAAGACAGCTGCCTATCCAGGAGGACTCCCAGATTGCGAGCCCTTTCAGTGGGGGCCAAAGACTCGCCCCCAATAGTCAGTGATGGAGTCAACTGACTATATCGGGATGCCGGGAGCCACAGCCACTCAGTCTTGGAAGGGTTGAGCCTGAGCCTGTTCCTCCCCATCCAGATCCGCACAGCCTCCAGGCACTGGGACATCACTTCAAGGGCATCGTTGGGGTGGCCTGGGGTGGAGATGTACAGCTGGGTGTCATCAGCGTACTGGTGGTATCTCACCCCAAAGCCACGGATGATCTCGCCCAGCGGCTTCACATAAATGTTGAACAGAAGGGGCGAGAGGACTGATCCCTGCGGCACTCCACAAATGAGAGGCCTCGAGGTCGACCTCTGCCCCCCTGCCAACACAAACTGCGACCGGTCGGAGAGAAAGGAGGAGAACCACCGTAACACGGTGCCTCCCACCCCCAACTCTTCCAGCCGGTGCAGCATGATACCATGGTCGGTGGTATCAAAAGCCGCTGAGAGATCTAATAGGACCAGAACAGAGGAATAACCCCTGTCCCGAGCCCTCCAGAGATCATCAACCAGCGCGACCAATGCCGTTTCCGTGCTGTGCCCAGACCTGAAACCTGACTGGAACGGATCCAGATAGGATGTTTCCTCCAGGAATTGTGGAAACTGTTGCGCGACCACACTCTCAACAACCTTCGCAATGAAGCGAAGGTTGGAGACAGGACGATAGTTAGCCAATATTGCTGGGTCCAGGGACGGCTTCTTGAGGAGAGGCCTCACCACCGCCTCTTTCAGGGCAGCGGGGAAGTGACCCTCACTCAAGGAAGCATTAATAACGCCCTGGAGCCAGCCTCGTGTAACCTCCCGGGAAGCCAGTACCAACCAGGAGGGACACGGGTCCAGTAAACATGTGGCCGCACTAAGTCTCCCCAAAATCCTGTCCACATCATCGGGAGTCACAGCATCAAACTCCTCCCAGATAACATTCTCAAGACTGTTCCTCGTCACCCTGCCCTGATCTACCCAGTCAGAGTCCAAATCCCCCCGGATCTGAGCGATTTTGTCATACAGGTATTGTCCGAAATCCTCCGCCCTGCCTTCTAAGGGATCCTCCCGCACTCCCAGATGGAGCAGGGCGCGGGTCACCCTAAACAGGGCGGCCGGACGATTCCCTGATGACGCAATAGAGGCGGAAAAGTAGTTAGACTTTGCCGTCTTTATCGCCACTAGGTAGGCCTTAATATGCGACCTTACCAGTGTTCGATCAGATTCAGCGAGACTGGCCCTCCAACCGCTCTCCAGGCGTCTTTTCCGGCGCCTGGAAGATATTTTTCAACAAGCAAACTTTATAAAATGAAACTAAAGTCATTTCACATTTTAGAAAGACTAAGTGAGAAGCCTTAGCAATTACAAGGAATATTCTACTTAAAATATACCGTACTTGGTTACAAAATTACTGCTGCACATTAATGTTGATTCTGAAACTTCAATTTCCCATTAATTTTTATATTAATTACTTTCTCCATAATTCACATGCATTCCTCATTCTTTCCTCTAGTATGCATACGTTTTCAAAATGAAACATTCTCTTAGGAACCTTTGAAAGTAAGTATAAAAGTGTAAAATATAGAATAACAGAATAACAGAGTTGGACGGGACCCCAGAAGTCTTCTTTCCAACTCCCTGCTTAACCCTATAACATTTCAGACAATTGGTTGTCCAATCTCCTCTTATGACTAAAATTGCATGAAGAGGAGCTACTTGTTGGACTCTCACTCTCTTTAGGTTCCCATTCCTATTTATGTAATGTGAATATAGCCAGACAATTTAGATCAGTCTTCTCTAATCTTCCATTTTTCTAAATTGTCCAACGGTATATATAGTAAGGATAGAACTTCCTTTTCACTGCAACAGTTACTCATCCAGCTCTTAAGGCAATAAGGATTTGATAGAAAAAGTAAGGTTTGTGCTTACTTTTACAAGGGGCTTATTCATGTGTGGAAAGGGGAAACACACACACACTTTCTCTCTCCCCCCTCCCTCCCCCCTCCCTCTCCCTCTCATCTACCTTCACACAGACACACACTTTGATCTAAATGTGTGTATGAATTGTATTTGTTCATCTCCACAGACATAGAGCTACAGCTAGGAAATAATTGTGAGACTGGATATAGTTTTACCAAGGAATGTATTAGGGGGGGAAAAAGGAATTTGTGAGCCATGCATTGTTCTTGTTGTAAGATATGTAAAAAATATTCTATTGAGCTACCTAGAAATGATCTCTAAGTTTTCTCAGCGACAACTCATTGGGATAGATTATCAGGTACCCTTTGATTTTGGCAACAAACACCACCACCACCCAAATTGGAAAAAAAACCCTACATTGATGACAATGAAAGCTCTGTATATAGGAAGTATCTGCTTCAAAAAGAGGAAAATTTAGTTACAAACCTTGACAGAGATAATCTGTTCTCTCTCATCTAGTTTATTTATTATCTTCAACAAACAAAAAGAGAAAATTATCCAATAGAATGATTACAGTAGTTTGTTCGTGCATCCAATGAAACTCACCAAGAATTTCCCTTCTATAAATATTCATTTAGTCTTAACATTTTTTCACTATGGAAAATTCAGAGAAAATACTTAAGAGACAAGAAATGTCAGCCAAATGCTTTTTGCAGAAAGAAATTTCTCTTTCCAAAGGTAAGATACCAGACAAGAAAAAAATACTCCAAAAAAAAAAAAAAATACTGAATGTTCTGTGGCTAACTTAGGGGTTTTTGATTTTTCATCTATAGAAGAAAAATGCAACCTTTTCGTGTATTCTTCAAAATTAGCTTAAAAACAGCCTAAATTACATGAATTTTGATAATTGGCAGTTTAATTTCTTTAAACCATGTAAACAAACTTTTTGCTCTGTAAAAAGTTTCCAGTTAACATAAAGTAGTATTAGAAAACCCAGGTTCGAGACCTGAGTGCCACATGATGGGATGAGTTCTCGTCTTCATCCCAGCTCCTGCCAACCTAGCAGTTCAAAAGCATGCAAAAGCAAGTAGATAAAGATGGGAAGGTAACAGTGCTCCATGAAGTCATGCTGGCCACCTGACCACAGAAATACCTTCAGACAGTGCTGGCTCAATGGCCTTGAAATGGAGATGAGCACTGCTCCTATATTTCACAACGACTAGCAGAGTAAAATCTCCAGGCACTCCTTTTAGCGTGAAAGAACAAGCTGTTCTCTTATGCCATCAAAACTCAATTAAGTATCAATACAAGTGGAGGAGTTGTCATGCCACCTAGCCTCTGTCCAGGTTTGTTACAACAGTAGAATCACCATGTGAAGCAGGAAAACCAAGTACATTCAGAAAGTCATATGAATCCATTAGGAAAGTGAATTTTAACTGGCACACGACCACTGCAAAAATTACGAGAAGCTGCTAATCTAAAACTGAGCAGACAATGATTGGTATTTAGCAGTATGTGAAGAAGGTGCTGCTAATGAGTTACTGAAAAACATGGCTATTTTTTATAAATAATGGGGGAAAATGGTTAAGGAAGAGGTTCTATATTTTTTCTACAAAAAGTCCTGATTGAGTTTTGGCTGAGCAAAGTCTATATATAGTATATCCATAATAAATGGCAGATGATGCTATAAGTATACGTATATTCTGTTTATTCTATATTAAAACCATATCTAGTATTAAACATCCCTCATTATTGTCTATCTTATCTTTTTTCAATTGCCCTTAATATTAGTAAGCTTCAGATAAACCACTATGACTCTTACTTATATTTGTTTGTTTGGTTATGATTAGAAGCATCACTTGTGAAGCAGGACCTTGAAATGTTGTATGATGCTTCTGTATTTTAATATTTTGAAGTGTGTCATAGTCTTTATTCCATGTAGCAGAAAATTCCAGAGATTTGCTTGGTCTCCTATTGCATTGTCTATATTACAAAAATGAAATTGCTTGAAACTTTAGCTCTCTGCTTTGAGATGTGCATATGATAGTGGTTATGCACATACAGGGAGGTGAGTATTGCTTCTCAATGATAAGAGTTGTTTCCCCAGACTGATCCATCTGATCCTTCCCAAATGTCATCATCCCCATGAGATTTTGAACTTATAAAAATAAAAATTTGTTACTACTTCAACTTCTTCTCTGGCTATAATCTATAATCAGAGTGAGCCACTTTAATGCTTAGTTCTGAATCTTTTCATTTTATAAATGATTAAATAGTTTTTACTGAGAGGACAAAATTATTTTTCCTTCTTGTTTAATAAATTATTAGATTATATTTTTAAAAACATTTCCCCCTTTTAGGGTAAGTAGATCTTTGAAAAGGATATATTATATGGTATCTATATTTTTAGCATCCAGGTTTTTATTCTTCTTATCCCACTCAAATTCTGAATCAAAGTTCAAAATCCTGCATATATACTTGCAGAATAAGTGGTTCTTCAGCATTTTAGCACATAACATTTCCAGAAATAGTTCTACCCTAAAATTAGTGGGTTACTTACTGGGCATTCCTCCTGCAAGAATGTTATGCCAGTTACACTTGGCTGAAAACACAAGCTTTTGACTAACTCAGTGGGGGGAAAAAACCCAGTGGATGAATGGGGAAGATCATATTTCACAAATGATGCCTCCATTGTGTTTAATCAGAAAAAAATTAAATATAGGAAATGTTAAATTATTTAATAATAACTGATTAAGACAACTGATTACGTATGTAACAATGTAAGGAATATTAAATGTTCATATAAAACTTTTACATCTTTTCATTAAATATTATGAATCTACTAAATGGAAAGGCATGTGCTAGCATCTTTGTGTTGAACAAAATTTTCATTCTCCTAAATCATAGCAAAAGTTTTTATATGCTCTTAAAATATACTGTATATTTGGTTCAGAAATAATGAAAAAAGTTAAGACTCAGATATAATTTTTCAAAATGAAAGCAATGAACACACATTTACCATCAATTCAAAAAGAAAGTACTTTATCTTTTTTTCCATCTTCACTTGATTTTTCCAGAATTCTATGGGAATTTTATTGCTCAAAGGAAAAAAAAATATACATAGTTGCCATGAAAATTTACATCTTCCCATTGGTATTTTCTTTTGTAATTTCCTTGATGACATCAAGCTCATAAGATTCTAGGAAAATAACATAGTTCTAAAATCACAGGTAGCAGCAGTAAACACTAAAACTAACAAAGAAAGAAAAAAACCCACATATAACTTTTATATTATTTTCATACATGTAATTGTATCAGATGACATTGTTTGAACCCTAGTCAAAGTTCTCCCTACACCACCTTTGTCTTAAGCAATATGGGTTGATCACACTATATGCATCATGATATCATCACAGAAATGACACAATTTACAGTATATACTTGTCTCAAAAGTCATGACACAATTTATATGATGATGTTGTGACACATTTGCTGCTATTATCCTGTCTTGTTATATCAAGGACATTATAGTCAGAATCTTACCTCAAGAAATAAAAGCAATCATATATTTGCAGTAATTGTACTAGTCTTCTCTACACAATCAAACCACATCAAATTACATTCAAACCACATCAAATTACACCAATAAAGGCTACCAACTAAGACTGAATTCTGAATTTCAGTTCAGAAATCTCATAATTTGGGCGCTCTCAAGTGCCATCAGTCACAATAGAATCCTGAGATCATCCTGAATTATTACCTTTCCCCAACTTTCCTGTATGCCTTAAATTAAGTTGTATATCCATATCAGGTGACATCAAAATAACTCACACAACGGATGATACTGAAGACCATTTGACCAGGTATCTATTATTGCAGACATCTATTTGTCTTCTCCTTATAATCACCTTTTAATCATTTGTTTTTTGTATTCCCACAAATAATGAAATATGTTACTTTATGTACACAATGTATATGTCTATGCTCTAAAATAAACTCTAGATTCAACAAGAACTCTAGATTCTATGGAAATGAATACTGTACTGTATAACATTATAGATTTAGCTACAATTATTAAGAAAATACTCACAGAGACTAAAATATAGTTTATTAAAGGTGGATGATGATGTTGTTTGAGAAGCCAATCTGAAAACATTTTAGAATGTCTAGAATTGGTAGATCACAAAACAAATGGGATACTGCAATGGACAAGAGAAATGTTCTGGTTACAAGTGTTAAACATTTTTGCACGAATAGTATTGTGTGATACATGAGGCATCAAAGTGCAAAAATTTGATTTTAGCAATAGAGTCACCATCAAGACCTGAATTGCTACAACAATTTACACTGTGGTGGCCTATTATCCAAAAGTGTTACTAGAACTTTAGTCACAACAGTATAGCTCTATCAGAAAATGTATGTTTGACTGCTTTAAAGATATGAATACCACAAATTACTCTAGAAAGTACATTATTTATAAATCTAAAAATATTACACATTACTCTTGAAAAATATCTCTGAATTTTTTTCTTTGCAACAATTTTATATCCAAATTTTCTCATAATCATAAAAAGAAAGAAAAGGATAATTTTTCTGCCTGATCCTATGACTGAATGGAGCATCACATTTTACTTTATATGATCTTAATATGATGTTATTACCTAAAAGATACTTTAGGAAAAAATAGGAATAAGCTTAGTGTTAATAATATTTTACTTTGCAAGTGAATTCATATTGAATAACTCTGGAATTTAAATCCAGAGTTGGCTTTATATTCATGTTAGACTAAACAACTATGTACCACTGGAAGTTTCACATACATTTTTTATTTCCCCCCCTCCTCCCCTTGTTTGTGGTTTAGAGTAATCAGTGCATTTGATTTGTGTGATTTGCAAAGTCACACTTTCGTGGAAATCACACTGCCAAAAAAGCCAATAAAGTTCTAGGCTGCTTTAACAGAGGGATAAAATCAAGATCATGTGAAGTGTTGATACCACTTTATAATGCCTTGGCTGCATCCAGTTTTGGTTGCTATGATGTAAAAAAGACTCTAGACTTTAGACTTTAGTTTAGACTCTAGAAATAATGCAGAGAAGAGCAACAAAGATGATTAGGGGACTGGAGGCTAAGACATATAAAGAATGGTTGGTGGAATTGGGTATGTCTATTTTAATGAAAAGAATTAGGGATGACATGATAGCAGTGTTCCAATATCTCAGGAGTTGCCACAAAGAAGAGGAAGTCAAGTTATTCTCCACAGTACTTGAAGGCAGGACAAGAAACAATGGATGGTAATAATCAAGGAGAGAAGCAACCTAGAACTAAGGAGAAATTTCCTGACAGAACAATTAATCAGTGATACAACTTGCCTCTAGAAGTTGTGAATGTTCCAACACTGGAATTTTTGAGACGAGATTGGACAACCATTTGTCTGAAATGGAATAGGGTTTCCTGTCTGAGCAAGGGGTTGGACTAGAAGACCTCCAAAGTCCCTTTCAACTCTGTTATTCTATTATTCTGCAAAGGTTTCAATTCAGCTCTTTATTATAGTGTCATTTTAAATTGGAAGATTAAAAAATTGATCCTTGTATTTCATAATGTTTCTTGAAAGTCCACCTGACCTTAATTTGAGCAAATAAATAATGTTGTACCTTCTGTCTTTCCTGTCTCCGAACAGCATCTATGTCATGGAAGCATGTATACACCATTCACACTTGACCAAAAAATCTGTGCTTTGGAATAGAAGGAAGGCGTATTTTTATAAATAGATATTTGCTTAGGTTTTTTTTTAGTCAAAACAAAGTTGCAAATAATGTTTGGAATGCAGTTGACCATTTTCAGCAAGCACATGCAGTCCTGAGTAAAGAAAAAAACAAAAACATAAAACTAGCAAGTGCAAAAGCTTCAGCAATAAACTGGGAGCATTTATTTAAAAATTGCTATATTATGATATTTAAAATCTGCTGTTCCTCTTCTTTTTTTCTAGAAATGCAACCTCTTCTTTTCTGATGAATATAAAGCTGTCATCAGAATCAGAAATGCCACCTGAACAAAATTGAGTTCCTTAGCATTCTATATCAGAGAATAGCACTGGTAAAGTGAGATACTAATCTGGCCTTGAAGAGAATGAAGTGACCTTGAAAAAGGAAAATGAAAGTAAGTGCAGAAGGTGATAATTAGGAACTAGACTTTGGATATAGGAGAGGCTTCTGACAGAGAAGCTCAGGTCACTAGTCAGTAGAATCATCAAACAACCCTCTATACACACTAGATACTATGCATCCTTGAATAAAATTCCATTCATCATCCCACCCACCACAATCATTTCTTTTTAAATGATCACAGGATTGCATCTCCTTCTCTTTCTTGATCTATTTCTACATAACCATGCTGCCTTGTTTTTTATTTTATTTTTAATTTGCAAATGTAGCTTTAGTGGAAGAAATTTTAGTAACTATGATGTCATCCTTGGTGGCCCTCAACTTAACACAGAATCACTGACAAAAAGTATTATTGTCATGGGGGGGGGGGGATAACCAGCAAATAAAATTATAGCCATCGAAAAAGGGATAGTATTTTTCTAACTTTATCTGAACCATTGGATAATATGTGAATATAAACCATCTCATAATATGTTAGAGCAAAAGTGTTAGAGTTCATTAAAACGTCTGTTAGTGTCTGTTAGAACAGACAAAATCTCAATTAAAGACCTCTTGTACTAGACAACTGACAAATTATATTGAGAACTGTGGTCTCCCTGTTTCTTGCACAACTGGAGAACAACTTAAAAAGATTGCTGCACAAAGAATCTTGGATATAAAAGCACAGGAAAATATAGTCATCATCAGTAAGGTTGGCACATTGAAGTGGATGAGCCATTATAAATGTACTTTTCAAATATCTAAGCACAAAAATGCCTAAACTTCTTACAGCAGTATTTACTCAAGCAAGATTCAAGCATCTGGACACAAGATCTAAATAATACCTTATAATGAACTTATTTGTATTTGTGGAACTCCAGAAATAGAAGACATAACATATATTAATTGAATGTCAATTATATATTAAAGAGTATTTTGGACCTCACATTAGACAACTTATTGGGACCCTTATTTTCAAATAACATATTTCATGTATGGTCAGAATTCAAAATCCATACACAATATAACACAACCCTTTAGTTGAATAAAACAGTTCAGTTGAGATCTGCAGATGTGAGTCTGACTGGGGAAATTGTAGGGATATGAAGTTCATTTTTTATTTATTCATTATATTTAATCTTTCTTTTACTTCCTTTTTATATTCATGTTAAGTTTTTTATATTCTGTATTTTGATATGGCTAATCAACAATAAAGTTATTGGACCATCAAATTGAGAAGATTTTGGAAAATGAGTGGATTCAGATCTTATAGGAAGATTGAACATTCAAACAGACAAATACCTTGTTCATAATATGCATGGTATAACAATTATTGAAAAGAAGAAAGTCTGGATCATTGATATTGCTGGGTGATGCTAGAACTGAGAAATGGAAAACATTAATAAATACCAGGACTTATATATTGAAGTTGAAAGTTTATGGGAAAAATAAATCCTCCATTATACTAATTGTGACTGGAGTTCATGGGAGCAATATCTAAAAAACTCCAGCAATATCTGAAAAAATTGAATTTATTGAACATGAATAGTCTAACTTTATACATTAAAAAACCCCACCTTGCTCACTTGGAACTGCCTACATTTTAGACACTATGTTTATAATAGTTCCTTGGATAGGATTTGAATTATTAAATTTTCATTAGTTTTAGATTGTGAATCTAACTGCAGATTACTGATCATCATTATCATCATTTTCATCATCATCATCTAAATAGCAGGCAAATGTACTTATAATAAAATATAAATAGGCGGGCAATAACAAGAACATTCATTGCAGATAGAACTAAGGGATCATTCAGCAACAATTTTTCAGAATTAGTCAATATTTTGATTCTAATGTTGTATTTTAAATTATTCATACTCCCTAATCTCCAGTTATTTTCTGATTAGGACAATTGTTTGTATGACCATTTTTTATTCCATGGGTTTTAAAAAAAACAAGGTCACAATTTATCAAATTGAGTAGCAGTATCAAAATTGCATATAAGGTAATACACAAATTTTGTATTCTATTACAGTATAATAGAAAAAGCAATTAAGTGTAATATAATCAAGCCATTTCTAACACCTGCAAATCAATCTTCACCCCATATTTTAATTTTTGCAACAACTCCATTATTTTACTCTACTGCTTTACATTACATTTTATTAGATGTGTCACTTCTTTTTTTTGTTACCACTGTGAAAAAGACCTCTGTAATTCAAACATAGGTCTTGAATCATCATCACTTTCACCACCATCATTACTACTACCATCATTATCACTAGCACTAAAGTGTGGTAAATTACATATTTCAGTGGCAAGCTCAGATATCTCTAATTAGCCCTAGAAACCAATTTACATGTGGAGAAACCTAATAGTATAGCATTTATTGTCATTGTACATCATATATTCAATGAAATTGGTTATGTTAATGTTTTCAAAGATACAAGAGTCATATTCTGGTACTGGCATTATATCATCAAGTTATTGTCAATTCTTAGTGACCAATAAACTGATTTTCTACATGATGATAGAGGTCCCTAACCTGGCCCTTCAGCTCTTCCAATGGTGTTTTGATAATAAATTGCAATATTTTCACCATGTTTGCTTTCAAGAGACATCTCTACATAGTGTATGTCTGAACCTATTTCCACATGAAGCCAGAATCAATTCAAATGTTTTCATAACTTTGATCACTATCTTTTTTTTTCCTATGGAAAGAGAAAACAATCAGGCTATTAGAGCATTCCAAAAAAAGAAACTGTCCTTAAATAACAGAGATAGGATGGAAGAATGTTGTGTGGATCAGGGGTGGGTTCTACTTACCTTTACTATCGGTTTGCAATGGGAGTGCGCATGTGCACTTGCTTTGCTTGCTTGCGTGCGTTTCTGTGCATGCGCAGATTGTCAATTATGATATTGTGGGTGGAGCTTCCCAACATTTTTACTACCTGTTCTAAAGAACTGGACAGAACCAGGAGCAACCCACCATTGGTGTGGATCTTCTACAATATTAGCTTTTACTAGAAAAAGAGAACAATCCAATCAGATACATCCTGAACTGCTAACAATCATTTTGTACCTCATAACTTATGCTGCAATACTTTTAAGAAATATGTATGCTCCAAACTGTGAAATGAATGAAATTATTTTAAGACATAAAGCTAAGGTGACCAGGTTTTAACATTGGTAAAGAGGGACACCATTGTGGGCGTGGCTTATTTTGTGGGTGTGGCTTGGAGGTCATGTGACTGGGTGGGCGTGGCTAGCTGGTCATGTGACCAGGTGGCCATGGCTATGTGTATAGGGACTACTCAGAGGGCTGAAAAAAGTCGTTTCTGACAGGTCCTCGCACTTTTGACTGGTCCTCACACTTATGACCATCCTCACATTTATGCCCGTGCAGCATTCTTAACAACCATGTCACTCATTTCACAACTGCTTCTCTTCACCATGGTGATAAGATAGGGCAAAAAACGTAAAATGTGAGGACAGTCGTAAGTTTGAGGACTGGTCAAAAGTGCGAGAACCAGTCAAAAATAACTTTTTCAGCCCTCTGAGTAGTCCATATGCACAAAAGGACTAACCAGAGGGCTGAAAAAAGTCATTTCTGACAGGTCCTGATCTGTCCCCGTCCACACACACACACAAACACAGCCAGCCGAGGGTTAAGGAAACACTTTGGAACGCACCCAGTTTCTTTATCTCCAACTTGGCAGCGATAGACACACCGTCTGCCAAGTGCCTTTATTTTCACAGAAAAACAGAAAGACAAATACTCAGCTTCCAAATGTCCGACAACAATAAATCTTTCTCTCCGCAGTTCCGAACGAGGCTTTAGTGACTATCCAAGGTTAGTTTTGTTCGTCACAAGGATCACTGACCACCACCCTCTATTATATAGTCTCTGGGGTGTGGTCCAGTGACTCAGTTCTAATCCCTAGCACGCCTCCTGAGCTGCTGCAATCGTTTATCACGCCTTCGGAGGCGTGCGTCCAGGAATGATGTTTCTCCGTCACTCTGATCCGAGCCACCTGTCTCCCTGCTAATCTCCTCTCCCTCGACCGGCACCTGAGACAGTGCCAGAGGGGAGGGGCCTGGAGAGGGAGGCCTGGCTGACTCCTCTTCCTCATGCTCAGAGCTTTCTTCCTCCGATGGGACAGGCTCAGAGGGCGGGGCCACAACAGGTCCTCGCACTTTTGACTGGTCCTCACACTTATGACCATCCTCACATTTATGCCCATGCAGCATTCTTAACAACCATGTCACTCATTTCACAACTGCTTCTCTTCACCATGATGACAAGATAGGGCAAAAATGTAAAATGTGAGGACAGTCGTAAATTCGAGGAGTGGTCAAAAGTGTGAGGACCAGTCAAAAATAACTTTTTCAGCCCTCTGAGTAGTCCATATGCATAAAAGGATACAGCAATAGAGAGGGATGAAGGAAAGGAAGGGAAATTAAAGTAGGAGGGAGGGTAAGAGAGGGAGGAAGAGAGGAGGAGAAAGAGGAAGGAAGAGGAAGTAGGGAGGAGAAGAAGAGGGTGGGGGGAAGAGAAAGTAAGAAAGAAAGAAAAGAGAGAGGTGGTAGGTTTGAGGAGAAAGATTGCTGTACAATAAAAAAGATGAAAGGGAAGAAAGCCAACCCCAAACAAATATAAAGATATTAAGATAAAGAATGAATTGTTAAACTTTAAAGAATAAAAGAGAACAAATATGAATAAATAGCAATAATTAGAAACACACATACAAACATACAATGTATTTTCTTTGAACAGAGTACTTGGCCGGTTCACAAATTTAACCAGTGTTTAGTCATTTCAATTAAATTTACAATTTCTATATTTCCTTTTTGCCATATTTATTCCTCATCTATTTTTTTAAAAAAACAATATTACCCTTCACCCTCATCTCTAATCTTAATCAAATTCAATTTTTCCCTTCTATTCTATATTATACCCCTTCCCATTGTCATCTATTTTTATATCCATCCTCACATTGGTTAATTATGTAATATTACAGTTGTTTAATACAAATTCAACATTTTAATATAAATCTATTAGTTATATAACTATCTTTTTTGTATATTAATCAATATGAACATGAATATTCCAATTATTTCCATGCAATCCAATTTCTTACAAATCAATTAATTATAGTTACCAATAATAATAAACCAAATAATTTTCCCCATATATTCCTCCAAACCACAACTTAACCATTTCTGCTTTCAACACAATATACAATTAATAGTATCTCAATTATTACAATTCCCTAGTTAAATAGAGCTTTTTTTCTTTTGTGTTTTAAAATCTTGAACTCTCCTCTTTTGCCCTAAATTTCCCATTGTTTGCACCTACCTTTTTTGGTGAGGAAAAAGAAAAGAAATCTGCCTCTGCCTCATTTTGTCACATTGCAGCAAAGACCCTGCTTTCGCTTTTGCTTTTTCAGCATAGCTAGGGGGAAAAAAATCTGCTCCAGGAACTCTTTGCAGCTAGCAACAGAACAGAGCCTTGCGCAAAACAGCTGAGAGCAAATCAGCTGAGAGTCGGGAAGCCAAGCTAATCAACTTGTGCTAATTAACCTATGCGGAAGCTGTAAGGGGCTGTTTTTTCTATTTTTGCAGGCATCGGTCTACTCATTTGTTTTCTTTTAACACTGATCACCTGTAGGGCGGCCCTTTGAAGCCCCGCGGCAAGAGTTTAAACAGTTTTTTTCCCTCTAACCATCAGCTGGGACTCAGGAGGCAGAATGAAAAATCAGGATTTTTTTAAAACACTGTGGGACACGGGACAAATTGCTAAAAATCGGGACTGTCCCGCCAAAAGCGGGACATCTGGTCACCTTACATAAATCTATATTTTGCACCAGACAAATTAAAGTCAACAACAGCTATCATAAAAATGAGAAAATGTCAAAATATACCAATTGCATTTGTCATATCCTAATTGCGTTATTGCCTTAAAATGAGAAATCTATTTCCCTTCTGAGAACATTTTCAAAGCACTCCATTGAGCAATTTTTCTGGGGTATGAATAATCGGTTCTTTAAGTTTGCCTCCAGTGTGAGGTCAAAGTTGTTTTTATGCACTCTGAACAGTTGCATTTCTCTCTGCTTATGTAATTCAGATGTCAGCCTGCCCAAAATAATCTGTACACTATTTCGACTGCAGAAGAAAAGGCAAATGCTTGTAGCAACATGGACAAGCAATACTGTCAAATAAGCCTGCAAAAAATCATTTTTAAAACAGATTCATATATGTTGGTTAGGAACATATGGAATAGATTAACGTTAAGAATAAAAGATAGAGAGGAATCGGTGTATTTCAAGACATGGGGAAGATTTTATGAATGGCTAGAAAAGAAATATGAATAAAAATGATAGATAAATGATGGAGATAATAGAAAGGTAAATGATGGAGAGAACAAAAAAGAAATAGAAACCCAGAGGACATCAGAGTAAATGGAAAAGGGGGAGGGGGGGAAAGAAAGAAGAGTATAAGTATAAATGTACAATTACAATGATAAATGTGACAGACTGGGTAAAAATGAAAAGAAATTGAAAAGAAAGTATATATTATTAGAATATTGGAGTTGCTCGGATACCAAAGAGGGAATATATTCCACAACAAAGAAGAATGAAAGGAGAGAGGACTAGAGGGTTTGAAGAGAAGAAGGAGAGAGAGGAATGGAAGAAAGGGGAAAGGAGGGAAAGAAAGGACAGGGGAGAGGAGTAGGAGAGAAGGAGAGAAAGGGGGAAAAGAGGAGAGGAGTGGGAGAAAGGAAGGGGAAGTAGGAAACAGGACGGAGAGGAGGAGGGAGAAAGTAGGAGAGGAGAAGAGGGAGGGAAGGGAAAGGAAGAAGAAGGAGAAGAAGGTTTGTTGTGAAATGAGAGAAAAGAAAGGACAGAAAAGCAACCCCGAATGCAATTAAAATGTCTTATTTGCATGCTCTCTTTAAGAAAATATGTATATGTATGATTAATTATGTATAAGAGAATGTAGATTTACATTATTTGTATAAGAAATAAGAAAAAAATTTTTAAAAAAATTTAAAAAGGAAATTTACATCGCTGCCATTTTTAGAGTACACTAAACTGCCTATAACTTTCCTTCTTTAGAAAGAAGGTGAAATTACTGTTTAAAATGTCTTTCATGTCAAACACAAGATTTCGAAGTTATAGAGGTTCTTATTCTGTTGTTTGGTTTAATTATCATTATTTATTTACTGTGGATCAATGCTATTGTTGGATTTAGCACTTTCCTTTTTATATTCTAATAAAAATATCTATGAGGAGCATAATTTGTTAATGTTAAAGATGTCACAAAAATATGAGTTCACTATACAAAAAAGCTGCTTCATTTATATCAGGTATATCATTAAAAAGGCAAAACGTTTTGTATCAAAGGATTGTTGACACTTAAGTACAATAGATTTCATGGGATATGGCCACTGAAAAAAAATCATCATATTAAACAATGAGTAGTAATAGTAGAAGAATAGTAGAAGAAGATTTTGCTCATGCTACAGGTTTAATGACTGTACAAAGGAATTCATAGTCAACTTATATGAGCAATGAATAATATGTGTATACTTGAAAAATTCCCAAACTGGATCTTTATTGGAGCTTTGCCAAATGATCATACCACTCCATATGTTCTGCTTTATTTGTATATATGTTGATATGTATAAAAAGTATTTTGCCTGGCAAAAACTGATTTTGATTCCTACAAACAATTTATCATATAATAATATCAAACCTACATATAGATATCAATTATTTCAATTATTTCCATTTTCTGTAGCAATTCCTTCCTGCTCAAATCAACACATGCATACAAAGAATATATAACAGTTAACCAAGTTCTTAAAGTACAGTTTACCCAAACTCTAAGAAGTTTTCCTTATTTGCATATGCATACCGTATTTTCTGACATATAAGACGACTGGGCGTATAAGACGACCCCCGAATTTTCCTGTTAAAATATAGGGTTTGGGCTATACTCGCCGTATAAGACTACCCCTCTTCCAACGCACACCAAATAAAAATTAAAAAACATCAACTGGCTCACCCACAATGTAAAAGCAGCTGTGCTAGATCCAAAATGGCCCCTGCAACAAGCAGAAACCTCACACTGCCACAAAAAGCCCAAAAACCCAACTTTCACACTTTACACACACAAAATTCCACATACAGCTTTGTGAGATTTTGTGTGTTTGTGTAGTTAGAGTGAAACACTACAAAAACACACTAAATCTCAGAAAGCTGCACAAATATTATTTTATTTTATTTTATTTTTATATGAAAGCTAAATTTAAAACTTCCTAAACTTTAAATGGCTAGGTCTAAAAAAGAACAACTAAAAAAAAACCCAATTAACTATTTTTTTTAAAGCTCCCAAAGGGGAAAAAAACTTACCCAATAGAACAGGGGTCTCCAACCTTGGCAACTTTAAGACTTGTAGACTTCAACTCCCAGAATTCCTCAGCCAGCAAAACAAAGCTGGCTGAGGAATTCTGGGAGTTGAAGTCCACAACTCCCTGCCTGCTTGATTGCAGGCAGGGAGTTGCTTGCTGATGGAATGGATTCAGGCAAGCGAAGCAAGGCAAGCGTTGTGACTAGCAGCTAAGGTAAGCAAGCTGGAGGGGGAAAACTTTTTTCCTTCTCCATGGCTCTGGCGATCCCAGCTGAGTTGCCTGATTAGCAGATCGTCAGAGCTTGGATCGCCAGAGCCATTTAAGGCTCATCAGAGCCTTTCGGGCTGGTCTGCCTGGTTACAGGAGAACGACACCCGGTGTATAAGACGACCCCCGAGTTTTGAGAAGATTTTCATGTGTTAAAAAGTCGTCTTATATGCCGGAAAATACGGTACTTAACAGTTTTTCCTTTGTGAGGTAATTGATGGCTGATGAACATCCAGTACAGTACTATTTTTTGAATATATTAAGTTTAGATGACAATAGCTATGTTTGTGTTCAGATTGTGGCAGAGAACTATTAAAATCCTCCAATGCCAGATCATATTATCACTGCAAGCTAAACCATAATTCTAGCATGTGGCTGTGTCTATCCATCAAGCCAGAAATGACTTGACATAAACCCCGGATCATCATGGAGGCCTTAAACTGCTAAGTTCTACTGGAGCTCACATCAAAGGCATGGAACAATAAAAGCCTAGGTGACTCTCATATCACCCACCATAAGGTCTCATAATAAATCCCTGTTCCCATTTTAAGAGCAACTTCAGTAATATTTGGAAACAAGGTGGGCAGATCTTAGACAGCTCTATATCATAACCTTCATTCACTATGATGCAGGCTAGATTGCCAGCCGTGAAGATAATAGATATAGTCTAATTGTGAATGATCATGGCATTAAATAACAACAGCTGGAGGCAAGGACCGAATGTGGGAACTGCAGGGCCCCTTCTCTTATAATGATCAGCACAATGCATTCAATCATGCATTCTATTTCTGTGCAAATATGCTGTGCAAATATGCCCTTCATAAATGTATATAGCCTCCTACGGTTCCATATTCCCAATACTACAAAGTTCTGAATTATGGGTCTGTATTACCATACTCATCAGTCAACCAAAGGAAAGCAACAGTCTGGAATTCTATTTCTGATCACTAACAACTAACATATCAACTTACGAACTTCATATCCCAATAACCCTAAACATATCCCATCTTTCAGAAATACAGCTGTTTTAATGAGGCCTGTGCTCATTCCTTTTGAGTCTATTAATAGAGAGATCAGCTACAATCATATGACACTGGTTTTATGAGCATTGCTTTGGTTATGAAACTTGTATGTAGAATTAAGAATAATTAGAATTGTTACTTTTTACTTATAAAGCTCTACATGGGTGGCATCCACATTTTTCTATTCCTTCAAGTGGAATCTTTTCTCTGTGTGTTTAATCAACAAAGCAGGAGTGAGAAGTGACTAAAAATCCAAAGGTAGCCTTTCTAAATATTGCTCCAACTCGAAGTAACAGTAACAGAGTTGGAAGGCACCTTGGAGGTCATCTAGTCCAACCCCTGCCCACGCAGGAGACCTATACTAGGGATTCGAACCGCCAACCTTTCTGATCGACAAGTTCAGCGTCTTAGCCACTGAGCCACCTAGGGAGCCGCCAACTCCTGGAATAGTCTCCTCAAATTTCTTAGCATTTAGAAAAACTGTAAAAATAGTTCTGTTCTGCATAGGCTTTGGGGTCCATTATTAAGGGGGTCTAGTTGGTTACTACTGGTTTTTTTTCCTATTTGGTTTTGATAATTTTATTGATCACATGTCATGATTTTATTGTTTTTTGGTTATTTACATATTAACTACCAAAAAAAATTGGAGCATGACAGTATAGAAAATTTGTAATAAATGAATAATAGCCAGAATAGAAAACCTATATGAGATAGAATAAGCTAGGGTAGGCTAGGGTAGGGTCGGACAGGACAAGACAGGACAGGACAGGACAGGGCAGGACAGGACAAGACAGGACAGGACAGGACAGGACAGGACAGGATAGGATGAAAATTGATGGCTTAGTTTCCTCAAAAAGTAGACAGAAACAACAATTGCAAGAATCATACATGGTTCATAGAGCATGATAGTACATGATTCTAATATGGTTCTCAGGAGCATGATAGCACCAACGCCCATTTGTGCAAATTTCTAACCAGCTACAACAAGCCAATTTTTAATCCTTTCTTGTCCTGAAAAGAGCTTTGCCAGTGCTTAAGAATCCTGCAGGGAATTTTTCTAAAAATTCTGAGAATGAATCAAATTTTCTCTTTTGGTTGCCAAACCAGCTGCATCGATCGTCTTAATAAACAAGTGCTGTTTTTTTTTTCATAGACTCACACTGTTCCTCCAAACTCACAGGAAGAGAGTCAGACTTTTTTTTTCCTTTTTGAAGTTCATGAAGATTGCATCATGTTTTCACCATTTTTCCAAAGAAACTTCCTTTTTAGAATTGTGGCAAGGGAAGGAAATCTTTTCTGCTATTTCTCAGAATCAGCAATATGCATATTACCTGGGAAATAGTTTGGAAGGCTTTTCCCTAGACCACAGTGGAAATTACATGGTTTCAACAAGGCCACCCAGTTGGTTTTTCGCAACATCAATAAGCACCTGTTTGCTGAGGGTGGATATTACCCAGATACACTCAGAATCACGGTACATGCTTATTACTTCAAAAAGCATAAGATAAATCTAACCAAATTCTTCTGCTGTACAGTTTCTGGATGATTATTCCAAACAAATGCCATACCAAAGCTATAGATCCATGTCACAGATTATAATTTCAAAACATCATCACAAAAGATATGTATGATTTGAAGCCAAGTTGAAAGTTAAGAGCATTGTCATCAAATTGTCATCAAAGGGTTATATTATTTTGCACTTGGATGTTGAGTTTACAAATAGGACTGCAAGGACTTGACTATGCTTGAAGGCGTCACAACAGTAATTTACCATAGAAGGCAATCTGATTACATAGTTTAGGGAAAGTGTTCTCCATTGGCACAGAAGCAGAAGCATTTTTTTAGACTACTCCAAACTTCCCCTTAACCTCAACTCTTGGAAATAACCTAAAACCCCAGAATCTTTCATTACCCCATATTTTTAAAAAATGGCTCAGGGTGTTCTTTTTCAAGGAAATGTGATAGGAAGCTTAAACTAAGAAATTAGGAAGTAAATCCTCATGCTTCTAGTCTTGTAATCAGATCACTGATTGGAGAGGTGGAGATCTTATCATAAAAGAAAGCTTTTTTAATTTTTTAAATTATATCTAGTATTGTACCTGATCATCCAATGATTATACTAGAACAAGATTTTAACAATTTAAAATCACTTTGTCCAGCTCTAGTAAATGGCATGTTATAGTGACATGTTCTTTCAACCAGGCTTCTTTAATTGAGATCTGTTTAAACCTCTCACTATCTTTACCATGTATGGTGTTGGTAAGAGAGACAATTGATAGTTTTGATTTTGATTGATTTCATTTATTATTATTATTTTGCCATCATTAAATCAGTGACCAGATAAATAGATCTTGATTATCTGTAGCTAAAGCTTTTTTATAAGCTTAGTGGGTTGGAAAAGATGCAAAAGTTTTGATTTTAAGACTGTAGGACTAGCCAGAAGGGAAAATAGCGCAAAAGCTATTTTGCTCATTTCCGCTCATCTGATGCATTGAAAAGGATGAGGGGAAATGTTAACAATGAACTGTACCCTGGCTTCACCCTAACTCTCTCCGCCAACATATGTGCACATTTATACTGAAACAGACTTGGTGGCCTGGCAACTTCCTCAGTATAATTTATCCCACAGAACTGAGGATATAAATCAGGTATATTTAATATACTGAAAAAGTTCTCATGGTCTTAGCATGTACTAGATTCAAATTTGGTTTATATATATATAAATACATAAAAATATATATTTAATATAAAAATTGTTCTTGACCTCTGCCTTCTTGGTGCTAAAAAAAAAAAGAGAACATAGTCTAAAAACATTTGTTTTTATTTTCTTCTGATATCTATGAAGTAAAATCATCCACAGCCTGGAATATAACTTTCAATGCATAAGGCAAATCCATCCAGCAATATTTGTTACTGACTTACTGGCTTTCTGTAATATTTTTTATTATGGTTGTGTTTTTATTTGTAAAGAAAGTTAAAAAGCTTTTATAAAACTAATCCGCTTTCATTACTTATAATAAATATCATTGGCAGGCCCTGTGATTGCTGCTTTTTTCCTTCAGGATATGAGAAATTGCAATATTTGAATGCCTACTGTTTGACATTACCTAATGGAAGGTCATCAGTTCATACTGATGTAATCTAACTAAAAGGAAACAAAACCATCAAATTGAGATAGAAATCACAGTGGCAAAAAAAAAAAAAGGATGATTCATCACATATTTTTTCAGCCTGTTTTGGGTTAGAAGTTTATGATAGTGCTTTGGCACTAGTCTAGATCTATCTTTTCTTATGCTAAAATAGTTATTTTCAGATTAAAATGGTGGACACAAATTCTTTGTTGCATTAATTTCAAAAATTATTTCAAAAAGTTTACTTCAAGCATGATTTCTTTCACACAGCTATCAGTTTCATCTCCATAGAATTTCAGTAGTATTTTCATACTGCTTCTGCAAGTTTTCTCTCCACTACTACCTTGCAATGCTCAATACTTCCCTTCAGCTGTCAGCACCCTCTCCAGCTGATCAGTGGGAAACACACACACACACACACAAATCAGTGCTCAGTGCTATTCAAATGTCCTTGTACTTATTCTTCAAATGAGGATAGAAAAGCAAACTTCCTTTCATTTTAAGATAACCGAAGCAATGGCATTTGGAGATTGTGTAGAATCAATCAGATAAATGTGTGACAAAAAAGGGCTTTAGACCATTACATAACTACTCTAAACTATTAAAAGCAATCACTTTCAGACATAGGCCCAGAAATGGATAATGTAGCCTGGATTATTAAACTGCATACTTTGGGGATAGAAAATTAATACTAATGTTCAATGTTGATCATTCATTCAGTTAGTTCTGATTAATTCTTCATTAACTGATAGATTTCAGTTCACCAGGATTGCTTGTTAACTTCTTTGAATTCTTACAAGTTCATGCTTAACTGTGATAGGATCCATCCACCTTGCCATTTATCTGCCTTTTAGAATTGGATTTGATTTTTTCCAAACATATAGGTCAGTGCTTCACAAACTTTTTCATTCATTACCCAAAACCACTTAGCAGAAAGTCCTTTTACTCAAATTTAGGTAAAACACTTTAAGTCGATTTAAATATCCCTCTTATGATTCGGTAAAGGGCTTGTGATTCATTACCCATAGAAAAAAAAACCACTTTTAACATATTGGTAATTTATTCAAGTTTTGGAACCTTTTTTTTAAAAAAAAGTAGGAGACTTCTCTTCAGTTCATAGCTATAGTCATCATCCCTGTGAATTTTTGAGCCTAGAAAGATAAAGCCTGCTACTGCTATAACTTCTGTCTCATCTGCATTGGCTTGGCATTAACTATTGGCAGAAAAGCAGAAGGCAATGTGAGCGACTAAGCCACTTAGGTGGCTAATTTTGCTTTTCTGTTTCTGGATTTTTTTGTTTCTTTGATTTTTACTTTTTTTTTTTAATTTGATTTATATGCCGCCCTTCTCCGGAGACTCAGGGAGGCTTACAATGCGTTAAGCAATAGCCTTCATACTTTTGTATATTTATACAAAGTCAGCTTATTGCCCCCACAAACTGGGTCCTCATTTAACCTACCTTAGAAAGGATGGAAGGCTGAGTCAACCTTGAGCCTGGTAAGATTCGAACCTGCAGTAATTGCAGGCAGCTGTGTTAATAACAGGGTGCTTTAAACCACTGTACTACCAAGGCTCCTTATATCACAATATATTGATATACTTATATCACAAATTTCAGTCTGGAATTCTTCTATAAATCTAATCCACTAAATCTGTTCTTTACCATCACCACATAATCATATGGATGTTGTGGTCCGCCAGCAGCCTGCAGAGCTGGCAGCAGAGTTGGACAGTTAGGAGGCTGGGGAGGAACATGAGCCAGTCCTGGAGTCTGGGGAAGGCTTGGATGAGGGCTCTGCATCGTACACAGAGATTGGGCCAGGGCCATCTGGGAGTTATGTGCAGACTGCGGAGCCTCTAGAGTCAGACATCAGAGAGGCAGAGGAACAGGGGGAGCCTGTTCCTAGTGCACGCATGCACAGAGCTGCTAGAGGGCAAGAACAATTAAAACAAAAGGGACGACTCAGGAGCAAGGCTAGGAGATGATTGGCCCCTCCCATAAGACATAAATGAAGAGCAAAGGCACATGGGCCTTTGCAGGAAGGAATGTTGTGGATGATGTCAGTGTTGTGGCCCGTCAGCAGCCTGTGCAGTTAGTAGCTGATTCTGACAGCGAGGAGGCTGGTGTGGTGCTGCGCCAGCAGCCTGTGCAGTGGGCACTTGAGTCAGACAGTGAGGAGGCTGGAGAAGAAGTGGTGCCAGAGGCAGGGATTCAGCCACGGCCTTCAGAACCTCCAGAAGCTCCCATAAGTGAAGAGGAAGAAGAGGAGGAGCCTCTTCTCGATGCACGATTGCACAAAGCTGCGAAAAGGCAGGAGTGGCTCCACAAGAGGAGGTCTCCTCGAGAGTAAGGCTAATTGGCCACTCCCCTAGCCTATTTAAGGAAAGACGACAACTGATGCAATTTGCAGGAAACGACTTCTTTCACATTCCCTCGCACCTTGATTCCAGAAAAATGTTTGATTCGGCTCTTGTTTCTCTCTTATCAGTTTTCCTGCAAATTGCTTCTGGGCATTCTGCCAACCACAGTAAGATTACAGTTATCTGAAACATTGTGCCTCAGAATTGAGTTATTATTCTTTGGATTCTTGTCGGCTGTTAATGAAGTTAAATTAACAGCCTTTGTTCAGAAAAGATTGATTTAAATTAGTAAACTAAAGTTTGTACGGACTTTGTGGGTGCTGCATTCTTTGGGGTCCGTGGCTGGGGCAGAACAGTCGGTTTGTACTTTGAAGCACTGTTTTTGACTCTGTGTTTCCGTGTGGCCTTGCCAAGATAATTGCCAGTTAGGTCTTTGGCAGCGTGTCAAAGAAGATAAAGGTGGGTGTTTACCAGCCTTATCCAAAGGACTGTGGCAGACTTCTGTTGGACTATTTATAAACCCTTGGTGATTCAGCATGTGCTGTGAATGAAAGGAATTTAAGCAGTTAAAATAAAAAAAGGGGGACTAATATATCAGGAAGCCTAGGTCAGAACAATGGAGGTCAAATCTTGATCTTATTTTTTGTTATTGTTGTTTAGAGTTTAAGTGATAATTTTACAAGGAATGTATGAATTGAGTCTGTATTAGCACTAAGCTTTACTACTGATGACTGAATAGAGCTCATTCAACTTTATTTGCAGAGTACATACTGAATTTGATTTGATATTGTCTCCCACAGCCTTTTGGATCATTGTAAGATTTTTTTTATTACTGGTATCTGTATCCTGCTTTGTTTTAATCATTGACACCATTTTTTATTCCACGTGCCATTGTTAATCTAATTTTAGAATTTCAGTCTCAAGTATTATAATTAGTAAAATGCCTTTGCCGGGGCGGGGGGTAATTAGTAAGATGTATTGTAATTAGTAAAATATCTTTATGGGATTATATTGCAAATAGTCACATTCTGCTATTCCTCTGCACTGAGAATAAATGTTTATCAATAAAGGAAGCATAAATGTTCATTTCTAAGCACTACTTATTTTGCCTTGGATCCAGCTATTTCATCATTTTGGAGACTGTACCTGATCATTATACATTTTGATACCTTTTAAAAATAATTATAACTATTCTTTGTCTTCTCTGATTTTCTTGTCCATGATCATATCCTCCTACTCTTCTGATATAATTGACTTTTTCCAGTCTATTTCAGCTTGCCAATTCCCAGAGTCTTAATATTCAGCCCTCATATTTCTGCTCTGGCAATATCAAGTTTGCCTTGCTTTATAGTTACTTTACTCCATGTGGAGATAGTACACAAATCTTTGTGTACTATTTTGCAGCATCACATTTAATTTTCGTTCTGGACATGTCAGCAGTTGGTCATTCTTGTGGCTTTATTCCACCCACATAAGCACCAGTGCTATTCATACCTTCCAATTTGGAGGGTTCATGTTCTAGTACTTGTTGACACTGAATATGGATGTCAGTCTGATTTTCTTGGCAGAAGATTTGAGCGAGTTCGCATTTCCTTCTCCAGTGGTTGCACTGAGTGTGATCCCTCATCTGTTATCTGCTCATCTGGTTGTCATTGAGAATATAATCTTTTAAAAGTTATAGCATTACCAAGATGTAAAAGGCTCCATCACTACAAGGTTCATGAAAAAAAGTTATATGAAATTAAGAATCATCTTAAATAAGAATTATCATATCTTGAAAATTTATAATAGTTGGGGATATAGAAATGTATGGCTTGTTAAATATGTCACTCATTACTCTTGTTTCAGTCTAGCAGAAGTTCCTACAATATTCTTTAATGATACATTACATCATGTGCCAATAAAATAATTGGAATGCTATTAACATCAATAATATTAAAAAGCTGCATTAAACCAAGTTGCTAGTAATTTTAAATAGGATCATGTCTGACTGGCATTATAGCTTTCTAGGTTTTTGGAAGGTATTCCTCACCATAATCTACAGATTAAACTGAACAAATTGATCAGGGCAGTAGAACCACAAGCTATTATTAAGGGGTCTTTGGTGCTCTCTGAGCTTGATTGTTTTCTTGTAGACATTTCATTACTCCTCATCAGTGCTAGAGCCAGCATTAATTATGTTACCTAGCTTGGGTAATGAAACATTTTCCAGAAAACAACCATGCTCAGAGAGCACCCCTCATTTCAACCCCAGTATACATATATTCCTTTTTATTGATGCCAAAGTATGATTATTATCAAATTATTATTAAGAAGACAACATCCCTCTCAATGAAAATTATTATCAACTACAGTCTTAAATTCTGTGGTTGTTATGCAACATCATCAACTCAAGCAATGAAGAAACAGTTCTTTGAAACCTAAAAACATTAGTTATAACTTAGAAACTTTTATCTATGTATTTTGAAAATACTTATATACAGATGGTGAAAGGTTGTTTTACAGATTTCTGAAAGAAATTAAGTCACCAGCAAGAAAAGGAAAACAACCAAGACCACCTAGTATTAATGACAGGTCAGGCACCCACGTTTAATTGAGTAGTTTCAGAAAACAATAAATCTACAGTCTAATTCTTAATGGGTTTTGACATTCCTTAACATAAGTTGTGAGAATGGCTGTGGGGACAATTTGCTGAAAATAACAAGGATGTTTTGTTCAACAACAGTGCTGAAACATGGTGTACAAACTGAAATAAAGAAGAAAAAGATGAATATAGTAGAGAATTTTCTGAGAACCTGATCTTAAAAGTCAGTTCTTTATTTTAAACAAAAGACCCATCAAGGAAAAAAAATGTTTTCTTTTGATCAATACAACTTTAAATTCAAATTGTATACATTAATACTATGAGCCAATACCAGATGGGGTTAGAGTGTAGGCATAACTTTATATTATATAGTGATATACTGTATGGGCTGAAACCTCATTATTAAGTCAATTTATGTGGCAACCAGAGTGCTAACATGCAAACTATAATTCTCATATCATATTCCATTATACTGATTGCTAAAGACTTTGGGTTCAATTTATTGAATTGTTATTACATTAAGATGTTAAATAGTTTAGGGACTTGCTATTATAAAACTGCCCAGACATTAAGATATGCAGGAGTGAGGATACTTCAGAACTATTTGTATTCACAGAGACCTACAAATAGAGCACACAAGTTTATTCTCCTGAATTTAGTCACTGACGTATTTTTAAAGCTACTAGAATTAGAATTATTTATTATGTTTTGGAAATGAACTGATACATTTCCTTGAATTCAGCCTTTTAAAACAGAAAGCAACTACTTTTACAGGCTTATTTCCCCATGATTTTAGTTTTTGTTTTTCTTGCTCTTCTCTTTTTTAGCATTTTATTGTAAAATGTCTTGGTAGCAAAGGCAATGTGTCACAAATGAATTCAAGCATACATATCCCCTTTGCTTTTTTCTTGAAAAGCATCTTTTAAAAATAATTTTGAGAATTTGACGAACACATTTTCTGTCCTTTTATCTTTTTCAAAACTCCCATTTTGCTAAGTATCTCCCCACACTTTTCTATTACTAGAGTCAAGAGTCAAGTAGATTATATTTGGCTTTAGGGGGAAAGCAAGCTAATTAGTTGATGTTTAGCAGATCAGATCATGTTGCTCCATTCTATTGTGTTAATGGAAATGAGTGGAACAGACAGATGTATCAGTCTCTTTTGAAGCATTCAACTAAAAGAAGGAAGAACATTTAATTAAAGTTTGACAGTTGATTTGGAAATTGTTTTTGATTCAGTTTTCAATATCGACACTCTCTTTTTTTCTGAGTTTAATAGGTTAGAGAAGGTAATGTTTGAAATTTGCAAAGGGTTTTCCTCAAATTAATATTTTCTTTTTACCTAATGCAAAAAAAATAAATAAAAAATGCCAGATTTGTGCTCTTTCTTTTTCTTTCTTTTCCTCTTTTTTTTCTGGCTATACATTTTCCTCGAAATTCCCCATTTTCCTTGTACTGGTCAGCAGAATGAAGTTTGACTGAGCGGTATAAATCTGACAACCCCAGCTTACATCATCAGATATCTTATTCAAGCTATTATGTATGTAATTTGAATTACATACGTAATAGTATTTTATGTATGTATTTTATTTGAGTTTTTAAAATTGGTTTAAATTTAAAACATGCTTTCTGCTAATTATATTTTTGTTCAATTTGTCACTACATTGGTAAAGAAAGCAATAGCAATAGCACTTAGACTTATATACCGCTTCACAGTGCTTTACAGCCCACTCTAAGCAGTTTACCTCAGCATATTGCCCCCAACAATCTAAGTCTTCATTTTACCAACCTCAGAAGAATGGAAGGCTGTTTCAATCTTGAGCTGGTGAGAATTGAACTGCCGAACTGCTGGCAGCCGGCAGTCAGCAGAAGTAGCCTGCAGTACTTGGTATCTAATCAAGAATGGAAATAGGTCTTTCTTCATATTACGGTAGTACAAAATCAATATTTATATCAGGGTTCTGTTGACATTTACTCAAATTGTTAAACATATTGCCCTGTTCCCCCCCAAGTAAGACATCCCCTGATAATAAGCCCAATCGGGCTTTTGAGCACATGGCAATAAGGCCAAGCGCTTATTTCAGGGTTCAAAAAAATATAAGACAGTCTTATTTTCGGGGAAACACAGTAGGAATACAATAACATCTTTTGAAGTACCTTAAAATATTTTGTTTTTTAACAGATGGAAGGAATGGATTTATAGATTTATTTATTTATTTATTTTTATCCAATTTTTATGGCTATTCTGGAGGGAGGATGTTCCATCAGATGGGTGCTATGGCAGAACAGGAATGGCTTCTGGATACCTCCAACCAGTATTCTTTTGCTGACAGGATCCAAATCCCATTATCATGCATCAATCTATAGATATAAACCTAATGCTTGTAGCCATTAACCATATTTGCTTACTAAGACTATTATTAGAATGTACATATAGCATTGACACTACAAAGCTTTAAAAATTAAACCTTTTTTTAAAATTATCAAATGGAAAGTGGGAAGTGACCTAAATTGTATGAGATATTCACAATCTAAATGATGTCCGTGAAAACCTACATCCTACCTACAGTACATCCTAGTTTCTATTCATATTGTGTAAACTTTTTGTAAGGACCCATATTAAAAAAAAGTTTTGTCTCAACTATATTTTCAAACAAAATTAAGGAAAGATATAACTGTTACTCTATTTAAACAGCACATAGATTATAAGATCAAAAGCTATCATTAAAGAAAATCTGTATTATCCTAGTGATAGGACTCTTTTTCTCCAGGGCCACTGCATTTAACTTGAATATTTGCACAGATGGTGCCTTCTGTCTGTGTTATATTGACTAAAACTATCATTATTTTTTATTTAGTATTTTTGGTCCCTGTCTGTTTTGCCATTCAGATCTTGTGGTAACTGTTTCCTTTTTATCTGCAAAATAAAACCTCTCTCTTTTCAAAGATCAAGTTACCATCCAGTGACACTCCTTTGTTAGCACCATCTGTCTCACAAAAGGAAAGATTCTGGTAGCCAGGGTAAACCTATAAACCCTGAGATCTCCTAGACCCTCTGACTAGCCCTTTATAATTTGCATTATGCTGAGAAGCCTTTAAATCATTCAGGGTTGCAAAGGGTAATTTTGCCTTTCCTTTTTCCCATCTAAAAGGCATGAAGCTAGACAACAATCAAAGTACAAGTTTCCAAACTTTAAAATATTCTAATTGAACATTTTACTAACAATGAAAAACTGCTAATAGATTAATGAAAAACATGTGAAGATATTTAGCTGAAGAGAATGAATAATACATTCCTGTATGTATTTACTCAAATCTAACTTCCAGGTAAATAGGAAAAGGAAAAGGGTTATAGCTTAAAAGTGTCGTTAAATGTGTGAGGCTTTTGCATTGTTAATTAATTATTAAGTACTTTTCTCCATAATAATCTTTCCCCCTAGGCAACACAGAAAGTAATGGACTTTATATAGTGTCATTGTATGCTCCATTAAACTAGTGCCAGGCAAGAATACAGCCATTGGATACTGAATGAAATGATGTTTTCAAATGCTTTTCAAAAGAATGGACTAAAAGGCTGACCAGGGCCAAATCTAGTTTTTAAAAATGGGCACAGTTCCTACATCAACAAAAATCCATGCTTACTTATTCCTGACCTTGAATATCAAATTGGAAAAGTGATGTTCCAAGAAGACCGGCACTGTCCATTTGAATATTATAGTTTACAATATTGAAATCTGATAAGTTTGTGAATAGTTCAGTTTGACTTCTGGCCCACTGAATCCAATGTGTCAGCATTATAAAATAGTCAGGCATATTACTTCTTGAGCAAAGATTTTTCTAGGCACACACAGAGATTTCTGGCAAAACTGGAAACTGTACAATATTGTATCTTCACGCTTTCAGTAAATTATAGGCAACAGACACAGACCTGGCTTAGGAACATACTATAAAATAGATTCTCTGTACTGAGGTGTTTAAAAACATTTTTTTTCTTTAAAAAGACAGAAGTATAGAACATAATAACGACCAGATAGAGATTGCCAGAGAATTCTTCAACAATGCACCCATTTCTTCAGAATTACATATTATATGTAATCATCTACTTGACTGTGGATTATAATGGCTTCAGGCCCAGAGGTTATGGATGTTTAATCTCCCATGCTGAGAGAGCCTTTGTGAGAGTGATAAATCTTGGATAAAATAGGCCTATATACCTTTATGTAGTTAGCAAGTATAATCAGAACAATGGTTATTTCCCATTAGGTACAGAAGACTGTAGAAACTTTAAATTCTCCCCTTGTCCAGCAGATCAGATGACAGTAGTGGATTATAGAACGATACTTTGCTTGGAAATAAGAAAAGGGTCAGTATAACATTTCAAGCGATGCAATCGAGAAGGAATTGTGAGAAATTAAAACAATACAGATAACTTATGTTAGAATTGTAAAATTAATAGGCAGTCACAAGTTAAAAAAAAGATAATATTGTATTTTAAGCATGAAATACACCACAATCCTTGAATTGATTTTTTATAGTTTGAATAAGAAATGCTTAATTGTCAGAAATCTGTAGTTTTCTACCATGAACATTACCAAAAGTTCATATAGCTAATTAATACAATTGATTAAATAAAATTTAAAATTTATCCACTGTATCATGAAATATAGTAAATGTAGGCAGAAACACCTCAGCTGTAGCAATATCTATCACTCTTGCTTTAGTTCAAAAACTAAGCAGGTTTGACCTAGTCAGTACTTGATAGAATATCACTAGAGAATATTAAGAGTCTTGGAACTCATACAGAAGTCAGAAGTAAAACAAAATCATAGATGACAGGAATGGCAAAGCACTTCCATATTCTTGCCCAGAAAGCTACAGAATTCAGCAACTTGGAAGGATATATCTGACCAATGGTCAGACAGGAGAATAAACAAAAATCAAGCTCTCTGCCAGTGAATTTCTTCTAGATAACATAGATAAAATTGATCTAGCATACCCCATTGAGAGAAAATTAAATAACTTATGACTCAAGGACTTTACTGAGCCATCCTTACAAGGATATGTATACAGACATACAAGTTTGTATGTGTGTATAAGTTAAAGATTTTTAAAATGAAGTTAAATACTAATACAAACTAATATAAAGTAAGACAAAAAATAAAAATTGTTTTTATACTTATAGCATAATGTAAAATTTCAGTCTTTTAGCCACATGTTTCCCATTGTTCCATCTGTGTATTGTAACAATTCTAGATTGGTAATAATTTTTCAAGAATTTATTCATGATGATCAATGTGGATTTTTACCTAAAAGGCAGCTAAAAGATAATGTTAGGAATGTGTTGGATATTTTGGAATATTTGGAGCACCGTAATGAAAAATAAGCTTCACTGATTTTCTTAGATGCAGAGCAGGCCTTTGACAATTTGAACTTGGCTTTTTTGTTCAAAGATTTAGAAGATAGAAAATTTCTTGCAACCTTTATAAAATGGGTAAGATTTACACTTCACAGAAAACACAAATAATTGTTAAAGGGAATCTTACAAAATGTAAGAGTGCCTTTGTAGTGGCCCATCAAGGTAGCATCCAGCCTGGCCAAAGTGAGCACTTTGCAAAATTTCAAGACATCAATCAATGACATGTAAGATGATGGAGAGAAGAGTTTGCTTGTTTCTATGGCAAATCGTATGTACTTTCTCTTCTTTCTTTGTGGAGCAAAAGATGGTAGTAAGTAAAATGTCCTTGACATTGCTTGGTTACCATCACAAACTTTCCAATGTACAATATTTGAAATATAAATGGTTGCCTTACATCCCAATTAAATCAAATTTATACCAAAGTTACCAATTTTCAACCTGAACTCAAGGGGTGTATGTAATATACAGTATATAGTAAGGTTTCATTATGCATCTTGCTTTTATTCAATCTATGATTGAATATACCATAACAAAGATACTAAAGTTGAATTGTACAATAAACAATAAACAAACAGAGATTGAGCTGAATGAGTTGTATTGAGATTACAAATTCATTTTGTGTGAATTATGAACCAATATAGACAAGGTAGATTTTTGATGTGGGATAAATCAGTTTGTTCCATTCCAAAACTGGTACACAGAGCCAGAGTAGAATTTGGAAGAATTTTAAAACTTAATTATGAGGCATGATTCTAATTATGGAGTAGGGAAGTTGCATAATTTCCATCACCTTCACTTCAAAGTGAGAATACACAGTGGCTTTCAAAATGGAATCTTACACTTGGAAATACAAATGCAAAGTGATACAGATACTGTATGTAAAAGGATTAACAGATGTGTTAAACAGGCTATTTCAAATGCAGACATCACAGATCACTATATTACTGTCTCTTTTTAGGAATAGATTTCAAGCATCTGAAAGTATAGGCTTTGCTTCTCTGGAAAGAAAATCATTCCTTTGACACGGTATCAAATGTCTTATGTTTCTAGCAGTGATTATTAAGAAGAGCAGGTGAAAACAAAGCAGATTTTTCTGTTCTGCCAGAACACTTCATCCAAAGCATAGTTGAAAAGTTGTTAAAAGTTCAAAATTACACAAAAGCTATCCAGCTAACTAACAAGCATGAGTTACAGAAAAAAATACACGCATGTTGATACTGTAACTTATTGCTATTTACTTAGTCTCTGCAGCAAATAACATTTATGACAGTGAGGAACATGATCTCCAAAGCATATTGGCAAAGGAAAATAATCAGGTACTGATTTTTTTTTAAAGGAACTTGAAAAATAGATATTCACTGAGATCCAATCAACTCAAGAATTTAGCAGTCCAATAGATCTTGTATATTGCTCTTCGTGTGTGCATGATATACCTGTCCTGTGGGAAAATACCAAGGAAATTAATAACTAAAATCTTCTTGTCTGACTTCTACAAATTTGTCAAAACAATTTACTATTAAAAGAGTGGTCAGGCATCCCTAAAAAAAGTAAACATTTTTAAAGAAAATGCTATTTTATTATTGATTTCATAGGAAAAAATACTTATTTATTGCATACCCATGCACATTATCCTGTAGCCAAATACTAAAATTGGATTTTGAACGTTTGTAATTCATAATATTGATTTATTTTTTCCATGTTATTTTTTGTGTACATTTCAATACTGAAATAAATGTCTGGTAGTTAAATTGCGAAAGAATGATACATTTCCTGCATCCCACATCCAGTTCATGCAGTAGTTAAAAGCTCCACCCCATCCCTCAAAAAATAATTAGTACCACTTGAAAAATTTCTGAAATCATTCAAAACTCCTTTGAACAGGATTTGAAAACACATGGTACAGAACCCTGCCATTTTGAGTCAGCAATATCCCAAGAGTAATTATTGAGTAAATTCCATAGTTGATACTTTTAAAACTTTTTAAAAGAAATAAATACTCAAACACCTTATTCAAGACAAGGAGAAAATGGCAATTCCAGCCCTGTCCATAGGTATGATAACTTGGTATGTTTCTTCATACACAACCGATCCCATTGCCCTTTCATTTCCAAAAATGTTGAGGATATCCCCAACTATGAAATAGTTGAATGTCTATAGAGATTCTCAATTATCCAGGTCATGGTTGTCCCAAAGGTGCTTTTCAAAAGGCAACTGGATTTTCTTGTTTTGTTTTCTTGAAGACATTTCTCTTCTCATCTAAGAAGCTTCTTCAGTCCTGTCTGAATGGTGGGAAATAGAAGGATTTATATTCCTTAAGCACTCATCTGGTTGTTAGCACCCGTTTGGTCCTTAGCTCTCTGAGAGTCGTTCAGCGTACTTTTTCTGTTTATCTGTTCCTGCACGATTACCTGAATCAGAATGCAAATGAGTGTGGAACCTTGCTGGGACTGATGAATAGACTATGTTGTAGGCAGGGGATAGTTGGTATCATATCCCTCCTCCTCTGTTAAGAGAGGGCTGTTCAATTTTAATATAGATTACTTCTTTCACCCCACTTTCAAACCAGTAGTTCTCTCTGTCCAGAATGTGGACTTTGCTGTCTTCAAAAGAATGACCTTTGTCTTTCTCATGCAGATGGACTGCTGAATCTTCTCCTGGTGTGTTTGTTTTCCTGTGTTGTGCCATGTGTTTGTGAAGCAGTTGTTTTGTTTCACCAATGTACAGATCTGCATGTCTCACTACATTGCACAGCTATACCACATTATTCAGTTTGTGTCTGGGTGTTTTGTTATTAGGGTGGACAAGCTTCTGCCTTAATGTATTGTTCAATTTAAAGTGTGCATGTAAATTGTGTTGGTTGAAAATTCTCCTGAGCTTTTCAAATATTCCTGCAATGTATGGAATCACAACATTGCTTTGTTTGTTGTTTTCTTCTTTGTCTATTATGGAGGAGCTCCTGTTGGATCTTTTCCTGGATCTGATGAGTCTCAGTTGGGATAGTCACCAGTTCTGAGGCCTTCCTTGATATGTTTTAGTTCTCTTTCTTTTCCCTCTTTGCTGGTAGGAAAATCTTCAGCCCAATGATGGAGGATTCTGATCACTCCCATTTTGTGCTCCAGTGGATGATGAGAATCAAAATATAAACATTGATCTGTGTGTGTGAGAGGGTTTTTTTTTTTCCTTAACATCTTCCCATGTGAACATAATGTACCTGTCCATAGTGTTGATGTGTTTGGTGAAGGCTTCCACTTCCTGTGTTTTAATCTTGACCCAAGTATCATCCATGTACATCAGTGAGTGGGTGGAATTCCTGTGAAGGGATTTAGGATTTTGGTTTATATTTCTTCCATACAGGGACTGAAAACTTTTCAGAAGACTAGGAGTTAGGTCTGCTAGGTTTTAGGAGAAAGGTATTGGAATTGGAAGAGGCTGCTACTAAGAAGAAATGTATTGCTGATATATTTGAACATGTCTCTGGAATAAGTCCTAGTGGGTAGAATGGGACTAATTTGGGGGCAACCACAAAATTAGAATTGTGCTAATAATTTTTTTTCTAGTAGTAATGTGCTATTTAATATTTATGCCAACCATCCTAGTTTCTGGCAACTTTCTAGAGAAGCCCTACAGTTTTCTTGGCAAGGTTTTTCAAAAGTGGTTTTCAATTGCCTCCTTTCTAGGACTAAGAGAGTGTGACTGGTCCAAAGTCACCCAGCTGGCTTCATATCCAAGACAGGAACAGAACTAGCAGTTTCTAGCTTAATGCCTTAACCACTACTATGAGGTGGCTTTCAAATTTGGTGTGGAAGACCCAATTATTCAAATTCATATTTTTCATTACATTTTTACATCACTGGTTATTTAGACCAACAAAAGACTGAGAAAAGACCAAACAGCTGCTTATCTTGTATGTTAAAAATTGGCCAAATTCTTTGATGCATCCTGATAACTTATCATAGGCTTATATTATTTTATTGTGTTTTTGATCCCATCCAACCCCAAGGCTGAGAGCAGATCATATTATACAATTGTATAATAAGATATGTCTTCCATTACACAATTTTCTCCATGTGATTGCTTTCCCGAAAAAGGCTTTTCTTCTGGCTACCCTATATTTATGTTCTGCAGTGGTGCAATTCTACCAAAACTGTACCACTCTACATTTCTCAGAATGTATTCGTTGGTCTCAAGCCAAGTATATATCTAGTAAATCTTTGCCATCTGCAGATGTATACATTTAGCAACCATGAAACAGACAAATAGCTTCATTTGCTCTGCTACTGGGCAGGAATGGATGAGGGTGACAAAGGGGTAGATGCAAAACCAACTTGCTTCTGTCGTCTTTGAAATATGAAGCTGCACATATTGAAATGGCCTGTTTAGTTCTGAGCATATGGAAAAGCTAATGAAGAGAAGCTGACACAACCTTTCAGCTATTACTCTGAAGCTCATTTCTTTGGGGAAATATTATTCAAAAGAATTTGAGGGGAGCTCTTTGGTTTTGGCAGGGCCAAGTCCTCTCATACTGATACCCAAGCGGAAAAACAGAAGTACCAATCACACTTCAGTTTTCATCTCTAATTATCTTACAATACTAATTGTGAAAACAGAACATATTTTCAGGCAAAGCAAAAAATTGTATTAGTGTGTGGGTGTCTCTGTGTGTGTGTGTGTGTGAGTGAGTGTGTGTGTGTGCATGCCTATGCATCTGATGTTTTCTCTAAGGGCTTTTTGTGTGAAACATGACAGTGGCCCTTGAACTAGGTCCAATGATTGAACTTGGGTGATTTCTAAAAAAAAGAGTAGTATTTTAGAACTTTACAAAAAAGATCTGTGACCTTATAAAAAATAAAACCTTTTATAAAGCAAATACATCTGGACTTACTTTTCCAATTTGTCCTTTTTATATAAAAAGGTATGATTGGTTTGTAATCTTTCGACCACATTTGAAAACATTAGCGCAGTTAGAACAGAACACGAGATAGGAGGACCTAGTTTAGAAGCATAAATGGTCGTTTTTAACACGTCAAGCCAGTCCTGGTAGAATCTGAGCAAAAATTTGAACCACTTCTCTCCAGGCTATGTAAATATGGGAGCAAGAGATAACTAACAATTTTCCGCCTCTCCATAATACTCTCAAATCTGCCAACTTTATTTGATTTATTGTATTCCAGAGCTAGCAATGTTGTTCATTTTGGTGGTTTATTTCATTTAACCACGTCCTTCTTCCAATTAGATTTTAGTGTAGAATTTTTTATATAAAATATAAACCTCCTGGTGAGCAAAAGCCATCTGTGAACTTCATATCTACCAGTTATCTGAATTGGTTATTTTTTGCATTGAACTTACATTCTGCACAGACATATAGTCACGAGTAAGTTTCAGAGAATTCAGTAAGGCTTACAGTGATTAAAATATCTGATTGTTGTATCAGCAATGAGGGCTGTAATTCTATACAACTTAGCTTGACGTACCAGTGCACCACAGAACTAAGCTGGACTTACATCTGAGAAGGTATGTATTCTCTCTTTCCCTGCTGCCTGAAAAAAAAGCACATACTTGGCATCTCTACAGTTCTTGGATTTGCCAGACATTTGATGTCTCTTTCTTTCTTTCTTTCTTTCTTTCTTTCTTTCTTTCTTTCTTTCTTTCTTTCTTTCTTTCTTTCTTTCTTTCTTTCTTTCTTTCTTTCTTCCTTCCTTCCTTCCTTCCTTCCTCCCTTCTTCTTTCTCCCTCCCTCTCACCTTCCTTTCTCCCTCCCTCCCTCCCTCTTTCCTTCCTTCCTTGTTTTCTTTTTTTTCTTTCTTTCTCTCTCCTTCCCTCCCTCCCTCCTTCCTTTTTCTTTTTTCTTTTCTTTTTTCTCTTTCTTTCTTTCTTTCATTCTTTCTTTTTCTTTCTTTTCCACCATTACACTTATCAGGTATTGTTAACTTCTACAGCCCTATTGAATAGATCAGACATGTAATATTATATGAGCAAAATCTTCCACTCTAACTTATGTTTCTTGTATCACAAAAGAGGCAGTCTTCATGGATGTAACAGGACTGTCTGTAGCAAACATATCAATAAAGGCTTCCACATAACCTGGAATTTAGATTACCTACCCTGATTCTCTCCTTTTAAGGTTAGATGTTAAAAGCTGACTGAGCTATGTTGGTATTTTTTTTTCAACTGTCATTAATGAATAAAAAAGTTTTAATTAATTTTGATTTTTCATTAGGCAAGAAAATGATGTGAAATAAGACTGTTGCAAAACCTGCTTTCTTAACTACTATTCTTGCAAGATTTTTGCACCCGTATCTCCCAAATTTTTATCTAAAAATAATTAGAAAACTCAAATTTTAATAAAATAGTAAACAGAAACATACTTTAACTTCAAGTATTACAAGTACTGTTTAAATTGGACTAGTACATGATATATTATATCCCAGCTACACGTTTTAGAGGGGATCCAATTGAGTTCATCTTTAGACCACTGAGAGAAAAGTATCATTGCAAGAGAAAGAAATGGTCAGAATGAAAAACTATGTATTAAAAGCCTACTGAGTTACATTCCAAGAGTTCTATTTAAAAAAACTGTTAAATGTGAAACAGCATTTAAAAAATAGCTGCCAAAAGTTACTATTTCATGGTTTCATGTAGGAGTACAAGAAAATGATGCAAGCTAGGTGGAAAGTAATGTAAATTTTATTGGCAGACTTTTCTTCCAATGATTTTCAAGTAAAAGATAATAACAGTTGGCTGCAATCAGGCTGAATCTCTTGCAATCAGGCTGAATCTCCTGATATTCTTTCAGGAGTGAACAACTTGTGGCTCCAACTTTGTTTATCTATTATCTATCTGTCTGTTTGTCTATCTTCTATCTATCATCTATCATCCATCTATCATCCATCCATCCGTCTATCTATCTATCTATCTATCTATCTATCTATCTATCTGTCTATCTATCTGTCTCTATCTTTTTATCTAAAATACAGTAACTTGGGAATACAGTTTTTATTAAAAGTTTTAAGAACAATAATAAGAACAACAACAAACTAAATTAGGACAAAGAATGTGAAAAACAAAGAAAGAGGTAACAGAAAAATGTAGAAGTGCAACAAAAAAGAAAGTAGAAAAAAGAGCAAAATATAAAGACATAAAGGCCTGGCTTCTAATATTCTTCATAGCAATTATAATTACAATTATATTTTAGCCTCACTAAAGTTGCATCATGACTGTCTTCTTTCCATATTCTATCCTGTGTAACCATCAAAACTATAAATAGTAAGTTATTTTTTCTGTTTTATGCCAAAAGTACATAAGGGGTTTCCATTCAGTAATAAATGGAGATATTAGTTTTCTTCTAGTCAGTTTACCCATGTCAGCAAGAGCTGTCAATTTTACCAACCATCTCTTCATAGTGCATAGTGCTGAATCTTTCCATCTTTGTGCATATAGTAACTTCAATGCAAGAATCATATATTGAAATAATCTTCCATGCATTTTTTCTAATTGCACATCCATCCATTTTAAAAAGAACAATTCTGGCTTCGTATTTCAAATTTCAAGAAAAATATATACAATTTAACAATTACATATTCATCACTGGTGCAAATTCAAATTCTATCTTACGTTGTTCCTATCTTTTGCTCCAATAGTGAAAATTGTATTTCTCCCATCCATTTTGCTCCAATTCTTCTTTATATTTTTTCAAAAATATCATTACTTTCTGCACAAAGTTCAGTCTGAATCTCTGCTGTTTAAAAGTAAAAATCCCCCCCTTTTAATTTATCCCATCTAAATAGAATTGTCTTTATTTTATGTTTGACAGAAAAAATGAGCTTTTCTCTTAGCATAAATGAAATTAACTCACTTCTGTATTATCATTCCTCAATCCAGTATTAAAATGCTTCTTGAAAACTTGATCTGGGTTTTCTTCCTAACAAAGTTCATGAGGGACATCCCTTGTAATATTTCTTAATTTTGCAAAATGTCTATTAACTCTATAAAATTTATCTATCTCTGTCTCAATTTCATGTTCATCCCAACCCAAGAAATTAGAGACTAGACTATTTTTCATGTTCTTCTGGAAGCACTCTAAGTCTTAAACAAAATTCTTTTTCTCTCAATTCCAGTAATGCCATGTTGTCCAAGTCTTTCTTCATTTCTCTATTTATGACTTCCATTTACAGTATGACTTTGGAAGTTTCTAAAACTTCTACTTTGTCAGTAATTTGCATTAGGTCTCCAGTCAATTTTCCTATATATTTTATTTTATGTCTATATCTATATTTGTATCATCTATATCAATATCTGTACCTACGGTATTTAATTTGCCATTGATCCTTACCTGAAAGATGCCCCAAATTATTTTCTGATGCACCTCAGACTCATTCCCAATCAAACTTACTGAAGTGAAAATTCAGTTTTATGACATTTTTGTTGGGAAACAGATGAAAATGGGAATTTAAATAATCCTAAAATAAGCATACCAGAGTTTAAAAAGATGCATACCTCAACTTACATAGGCTCATCCATACTTGATGTATTATAGTATGTATTATAGAGCAACATTCAAATGAAGTGGTAATTATCAAAAAATCTATATGTTTCTGCATTCTACATAGATAATGACTTTAAAGGGAGATCTTTTGATTATAGTTGCTCTCTGTGAAAAAAACCAACTAGAAGATTTAATATGGATAAATTATATTGTTTTAGATTTAACATGGGCTTTCCCAGTGTACCTAGATTTGTAACAATTACCTTAATCATAAACCTGATGTAACTGTCTGAAAAAATACATTTAAAAAAGTTATGGTAACTCAGCTTAAGTCTTAGGAACTAGGCCTGTTAGGTACTCTTCAATCTTCTGTTTCCCTCTTTGATTGTATGACTGCTTTATTAGAGCAGAATAGCACTGAAAACTGTTTGGGGAATATGAGGAAGATATTTTTCTATATACTGGATTGTAGCAAGATGTGCCAATTGTAATTTCTTGATTTCACTAAGACTGAATGAAACAAAAATAGGAAACTATATATTGAATTAGGAAGAGAGTCCTTCCTTTACGCACAAACAGATCAACCAGGTAGGTTGTACATATTCAGTTGATTCAGTCCTAAATTAAAAGTAAAGCCCAACACTGACTGAATGAAAAAAAAAATGGCTGCAGAAAAACCAACAATATTTCCGAGAATAAAAAATGAGGCACACTATCTTTTGTATATTTAAACATTTATAAATATAAACCCATAGTTGAATTCCCCAAGAGTTCCAGACAAAAAATGCTGCTGTAGAATTGGGAAAGGAGGAAGGCTGTTTGGAAAGACTTTTTCTGTAACAACTTTCAATAGTCCAAACACTCTTTGATCCCTCTCCATTGTGCTCTTTAATTGTATAAAATAAGATTTTCACCCAGGTCAAACCAAGTTAAGAAATAACTAACAATCAATAGATTCCACTATCCATCAATCTGAATGTGGAGAATGAAATATATTGTTTTGTTCTATCCTCACCTCCTATTCAATGAGGAATTAATACCTATCATTATGAATTAAAGAAAACCCAGGCAACATCAAGACAGTGTGATAACCTAATATGATTCTCTAAATATTGCTTCCTGAAGCAATATTGATGATGATAATGCTCAATCCATCTCAAGCACAGTATTCAAGTTAGAGCTATGATAACTGGACTTCAAAAATCTGGATGAACATTTGATGAATAGTAGCATTTCTAAACTTTTTTTTTTTTTGACATGTTGTAGTCATCCGGATTTTTATCAACCAGATAAGGTAGACCTACTGAAGTCATCATTCAGGCACAGAATTGGCAAACATGGAAATTGTTTCTCATGTTACTGCTTGCACTGCTGTGGCTGAGATAGGCTCCTAGAATCCAGGACATTTTCCTGATTTGGGTGCATGTCTCCAGCCCCTGAGATGCCTCTTTCCAAAGACAAATATCTGTTCACACTAGGTGGAATACTCATAAATTGTGGACCACAGGGATCCATAGAATTGCAAAAGTGTTAACTAAATATATAAATATTTAGCTAATACTAAATATGCCTTTTTGTCCTAAAGACTGTTTGTGCCTTCATGATCGAACAAAATAATGTTCAGAGACATGAACTCTCCCAAAAAATATTTCCAGAGGGAGAAAAAGGAAAAAAAGATTATTGTGATATGCAAACAGCTAACTGGAAATCAGGAGTAGAAGGAAAGGAAAATGCATGTAAACAGGGTGGTGGCTGACCACAATATCTGAGTCTGAAGCACTAAAATATATGTGATGGAGCATGAGAGCCAAAAAAGCAGTAACAACATTCCATAAACTCAACATATTATTGACATTTTATGAAAACTGTTTGATGTTGGAAAGTTCATCAAGCTTGACATTATACAAGAAAATGCAACAGTTCTAAAATAATTCTTAATGCTGCTTTCTTTCCAGAAATATTGTAATTTTTAACTAAAAACATTTTAAAACTAAAAATATTTAATAATACAATCTTATGGTGAAATAGAAAATACCTAGATTATCAAAATGTTTTCATTGCCGTATTTAACATTAATTGTAGTTTCCGCATATTATTTTAAATACAGTTCCACAAGCAGAGTGCATGAAGCCCAACTATAACCATGGCATGAGTAATTGAGGTCAAGCCAGGGGTGGGTTCTATTTACCTTTACTACCGGTTCGCAACGGGAGCATGTGCGCATGCGCAGATTGTCCATGATGACGTCCAGGCTGGTGGGCAGAGCCTCCTGCCACTTTTACTGCCGGTTCGCAAGAACCAGCAGAACCGGGAGCAACCCGCCACTTGGTCAAACCAAGTTTTCTTACAGGCAGCTGCATTAATGAGCCAGCTAAATGTATAAAAATCACTTTGATGTATAGACTTTTAAAGTGAGCACTAAATCCATAAGAATGCCCAAAATTGCCTATCACTTTTATGACCTTCCATACAAATAGTATTGCTGCTTTGAATGTATAGTATTCTTTGGAACTCATTTAGTCAAATATTAAAGCTATATTATCTGTTTGTCTATGATTTGCAGTTGAATACCACCACTGGACCATTTCCTGAAATATTTTTAAAGCCTCAATGCTTTAATAAATAATCTCTTTTTTGGCACATTAAGTAATATGATATTAATGGATCCCAAATGTATGTATTAGAGATGCATTGTGAAACAACATAATCTCCAAAGGAAACTAAAATTGATATTAGCCAACATATTCTTTCCACCAAAGTTTATTTAATGTATGAGAAAGTCTGAGATTTTATCAATGCATTCTTGATTGGAATCTTCCACCAACTGCTCTCTACCAAAACCACACAGACACACACAGACATACATGTATGTATGTACATATATAAATGTGTGTACGTGTGTGTGTGTGTATGTGTGTGTATGTATGTATGTATGTATGTATGTATGTATGTATGTATGTATGTATACTGTATTAGCAAAAGAAATGGGAAAGAAATGACATATAAATACTGCTTTTATTGTTCAGTGTGGGAAAGGTGTTAATCCTAACCTTCAAAGAAGTAAATCGTGGATTCTTCAGATGTGGCTAAATCTGGAAATTTATTTTCAAAACCACCATTTTGGAATCGTCCATCGATGGGGTGGATCTTAGAGAAGTCCACATGAGAGAGTGCCAAAGGCTGATTTTCTTATGGAAAATACAGTTCTGGTAAATGTTTATAACACTAACTACTGTATAAATCCTGTGGTCTATAGTTTTCTCTTGATTGCTCTGCAATCCAGCAAAATGCAAACACCCAAGTTGGCAAATAAAAGACATTTCAGCCATTTGAACTAAACAAAATCCCCATAGTTCCCCCAAATGCTTTCACACAATACTGTTTTTCCTATGATAGGACTAACATATTTCAAGAAATAATAACAGACTTCACTGGGATTCATCAGAGTAAATATATGGGAGATGGTCATAGCATTTTCTCTTAATCTGCCAATTATATCTGGCTTTTGCAATGTCTCCTGACTTTTCTTCATTTTGTCCCAGAATCTTGGATGCCCTACATTATAAGTCAGATTTGGTAAGAAAGGTGTTTCTAGGTGATAAAGGACTATATGCTCCATGTACATGCCACACCACATTTAGCTACCAACCTATATTTTGAAGCAGAAATCAAGAGGAGAACGAAAAATCAGAATATACAGTGGCCATTGCGTATTCTGATTCTTCATTCCATCAATTCCATCTCTATTTACAAAAGGAAAGGGAATGTTTCTTTACCATCTTCTGTTCAGCCAATTGTGATATTCAACTTTAAAGAAATGCATGAATAATTTTTTAATTTGTCTCAGTCTGGTGCTGTTAATTTTTTTCAGGTGCTATTCCAAAAAGTGTATGTACTCTTCAGTGCTCATTGAAGAGACTTTAAATGTCTACTACCAAAATTTCACAAATGCTGGACAGAATGGTAATGTCCTTTAAATGTCTAAGGAAGCAAGATACAGTAGGACATATCATGAGTGACTAGTACCACAAAACATGGTGGTGATATGGTTCACTTATTCTTTTCCCAATATACTTGTGATAAACTACAGATGGATTGCTATCTCCTGAGCATAGAAAAATTGATATAATTAGCAAGGCATGCTTTTCCGACTGCCATTGTCACATCCAGGAAAAAAACCCTACTGATTTTGCATCACAAATCAAACATTGTAGAGCTTCTCATAATAACTTTCATTTATTTAGTTGTACAGTATTTATATTGATTGTGGGCTCTGCTTTTTTATTGAAATCCATGCGTTATGACATTTGTTCTAAGGCTATATTAAAAGTTATAATCCCATTAGTTCTTGGTTCTGCAAATCTACAATGTTACTCATTTCTTCCGAAATGGCATCCTTAGTCATTTATAATAAGGTGGCCTTTGTGCAATACCCCCAGAGCAATTTGTTCAATACTTATATATACATGAATGAGTTATTGTCTGGAGTAGTTACAAACTCTATAATGAATTAATTAATTAATTAAATTGTAAGACTATGGTGCCATTTGTAAGTTTGTTTCATACTGTTTTCAGCTGTATCTCACTCACCCGGCCAGTGAAATGTATCACGAGCACTAGGACATATTTGAAGAATTATTTATTTACTCTAACCAAACAGCTTTACTAAGTTCTTCACAAATTTTACAAAACAATTTATAATTCCTTAATCAATCTGAAAATGTCTTACATAGGAATGTCTTTGAGAGTGACTGCTGCATTTGATGCTGTTCAATGACAATTTATCAGGAGCAAAAGAATGTAATTTCTTCTGTAAATTGTCTATAATTTCTCTTTCCCTTTTTTTGACTGAGTTTTTGAATTAGTGTACAGAACAATGGAAGAAATAAGCTGAAAAAGATGCACAAATACACAAAATTTCCTCTGATTTGTACATTAAAATGGAGACATGGAATACTCTGCCAAGAAGAACACCTGTTTCTTGAGAAGACATTCAAGTTAGATCAGTTTATCAGTCTGGCAACTCTTATAAGATGTGCAATCAAAAAAGTATGAAGTATCCCTATTTTGTGGCTGTCATATCCTTCTTACATACTAAAATGACTATCAAAGAGAAGAATTAAATGCTCCTGCTTTTGATATTGTTATGGCAATAATAGGTAAATATTAAGAATAACATGTAACATGTATTCAGTAGGCATCAAACAGCTACCACAATAATAAATAATAATTAGGTGCTTACCTTAGATTCCCCTCCCCCCCCCCAAAAAAAGATAGAATTATGGCTGTGATGATAAATGGATGCAACCTAGATTTTTATTTTATTTTTCGCAAGCCTTATCTTAAACTTTGGCTTCGCCAAAACTTAGTTAATATTTATCCTGGTCTCTGATGAAGACAGAAAGAGAGGGAGAGAAGTATGGCAATTCTAATTACAGACTTTTGAGGACATGACAGAGTGGTGAATTCTGAGTGAGCCACCATCAGCTGTGAGGACAACTGAGAGAAATTGAGAAACCACAGCATCCACAAAGAGCAACTTTAGCTGATTCATTACTTGTTGAGGCTGGAAAGTCTATACCTTCCTTTTTGTTTTGCTTTTTATGAGTAAGAAAGTTCTCACTAGCATTTTACAGGAAGGAGAAAAATGTCTTTTTTTTCCCTGTTGTAAGATTTTTGTTCCAAATAATGAAGTCTCCTTCCAGAGTGTCTTGGTCAGACCATTTCCTTTCTTGGAAGTTAAATTCTTTCCTACTGAAGTGTTGGAGCAAGACAGCTTAATGACAATAGAATTTAGGTTAAACTCCAGAAGCAGCAGTGGTTAAAAAATTAGAAAATGTAGAAACAAAGGAACCCCAGGATCAAAGGAGTAAAACTCAGAGAAACACCAAGGCATCATCCACACATGCTGCTCTCCGTGGAAGTAAAATGTCCTCCCTTTGTAGAGAATGTATGCTTATGGTGTTGGCTTTCTATCCTCCTTATTTCATGACTGGGGCAGTCCAAATTTTAAGTACTCTGGTGTAGAACTGGTGTTTTTCCCTCTTATCTCAGCCCAATATCTCCTATGTAGACATCTAGGGTGCAAGGCAGGGGTGGGTTTTACTTACCTTTACTACTGGTTTGCAACGAGGCTGGGCGCATGCATAGAAGCTTCTGCGCATGTGCAGAAGCATTCTGATGATGTTAGGGTCGGTGGGCGGAGCCTCCCACCAGTTTTATTACCGGTTCTACAGAACCGGTGTGAACTAGGGGCAACCCACCACTGGTGCAAGGACAAGAATACTTCTGAGGTTTGGTAACCTGCTTGGCTTCAATTAGCCTCTCAAGTTAATGAAACAAATACTAAGGCAAACCTCCATGGGGTAACATAACTTATACTATTATTGTATGCCTATGAGACATAAAACAGGAACAATCCCAACCATGTAAAAGGAATTATAAAAGATAGAAGATGATTTTAAAAAAGGAAAGTAAGTTTGTAAGGCAATATGGAATCCAATACAAACCCATTCTACCCAGCCTACATATATGTGTTTGTATATTTCTGCATGCACATGCTTTTGAACATGTGCAAGCACAAATCTATATGTTGTACTTTAGTCAACAAAAATATGCTGTTTAAATTGGTCTTAGATAATTCCATAATGGGTAGACTCATACACTGCTCACACATTACACATTACAACAAACAAAACAAAACAAAACACAATAACCCTTGGTTTAGCATGATACGTGAATTTAATCCATCCTTTAAGACTTAACACTAATTTTCTTTATGGCAATCTTAAGCATGGCACTAAAAAATATTAGCTATTCAAATTCTTGAAACTGCTTCAAAGGAATAGTAGAGCTCAAAGGGACATATTTGAAATACTCTTGGCTCCAATTCTATTTGCCCTTTCCTGCCTACAGCTGTGCTGTTACCATTCCAGGGGCAGCTATTAAGTGACAGAGGAAAAAAAGATAAACATTTGTTCTTATCATAAGGCATTATACTCAAAAGGTTTCAATTGATGTTTTATAAAACAACAATTGGAATACATATCCTACAGCATATATATCTTGTTTTAAAACTGTGTAGATTTTTAACATGAATCTGCCTTCTCTTTCTTTCTTTTTAAAACAGAGCATTTAACATTTTATTCTTCCCTTGATATTCTTGCTGTGGTTTATAGAAGAGAAGGGGTAAGAGACCATAAGCATCTGATACTTCCTCTAGACAGAGGTCTCCACCCAACATGTGTTTTAAACACATTGCATATTAGGTTCAGTGGTCAAAAATTACCATTTATTTTGCACAGTGATTTCTGTGAATTCAGCATTTGTAGTAAAGTTTATATAAGGCATCAAATCTCTGTATGTTACATAGACTTACTGCTAATAAAAGCTACACTGAAACTTCAGCTTTTGCTATCTCTAGTGTAGGAATTATCAACTGATCTTCAAGTACTCTAATTATTCACAACATAAAATTATAAGTATGAACCAGAAACACAATTGAATTTTTAAATAGCATTTTTTTCATACATAGTATATCACAGAATGCTGCTTCTCCTAACAGAATATAACCATATACCCATTAAATTATTCTTAACCCAACATTAACATTAGTCTTTATCTGGCTATTTTCCTTAGTTGTAGGGAAGCCATGAAATTGATACAAATTTGTATCAAAGAACATTTCTATGGATATCTAATACATTTATCTTTCTTTCCCCCTCTCTCTTTCTGAGAGAGAGAGGGAGGAGGGAGAGAGAGAGAGGGAGAGAGAGAGAACTCTCTCTCAAAAACACAAGACTGAAGCCAAAGGCGTTTCCTTTACTTCCCACGCTCCACTCTTTCAGGAAGATATCTTGATCATAAAGAAAAGCAAAATCATACTTTAAAACTCAGTGTTCTCACAGAAAAGAAGTAAAACTTGTTCTACAGTAAAGGAAAAGTTTACCAATTTTAGCTGGGATAACAAAGCATAGGCACCATAGCATCCATATTCTGCTTTTCTAAAAAGTTAATTTGAGGGTGTGTTCATATAAATAGTTACCGTAAATCAGATTTTTAATACATTGTTCATGTTTTTCACTCAACCATAAATAAACAGTCTATGGTTTAGTATGATGTGTGAACTAACCAGTGGGAGTGAATTATTCTTGAAGTAATTGCTCTTGAAGTTGTATTTCTTACTGGAAAATAAAGTGTTTGTAAGAAATATAGCAAAGCACATATGGAGCTGTTCTGAATGTTATTGTAAACAACAGAACTCCTTCATCAGTTCCTTAAATTTTTTAAAACATGAAATAGGAGTGTAAGTAAAGATAAATTCAATTAATTGCTGTTTCAAATCCAGTTTCAATTAATTTCAAATGTATTAATTCAATCAGTTCATGGGGCAATTCTCAAAACAATGACTTCTGGAGAGAAAGTGCCAAACTGAAGCATCTCCACTAAAAGTAGAACCAACAACCGCTGCAAAATGAAAAACTAGTGACTAGAGTTGCTTCATAATTCCTTTCCAGATAATAAGAGGTCTCGAGATCACCTATAAGTGTTCCATTGAGTCGCTCCTATGAGAAGACTGTAAGAAAGCAGTCTTCATGTTTTGGGAGATGCAGGAAAGCCATCTTTATTTGTACAAAATGTGGTGAGAACTTTTAAAAGGGCATTGGGTTCACATACTTCCATTTTGTGTCGCTTTGTAAATTGCTTCTTTATATATATTTTATTTTTTAAAAAACAAAACAAATATAAAACATTCAATCTTTCCTTATGCAGTGTGTCATCTGGATACATACTGTACATCTCTGTAAGATTAAAATTGTTAGTATATGTATGAAGAGAATAATGATATTTGATGTTAACAGGGTATTATTATTGAAAGATGCTAAGAAGAAAATGGGGAATTTTACAATATTTAAATATGTAATGTACTTAACATATTATAAAATTAATGTGAATGTGAAACATGTGATAAATGATGAATGACTTTGTAAATTACTTATTAATTGCTTTTCAGCTATTAGGAACCTTTGGATTCACAAGTTTTATGACATTGAGTGAATTTCTTTCATTCCTTAGTAAAAGATGCTGTAAATACAAGTTAAATTATTTCAGAATAAAGAAGAAAAATGGTGAGTAGAGCTTTGGTTTTGGAAAATTACAAATAGACTAACAACCCAGATGGATTTGAAATAAGTTTTTAGAACTGATACAAGATTGATATAGAAAAAGATTCGACACCGGATATATAAATGGGGTCTTAATAATTCAAAAGAAATATAAAAATAAAAAGCCAAAAGAGTAATGTGGTTAACTTTTCTATATTAGATTTACGAAGTTAAATCTTTGAAGAATTTAGAATTGAGAAGGGCTAAAGTTGGAATATTTGATCAAAGTTAATCTTAAAATAGATATACTGTTATCTCTAGTAACCCTCAATGAAATTTTGCTAACCAGACGAAACAATGTTTATAGATAAGAGATGGAATATGGGAAGAGATAATTTGTTATATTTTAAGAGAAGATGATAAGTCACTAAAATTGTTTATTCTTGTGATGAAGGGACGGAGGGGGAATAATTTCTTTTCATATTTTTCTTTCTCTTTTTTTCTTTTCTATATATTTATTTTTTTTAGTTTGCATTAGTTTTTATCTTTTTAATTGTAGTTAAAAATACTATAGATTAGATTTATTGCATCTAATCTAACTAAAGAGGTTGAAAGCTAGAATATAAATTTCAATGTTTGTTTTCTTTACTTTGCATTTCAACCTCAATGATTTTTTTTTTAAAAAAATATTAAAGTAAAAAAGTTGAATGGCTTCAAAATTGAAAACACAAGTAACTATTGCAGCAATTCCCAGGAAGGGATTGCTGGCAATCCTGCCCTTCTATCCCTTTCCCCAAGTGTCTAGCCCACCTAGCCCAGGCACACCAACACACATTGAAGGGAGTTATGGGCTCTAATGAATACAAAATTAGTATTAAAGTGATATAACAACTATAGTTATTACGTAACATCTCTACATAACATTGTCTCTGTGCTGAGTCAGCAGTGCCCAAATGGAATTCCTTAGCCCAGAAACAATGCAAAAGACATTTTCCCACTGGCCAAAAAAGAGAAGGGTCTCTGGGGTGGGAAAGCCAGCAATGGTGGGCTGTGTGCAAACACATCATCATGCAAATGGCATGTCTTATGCACTTACATCAGATAGCAAGCATGTAAGTGCCATGTTTATATGATGATGTATTGGGCATGTGATGTCTGATATCATTGTTTTTTATTGAGGCTATTGTGGCATCTGATACTGAAGATGTCAGAGGGGGTTGGACTAGAAGACGTCCAAAGTCCCTTCCAACTCTGTTATTCTGTTCTGTTCTGTTGTTCTGTTCTGTTCTATTCACTGTTGGCATACACACACACATACTATTCCAAGTTTGTGAATGGTGGATCAGTGCTGGGAAGCTGCCAATCACACCTAGGCTTGAGGAGATGGACCTCTCCTTTTGTGATGGGTGCTCATGCACATGCACGCACACACACCATTCTGTGTGAATAACTTGTCTCCAGAAGTTGCGAATGCTCCAATACTGGAAGTTTTTAAGAAGGGATTGAACAACCATTTGCTGAAATGGTATAGGGTTTCCTGCTTAAGCAGGGGGTTGGACTAGAAGACCTCCAAAGTTCTTTCCAATTCTGTTATTCTATTCTAAACAGGCTGTCTTGAATATCTTAAAACCTAGACCTTCTCTCAGTCAGGCTCCAAGCTGTTTGGAGTTTTGATAGTCAATATCTAAAATATAAATCTGGCAAGCGTGTATTTCAAAACTTACTTTTGTGTTATCAACATCAATAATTGTTGCATTATCAACATCAATTATTACCCACCTTCTGTGTTTTGCTCTGGTCTTTTAAAGAGAGTTCTATGTAGCATGTGTTGTAATATTCAAACTGCAGTGCATCCAAGGTATAGATAAGTGTCATTAAGTCCAACCAGCCTAGAAGAGCAGGCTGTTTAGTTAAATTGCAAGCACCTATGCTGCCTTCTGCCTACCACCAGCACAGCAGAGCTGCCAATCAAGCTAGGACCTTGAAACAGATCAGGTGTGTGTGATTGGAGAAGTGCATTTTGGAGCTCTGAAGTTACCAGCAAACAATACAGCAACTGAACAAAAAAGGTGGTTTTCTTTCAGGAGGAATAGAAGGTGTAAAAGAGAAGGGGAAATGTATTGCAACAGAGCAGGAACAAAATACAATGTTAAAAAGTGCACAAATTCTGGCCCTTAAGAGAAAAAGGAGAGCTCTCAATGAGAGGACTTAAGACAGAACAGTGTTCTTGTATGTTTCTTGAGTTTGTGTTAAAAAGTACCATTAGCACACTTAGAATTAGGTAGAAGTATGCTGTCACAGCTACTACCTGAAAATTGAGTGATGAATATTTCCAGTGAGCAAACAATTCTTCCAGCAAAGTGCAGGATCTGTCCAAATTAGGATGGGTTTCAATTCTAAAGTTCAGTTTTCTATATACCAATGCTCCAGCTTGTCTGATTTAATATGGTAATCTGTATGCAGTCTATTACATAACTTAGGCAATTTTAGTGCCTAACACAATAAAGGTGAGTTATTAGCTTTAATTACTTTATTAGCATACCAGAGGCATCTAGGAATCTTTCAGACAAAATGCACTGAAAATTTTGGGAAATCACTGCTTCTTTTTAGAATTACAAAGTCAGAAAAGTTATGAAAGGTAAAATTAAAATGTTTGTGTGCATTACCTTGAATCCACCTTTTCCATTTTTCCCCTACCATAACACCACCAGATATAGTTTGAGTGGAGATAGTTGCTTAGATCTATTCAGATCTTGGTGTAGTCCAAGATCTATTCAGTGAGCTTCCTTGCCTGAAACAAACTTGAATTTTGATTGTTCTCTACCATCCTTGTAGCTTCTTACTACCTACTTACTACCTACCGTACTTACTACCAAATCAATCTGCATTTGCACATGAACAAATGCTCTGTATTCTCTTCAGTTATGGAATCAATATAGGAAGATTCCATCTTCACACTTACGTATGAGTGTTTTAATAATCCGTACGGAGGAACGGTAGGTAGAGTTTGGCACCTTGCCCACTACTTACCGTTTGCATTTCTACTTTCCATTTGCATTACATTGTGATTTGTATTTGTAGGTAGAGGTAGGTGTAGTCCAAGACACAACTTCATGTGGGAGAAGTTATATTGAGTGTACTGGGTGTTTCAGTGTTGGAGAAGACTCTTGAGAGTCCCTTGGAGTGCAAGGAGATCAAATCAATCAATCTTAAAGGAAATAAATCCTGACTATTCTTTGGAAGGATGGAGACCATAGCCAAAGCTCAAATACTTTGGCCCCCAAATGAGAAGAAAGAATTTATTGGAAAAGACTGTGATGTTGAGAAAGAGTGAAGGCAAAAGGAGAAGGGGATGACAGATGATGAGATGGTTAGATAGTATCATTGATGAAGTGGGCATGGGTTTGGCCAGACTGTGGAAGACAGTGGAAGGCAGAGAAGCCTTATGTAATGTGGTCCACTGGGTTGTGAAGAGTCAGACATGACTTAGCAACTGAACAACAACATTGGGCCTTGCAGACGAATAGGTGTATGTATAAGACTGTAAGAATTCAGTCTTATGGGTAATGTAACTAACCATCTTATTATAAGATAATTAACTCCTTTAAAAAACTGATACTAGTTTGTATTAGTAATAGTTCTAAGAAATAGCAAATTAGTAGCTAAGTGATGTCTCAGCTGAATTGCCTCATGATCAATGCCAATATTAAGTAATGACAGATTGTGCTTGCTTATGACTTACTCTTCATGAGTCCATATTGTTGCTTCATTTTCCTTAGTCCAACTCTAGATGAAGAGTTTAAGATGATGTCACAACCATTGATCAAAATTTTGCCCTTTAGTACATTAATCATACATGTGTTGCACATTAAAAAATGGTGGGGTTGTCACATATTTATAATTATCTATCTTTTTTATTACCCCTGATTTTAATATGGCCTTACAAGCATTGTGTGACGTTTCAAAAGATGATGATGAAACAGCTCAATAAATAAAGAATATCTTAAGGCATTTGCCTTAGTGGAGAGAGAAAAAGGTAGAAACCAAATTCAAATTAATATTAAACTGTAATTAAAATTAAACTGTTATTAAATAATAACTAGCACTGATGATGTTACCTAGTTTATGTAATGAAACATCTGCAAGGAAACAAGCAAGCTGAGAGCACCAAGGACCCCTAATTATTTATTAAATTTATATGCTACTTATATTGTGGTCCAAGGTGACACTGAGTGGTTTACAGCATAATAAAATATAATCCAGATATATTGCAGTAAGAGTCAATTCTTTAATTATTTGCTGCTCTCTGGGAAATTGAGGAAATTTCAGACCTTCCCAAGTTACAGTTGCCTTCTCCAGTTCTCCTTAAGCTAAGGACACAAAGGGAAGGTTGGATGAATTAACTTTCTTCCTCTTATACCAAATTCTGGTGGAATGCTGCTGCTATTCCATAGAAGTGTAAGGCTCTTTTAGACAAACCGATGGTATCATAATGGGTATTCTTTATTAAATTCGTTTGCCACCCATCGGGCCATGAGGAGACTCTGGCCAACTTACAACATTAAGAGTCAGTCACTGTGGGGGGAGGGAGAGCCCCGTTAATGTCTTATTTTCTTTTTCTGTTTTTGTTTACTGAACTTCTGCTGAGAAATTCTGAGGAAGAGTCATTCTTTCTCCTCTACCCACAAAGTCGTCGCACCGCTCACTGGCATGGCTCATAACAAGAGCAATGTCGAAACTGGCCGGACGGAAAGAGGGGGCTGAAGGAAAGTATCTCGTCAACCTGACTGCTTAAGAAATAGCAGCCTTTTTCCCGAAAAGGCTGCAGCTTGAAGCGATTCAGAAGGAAACTTGGGAATTCTCCCCTTTCTTATCCAAACGTCGCCTCCCAGGCCCGCCCCCGCCCCCCTCCTGGCCTTCTTTCTTTCTTACCTCCGTGACCCCCTGCCCTGCTCTTCTCCCCCACCCCCTTCCGAAGGAAGTGTGGGAGTGGATGTTTCGAAGCTCTCCCTTTAAGAGGCAGCCTGCAATGACGAATTATTGAAATTGCCATTGCAGGATGGCATTCCGCTATAAATGCATTGTTCCACCTCCTCTCATCTTCACAGCGCTCGCCGGGTTCTTCTGGTTCGCTTCGGCAGACTGGGGCTAACCGCCGCCACCGCCACCGCCGCCGCCGCCGCCGCCCGTAAACTCAAAAGAGGAGGCTCGTCACTTTAACCTGGGACATCTGTCTCTCCCTTCCCCCGCGCCCCGCTCCCTTACCCGGCAAGCGAGGGCTTGTTTTCTGCCCTTCCGTTCCTTCGCTCGCTCCTTCCTTCCGCCAAACGACAGAAGAAGGGAGAATAGCAAGAATAAAAGAAGCGGAGGAAGGAATCGAGGGGTTCCTCCGGTCGGAGTGAGGCGGCAACTGCCGCCGGCAGTTTCCCAGCCGGATGACTCGTCGGCCGCCAAGCGAAGTGTGAAGTCTTTCAACTTCTCCCATGCCTGCTGGCGGCGGGAAGCGCGGCGTCTCTCTCTCCAAAGCGTGTGAGGAGAACCGAAGCGATTGCCGCCGCCTCTGCCTCTGCCTCTTTTGCAAACGCTCGGTCTTCGCCCCGCTCCTCCGTCCCCTGCCCGGCCATCGCATCGCCGGTCCCGGAGCTCAGCACCATGCAACTGAAGATTGTTTGCTCGCTGCTGCTGCCGCTGGCTGCAAGCTTGCAAGCTGCCGCTGCCGCCGCCAGAGTTTCCCCAGCAACTTCAGCACCTGCCTATGATAAAGCTTTGCAGCAATCCAAAGCGGTTGCGGCGCCTGGGACAACTCGGCTTCTCCGACCCTTTCTCCGGGAGCAGCGACCTAGCGGGGTAGTAGAAAGCATAGACCAGACCTACTCCGGAGGAGGCAAGGTGGGTTACATCCTCTACTTGGATGGGAAGCGCTTCCTTTTAGATCTGGAGAAGGACGCGTTGCTTGGATCCACCGAGCAGCTTCTCCAGGGCAAGGGTCACTGCTACTATCGGGGCACGGTGGATGGGAGTGCCCAGTCTCTGGCAGTCTTCAATCTCTGTGGTGGCTTAGATGGCTATTTTGCGGTCAAGCATGACCGTTACACAGTGAAACCTTTACTCCGGGACAAAGCTATAACAGGAGAGGAAAAGGCTTATCCCGATTGGATCTATGGGGATGTGTCTGCTCAGATACTCCATCTCTTCTTCAGGGATCATTTCAGCTTTGAAACACTGCCTTCCCGCCCCAGCTGTGAGACTCATGGTTCTTCCAGGACCCTGCTTTTGGATGAAAAGAAACTGGCCCAAGGGCAGGAGGGGAAACTGGGAATAGATCTGACCACCAGAATGGCACATTCCTCTACCACTCTTGCCCCTCCTGTGGACTCTAGGAAAAGAAGGAAACGCTCTATCTCTAGAGCCAGGCAGGTAGAACTTCTCTTGGTGGCTGATGACTCCATGACCAAAAAGTATGGCAAAGGCCTCCATCACTACTTGCTCACCTTGGCCAACATTGCTTCTCGGCTCTATGGACATGCCAGCATTGAGAATCACATCCGCCTGGTGGTTGTGAAGGTTGTGGTGCTGGGGGACAAGGAGAAAGGTCTCGAGATCACCAAGAATGCAGCCACCACACTCAAAAACTTCTGCAAGTGGCAGCACCAGCACAATCAATTGGATGATGATCATGATGAGCACTATGATGCTGCTGTTCTTTTCACCCGTGAGGTAAGTTAGGGAAGGGGCCATGGCTGACGGAGTCCAAGAACACTGACTTCCATTTTCAGTACCATTTCTGTTTCATAGCAGGTGTATCAGATGATTATGCAGCTTTCTCCTGAACTTCATGAAGTTAATACTGAGTTGTAGTTGAGGTTCTGGTTTAACTTCTATTCACATCAGCACTTTGCTTATGCTGCTCTACTGGAATACTAATGAAAACCCAAAGGTGCTTTCCCCCTCAAGAGGCAACTGGACTTTCTGGTTTTTCTTTGAAGACGTTTTGCTTTTCATCTAAGAAGCTTCTTCAGCCCTGACTGGATGATGGAAAATGGAAGGATTTATATTCCTTGCAGACAGCTGGACATTTGCATTCTTTAGCCGAGTCCAGTTATCCAGCTATCTGCAAGGAGTATAAATCCTTCCATTCCCCACCATCCAATCAGAGCTGAAGAAGCTTCTTGGATGAGAAGCAAAATGTCTTCAAAGAAAAACCAGAAAGTCTAGTTGCCTCTTGAGAAAAAAAAAGCACCTTTGGGACAACCATGACCTGGTTGACTGAGAATCTCCATAGACACTAATGAAAACCTAATTTAAATTTATATATCCTATAATTACTGCTGGAAGATCCAACAATTATTGTACTTCTGCATTAGGAATTTCAAGGAGAGGGGAGGTGTTATCACACAAGTACCTTGTTTAATGGTTTTCTTGACATCAGATTGCAGAAGCATCAATGGGGACTGCAAGGATAGGCAAATGACAACAATATCATAACTGTGGTGCTTAAAGTTGTATTCCTTTTGTATTTATGGTTTGACACTTCACACACATACAAAAGCAATGACTGATGTGATGCTACAGATGCCACTGTAGGAATTAGAAAAATGGAACAATGGCTTATGGATTCAGTCTTCAACTGCAAGTGTCTAAGCAGCTATCCTTACTTGAGCTTTTTATAAACATTAGATAAATTGGTCTCCTATTAGATTTGCTCAGAATCCACTCAAGTTGGAAATTGATCTTTAACTCTAACATAGAACAGGCATGTCTAATACCTCATGATAATGTCATAAAATCCTGATATATGTGCTATGCATATCTTTCAGGGGTCTCACAACATTTATGTTTTTATTCCACCTGGAATCTGATAAGGTATTCTATGCAACTTCTAGTCTCTGAAATCTTACTCTAACCAATTTTGCTAATTCAGCTTCTGGAACAATTCTGTAAGCCATAGAATGTTTTCCATTTTAAAGTTGGCACTTAAGTCTGATACATTAAATTTCTCTTAGAGTTCTAACTTAACCAGGTACATTTCCATGAGCTATTGCTGAAGGTTGCTGAAATATTTTTTAAAAATGTGCTCAGTGAAATAAGATATGAATAGAAAAATAAGTAATCCATCAGATTGCATTAATATTCTTTTTCCCTCTTAAGTGCTTTAAAGTTATTATTATATAAATGTGATGTAAGCAAGCAAAATGATTCTGAGCTTCTTTGAATCAGATCCAGAGTTGTATCTGTTGATATTAAGTAGGAACAAATAGTGTGATACAGTTTTAGGAAGCTTACAGCCTTCTTGCATAGTTGCTGGTGACTTAACAGGGCATTTTCATCATGGAGGGAAAGTAGTAATAAAATTGGTGAGGCACAACATGTGTGGCTCAGGAGAGAAGAACATAAATTCAAACCACATGTAAACACAAGCCGCAGAATAGTGCACCAGGTTAGGTGAAGGGTGGGGTTGCAGTACCTCACTATCCACAAGATAGAAACCGGTCTCCCAGTCTGCCAAGTCTTATTCCTGCTACTTTTGGAATGAGTTCTGAATGTTGTTTTGGAAAGATTGGCTAAACCAGTTTGGGGGCATGGCTCTGGTGTGGAGCATGTGGCACTGTTTGTATAACAGAACATCTTCTAAGAAAAACTGAGTTTTTGCTTCAAATGTCTTGTTTGGAGTGTTCTTCCACTTCTCCTTCTTTCAGAAAAACACATAACTTTCCATTAGCTCCCTTCCTCTGCTATAGCACTGGAGAGTGCCAGAAAAAGAAGGGCTTGGGATAGTTTGTGGAATGAGTTACTCTGGTTGAGGGAGTAGCGAAAGAAGAAAAAAAATACCCAAGCTGTGTATTTTTTTTCTGTTACTCTAAATACTTGAAATATTATGATGTTCTAGTCGTGCTGTACTTGTGCTATATGTTCTTGAAGTAAATATAAAAATACCTTTTGAACAGAAAGTTTCAGGACAGGAAAATGCCCCCATGTTTTGCAGGTTTTAACTCCAGTTTTAAAAACATCATTTCATGCACAGTTAAATTCCATTGACAAAATTAATCTCTTAAATTAGGTAACAAATTGTTATTTACTTTATTTCTCTCAATGACCTATTTTACATCTTGTGACAATCCATAATATGGTGGTTTGGTGTTTTTCCCTTGTTTTGTTACATTATGTAGCCTCAGCCAATTTTTCTATAAATCCTGATTAAGCAAACCGTTGTTTAATAAGATATGTGGATTCAGCCATTTTTCATAAACCAAGAAGGTGAGAACTACCCATCCAGCTACAGCAAGAAGCAGCTTTTTTTTTTTTTTTAATTTGATTTATATGCCGCCCTTCTCCGGAGACTCAGGGCGGCTTACAATGCGTTAAGCAATAGCCTTCATACTTTTGTATATTTATACAAAGTCATCTTATTACCCCCACAAATTGGATCCTCATTTCACCTACCTTAGAAGGATGGAAGGCTGAGTCAACCTTGAGCCTTGGAGAGATTCGAACCAGCAGTAAATTGCAGGCAGCTGTGTTAATAACAGGGTGCGTAACCACTGTACTATCAAGGCTCTTTTGTTCTAAGGATGATCTCTTAAAACAAAAAAAGCATAAGTTGATGTCTACTTTGTGTTGAATTAATATGAATATGGTAAACTGGACTAGTAAAGGCTACATCTTTCTTCCCATTCATTGTATTGTACAAACTGGGGGTGTAAAAATGAAGATTAATCAATTTATTAAAATGATATGAAAATAAATTGGGTACCATTATATTTTGCATAGTTCATCAAGTAACATGAGTCATTTTATATGTACCCATCATGATACTTAACTTGGCTTCACTTACTTTTTTAAGGTAGATGTTTGCCAAGGTGTGCCTGCTTCATATATATATTTTGATTACTATACCATTTAGTTATAACAGTATTCACATCATGTACATTCTGTCTTCATTGTTATGTCTTGTTTCAGGTCTGGCAACATACAGGTGATATAACATAGGTTAGGTTCATAGGTCATATTTGGTTTAGCCTTGATTATTAAACCCCAGTAGCCTGATTTACACATAAAACTGAGGACTCAATTATGATTTACAAACCATACTGGATGAATTACACATCATGCTATACCAACACTGCATGATGGCATAGCACAATGAAAGAAAACTACTGTAGCATCTTTTCATTTCAACCAAGATACCTCAGTTTGTTTAAGCTGCAAATCGTGTATTTTAAATTCACTACAGATTTGCCAGTGAATTATTTGTTTAAATTGGAAAAATTATATTTGTTTTATCTAGGGAAAAATAAATAAATATGCCTGGAAATGAAGAAATATGTTTAGGTCCTCATCTAATGTATTTGAAGGAGAATGAATCACTGCTCATGGTGCAGAATGTATGCATAACTAAGAGTTTAAAGGTAAAAATGTCAAAAGGAACAGCTCAAAAGCTGCAGGTTTTTCTTTTTCTTTTTTCAAGCTTGCTTATTTTTTAAAAAATAGCTGGGGGTTTTTTCCAATGAGACAAGAAGCAGCATTAGGATGATATTCAACTTTTGCAACTCTTTTTTGAAAGCATGAAGTAGGTTTCTTAGCAACTAGACGCTTAAGCCCAAACGTGAGTCTGTTGAATTTCTGTAGTGTTTCTTCTAAACAGTTTGTTTTTCAATTACTCTCCGTCCTGTTCATTTCAAAGTTAATATTTGCATATATTCAAAGTAATGTATTAAGTTGAGGCATGTGTCTTTGAGACAGCAAAAGGTACATATAAAATTTAGAGATTGCTAATGGGGTCAATTTAAATTGTTCTTGCTATCAGATAGCAGTGCTATGTCAGGAATCAGATGATGCTTGCTAAATAATAGATTCCTTTAAAAAAAGGATACAGTAATAAGCACATGATTTCTTTGATCTTTCTTGAATTCAACATGCTCCAAAATTTATCTTTTGACACATTCTGATTTTAAACAATGGTCACAATGCAAACCTTCATGAATCTTCTTTGGTAGGACTAAGGCCAATTCTTCATCAGAGACCAGTGCCAACCTGAGACAGGTGCCTATATTTCTGGGACTTAGAAGAAAATTGTTGACTTCTGTTCTAAAAGAAATGCTATAAAGACAATCTTGCAGTATTCCATCTAGAGGTGCACAACAGGCAATGTTGGAACTCTTGCCTTATCTGGTTCCTAGGATATTTAACAAATTCCAAGTTTTGCTTTATTATTGTAAATATTTTATTGTTTATATGATGGTGTATCAAATGTCCTATTTATTAAAGGATGCTACTTTGGTACTGTTCTTATAGTTAAAGTACCTTGTCCTTATATACCCCTGATTATATAGGATAAAAATGTTTTCTTTTTATAGTAATCTTAACCCAGGTATACATATGCCACCACAAAGCTGTCTATAGGAAAGTGTTTCTTTTGTAACGTTACTATCAAGTATGCTGAACAGTTTAAATCTGAATGAGTATCTGCCCTTCAAGAGGGCTTTATATGCTAATGTTATAGGCTAATATTATATGACATAATGTAATGTTAAAAGAATATATTGATGTGACTGGTGTAAAGGTTATATAAAACAAATCCTTAAATACATTATCTAAGAATGAGAAACAAAAATATTAACCAGATTATTTGTTTTTATAACTTAAAATATTTTATAAAATCATAGATTTTGAAAAAAAAACCAACCCCATTTGGCTATCAAATCCTGTTCAGGAATTCAGATTAAAGGCAACGTCTGTTTTAAGACATCCCATAAGGAGAAATTCATCATCTCCTACACACTGAGCAATTTAAATCACAGGAAGTAATTGGTTGCACTGTCCATCTGCTCTCACTCTTAGGGAGTTTTCCTAATATTCAATTATATATGCCTTCCTGGAATTTAAGAACATTATTCCATGTCCTGCAATCTGCAGTGACAAGAGGCAACTCTTTTAAAAGATGTAATAATGTCCTTCCTTACTCAGTTATGGCTAAACAAAAGTCTCTCCTATTAAGACTTAGTTTAGATCTGAACTCTTTCCAAGTCAGTAGGGTTTTTTCTGACTATATTTTTTCATATTCAAAGTAAAGTAGCCTTCAGTCTTCTTTTTTTCAAATTCTTATGTTAGATATTCTTACCTTAGATAACAATTAAAACAAATTTTCAGTATCTACTTTCTACTTTTTATTGTATATTATCCTTTAGTCACCTTCACCAAGTGGCTGGGATATTATTTCATTTCCTGTTACTTTGAATAAATCTAAAATGTTCTTTTTAGCATTCTTCACTAACCTCTATTCATCATGACCTTCTCCAATTATCTTCATTACCATTGTCAAATCATTATCAGAATTAATTGTGATCGTACTTTTAGTCTTTTTTTAAAAAAATAATCATACCTTTCTTGAGCACTGGCTCAACTATCTTCTCCTGAGATGAGAAGATACTTACTCTTTTACTCTCAATGTCTTGAGTTTTTTACAACCTGTTTTTTTAAGTTCAAAGTGAGCTTTTCAGTACATGGGTTTTTTTCCCCTCTCCCTCTCTCCCTCCCTCCCTCTCATCTTTGAGTATTGACTCCTGGTGACTGCTTGCACTACTCCCTGCAGTTTTCTTGGCAATATTTTCAGATTTGGTTTGCCATTGTCTCCTTTCTAGGGCTGGAGAAAGTGACTTCTCAAAGTCGCCCAGTTGTCTTTCATGTCTAAAGGAGGGCTAAAATTCAGTGTCCTATTTTCCAGCCTGGTGCTTTAACCACTACACCAAATTAGCTCTCAGTGTGATTTTCCTTCTTTTATGAAAAATCTTAAGGCTTCAATCTTCCATAATTGCCCCCAAAGGAATGAAAATATACTAGATTTATTATTCATTCTTGTGTTAAATTGATATTAATAGCCAGATTACCTGTCTCCCCACTGATATATCATCAACAAATAAAGCATGGGCCCTGGTAAGAAGAAAGTCTCCACATTTGTTTTACATATTAAACTTAAAACAGAGACATCAGCTTATTTAATAGCATTGATAAATATGAGTGAATTTATTATTATCTCCTCCATTCTCTAAAGCAGAAAGTTGCGGAAAGGCAGGTCAGAGATCTTTTGGAAGGATTACACTTAGCAGATTTTTCTCACCTAGCATACATTTGTCTTGGATAACTGGATTATAGGATCACAATACAAATTACATTCCCACAAAAATTTACTATTATGTATCTTTAAAAAAAGACTGTGGAAAGCATCATCTATAACTTCTGTTTGTTGGATGGTTGATAAGAGATAATACTTTCCACTTAGTTTAACCTTGTTTTTCCATCACTTCTGTAAAGTTTAATGCTGTGTATCATAACTTTCTTCCTTTTATAGATAAAAAGCTTTCATGTTCTTTACTAATGAGTACTTTTCTCTTATCCTCCTCTTCACCCCATCTTTTTAAACTGTTTCATCACAATCTGTGTACACAAACTTAATTAGGTAACAAAGCTGTTGACCAAACAGGAAGTTGGGTGCTTTTATGATGTATCATATTCTTAGTTTCTTATAATTCACATTTATCATATGGTACACAGCTGAAAAATGGAATTTGTTATCATAACATGAAGACTGCCAAATTGTACGATGTTAAAAGAAGATTATACAAATATTGGAGGATTCAAATTATAAATAAGTTTTAATATTTTCAATATCAAAAGTAGTACAATTCTTTTTTTAAAAAAACAATCTTTATTAGGTATAAAAAGATAAAATATCACATTAACTACATACATTATAAAATATGAAATAAAGAAAGATAAAAGAACAATAAGAACAGAAGAGAAAAAGAAAGACAAAAAAGGGAGAGACACACAGAAAGAAAAGAAGCAAAAAAAAAACAAAGGAAAAAAAGAAAAATAGAAAATACACACAATATAATAATACAAACTACAATATATATATATATCAATATACATATACGTTATTGATGGTGTCTAGTTGTTAATTTTGTTATCTTACAAACTTTGTTTTTGATTTATCCATACATACCATTTGTTCCATACCATATAATATTTCGAGTCTACCTTATCCTTTAATTCCAGTGTTAGCCTGTCCATTTCAACGCAATTGTAATTTTTTGAATTACTAATTGTTCTGTTGGAATTTGGTCCATTTTCCAAAGCTGAGTGAATGCCAGCCTGGCTGCCGTAATTATATGCAATATTAAATATTTTAATTCTTTCCTAATATTTTCTCTAATCATACCCAATAAAAAAATTTCTGGCTTAAGTTCTATTTCTTCTGCCAGTATTTCCATTAGCCAAATTTTAATTTTTTACCAATATTTTTTTGTTTTTGGGCAAAGCCACCAGACATGGAAGAAAGTCCCATGTACCTGTTTACATTTCCAGCAGATTGGGCTGAGGTTGGGATACATCTTTGCCAATCTCGACGGGGCCAGATACCACTTGTACCACATTTTGCACTGATACTGATTCTTAATATCATTGCCTAGATATAGCTGAAGAGCTTCTCTCATTCTTATGAACTTCTCATAATCAACCAGTTCACTAAATATTTAAGTTTTATCTATTATTGTTTTAAAAAATCATTCCTATCACTATGGTTTAAAGTCTTGTAACTTTATCTAGAGCTACAGGTTGATTAGTTATTTGATCTATTTACAGTATTCTTTCAGTATCAGGATGGTGCATTAAAAATGAAAAAAAAATCAGCCTTTGTTGGTTAAATTATTACAATGTGACAATTAAAATGTCATCTTTTTCTGCTTTCAGTAGCTATCAAGAAGAGGATAATTACTGAAAGTAAGATGACATTTTGGTTCTCAGTCTGGAACTAAATGGTACATCTATTATTCATCCAATCTTTCCCCACTGAAGTCCAGGGCTGCATCTTTCCACATTTTATTCTTCCATTTGTATGAAAAATCTATTATAGGAAGCAAAGTCTTAAATCCCACAAGAATCCAGATCCTTACTGGGTCATCTCTATACTGGCTACTTGCTTTCCAACAATCAGACAGCACATTTACAACCAACACTTTGGAATAGGCCAGTTGTAAATAAATAAATGAAAGAAATACTCCCAATTATACTTCTTTGAGAGCTAAGAGTAAAAGACTTCTACATATGATATTTGCTGCAATCTGAAGAGCTGTAAATCTCTGTGGTATTTCAAGGTTGGCTATTTGAGAGCTGAGCCAATTTATTTCAGGGCAATATGAAACCTATGCCGCACCATGTTTCCTGATTTCTAAGTCTGAGGTTTTCAGACTTCAAGGGACATCTTGATTTTTTTTTAATTCTTTCTCACAGAAACTATTTTTGTGTGTGCATATGACCAGACAAACGCAAACAAAGTGAAGTAAGGACACACTGGGATCAGTAAAAGCAAACCCTTTATCTTTTGATGGAGTGAATATGGGAGCTTGCTTGCTTGTTGTGGAAGGTCAGCAGTGTTTGCTCATTAATTTTGACAGAAGGGAAGCCGATTGTGATATTTCTTCAAATTGCTTTTGAGGCATTTGGGAGAAGAGCCAGCAGCAATGTAAAAATGCTCACAATGAATTACAATAAATTCTCTGCTTTTGTCCTTAATCTGTATTATTAGCAGGTGCCAATCACCATAGTAAGCATTTAATTGTTTATTTGATTCTGTTCAAGACTACTATTTGTAAGGGGAAAAAATGGAAATAAACACATGAGCCAGGCAGTTTATATGTCTAATGTAGATAGCATAAGTGTGATCATTACATCCCAATAATTCCATATTACAATAATTAATAATATGTAGTATCACATTAATAAACATAGTTTATCTTTTTTGTGGAAATGTTGGATGCCTGATTTTACGAACAGATTATGGTGTTATAATAGGTGCCACAGGTATTTTATGTGTATATCTGGTCTGCTCAGATAACCTGATTTTTCCAGTTGATCAGCAGACTTGTAAAATGGGGAAAAGACAAAGTAAAATAAATAATTATACTTTCCCACTTAGTAAAAGCCTATTAGAACATTTCTGTCAATGAAGCAGTCCCATTGGATAATCCCATAGGCAACTATGTAAAGGTCAAAGGGAGTTGCATTGAACAAGCAGTCACATAAATTTTTAAAGACTTGGACATAACAAACAGGGCAACAACAAAAAAATAATTAAATGTAATTAAATTTAATTTTAATTAAAATAGATTATCCAGTCTTCCTAATGAGATTCAGACATTGACTTCTTCCTAAACTCAGCAGTATAGTATTCCAAATCTAGCAACTTTCTTGAATGAAGTTGAACAAATGCAGATGTGGAAAGATATGGACAACTATAGTATAACAGTAATTAAAAAACAGAGTCTCAAAATTTCTGTATACATTTTGCAAAATAAAAATTCAATAAGAGGTTACACACAGGTAGCTAAGTATCACTACTGTACATGATATTAACAATGTCCTCTGTTGGTGTATGTAATTTTCACGGAAGTGGTAAATTAGTAAAACGAATCTTTGAATGAAACGGGATAATCTAGGATTTGAAGAAATAAGGCAACCTGCTGATGGATTTCCTGGCTGGTTTCTTATAAAAACAACATTATTGAAAAGGCACTTACTTAACCACATACTCTATAAAGAATGGAATTGGCATGATTGGAATGACTCCTAGAGAGCATCTGAACTGTTTTCACAGGTGCTGCTTTTAATCGGAGTTTTGCCACATTTACTATCATAAGCCATTCTTGAACATATTGCAGATTGACTCTCAAACATACCCTGTGAATAATGATGCATTCACCCATTCACTTTAGTGGCAAGAAATACCTTGCACACTCATATAACATACTTCTTTAGAAACACAAAAAATAAGCTCTGCTCACAAAGATCTGTGATCTTAAATTAAATCTGTGATCTTAAATTAAATAGATTGTACAGTATATATACAAACACACATACTGTAGATGTATATGGTGCTTAAATATGTAAGCAGGAGAACCATTTGACTTAAAAATAAACCTGAAGAAGAACCAAGTTATGTTTAAAAGATACATGCTCGGCATTACAAGACAAGAAAGAAAGAACTGCACATGGATTAGAGTAGCAGCAGCTATCCACAATGTTTTTACCCTTATTTTGTCCCAATCGTACTGGGCCACATGGGTCGGGACGAAATAAGGGTTAAAAAATTGTGGATAGCTGCTGCTACAGTACCCTTCAGAAGTACAGTGTGAGGCATGAGTCTCCTGCTGCAGAAGTGGTTGGGCCTGTGGAGCACTTTTGGGAGAGAAGGCAAAGGGGAAGCAATCATTTGCAAACTGCCACCCTGCTCCCGCCTCTCTGCCGGGCAACCCCCGGCAGCCCCAGATGCCCAAAGCCCACACCCACTTGGCTCCCTTTTCCACAGTGCCTGGCTTTTTATCGAGGGGGGTGGCAGGTGGGGTGGGAAAGGAGCGAGACGTGTGGAGTGAGACAGGGCTCGCTCCTCTTGCTGTCTCCGCCTCTCTCCAGGCATAGCAGGGCTTCCTGCTCCTGCCCAAATTGGATGCAATTTGGAGATGGCAGGTGGGGAGGGATGGGGCTGGGACACGTGAGATATGTCTTACCTGCCTTGCAGCTATGTTGCGTGTCTCGTCATTGCCAGCAATCATGTTGTAGGGTAAAAAAAACCTCGCGAGTTTGAGAAGTTGATTGAATTCACGAGAAGGTTTTTTTTAATCCTACAACATGTTTGCCTGCAGACAATGGCAAGACATGTGACGAAGCTGCAAGGCAGGTAAGACGTGCATCTCGCGTCTCCCCAGCCCCCGACGAGGGGGGAGGAGAGATGGCAAGAGGAGCGAGCCCCATCTCGCTCCATGCGTCTTGCTTCTCCCCTGCCCCACATGACACTCCCCTCGATAAAGAGCCGGGTGCTGTGGAAAAGGGAACTGGGTGGGCGCAAGCTTTGGGCATCTGGGGCTGCCAGGGGTTGCCTGGCGGAGAGGCGGGAGCGGGGTGGGAATTTGCAGGCAAGGGGGATGGATGGAGGATGGATGGGAAGCGGATGAGTGCCAAGAATGCCAGGGAGATTCCCACCTTTGGTTGCCCCAGCAAACAGGTGACAAGCAGCTGTGTTGCGCTGCCACAGCAGCACAACACAGCAGCAATCATGAGATGGCCACGCTCGCCACCTCCTGCACCCCCAAAATAATAAGATCCCTCTGATAATAAGGCCAAGCCCTTATTTTGGGGTTCAAAAAATGTAAGTCAGGCTCTTATTTTCGGGGAAACACAGTAAAAGAATTGAAATGGAAATGGGCTGATGATACAACAAGAGGAACTGATGGCAGGTGGACCAAGGCAGTCATAGAATGGATCCCACTTGAGAAAAAGTGTCCATGAAAGAGACCTAAAACAAGATGGATTGACGACATCAGCATGTAATGTGGAACAGACATATAGAAAAGGCTTTTATCCTGCAGAGGATAGATAATGGCAAAAAAGATGATGATGATGAAACATGTATGCCTACCTACATAGACTGTGTATGGAATATATACTTACTGTAATTAATAGTACCACAGAATGATTAGAGCACCACAGAATTCAACATATGAGGAATGGTGAGCAGTCTTTGATGCATTTGTTCCTCCATTATACCTTTTATAGGACTGTAGAATGAATCTTATCCAGATTATTTCATGTTCAGTACTTAATGATAGAGAAGAAGGAAGAACAATTATGTTAATCCATATGTATCCAGGGGCAACATCTTGATCTTTTGGAAGACCATGTTTTAGCATGATAGTAATTAACCGAGCTCATAAGCCTGTGCACTCTTTCACCTACCTGTCATCCTATCATGTAATCACACACACACAAAAAAAATCAAAATTATTTACTTCCATTTCAGAATAACTGGTTGCCAGTTCAAATTTAATGGGGAAAATTATAGCATTTCTTAAATACAATGTGCCTCGTTCAAAAAGACTGAAGTATGCTAATACTTTTTAAAAAATAGATATTCTTCTAGATATATTGAAGGTATCTTCTTGACTTTTTCATCTGCATGTACATTATTCTTGGATTACATTTTCTTGTATATCATCTAAAAGCAAGCATCATTGATTCTACATAGGCTATACTTCCCTTTTCAAAGATTCATTAAGTTAATAAGGATATCTAATGATATGCTGTGCTATATTAGTACAAAAATCAGGGGTTCGGGTTGTCCCTAAATTGTTTTTTAACCAGATCCTTATTTTGAATAAGAAATCAGAGTAAGAAAGCACTTATTGCTTCACAAGATTGTTAAACAAATACAGAGTGGAAAAGTTAATTATAAGGAATGCATAATTTTATTATTGTTTATCTTTAAAATGAAATTAATTTCACAACTATTCAAAATGCTTTTCCTTTAATGTTTTCCTTTGATCATATTCCTTTGCTTATATTACAGTACATATGTACATTTTTCCATTCACATTTGGGGAAGTGTACAGCGGGAGAAATTCTCATGTTGGCTAAATAATTGCATAATACCAATTGTGCCAGAAAGGGTTCATCTCTGTTCTTAGTACCTAAGCTTTATCCATCTGCCATCTTTCCAGAATGTTTTCCTTGGCTGAGAATATCATATCAACAGGGACCATTTCCCCACCATGCCAGAAAAGATACCCACAAGTCAACAAGTATATTTCATGAATAGATGCTCACTTTGAAGCAGCAAAAATAAAATGAACAATTCTGCTAACACAGATGTCCACAAAGTGTAATTGCTTTATTATATATTTGATTAAATAAATTCTCCCCCAGCCCTAAACAGACTTTTCATATCTCCAAGACTGCTAGACAGCAAATGCTACAGTATATGACTGTAGATTAGAAAATTTCAACTAAATTTCATATATATTTATATTTCTAGTACAGTTAAACACACTTACACTGTTATTTAACTATTCATAAATAATTAGTCCTTACTTTTGTAGAACACACAAATAATACAATTAATCATTGCATAATGGCTCCTAATGTCTTTATAATAACATTGCATGTTCAGAATTGCCATTTAGTGTCCATTTATTGTATTCTTACTTATAATTGCTAATTTTCCATATGGAAGTGGGAAAAAGACACAATGGAACATACAATTAAAAGTACTAGCATATGATAGGATCACTGTAGATAAATGCTTAAGTTATTAATATATGCATCATTTATGGCTTGTCCACCAAAGAAAATTATATTCTCCTTTTCCTCCTATTTTATTATTATATGGAAATTGATCATATGGAAATTGATGGAGTAGTTAAGGTGCCAAGCTAAAAACCAAGAGATTGTGAAGCTTGCTTTAGGCACAAAGCCAGTTAAGTGATTGGGCCAACGATAACTCTTTTGGCCTGAGGAAAAGAGCAATGACAGGGATTCATTCATGCAGAATTGAAGACTGACTCAGAGGCACCCCCCACCTTCCAATATTCTTAATGATTTAGTTACCTCATCAATTCCTTATCATGTAAGTTGACACTACAGTGAGTTCAGTGACTGTATTGCAATCATGTTCTAAATCATACTGAACTTCGGCCTTCCAGCTATAATAATCTTTAAACAGAATGATGTCATTCACCTTACCAGACCTGAGGTTAGCCAGTTAGAAGAAGTTAGAAGGAAAGAAGGGAAATATCCCAACAGAAAGTTTTCTCTTCCATACCTTGAATGCGGTCTGTAAATGTAGGGCTCAAAGTTGGAGGTTATCCATAGGAAAGGTTCAGGAGAGTTTACAATGTATAAAGTTACCAATACTGACTTTCATCAGCAATCATCATTGCATCAAAAATACATTGTAATACTTTTAATGGTCTAGCATTGCATACATAGAAATTAGTTTTCTATGTAATAGCCCACTGCAAATGCTATAGTTTATTAGGGACATTTATTTCTTAAAACAATAATTTCATAAATGAAGGCAACTAATCCAAGGAGTGGCATAACTATTTGCAATAAATGGACAGTTTTAATTTGATTTTAGCAACCAACAGTTAGGACTTTGTGGTCCTGTCTAGACCATCGAAGTAGCGTTTCTCTTGATTTCTTGCTAGGATTGCTAACTAGGAATTGCAGTTGTAACACATTTGCAGGACCCCATCTTTGGACAGGATGCCATAGCTATTGATGTCTTTGTCCTTATCTTGGCTATAATCCTGATTTGGCTTTACAGTTGGTAATCAGACTGCAGCTCAAAGCTGTCAGACCCTGTGGGTGCAAACTATGCTTCAAATGCTTTCTTTCCCTTCCCTTCCTTGTAGGATTTATGTGGGCATCATTCATGTGATACTCTGGGAATGGCTGACGTTGGAACCATATGCTCTCCTGAGCGCAGCTGTGCAGTGATTGAAGATGACGGCCTCCATGCGGCTTTTACAGTGGCTCACGAAATTGGTATGCAGCGCCTTTTTTTTTTGTTCCCTTGCCAAATACAACACTTGTAACAGCTGCATTAGAAACCAAAATACCCTACAAGTAATTCCAGATTTTCCCCTGATTCAGATATTCAGTTGGGGATTAAAGCTGTGTGCATATGCATGCATTTGGGGTCAATTATTAGGGAACTGAAAGCAAATAAAGGTACACAGAAGCATACCTTTCTGACAATATCTCTTCTAGGAACTAGCTGCAGTGGCAACTGAGAAGCTTCTATCTGTATAGAAAGCTTTTTTAAAAGTGTATGTTCTATCTATAAAGAACTTAAGCATTCTTATTAGTAAACTGGCTTATTGAATAGATACTTATTCCTGCAGATCTAAGGTAAACAATTGTTCTGTTTAGGTTGTACTACCTTATTCTTCTGTAGTCACAAAAAGTTAATCAGAAATTTTGATGAAAGGAAACTCTTTTTCTATATGGATTTATTATTACCGTAATATAATGTTTAGGGCAAGCTAGGTAAAGGATATAATATAATTGAAATAAACAGCACTGGTTCATCTGGAATTCTAAACAATTATAAAATAGACTTAGAAGAAGCAATCACTAGGAATATTGAAAGTATTACTTGACCTAAAAAAGTGTCTGGTTGATGTTAACTTTCTAGAGCTAAAGCATTTAACAGAATAACTGAATAATAGAGATGGAAGGGACTTTGGAGATCTTTTAGTCCAACCCCCTGCTCAGGCAGGAACACCTGTACCATTTCAGTAAATGGTATGGAACAAAGAGATCTGACAACCATTTGTCTTAAAAATTTACATACCCTAGAGATAATTATACTTCCAAGAATCTACTTACGATATTTGTACTGTCATTCCTATCATTTTTTGTTTTTGTTCATTTGCAGTTGTACATGAAATTTGTTGCTTATGGCCTTGTTCAAATTCATGTCGGGGTTGTTTGTCATGCAGTACTGTATATGAAAATGCATTTTGTCACAGTATGCCTCTCCCAGTTGAAAGCTGAGTTTTGATGTAGAGAAAATAAAGGGATTAGCCTCCTTAAAAATTAACAAGATAAAATATAGCGTTGTAGAGACTGTAATATTCCCATCTCACATCCAATGGCCATTTCAAGGCATTTTACGCAATTATACTTTAGCTTTCATTGTTTTTCACCATTACCACATATCTAAATATGTGACAGAAAGATGTCAATGGTACCACACTTAATGGATGGTTCCTGGCTTCCTTCAGTGGCCAAATACTAATATTATTCAGGAAGGCCTATAAACAATCAATGTAAATTCATAAAAAGATCAAAAGATGGAACAAATAAACACAATGCTAACTGTTTAGAATGAAATCTTCCAGACAGTTCAGTCAAGGTCAACAAAAGATTATAAAGAAACTGTTCAGAATGTCAACAAATATAGTCATTTTATAATGTTATTCTACACACAGAATTATTTATGGTCCCACTGACATGCCATGTTCTTGGACTAATTTGTTCAGTGAAATTTTAGTAGTTGCTTCTCAAGAAAGATGTTCCCGCTTAACCTCAAAAATGACTTGTAACATAAATTGTGTTATGCGACACATTTGCAGACCTCTTTTTTTATGACAACAATTCAAGAAGTTAGTGTTTTTCAAATAGCCATTCCATAAAATAGTATAAAGCAACAACTATTCAGTATTAACAGCATCTAAATCCCAGGGACAAGTAACCTGATGTTCTCAATGTCTTTTAGATCAATCTCATGATAAATGATAAGGGGAACTGGGAATTGTGCATTAAAAAAAGCATGGCACTGGGTTGCTTAACACTTTGTGTCCTGTAAGACCTTTCTCTAGATTCAGACTACCCCAAGAAAAGCAGACAGGAAACTTTCACTTTTCTATAAAAATATTTTGTTATTAATTTGAATAACATAATTTCCCCAAATCAGTGTTATTAGTACTATCAGAAAAATGAAAAATCCAACAAGACCTATGTGGAAATCCTAGAGTGGATTCAATAGGTATAATGAAAAATATTATTTTAAAACATGCCTTACCCTACCAATGGAAATGATTGGAAATGATTGAAAATGCTCTAACATTAGCACAGCTTATAAAGTTCTCTTCATAATCTGTGGACAGTTTTGTAGCATGGCTAAAGACAGACTTTCAGGAGAAGCATCTAGAAACTATCATTTTTTAAAATAAATTATTAAGTATTCTAATTAATGAATCAGGATTGTGATCTACTTATGGATTTTTATGGTTATGTCACAGAACTTGCCCAGTAAGCTATCCTTTCAGCAAAAATGTAGCAAAGAATATATTCCATTTATGAGTGGAACACAATTAAATGGAATATCGATTGGATTTAGGGCTTATTCGCATATGCTGTCTCTTGTGACTGAAAGGTATTTTATTAATCATTTTAAGGATATATCTTTGTGATGCCACTTTCGTCTCATAACCAGCCTGTTATTGAGGCAACCTTCAACTATCTTTGGTTCTAGTTTGGAAGTGGTGTTTTCTATCTTCTCCCAAGACAAAACTTTCCAAGCTGACAATCAAAGACACCTCAGGGGTGAACTTGAGATGACACAGTCAAGGACAATGATTTGCTTAGCTTTAGTTGGTCATGCAGATCTGCTGTGGGAATGTTCCTACTCCAGCTGATTGTCAGACACTTGTGAGAGATTGTATTCCATTCTTATACTGGAATATCAAACTCACAGAACAATAGATCTATTATCTGCTATTTGGTGTTTGTGTTGTGTATATACAGCATATAATGTTGCATGTGCTGGAGAGATGGTAACACACACACACACACGTAGAATGGTGCATGGAAGGGAAAAAAGCTGTATCTCTGACTAAAATTTATTCTCATGGAAAACTGGACAGAGAGAAAGCAGAAATACTCAGAGATTCTGTCTCAAGCTTGAGTGCTTTGTATTTCAAATTGCTCTTCTCATTGCCCAGACAATTCTGAGGGGAGTTGGTTGACATGAGTGTATCCCTCTTCTATTTCTCTAAAAGAAATGTACTGATTTAATTACAGTAATTATTTTATAGTTCAGTATGACTCCCAGGATATCAGCAGTCCCTTCAGAACAAGCACACAGTACATAATAAAAAAAAATTGTCAGTGTTAATCATAATCCAATTCTTGTAAGGTGGAAAGGAGAAAAAACATTTAGGAGATGGATGATGAATCAAAGAATTTGTAAACAAAAGGAATTTAAACATATGTTAGAAAAGGAATTAGAATTATTCTTTAAAATAAATAAAAAAGAAGATACCTCTCTACAGAATACTTGGGATACAGCAAAAGCATATATAAGGGGCCTGACTATTGGATACATAGGGATACATAGAGAAAGGAAACAACACCTAGATAAACTACAGGAGGAACTCAAAAATATAGAATATAAACTTCAACAATATCCCCATAATAAAAAAATAAAAGAAGAATGGAAGCTAGCTAAACATAACATAAATTTGATGAACCAAAAAGAACTAGCGCAGAAAATAAAAATGGCCAAACAAAATTACTTCGAGTTGGCGAACAAACCAGGTAGATGGCTGGCCTACAGACTGAAAAAAGACAGAGACAAAAGAATGATATATCATCTTAAAGATGCAAATGGGGAAATCCACTATAGTAGGAAAGCGAAAAAAGAAATTATTCGGACGTTCTATGCAAATCTGTACAGACAAGAAGAAATAGAAGACAAAAAGATAAAACAATATATAAAAAGGTCAGACATACCTGTAATTACAGATGAACAAAGAGAAATGTTAAACAGGCCAGTAACTGAGATGGAATTGGATGCTGCATTGAAAAAGCAAAAAAACAACAAAACGCCGGGCCCAGATGGCCTTCCGGTGGAATTATATAAAATGGTACAAGAAATAATAGGAGAGACCATGTTGGAGTTATACAATGAAGCACTAGAGGAGACAAAAATCCACTATCCTGGACGGAAGCAATAATTACAATTATGCCCAAAGATGACACTGACCACCAATTAATTCAAAACTATAGACCAATATCTCTACTGAACACGGATTATAAAGTATTTGCAATAATTATAGCGGAAAGAATAAAAAAAAGTACTGAATGATTATATTCATCGGGACCAAAATGGATTTCTGCTGGGCCATCAAATCAAGAACAATATGAGAGTAATAATAAATGCACTCGAGTACTATGAAGCACACCCGGAGAAACAAGCTTCGCTGATTTTCCTAGATGCCCAAAAAGCATTCGACAACTTAAATTGGAAATTTTTAAAAGGGCAATTAGAGACTATGCAATTTGGATCAAACCTTGAAAAAATTATAGGACAAATATACACAAAGCAAACAGCAAAAGTAATACTAAATGACGACATGACAGACCAATTCGATATAACAAAAGGGGTTAAGCAGAGCTGTCCACTTTCTCCACTATTGTATATTTTAACATTGGAGATCTTGCTAAAAAAAATCAGAGAAGACCAAGAAGTTAAGGGGTTAAAAATAAGACGAGAGGAATACAAGGTTCAGGCTTTTGCCGATAACCTTGTATTTATAACTGAAGAGCCATTGGAAGTAGCACCAAAATTGTTTAAGAAAATAGAAGAATTTGGAGAGTTGGCTGGCCTAAAAATAAATAGAAATAAATCGAAACTAATAGTTAAAAACCTTACGAAAACTCAGGAGACAGAACTGGAGAGCAGTATACAAATCCAAATAACGAAGAAAATAAAATATTTAGGGATCTGGCTGTCACCAAGAACCTCGTCAATAAAAGAAAATAACTATGATAAATTAATAACACAGATAAAAAAAGATCTGGATAATTGGAAAAACCCACAGATATCATTACTGGGAAGAATCTCCACTATAAAAATGAATATCTTACCAAAGTTGCTGTATCTGTTTCAGGTTGCCCCAATAAAATTAGAGAAAAACTTCTTCGAAACTTTAAATAAGATGACTTCTAAATTCATTTGGCAGGGGAAACGCCCACGAATAAAACTTAAATTACTCCAGGACACTAAGGAGAAGGGAGGAACAGCACTCCCAGATTGGGAACTCTACTATCATGCGGCGGCGCTATTATGGGTTAAAGACTGGATGGAGCTGGAAAACAACAGAGTACTAACAATTGAAGGACATGACCTACAAGTGGGCTGGCAATCCTTTCTATGGGATGAAAAATATAAAACACATATCTATTTTAAGAGACATACAATTAGGAATCCATTATTATTAATCTGGCTCAAAATTAAAAAGCAACAGTACACAAAAATACTGATCTGGCTCTCACCATCAGAAGCGATAAGACACCCAAATTTAACAGAACCTAAAAATATAATTAGATACAAAGACTTAATTGACTATCAAGGGAAACTGAAAACTAAACAACAATTGGAAGCAGACCTAAATAGAGAAATTGATTGGTGGTCCTTCTCACAGATTCAATCCAAACATAAGGAATATATAAAAACATACGAAATCTACAAAGAAAAACAAGAATTAGACAAAATTATATTAGACTCAGAAGAGAAATTGATTAGTAAAATCTATAAATTCTTGTTGAGGTATAAGATGGAGGAGGAAACAGTTAAGAATACAATGATTAAATGGATGCAAAATTTTAAATATGCAATAGATTTGGAGAAATGGGAAGAGCTTTGGCAATTGAATAGGAAAGTAACATTAGCGGTGGCATACAAGGAAAATCAGCTGAAGATGTTTTACAGGTGGCATATGTCACCCACAAGGTTGGCTAAAATCCATTCGAAAAACAGTCCACTATGTTGGAAATGTAAAAACTCACAAGGTACTTTTTATCATCTATGGTGGACGTGCCCAGCGGCAAAGAAATTTTGGTCCAATATCAAGAAATGGCTGAAACAATTTACTAATCTCCAAATAGATAAGAAGCCAGAAACCTTTTTGTTGGGAATATTTACAAAAACATATCCTAAAGATATTAAATATTTGTTGATACATATTCTAACTGCAGCGCGGATAACCTATGCTAAAAATTAGAAACAGGAAAAGACCCCAACAAAAGAAGAAGTAATGGATAAAATTATTCAATGCACTGAAATGGATAGGTTAACAAAAGAGCTAAAGGAAAAAGAAGAGACAGAGTACTATAAAATATGGGATAAATGGTACCAATGGTATAACGTCACTATTGAAGAAATACAATTAGAAGAAAGATAGAATAGAAATGTAAATATGTATACAACTAACTCCCCACGGGCGGATAAATTTATAGAGGGAAATTTAAAGAGAAAGATATAATCTCATTATGTACTGTATATATTAATAAGGGGGGAATTCTTAGGGGATGAAAATAAGGGGGGGAATGGAAAAGAAAATTATTAGAGTAAGATTAAGGGGAATAACTACAACTATTAATTGGAAAACTAATACGAAACAAATGCTTCAAAAGTTTAATTTACTTATACGTTGTTTGTTGTGTAAATGTTTTTATATGTGTTTTATATGCGTTTTAATAAAGTTTATATTTTTAAAAAATTTTTTAAAAATTGTCAGTGTTGACTCATAGCAACTGTTTAGAGGGATAATCTGTCCCTTAATTTGGGGGTACCCATTGTCTCGATTGCAGAGTCCATTCACCTTGCTGCTTTCTCTTCTCTTTCCTTCCACCTTTCCCAGCAATAGAACTAAGTCTTCAAATAATGTGCACGAAGTAGGATAATTTGAGCCTAGTCATCTGTACTTCATGATAATGATGATATTTAAATATTATTATTAGTATTTATTTAAAAAGCAAGGCTTGACACCTCAGTCTTTCCCTATAACAGATTCAGGACAGCAATTTTTTGTTGGTTTTCCTACTGGGTGAGACAGGAAAGGATAGCAGGAGTTCTCCATTTCCTATCTGAAATTACTGTATTGAAACTCTGTAAGGGCAGCACTGCTGAGGTGTGGTAAAGATAATTTGTGAGGGCACCACATTTTAGGTTGATACATTTTTCTCCCAATTTATGGACGCAAGGAAAGCACATTAATAGGGACATGAAAAAAAGCTCTTCCGTCTCTTTTCTCTAGTTAGTCTACTTCATAAATTTAAAAATGTACAGAGGTTTATAAGAAACATCTGCTGTGGCTCCCTTCTTACCACCTCTAATTTTTCTGAAGTTGTAGAGAAGATTTGTAGGAAAAATGTACATGATTATACATCTCCACATGACTATAAACCTTGATCATGTAGGTTTTAATCTCCTATGAAGGTTGCTATTGTATTTAATCATAGAAGATTGAACCCAACAGATTTGGTCTCTTTGAAAAATCCTATCAGGTTTTATATGTTGTTGTTTAGGACTACTTTATATGTTGCTCATAGAATTTGTAGTTTTGATACATGAAGCTGAAAAGATGTAGCCAAGTGTTCAAAGGATTATTAGTGTGTAAGCTCTTTTAAACATAATTTGATGCAGGACACAGAATTTGATGACATCAACAATGCATGCCTTCTCTGACGTACCATCAATTGCTCAGTCAGACAATTATGATAATTAATGATATACATAATGCAAAACCATGCAAATTCAGTTATGAATTTCAGACAATATTTTGCTAGAAACATCATTTTAGCAATTTTCACTCATGAAAGATGAGCAGCTTTCATTACAAAACAATAGAATTTTAATTATATTTGAAATGAAAAATACAATATATTTGTATATATGTGGAATATTATTCTCAATGTAAAGGAAACGTAACTTATTATGGTATATAGATGAAACAGCCTCAAGCTTTTCTTCCTGAAAGAAGCAAATGATTTTATTTACTACACTCTTTTATATACCATACCTCCTATTTCCATAGGAATCATGGCAGCTTAGAAAATAGAAAAGATACAAACAATAAAAAATGAGCAAATAACAACTTTATCCCTAACCTATCCCATATTCCATTAAGTTTTAAATCCTGAATGGCACAGATTGGTCCCAAGCAATATGCAAAAACTGAATAAGTTTTAGGGCATTATATTTTTTGGTATGTGAGATACTCCAGTACATAGGGACAAATGCAGAGAACATATACTGTTCAACTTCAGTTAGACCAGTGATCATTAATAACATCTCAGGAGCCAAGTCATGTAGGACAATCAGCACAATGAGTTGGTCCTAGAAGTTAATTGGCAACCAGGAGAATAGGCATTATGTCTCTATCACTAGTTAGATGATAATTAACTGTACTTTGGACCAATTGAAGTTTCAGAATTGTCTTTTCAAAGGTAGCCCTTTGTAATGTGTTGTAGTAACCTAACTTGGAGGTGGCAAGACTGTGAGTCATTGTAGTTGGGACTTCTCAAGCATGCAGTTGATAAAGCACCAGACCTGGTTGGTCTCTCTAGCATAGTTATTACCTACTGCTTTAGCAGGAGCTCCAAGTCCATGTGGAGCTGTAACTAGTGGACTTGTTCCTAGGGAGAAAGGGAAAGGAGTTGATCTTACACCTACATTTACTTTGTCCTAGTCTATAAGAGTTGAGAAGACCCATTATAGATTGTAAAATTACATGATGCATGCAATATTCCTTTTGATTTTTGTTTTGTTCTACTGCTAGTGTTGTGTTGGGGGCTGATCCCCATTTAGACCAACTTGTCCTCAAAATTAGCCCATACAAGGCAGGCAATTGCATATTCTGCATCTGCTTTAAATAATGAAGGTGGGATGATAGATAGATAGATAGATAGATAGATAGATAGATAGATAGATAGATAGATAGATAGATAGATAGATAGATAGATGATAGACAGACAGACAGTTTCATATGACCAGATAGCAACAAATGATTTTGCCCATGTTCTTGAGATTTAAGATTACCCAACACTTTGAAGCCCAATAAGATTTTAAGTACAATCATAACTTAGGCTGGAGGAACATTAGTGAGATGAGAATTACTAATAAAAATTTGCAATCCCTGAACTTTTTGAGAGTTGCACTATAGATAATTTAAGAAAAGGTAATCTCAAAACCTTACATCAGAAGAAATGTAAAATCAGGACAGACTAAAGATGAATGAAATACGCTAAGGCTGGAGCAAAATATCTGAAAGCAAGTAGCAGAGGTTATTAATGTTATCTTTGTATAGACTTTGTGATTCACAAATTTAAAAAGTAAAGGGCACTGTCTGTGGCAAGACAGAATGTTTTGACTATCCTTGTTTTCATTCAGTATTACGACGCCTATAATCTCTTCAAAACACAGAAATTGTTGGTACCACACTCACAACAGCACACACCCTGAAACTGTCCTTGAACGTTGTCAGAATAAGATAAAAATGGTACCTATGCTATGCTTTACACTTATTTGTAACAATTAGGTTATCCTGAAATTCATTGCTGACAAATGGTTACAAGGATTGACCATGCATCTCTTGATTGTAGTCAAAATTCTGCCCTATAAAAACCAGGTTTGATTGTGTGTGTGCTTTTGTGTGTGTCTGAAATGCTGTACTGTGGGAGAACATAGAACATAGAATAATAGAGTTGGAAGGGATTTTGGAGGTCTTTTAATCCAACCCTCTGCTCAAGAAGGAAACCCTATACCATTTCAGATAAATGATTGTCAGTCTCTTTTTGATAGCCTCCACTGATGAAGCACTCACAACTTCTGAAGGCAAGTTGTTCCATTGGTTGATTGCTCTCACTGTTGGGAAATTTCTCCTTAGTTTTAGGTTGCTTCTCTCCTTGGTTAGTTTCCATCCATTGTTTCTCATCTGCCTTTTGGAGCTTTGGAAAATAGTTTCATCCTCTCATCTTTATGGGAACACCTCAAATATTGGAACATTGCTATTATGTCTCCCCTAGTCCTTCTTTTCATTAGATTAAACATACTCAATTCTGGTAACCATTCTTCATATGTTTTAGCATCTCGCTCCCTAATCATTTTTGTTGTTCTTCTCTGGACTCTTTCCAGAGTCTCAACATCTTTTTTATATTGTGGTGACCAGAACTGGATGCAGTATTCTGAGTGAGTTCTTACTAAGGTTTGTAAAGCAGTACTAGAATTTCACGTGATCTTGATTCTAACCCTGTATTAATCTAGGATTGCATTGGCTTTTTTGGCTGCTGCCGTGATATGTTTAAACTAGTTTAGATATCTGTAGCAAAAAACCTAAAATTCCCAAGTTTTTGGATTTTAGAGTAAACTTTCTGGAATCTTTATTCATGTACAGTGGTTTACTTCAAGAACTTCATGAGCATTAAGCTAATTTTCAAGCTAAATACTTTTTTGTTTACCATCAGAGAGGGCCAGTCCACTACAGACAAGAAGAAGAAACAACTAATGACATTTTTTACCCTGGTTTTTCAGCTTTTTCTATTTTTCTTGATACAGTAACATGCACATAACAAGGCCCAAAAAAGTGGCTCTGCTTATCAAATTATTTGTAGTATTTTAAGAATGTAGTTTGAAATGAATGGCTCTGTAAAAAAAAAAAAAAGTGCTGTACAGTAATGTTTACCTTTTCACCTCTTGCATGTCATTCCAGCCAGGCTTCTTTTCATTGCAAGAGAGAGGAGAAAGAGTAGCTGATACCTACAAATGTCCCATGTGACCTGGACCATCTTGACACTTGACAGAGCACTTGTTGCTCAGACTATGGGATGTAAAGACACAAACTAGTGAGCTTTTTACTGCCTCTGGTGGTTAGAAAATGTATCAAAGCTTTTAGCTTCCTCAGAATTTCACAGCAGCATTTAAAAAAACCTTTTACAGAAATAGAAGATGAGTGAAATGAAAACCCTAAGCCCTTTAGAGCAGGGGTGTCAAACTCACGTCGTCACGGCGTTGTCACATGATGTATTATGACTTTTTCTCCCTTCGCTAAACGGGTGTGGGCATGGCCAGCGCGTGACGCCTCCAGCCCATGGGCTGCAAGTTTGACAGCCCTGCTTTAGAGGATCATGGCTGTTAAATATTAATAATTGTGGTTCTTGAGTGAAATAGAATACAAATAAAAGAATATGGTTTCATGTATTTGTTGTTAGGATACTGCATTTTTTCCTGACCCAGGAAAATGAATGCAGCTTCCATACTTAAGACAAATATATAATTTACGTTGGCTAATATGTTATTTAGTGTTTCAAATGGCTCTCTTCTTTCTGTTCTCTGCATTAACACCTCCCATATATGGAAATGGCATAATGAGAGAGCTTTGCTAAAATATATACCAAATTCCAAATTATTAATATAGCCATTCTGATTCAAGGAAAAAACTATTTAAAAAGAGTCTAAAATCTCATCAAACCACACATGCTCTACATTTTTTAGTTGCCCAAGAATAAATATAGTGTCCTAGAATATAACTTTTAACAGTAAATTCTCGCAGTCTGCAAATTTGTTAGGTAGTACCAGCTAGGCAATTTCTAAAAATCTTCCTATCTGTTACACTTGTGGAGAAAGAAGTTGGGATAGAAACTGTAAATACAAAATCCAATGTCATTGTTGATTCAAAGCAGAAAGTTAGGAACAGTAGAACAGAATGCTTTATATCAGGGGTCTCCAACCAACAGACCACAGACTGGTACCAATCTATGGCCTTTAGGAAATGGGATGCACAGCTGGAGGTGAGCAGCAGGCGAGCAAGTGAAACTGAAACTATCACCCACCCACTACTGGTCCGTGGAAAAATTGTCTTCTATGAAACCGGTTCCTGATGCCAAAAGGATTGGGGACCAGTGCTTTATATAATTACTGATTGTGAATATTAATCCATGGACAGATAAATTCACTCAACTAAGTTTTAATGTACTGCATAGGAATTTTAGGGCAGGTAATATAACATGGAGGATGGGGGATGAAGCAAATACAAATGTAAAATATATCAAAGAAGCATCTCAGATTGTAAAAATAAAGAGTAAAAGTAGAAGCAATTTAAACTGTATTCTAAACTGTATTATATATTAATACAAATGTAATGTGTAGAATAGAAATCTCAATTCTCTATGGATTTGCCTTTTTTTAGGGAAAAAAGACTTCTAAAGTGTGATATTGGGCTTAGGGAATCCAAAAGGGTTAAAGGATTTTTTTAAAAAAAAAGAGAGAGGGAGGGAATTAATAGATATTGAGCACATGTAAGGGCTATAAATTGCAAACTGGTGGCTAGATAGAAAAGATAAAATGAAGCAGTAAAGGCAACAGAGGACTGTTCCAAACAGAAGAGTTTTGCAATATTACAACAGTTCCGTGAGGTCATACTTCCTTATTATTCCTTTGCTACAGATTATTATTTTCATTCATAGAAAATAGATTTCTTTGTAACAGGTTTATTTAAACTTGCCCTGCATGTGTTATGATTCAGTTATATATATATACAATAATAAGCTTAATACCAGCATGCACTACATTAAGTCTATCCAACTTTCTATATGCAACTTGATATTTAAGATGTGGAGATCAACATTCTGTATGTGATTTTCTTTTTCTTTTTGCTTCTTCTAGTTGTGGCTGAACAGGGTGTCTTGTGAGTTGAAAGCTTGTCAAGCTATCATAGATAAGAACAAGCCCTAGGCTAGACAGGAGCAAATCTTTTGAAGTCTCATGGGAAGAAGAAACTATTGTGAAGGATGTCTAGCTTTCATCTTAGCTTTCTCTGCGAGAGATAAAGTTTGGGCAAATATCCAGGTGTCTGAATGGGGCTCTCTGGCTTTTTTAAAAACCATACACATATATAAGCACACAAAACTTAGAGACTATAATTAAACCACAGCTGTTCTGCTGACATTTGTGGGAAGAAAATATTTAATGCATTTGCATTGTTACTTCTTCGTGAAGTCCCCAACTTAACCTCTGATGCAAGTAAGGCATTTGTATTAAGCCCTCATAAACATGCTTCCTCTGAGGGAAAAAAAAAAGATGAAAGCTCAGCATTTAGCTCGAGAGAGAGAGAGAGGTGAAAAATAGGACAGGGATTGTAACCTTGAATTTAAACCATGGGTTATATTTTTACCATACATATGTAAAAAACTGATAGGTAATGCCAGTTCACATCCTAACCACAAATCTTGGCCTTGCAAGGACAATTTTTGTCCCACATGCTAAATTTTTGATGGTTCAAAATTGTCTTTGCCAGTAAATTTTCATAGGTCTAAAATGGTGGGAATTTTGGGAATTGTAATCCCAAGCAACAAGGAAGTATCACATTGGGTAAGGCTACTCTTAAATACCCACCTTTTAACATGAAAGATAGCCTTCTTTTTCACAGGGAAGTTTCTCTTCCATGCTGTTCAGCTGTTGGGGACTTTTGAAAAGCAGACTCTTAAACAAAGGCTGTGAAATAGGCCGTGTGAAAGTCAAGGAAACAATTTTGTCAAAGACCAAAGGAATGCCTCAAATCCAACAGTAATTCCACTTGAGTTTGGCTGCGGTCAGAGGTTTTATGCAATTGTGCTGATCTCTGTGAATGTAGTTTCATGAACATTTATATTAAGAGAGACTATGTTTTCAAGAGCTACATAGCAAAAAAAAAAAAAGAGCTACATAGCAAAGTTGAAAGTTTATGAGCTAATATGCAGAGTGCTATTAACTTCACTTTGGGCAACATTGTTTTAAAAATCACATCACACAGTGAGTAAGTCTGTCTGAAACGTTTTCCACAAGCTTAGCATCAGTTCCATCAACCAGTCCCATAGGAATGTGGGAGACTTAAACATCTGTTTAGGGCTCTTCTAGATAGTCTTTTATACCAATAACAAGTAATAAAACAAGGTAATGCTGGAAAGCAGTGAAATACTAGCATTCACATTTTGACATTGTTTCTGAAATATGGCATGCTCCCTTGTGACAAAATATATCATCTATGGGAAAAGAGCATACTCATTTGACAGGGATTATTATAAATAACTTAGGAAAAGTATTATTTATGATCCAGCTATGACTTTTTGTGTGCTGAGGCTTTACATAAAGACATACCTTACCAAGATTTCGAGTTTATGAATCCAAAGGCTTCTCAGAAAAGTGGCTTCTTTGAGCCCCCATCCTTATTTGGTAGATCCCAGAAGGCTCCCTGTGACTGATGGCTAGAAATAGCAGTGCCCTTATCATAAATGGGGGCTGGGTAGATTCTTCTGATTTACTATCCACCCTAAAAAAGAGGAAGTGTTGGGTAAAATACAACAGTAGTTAGATTTAACTGGAAGTGCTCCTTGAGTCCCAGACAATTAAAACAAGTAACTAAAGAGGGGATCCAATAATAGAAGTGACAAATCATGCCAGACTTCTGGAAACCTGAAAGTTATCCCAAAAAAATCAAGATACCAATGTCAGTTCTGATTATCCTCAAGATTACTATACTACCAGGATGCTATGTGTTTGAACTGGTAATTGAGTTTACTCAGCTGGACATCTCCAGATGCACTGAAAGCACAACTTCCAGAATTCCCACCCAACATACTGGTTGAAATTCTTAGAATTATAATCACAGGACATCTGAAAAAGGGATGATCCCATGGTATATTTTGTAAAGAAGATGATTTTTGGCATGCCAATTGTAAGGACCAGTCAAAATGTGATTATCTTTATTTTATTCATAACTGCATTCGTAATGTTTGCATTTACTTATTCATTTATTTATTGTGCAGTTACTGCATAGACTGCACCATTAGAAAGATTACACAGAAATCTAGAATCAATTGCTGACTCTTCTTACAGCTTCTATGATACTTACTGGAAAATTAGGCAAAAAATCTAGCCACACCACAAAAAGAAAAAAGTACTTTATGTAAGCTGTAAATTTCTGGGTAAAGATACCACTTGACATCTAGCATTCCTAGCTTGTGATGTCACTTATCAAGCTATGCTCTAGTTTACATATTATTGTAACAGGATGATAGATACTGTCGGAAAAATCTAATACACCTAGTTAATATTCCTTTTCAAAGATTCTCATGGGATCCTAAGAAACTGTGTTAACATTTTAAGGAGTTGCAGACTGCAGCCGTTCCTGCTCCAAAGCAACTGTCTGTTTTTGAATCAAAAGCATACATGCCCCTATGATAATATTTCTTGGATATTGTTATGAATTGTACAGGTCTCATAAAGATATTAGATTATCCCACCTAGATCCATAGAAATTCAGTAGTTAAAGGTGCTGAACTATCAATGGAGAGACCCAAGTGCTAGTCTTTGATTCCTCTGGGCATGGAAGTTAACTGGTCAACTTGGGCCAGTAATTCCTCTTAGACATAAACTGGGAAACTGAAAAGTATCCCATAAGAAAGTACTAGAAAACCACCTCTAAAAGTGTTACCAAAAAACTGCATGGACGAAAAGTCAAATTGACTCAAAAGGACCATAATAACAAGATTTAAGTAGGGTTTCCAGAACATTTTGTAGGGCAAAATGTTGTGTGGAGTCCTTCTCTGAGCTTGGTTGCTTATTTGTCAACATTTCATTGCCCAACTAGGTATTGTGTTCTTCCACAATCAATTTGCATTAGATTTTATGAATCACATTATTTGCTACCTGGATCAGAAAATCTCAGAAGATAATCTGGGACATGCAGAGATTGTATAGGGAGTTCAGTCATAGAAAACCTGGCTGACTTTCTTGGGCCTGGCTTGAGCATCGATCGAAAAAGACCGGGTTATGTTAGAGCTAAAGGTGAAGTGGAATGTGAAAGGCATCCTAGAAGGAGGAAGTGGTGACTTTTGTCAAGAACTGCACAAATATATCCATGAAGTGGAGGGATCAAACTCCAGTCAAGGGAAGTTTTATTTTTATAGGACAGATAGGATTTTCAAAATAATTCTGCTTGATTTTTGGAATCTAGGTAATTGGTCACTAGCAGAATATTATTATAACTTCTTTGTTGTGCTTTTCAGATTCAGCTCAGCAAAGCATTCTCTTCATCTCGGGTCCAAACCATTTTATTTTGCTCTTCACAACACTGTATATATGCTCCTCTTTTATTAAAGTGCAACTGAAGCCTATGAAAAAAAAGTCCTGTAACTTCATAGGATATTTGATTACTGCAAAAGATTATTTTATTGTAATTCATTTCTAAGATTTATGTACGGCATTTCCTTCAAGAGCTGATGTTAGCCCTTCAAGGTAGTCCAGATAGAAACCCAAAACCATGAGCACTAACATCATCTTTGTTGGAAAGTGACAGTAATAAAAAGTTGCAGGTCTGAAAGCACTTCCCCCTACCTTGCCTTTATTTTCCAGAAAATTATGGTGGATCCCTTCTGAGAGATGCTTTCTCCAAACCCATTTCTTGAGTGGCTTGAAATACCTCTTATCTAACCATTGCCTTGGCTGGAGTTCTTCCTGGTTATTCTGGTTATTCTGACAACCCATTACATCCTTCATGGGAGTCTGCATTTCATTTCACAATGCAAAGCTGTATTTTGTTTAATATGCGGTATGGTCACATTCATTACCACATTTTAATTTATGTTGAACTGAAATGTGTGGGTGGCTTTCTTTTCTAAAAAATGAGCTACCAAACTTTTTAAAAAACTGATTATTGGGGAGGAGAACAATAAACTTTTAAAATGTTTTCTAACCCTGGAGGAATGAGATCCATCATTTTCTTTTATGGAGTGCAGCATGGTTTTACTCATAATGCCTTTTAAAATAATCAGCAATGTGCTTATTAAAAGCTATGTTGATTGGAAGTTTTATATATATGCACTACTGGTAGTCTGAAGTGATTCAGACAGAATACACAGAACTTGCTTTATCTGGCAAAAAAGATTTTATGAAAGGATGGATGTCATTGTCTTTGTTACAGAGACCTCTCTTGCAAATGGGAAACAAGTCCACATATTTCCATATTCACTGGAAAATAAATGCTCCCAACAACAGCACCAAATACACAGAGAAAATGATTGTCTATCGCATGGGTACACATGCATGCTATACATGAATGCATGCAACAGTTTAAATTTTAACTGCAACAGTTTAAATTTTTACACAAAGTGACTAAATTTTTACACAATATGACTGAATCTATCTAACTGGTCCCTATGGTTAGACACCAGCTTGATGGCACATAATCAGTCAATGATCAAATTAGTTTAAATTCATTCATACTCCAGGACTAATATGCCAGGAGTACTTTTACTGTATTTGTTGTTGTTGTTGAATTGTCACTATTTTGGTAGGGAGAGTGAGAACAACATGAATAGAAAGTTAAACTCTATTATTCCGCTATTCACATTCTTCTGTTCCCTTTCCTGGCAAAAATATAATTCCATACATGTAATTATTTACTGTTTAAATTTGTTGTACCAGTGTATCGTTGTGACTCACTTGTAGAAGTGATGACAAAGATGCAATCCATCATCTGAGCATAATTCTATGATTATATCATTCTGCTTTTCTAGGTTGTTTAGTTCCAAGTGACTCAAGAACTAATGCTGGAGATGGTTAATTATGGTGTGGTCAGCTATAGTGACCACATCCTTATGGCACTGGAATCTCAAGCTTGCATTTTACTGGAGAAAAACAGTTCTCAGGACAGTGGAAAGTGTTGGGATTGCAGAACATAATATGCCAATTACCCAGCTTGCAAATCATGGGTGTATTTTCATCTGAGAGAACAGTACATTTTATACTCTTTTTTACCTGCTCGGTATGCATTTCAGATGCTTCTCTGTGATATTATCTAGCCTGGCAATTATCATTAAAGGGACAGCATATACAGTAGCTACATCTACTGTAACTTGCTCTTTTCCATGTGACCATATATTCTTTTAAGAAATAATGCCAACATTTTTGTTTGCATTGCAGTATTAAATCAAGAGAAAAAAGATATTTGTATGTAGAGATCCTATGCTGAAATCATTTTTGTAAGGTGTCATCAGATTTGTCAGAGTAAACTCATTCACAGTCAGAGAATAATCTGTAATCATCAGAGCCTATAATTCAGTGACATAGTAGGGAAAGCTGCAATCCAGTCCAAAAGTAAATATATTTAAATAAATTTCAGGAATGAAGATGAAACAGAGTGATTTGACAGGGAAGTTTTTTTGCCAAAGTGTGTCTGAAAACCACAATGCTTCCTTGGAATCAGGGATAAAATATAAAAGGCAGTAGGATTAGGAACTGGAAATAAAGTAGCAGGGTGATGATGACACATATTTGGGAATTTACTATTTTATGCTTACCTTGCTTTTCTCCCAGTGTCTCATAAATCTGATAGAGTTGCTTTTGAAACTTATGCGATGTAGGCCAAAAGTTTGAAAATTCAATAATAAACTTTTTTGGGACAATATAATTTCTTAGAATGAATTATGGTAGAAAAACAAAAAACCCATTACTCAAGTTATGTTTCTAAAACTTTCTAAAGCAGCAGTGCCTAATTAGTGTTTTTAGGCTGAAAGCCATACTGTATTTCTTCTCTGAGTTCTACCTAAGACGAGTTGGGTAGAGCCAGGAAAAAAATATAAATTTGATCAATTTAATTATAGTAGAACTGATCATTTCCCATGAACTTCAAAGTTATTCTTCATTGTGAGTTCGTTTCTGCTGATCGTGATTTGCAGCTCCTTTGTATACTTTCATAATACAAAGTATGTGCCTGCCTTAAAATAATAGGATACAATCCCATTTGGAAAGCTATACAATGTAGTTTCCAACAGTTACAATAAAAATATACAGTCACAAAACGATCACCATTTTTCTTTACAGTACAAACCTGCAATACAAGTATCTTTAAGTAAATGGCTAAATATTTTCATTTGCCAATTTCAGGAGAAAAATACTTTCTTTGAATTTATATTTCAGCAGTAAAGCATTATAGTTGTTGTTGTTGTTTTTTGTTTCCAAAGGGCATCTCCTTGGACTTTCCCATGATGACTCCAAATTCTGTGAAGAGAACTTTGGTTCCATGGAAGATAAGAGACTTATGTCTTCCATCTTAACAAGCATTGATGCTTCCAAACCATGGTCCAAATGTACTTCAGTAACGATAACAGAATTTCTGGATGATGGGCATGGTATGTATTGACATTGACACTGGATATCATGCTAAATTTTGAGAACCTCCCAAGTTTTAAAAATTAAGTTTATAGTTTAGTTTTAAGAGACAAACTAATAATAAATAAATACTTTCACACTCCTTCAGTGTAGCATCTATGCAACTCCAGAAATGGTTGGTACCTGATTCCAATGGATAGGCAGAGTACTGTAGGATTTTTTTTTTTAATTTGATTTATATGCTGCCCTTCTTCAGAGACTCAGGGCGGCTTACAATGTGCTCAGCAATAGCCTTCATCCTTTTGTATATTTATACAAAGTCAGCTTATTGCCCCCACAACTGGATCCTCAATTTACCTACCTTAGAAAAGATGGAAGGCTGAGTCAACCTTGAGCCTTGGCGAGATTCGAACCTGCAGTAATTGCAGGCAGCTGGTCTTAATAACCAGCTTAATAACAGGGTGCCTTAGACCACTGTACTACCAAGGCTCTATTTAATACTCTGTTGTTGCTCTCTCAGTTAACAGTAATACCAGCAGATAATAATAAAGTAACAGAAAATGAAGAAAGTAAAGTATTCTGGGATTTAAGAATTCAAACAGACAAGCACTTGCCACATAACATTCCAGACTTAGCAATTGTTCATAGGACTTAAAAGACTGGATAATAGATATTGCAGTTCCTGTAGACAATAGAATAGAAGAGAGAAAACTGGAGAAAATCACAAAATATGAAAACCTGCAAAGAGAAGTAGAGTTACTGTGGCAAAAGAAAGGAAAATACCAATAGTATTAGGCACTTTGGGTCCAATCCCAAAGCAACTAGAGCACCACAAAATCCCTGTCAATCAATTGCAAAATGCAGCTTTACTTGAAACAGCTTACACCCTGCAAGGATACTTTAACACCATCAAATAACAGCATGTGCCTCTCTCAGATCCTTGGGAACTATATATGAATAAACATGCTAAATCCAACCTAAATATCTGGCTCGCTGAGCAACCAACCATAATAATAAATAATGCCAATTTGGTTTAGTGGTTAAGAACCATGCTAGTCCCAACTTTATGATCTTGGTCCAGTCGGTCTTTCTCAATCCTAAGAAGCAGGCAATGGCAGACCTCTTCTGAAAAAAATCTTGCCAGGAAACCTGCAGGGACTTGTCCGGGTAATTGCCAGGCATCCACTGACTCAAAGGCACACACACTCAAATATAAATAATATAGGGCAACCTGATTTCAGATGCAAAATCCTGATAACAATGAAGGGCCCCAAAGGGATACAGAAAATTATCTTTGCTGCCTTCAGAAATTGTTTGGATTTATGAAACTCCAATCTAGGAGCCTTGGATAATATATACAAAGAGTTATTAAACAGATATGGAGTAATGATAACAGCAACTAATTCTAAGTACTGATAACAGTAGATGAAAAATATGGAATAGGAGAATAACTGAAGCAAAAATGATACACTATAAAGATAGTTAAGGAGACATTAGTACTTAGTTTTCTAGACTATTAAATACATGCTTCATACAGCTTCAAGGAACTTGCAGCTTCTTATTATCATATAGTATTATTCATCAACTTTTTAACAAAATGCTTCAGTGCACTCATAAAGCAATTGCAGCTCTTAACTATTTTAAATTCCAGAAGGCTTAGACAAAAATGACCTAACTGAGGAATGGATCCAGTTGTTATGGCAACTAAAATACTTATAGATGAAAAACAGAGTTTACATGCAAAACTCTAGAAAAGCACTATTTGGGAATATTTGCAGTACGATGCAGTCAGATGTTTTATCTCATTTTCTTCTATTATTTTTTGTTTCTCATTGAGCAATTAATAAGCATTAACTCATGTCAGTCCACATTCTAACTATGAATGAACAATAGATGTGCTATTTTTAGTAATTATCCATACGGGCAAGAATAGGTTTGCTATAGAATCCTTCTATATCTTCTCTCTCATCCATCCCCCCTTTCTTCAATTTAGTTTCATCTCTAAACACCCTTAGAGGATGTAGAGGTATTTAATTAGCCTCTAGTTAAAAACTGCTCAGAGTTGTCTGAACCGCAAGATGGCAGCAGATACATTAGACAGACAGACAGACAGACAGACAGACAGACAGACAGATGGACGGACAATACTTGCTCAGCTTTTCTTTCAGCCAGTCAGTATGCATTGGATTATATCGTACGATTGTGAGAAATAGAAGAGAAAATTTTGTGAGTTCTAGTTCTACCTTAGATATGAAACTCTAGGTGACTTTAGGCCAATCGCTGTCTCTTAGCCAAACAAACCTTATAGGGTTGTTGTAGGCAAAATAAAAGAAGGAAGTATTATGTACATTTGCTGCCTTGAATTACTTAAAAAGTAATAAAGAGGGAATTAAATTAATAAAGAGGGAATTAAAAAAATATGGTGTGCCCTTTCTGGAACTGATTAAACATTGATAACACAGACTCCAGCTATCAGCTATCCAGCTACATATCAGCCTATCTTTCCAAGGGGGAGGGAGTCTAAATTGATTTTCATTTACAAAGTGCTTTTCTTCAGAAATATTTAGAGCTTATCTCCTGCAATCTTCCTATCAAAATGTTCGTAGTTCTAAATATCTTCCATTTCCTTGGTGAACAATCTTTTTGCCTCTCGCAGATGTGCTATATGTACTCAGAAACATTATCTACACTGATATATTGATAGGGTTTCCCCCCTGGGAAATTAGATTGAGTTTGACACATTAACAAAAGACAAGATTCTGCTATTATTGTTTCTCCCGATAACAAAAAATTAATAGGATTGTAATCAAAATCCAGTCATTGAAAAATAATAAACAATCTTAATGTAGAAAAATCCTGACTTTGCAGTAGCAAAAGCAGATTTTTCATTTTTGGCCTGAAAGGGTCTGAAACCTGTTGCCAACTGGTAAGATAACTTGTTTCCTCACAATGGTGCCAAGGCAACATGATGACACTAGAATTTTGGTGGCCTAGTATATTTAAGAGTGTTGGTGGATGAATATTAGGAGTGTGGAAAGTTTGGACTGTGAAATTACTTTATAAACCTTATCTGTGGTAATTATAGAGGCTGGAACAATGGGACAGTACATACTGTTATCTGAGAGACTCTGGCAGCTTTCAGTTGTGTTTGCTTTACTGCACTGTCCTCCTTGCTGTATAGAGTCTGAACTGCTCAATGCTGTGCTTGGCGTAGCATTAGATTTTTTATGGTTTTGGAAGAATTTAGAGACTGAAGAGACTTGGATGATCATGACCACCATGGTGACTATGGAGTTGACCCAAGCTATCAAGGGCTGATGCACAGTGAGGATCAAATTTTGGATCTTGGGGGGGGGAGGTGAGAATGGCAATGTTATCTGGAGTTGACAATATCTAAATATCTGGCTCGCTGAGCGACCAACCATAATAATAAATAATGCCAGTTTGGGGTAGTGGTTAATAACCAGGCTTGAACTGTGAGTTCTAGAATAGAATTAGAATATTAGAATAGAATAGAATTCTGGGAGTTGAAGTGCACAAGTCTTAAAGTTGCCAAGATTGGAGGCTCCTGTTCTATACCCATTTTCCATATAGAAAGATAGGAACCTTTACATTGGAATACTCCATATGCCTGATAGCCTGTTCTGTTTCAGAGGGTGTTTATAGAACTGTAATGGTGGTATGATGGAATTACCCTGGAAACAGGACGAAGAGATGGGACTCTCCCTAGTTTTTCAGAGAGTAAAAAGAGAGGAGGAGAGAAGACTGACTGCAAACCTGATTACAATATTGGTGTTAGCCCTTTAAAATAGTCCAGGCACATGGCCCAACAATGAATGCTCTCTTAATTGTAAAGTTACATTAACAGAATCTTACAGACCAAGGCTGCTGTTGTTATTGGTATTATTAAATTTATTATAATATTCAATAATATTTTGAGGAACAATATCACAGGCATCCTTAAGCAATAAAAACCTAAAACTATAATATTTTCCAATAAACTATTCCTTATCTTATCCTCACTTGCAAATATCATTTTATGTTCAGGCCTCTTTACACCATTAGCTGCTTTTTTAAAAAAAAAATTACCATAATAATGTTGAGAGTCCCCTGTCTGTATTTAATCCTTTTTTGTCAGTGGTTGTTTTGATTTAAATTCTATCACCTTTCACTTTGGATCTTTGGTGGGTGGGGGACAATGGCAAGATAACAAAATTGGTAACAAAAATAGCGATAATTGCAAAACTCTATCTATAATTGATTCTTACTCAGGAAGAGATTAGACCACAAAGCTCTGATTCATTTTCTTTTTGAGATCTAATGAAAATATAGATCACAAATGTTATAAATAATGAAATAAATTAAAATAACAGGAGAACATGCAGGTTATTTTCATGAATTGGCATTGGCAATAGTTCAAGTTTATGGAGGGTTTTTTTTGCCTGTGTGGTTACAAAGGGAAGGAGTGGAAGAAAGAATGATGCTTTTCTTCTTTTTGGGGTAATGTGGCTAGCCAAGTATTCTAGCTAGAAAGAAAGCAGAAGTGACGGCTTTTGCCCACCCAAAGAAAGACTTTCTTCTCTCTCCACAGTTGGTAGATTGTACAAAAAGTGGATGCCCTTCTATGAGGTGCCTATAGTAAAGGCACATGCTTTGGTGTACATTGTAACTAAACATAAATGCTTCCTTGGATAGCTAAAGGACTCTTTCACTACCTGTCCTTGCAGTAGCTTCATGTACTATAAGCTCAACATTCTATTTACAGTTGCTGGAGTATTTCTTAACCGCAGCCTGCAGGATTCCTTGTGGCCACCAGCTGTTTTCTGGGCAGTGACACTTGTCTTGTTGTTGGCTACTGTAGCATTTCTCTGTCTACATGCAGAACAAATGCCAACTTCCAAAGCAGCAGACTTATTTTTCTGTTTATTGTTAGAATAAACAATGTGGTAAGTCAATATTGAGTGTCACATGCTAAGCTACTAAAAATACTGTTTCTAAACCATTAATTGGGTCTTAAAAACAATAAAGATGCTTATTTGTAGTTTCTAAATGTGTTTCTCCCAAAAAAGGAACAAGAGTTTTGGGGGGAATGCATACCCCTGTTCTCAGTATTAATGCTGCCTTTAGAGGTGGTCATTGTTAAGTTTTAGATCATGTTGCCTCCTTTATCTTGTTTATCCAGAGGTCCTATAATCACTGGTTAGAAAAGTAGAAGTTGCTAGGAAAAAAGTAATTTTTTTTCACGAAATCAATCAAATTTTGAATATTTATCTCATGTCTTTTTTAAAACACTCAAATTCTAACAGGGATTTGGGATAAAAACTTGAGTTTAGCAACAGCTGTTGGTCTCTTTACCATCTTCTTCAAAGTAGCTTTGAATATTCAGAGGGTATAGCCTGTTGTAGACTTATAGGCCTTCTAAGCCAAAACAAGTTCCTTTTCAGGTGAAAACAAAGCTCTAAAAAGCAAATGTGAAGGTTTAAAATTGTACTTATGCACCTTGATATTCACTAAAGTCCCAAAGGCAGCAAAAAAAGACCCTGAAATTGAATCAATGAATCAAATCTTTATTAGACTTGGTTTTCAGTTTGCTCTAGTGATACTCTTTCCTACTAAGCTAGCAGCCATAAATTATTCTTTATACATACCAAGGACCATGGACTAAGCTGTCTTTTCTAAATTGAATTGTATATCTTCCTTCTTTTGTGGCCTTTTTTTGAATGTCTAAAAATATGTTTGCGTGAAGAATAATATTGACTGTGGATTTCTCCAAATATGGTTGCAAATGTCATTGGTTGTAAATTTTGTGTGGAGATTTGATAGTGTGACATAATTATAGTAATATAGCTCTCATTGAAACATGATAGGTTAGTTCTTCAAGGAAATGTACAGTTATTGATTTATTGAAGAAGAAACTTTTAAAGATGAGTCCTTATCTCTATCTTCATTATACTTCTAAAGCATCAGACTTATTATTTAAATGCTTTCATCCATGATCAAATGAAAGGAAGACAGATTGTGATAAATTGTTTTAACTGAAGAGAAATAAAGATTCATTAAATCCCAAGCAGCCACATACAGTAAGAACTTTGCAACCTATTTTCTGCAAATTATACGTGAGAGGCAGGAATAATTCCCTCTATTCATGATTTTCAGGTTGTAAATCCTGTGCATATTTGGTCCTAGTAGTATTGTACATAAGAAAAACAGAAAACCACTGCTTGGGGAACCATGAAGAACAAAAGAACACTAACTAGTTATAAAAACTAAGGTCTTTCCCTCTCCAACAATAAAACAAAACCAGCCCACTGTTGTATAGCCATGCCCCAAGCTTCACAAAAAGAAAGGGAAAAGTTGAAAAGAGAAGGTGCATTTGAACTCCAAATACAAGTATCACATGCTGCTGTATTCCATACTCCTTATTACCTAGAGCAGAAATCCCAAAACAAGTTTACAAACTATTTTTAAGTATCTGTTAAGTCAAAGTCTATCATCATAATGATAACTTTTTCCATTTATTAAAGATGTCGATATTTGCTGTTCAGTTTTGTGATTCATCTTGCATTTAAGCATGTTTAATGAATTCCTGCCATCAATATTTTTTTTCCTGTACCAATTTTGTTTGGTTTTTGAATAGAAGATTCTCACCTGCTTCTTCTATTCTTAAAGGATTTTGTTGGCTACTGTTTTAAGTCATGCTTATTCTGTCTTTCCTTTAAAAGCTTTACCTTTACAGAAGTGGTATTGCCTTAGCAATTCTCAAATGGCAGTTTTGGTTATTTTTAAAAAAATTCAATTGATTAATACGGAAGATCCCACTCACAAAGTCACTTTGGGTAAATGGAAACAAACAGACATGAAAAGTAAAGTTCTATGACCTATTTTGTAATCCATACTATCAATTGTAAATTGAAATTTAATTCAAAGCAAAGGTGTGCATCTACATGTAATGTAGAGCACAGTTTTTTTGTGGAACTATGCTAAAATAAATTAATTGTGACTGGCAATCTATGAGATTAGCTACATTAGAAAGGAAGAGGTTTTACAATATACAAATAGGATGTAATGATAAATTGCCAGATTTGCACAAATATGAGTAGTAAATGGAGTTGAAAGAAAAATTTGAAAATGTTATCATGTTGGAAAGCTCAGAAGTATGGCAAGTATCTTAGAAAGGAAACAAATTATAAATGAGGTTGTTGTTTCAGGTAACTGTTTACTGGATCAACCACGAAAACATATCTTAGGTCCTGAGGAACTTCCAGGACAAACATATGATGCCATTCGCCAATGTAAGCTGGCATTTGGACCTGAATACACAGTGTGTCCTGGAATGGATGTGTGCTCTCGTCTGTGGTGTGCAGTCATTCGCCAAGGTCAAATGGTGTGCTTGACCAAGAAGCTTCCTGCTGTGGAGGGGACACCATGTGGAAAAGGAAGGATCTGCCTACAAGGGAAATGTGTTGATAAGACAAAGAAAAAATATTATTCGGTATGTTGTTATTTTAATTATTAAACTAGGCACATTTAGTTTGATCACATTAATCACTCTTAATTGATGTTTCAAATGGAATAATCCCTTGGAAGAGTGAAGTGTTAATCAAGGATTCCCACATTCCCTTCCTGGGGTGCAATTGACATCGGAGCTCTCTTTTGCTCATTTTATTGAAAATTTTATCTTATCAACCGTACAACATGTCTTTTGATGCCATATGGTGTAGTATTCTAAATACCTGATTAGGGCTTCTATCTTTAGTGTAACAAATTTACTGAAAGGTTGAAGAATTTCCTTATAGGCTAACGTGATCATTCATTAAATGACTGACGGAATAGTGTTCATGCATTAATTTATTATAGTTTCCAAATTTCTGCACATCTGGAGAGTATTATATAATGCAACAGCCTGGAACATTTTTAAGATCAGTGACTGACCAATGTCATGTACCTTTATTTTAAAGACCACGTTGGTTTTTTTTAATAATAATATTTAGTTTATTCAAGGAAAATTAAAATACCAAAATAATAATAATAATAATAATAATAATAATAACAACAACAACAACAACAACTAAATGGATAGAATTATAAAATTGGAACCTAAGTATAGATGACTTATATTTGACTTTTTCCCAGCTACCATCAATTGGCATTCTGTAATATGGTGAAATTTATGTTTTAGGCTTCAAACCATGGCAACTGGGGATCCTGGGGACCATGGGGACATTGCTCTCGTTCATGTGGTGGAGGTGTTCAGTTCGCCTATCGGCACTGCAATAACCCAGCACCTAGAAACAACGGTCGATATTGTACAGGAAAACGGGCTGTCTATCGGTCCTGTAACATCATCCCCTGTCCTGCCAATGGTAAGATTTCTATAAAGCAGCACAAGCAATACAAAGGTTAGGTTAGACCATAGCCAAAAACCTGGGTAAAAGCAAGACTGTAGACCAGTAGAAATGGATCTACTGGTCCATTTTTGCATATCTGAATTCCAAATGTTTTAACAAGAATAATAAAGTTAATAGTTCCTCTTCTAATCTTATTCTATGGCTACAAAGAAAAAGAAATGAAATTAAGATGTCATATTGACTTTTTGGGGAGGAAGGGCTGTGAATTAAGTTCAGATGGGAATTTCGAGAAAATGCTGGGCTCAGATTTATGTAAATCTAAATTATTTAGATTTGCAGCAAACTCCACTTGGTGAATATTCTGGGAAGAGACAAAGTTCCATTCCACTTCTGTGTACATAAATCCAGTCTCTCCAGATATTATACAGTATTGGTCAGGTTGTAGGAAGCATAATTGTGATTGTTAAAATTAAACAGGATTGTCTTTGCCAATACATTGGTAATCTCATCACAATTACAGATCTGGTAGCTACAAGCTGAAAAGGTGACTATCCTGTGCTATCCTTTTATCACAGTTACATTTTCTGTAGCCTGTGAAAGACAGTTGAAATTAGTAATAAAGGGGAAATAATTACTGTAGTCACAACACCTTGGCCATCTATATGGCCTGTATAGAAGGCCTCTCAGGTTGGTCTATTTATTTGTTTGTTTGTTTGTTTATTACATGTATATAGCCACCCATCTTATGTCAAACTCAACATGTGGCTTACACACTGCAGATGGCTTGCATTACTACAGTGAATGGTACACAAATCATCACAATATGATCCTGTGGAACTTCATTAGTGATAGAGCATGGTAGACAAATGTTTTTTGATTAAGTAAGAGTCTTTGGCTTTTATCTGCTTTATCCTGAGTCTGTCAGTACTGAGGTGTTAGAAATAACACTCCTGATATTTACATTAACTTTTGAGACACTATCTCCATAGTTATGAATAATAATGAGTTGTTCTTCTTCAGCTAAAGCTTTCCGCCAAGAACAATGTGAAGCAAGAAATGGTTACCAATCAGATGCAAAAGGTATCAAAACTTTTGTAGAATGGGTCCCAAAATACGCAGGAGTGCTCCCAGGAGATGTTTGCAAGCTTACCTGCCGAGCTAAAGGAACTGGCTACTATGTAGTTTTCTCTCAAAAGGTAAAATAGCTACTCTGCTTGCTTATCAAATATTTACATTTCTGAAGTTTTATGTATAGAATGTTCACTAGTAAGCATATGACTGTTCTTTTAGAGCTCAGAATGTAGTAGCTCTGGCTGGCTTTCTTTAAACAGTTGGAGAAAGCTAGTCTAATATAAATTTGCATATTTTATTGCTATATTATTATTAGATGTAAACTATTATTAGGTGTATTAACAATGTTCTATATTTATCCATAATGTTTATTGTTTGTGTGGCTGTGTGCAACTAAAAATGAAAAGAAATTTCAATTTAAACGTAGTTATGTTATCGAACAGGTGACTGATGGAACAGAATGTAGGCCATATAGCAATTCAGTATGTGTCCGTGGAAAATGTGTACGAACTGGATGTGATGGCATTATTGGTTCAAAGCTCCAGTATGATAAGTGTGGAATTTGTGGTGGAGACAATTCCAGTTGCACAAAAATTATAGGGCACTTTAATAAAAAGAGGTAAGTAAGAAATAAACAATACAGTAAGTCATTTTCACCCAAATTCCTTATTGTCATAGGAAATAGCATTTATGCAGAATTCAGAAAAATGTATTTTATATAACAAACATATGGTAAAGAATATTGTATCCTGTATTACAATGGTCCCATGCTTGGCTATCAAAGTTTTAAAAATATGTATGTAGGGTACACTCAGATATGCAGTGGAACTCATCAAGAGACAGATCTGTTGCCTCCATATTTACTTACTGAGAACTTAAGAATTTAGTAAGATTCTAGCTGTATCAGGACAAAGAACCATTGTGGTAACATGTAGAGGTCAACTAGGTAAACCTGAGAAGTTCACAACAGGAAGGGAGAGTTAAAACTCTTATCCATGTCTGCAGCTACTATTTAAGATATTCTGTCTCATTCAAGAGGCAGAAATCTAGACTTTGGTCACATTTGTCCCTATATTAAAAAAGGTAAATTGATTCCTGTCCCATTTGATAGACTGCTCCTTTAAAAATCCAGAAGCATTCCATATTTGGTTTTAGTGAATTTGAGTGACAATTTCTATGTTAGGCATACTTTTACCAATTTTTTTTTTATAAAAAGCCCACATATGGTAGACTAGTTTCTACTAGAGAACTGATTTAAACCTTAATCATCCTGGTTATTTTTCTTTCTTTCTTTTTAAGGTATGGTGACCAAACTACCCCAACTGCAGTCCCACCATAAATTTATATAAGGCAATGATTATATTGACAACTATATTTTTAACCATTTCCTAATGAGTCTTAGCATGAAATTCATGCAAAAGTATCCGTTGATGTATATGCAAGGCATTTTTTAAAATTCTACTTCCATTTATTAATAGTGAACTATGTTCTTCCATGTAATTATCCTTTTTAAGACTTTGCAATACAGTATCTTTTTTGAATTTATTATTCAGGCCAATAAATTTGGCTATCTTTCTATTACATGTCACTCAGTCATTTATAAACAAAATTGAAAAACAATGATCTCAGACCCCAAACCTGATGTTGTTCTATTTTGTATGTTTCTCCAATGTGAACACCATCTGTTTATTTCTTCTTTCTGTTCTGTAGCCAATTACTAGTCCAAGGCACTTTTGTAGCTACTTTAAGTGGGGAGTTTTGTGAAAAGTTTTTTTTTTTTAATCCAAGAATACTATACCTATTAAAGTAGCTTTTTGATAGCGAAGGCCATATTTAAACCTTTTGAAGGAATCTGAAAGGGAGGGCCTTTTGCATTTTGGGGAACAAATGTCAGATCTTCGTTTTGCTTGACTGACTTATTTTTTCTTTGTTTCAGTAAGGGTTATACAGATATTGTTAAAATACCAGAAGGAGCAACACACATCAAAATACGACAGTTCAAAATGAAAGACCAAAGTAGATTCACTGCTTACTTGGCTTTGAAAAAGAAAAATGGTGAATATCTTGTCAATGGAAAATACATGATCTCAACTTCAGAGACCATCATTGACCTCAATGGAACAGTTATGAACTACAGTGGCTGGAGTCATAAAGACGATTTCTTGCATGCCATGGGACATACAGGCACCAAGGAGATCTTGATAGTACAGATTCTTGCAACAGATCCAACTACATCAGTAGATGTCCGCTATAGTTTCTATGTGCCAAAGAAGCAAACCCAAATGACAAATTCTGTCACTAACAACAACAGTAGTAACAAAATTAGCCCATCACTTGCTGAACCCCAGTGGATAACCGGACCATGGCTTTCTTGTTCTCGAACATGTGATACGGGGTGGCATACAAGAACTGTCCAGTGTAAAGATGGGAATGGAAAATTAGCTAAAGGCTGTCTTCTGTCTCAAAGACCTTCGGCATTCAAACAATGTTTATTTAAAAAATGTTAACCTGTGGTTGCAGACTTCTTCAGAAGGAGTCTTCTTGAAACTTATTTGGCATATTGACATAAGATCTACCCAGAAACAAAAGGAAGACAATGCATCACTATTCTCTCATATTCTTGGCAATTGTTCTTGGCAAGACATGCCTATTTGGACCAAAAGGAGATATGAGTTGGTCCTGTGAGGTGATCTTAATATGTCAAAAGCACTAAGTGTTAGCTGTTACGAGCCCTTTGTATCTGCAAATAAGAGGATAAACCAGTGGAGAAGTTATAATGGGATATCCAGTTACAGAATCATCTCCCTTTTCTCACCTACCTCTAACATAGGATGTCTTTAGACAACTTGTCAAAATTACCCATGATTCTACAATAGCTTCTTTTATACAGTTTGTAAATATCTTTGCTTTGGTATGTCACTTTATATCACTTGATTTTCTTACAACAAACAGCAGCCTTTATGTTTAACACAAGTGATTGACCAAAGTACTAGTAGGTCTACAGCCACTGTTGACTCATACGCCTTTCTTTTTTAAAAAAAGTGGCTGTTAGTATTTTACTGGAGAATTAAGAGGTTGCTGCTTTAAAGAAAAAAAGTAATATCTTTCTGACAACAGGAAATACATTTCTATTCTAAAAATTTCCTGACAATAGAATTTATTCTATATTAATACCTTTCTGATGAGGAATTTTTATAGGCACAGTCTGCAGCAGTAGAAAAGGAAAAAATGCTGCCAGTATGATGCTTTAAAATTTGAAAAAAATATTTTATTTTATCCATGTAGAACAAGAGTCCCCAACCTCCGGGCTGTGTCCCATTCAGAACCAGGCCACGGAAGCGTGCCTGCTGCTCATGTGGAACCATCCCCTCCCCCACCAGTTCCAAGCCGGAAAGGTTGGAAACCCCCAATTTAGAATACTGTGCCTCAGAAATTATCAAAGTAATGAAAGTTGTGCCACAAATAGAGATAAAGGGAATTCGTTACGTGGGAACAGCACACATAATATAATGGGGAATTTTCCCTCCCCCAACTGCCACATGTCTAGGCTACAACTAAATCCAGACATGGATGAAGCTAGAATCTAAAGTTCTTGGGGCATTAGCTTTCTGCTGTCTCCCATTCTGCTACTTCCTTTTCATCTCTATTTTTACTACCTCTTTCCGTTTCTGCCACTTTTTTCCCTCCTCAGTTCCCTCTCCTTTTTCATCTTGCAGTTGCTATGGGAGAGGCAGATGACTCATTAGAGATCTGTACTAACTGTTGACACAGATTTTGAAAACAGTCTGAAATTACATGTGGGTTACTCATCCCCAATATATGGAAAGGGGAAATTTTGGTGAGACATTGGGTCATGTCATAAGTGTCTTCCAGCTCAGATTTATGAAATCTGTTCACCTCTGTTTTCCCTATTAGTTTTGAAGTGGTTTCTACTGGAAATCTAACAGTGTGCCATGAATTTGGCCTGTAGGGAAGAATTTTACAGTGGTTAAAACAAAAACAAAAACATTGGGTTTTTTTTCATGAAGCAATTTTTTGTCTAGTTCTTTTGATATTTGGCTGAATATTACCAAGCACACCAATCCAGAGATTTGCACATGCTCAGATTGGGTACACATTTTATGTGCACAAACTGCCCCATAATTTCAAGGAGGATACATAACCTTTGGCACACATATATCAGCTCCTTCAGTGAAATGAATGGGGTGTTTATTCAGGAGCACTTCAAAAATTACTTATAAATGCATAAATGGGGAGAATCCATGAAATATTTTTGTTGTTTTCAAATCATAGATGTATTTATTTTTTAAGTCATTACATATTTTTTTAGATTAAGGCTTTAGTTTCTACCTACTTTGGGGAGTAAACTCTATTGAATTTAGAAGTAATTGAATTACTTATAGACAAAAGTTTTAATTGTAAAGCTGAAATCCTAAATGTACTTATTAGGGAGTAATAAACAAAATGAGAATTTTCAGATTGAACATCTATAGGATTGCACTGGAAAGATCAAAAGAAAATAAAGCCATATTTAGTTTTGGGAGCTGTAGCTTATGCTCAGAAGATTATTTTCAGAAAGAAAACTCTATTTTTTACCAACTATAGGGAAATGAATTTCCAGTTTATAAAGTAATATAAATACCTCATCTGAATCAAGAGAAATTAATTGACATTTAATATATAGTATTTGGCTGAAATATTAAAATATAGAAAACAGAGATGGTATCTTTGTTACCAGTGCCTTCCATTATATTTTGAGTATAGACAAATTAAGCTGCTTTAATTTCCAGTGGAATTTCATTACAAATTTCATTGGAGCCACAAATATATATTAAATATTGAATTTTTATGAACATTACAATCTAAAACCTTTGCACTTAAATACTTGCTTCTGTCACCAGCTTTTAACATTGCTGTGGATGGAATGCATCATTTTAAGAATTTGTTTTCTTAGGCAATGATTTTTAGGGGAAGAAATCTGACTATTTGTTCAACCTATTTTGTTATAAAAGCCCTGTTTACATGAGTGAAGCCTACAGCTTTGAGATTTCCTGATTCAACACAGTCATTTTAGATTACTAGTGGAGTTATCACAATTTACAAATAAATAAACTGACTGAATTAGAGGCAATTATCCATGATGTAAAACACTTGCAGTTTCATATCTTCAGGCCATCAAGTGATATAAGATTGCCATTTCTCAGTGCACCATAGCAACAACCTACACATGTCAGGTTTCTATAAAATGTCTCTAATTGTAAAGAAATACAATTCTATACGATTAGTTAAGAGAATGTCACTAGGAATGCACATATCAAGGCAGGTATTTCAGAATATTCCCATCAAAAGCAAGGCAATGTACATAAACATTACATTATGTACATTTAGATGAGTAACTGCATATATACTTGCATAGGTTTCTGAATCACAGATCCACAAAGGCACAAAATTTCAGAGCATTCTTCTCTGGATTGTGCTATAAAACAGTAGTTTTATCTGTTTTGGTTTAAGAGAAATATTAAACTATACTATAAGACAAATAATGCAGGTTTGCAAGTAAAAATGCACTTTTGTGTTGAGAAAATATGCAGTCTTTTCTATAACTTCCTCAGAATTCAGCCAATTTCTATTATTATTATTATTATTATGTAATAGAGAAAAGGCAGTGCAAAGTAAAAACAAAAAGATCTCAATTTAGCTCCAAGTTTCAAAATTTATTCTTTTAATAATTAAGAATAAATTTCATTTCATACTATGTTCAGATTCTATTCTTATTTCAGCATTTCCTGAAATTCCTTGTCATTAGATTTTGGCATTATATACACACATGCACATAAACGCATAACACTGTATATACATACATGCATACATAGATAGATAGATACCTACATGGAGTTGTAACAGTGAAGTGATTTTCTCCTGTGCTTGAGGCTTTCACCTAACAACAATCATCACATTGTCAGGCAGGAAAGAATAATCAATGGAAGAATCTTTGAAGTTGATAGGATGCACTCAGCAGTCTAAGTTACGTAGCATGTGTAAGTAAGATAGATAGTTTTAAATAAAAGCATGAGAAAAATTGGGTTTCAGTTCTTTACTATATCATGATTAGAATTGTATTAACAATTGTGAGAGTGGTTGTAAATTTTGGCAAGCAGAAAGTTGAAAAATTAAACTGATATGTATATTTCAGCTTTTTCCCATGGGCCTGCACTTTCCTATACTTCTGTTTTTGTTACATCTTCATGTCTTCCACACTACTTTGTCTGTTTGTAAATGTGAAGCTGGTGCAAATTATATTATCTTACAGTTCTAGAGATTAATTTGGAAGCAGGCTACTTTCAAGGACTTCGACCTAGTTACTACTCGATTATTCTGTTTTTCTGAAAATCTTAATCAGCTAAATTGGATTAAATTGAATGCTAAAGTCTCAGTTTATTACCAGATTTTGATCATTGGTAAGACCCTTCTCTGTGTTCCTGAACAATCACCTAAGCCATAAATTAAAGTATGTATTTACAGTACCTAAATGTAAATGCTAAAACCCAAATCATGGGTTCATTGGAACACATGGGAAATAGTGGCATGTAGGTTATCAACAAAACCTACTCAAATTAATTGAATATGTAGCAATTTTCCCTTTAAGTAGTTGTTATGATAGAAAGGAAATCAATGAAAGTATGCTGGCAACTGATAAAATAGATGTACAAATGAAAACATACAAAAAGAAAAAAAAGTAACATAGCACTGAAAAAACAATAATTTATTGTGCTTTTTTACAAATTGGTATGTGAATGGATGTAATGAATTTATTTATATTATTTAACATGAAATGCCAATTGTAAAAATTCTTCTATATTTAAATAGTTTTTCAATCATTATTTTTTCCTCTTCTCTTTTTTTATTTATGTCTTATATTTGAATCAAAAGTGCTATATGAATTTACCACAGCACTAGTTGCTTTTATATTGCTTTTTAAAATATTTTTAAAAAATAGAACATGTGTAAGTGACTGTGATGCATGCAAGTGTGTGTATGTTAAGCAGTATGAATAAAGATATTTGGGTGTATGGAAGTGTGGCTGTATCACATATATATGTATCACATATATAAACATACTACAGTCCCTATGCAAACTGCATTACAATATTACATACCTTATAAAGTTGTTGACTGAAATCAGCAAGACATGACTAATACACAGTAAATCCAAAATTTTTAAAAGATAAGTAACTTGAATTTGTGATTTGAAACATTTTATCTCAGATTTGATACCACCATTCTTTCCCCATCCACCTTTGTTTATCTATGAAGAGATCATGGAGATCATACATTGCTAGTACTATATATTACTGCTGGATATGATATCTCCATTAAACATTGAAATGTCACTGTTGCTTACTGATGTACTGATGATTCTTTGAAACAGCTAAAACTGAATCAGTAGAAGCGAACTATATTTCAAAACAAAATTTTCAGTTCATGTTATACAAGCAGTGCCAACTTTTTCTATATACAGAGACTTCAGAGGTACTAATGGTCACATATTGTAAATCATATTTTGGCGGAGGAGGAAGCTCTGAGCTTTTACCTAAGATTACATTCCAGCAGTCAGAGTGGCTGGTTTAGGTAACAAATTGAAAAAGGCTAAAGATGGTAACAGCAGAATACCCTGTGGTAAATTAAATAGCTAGTTTGACTTGCAGAATATTCCCAAATTAAGTTAACATGGAAACTGAAGCAAATTTCATTTTAATAAACATAAAGCCAAGTCTGAGAATATTCTGTAGGAGTAGCTGCTGCAGATATTCTAAAGCAAAATTGTATTGACTAGCAGCACATACCAACTTTTATTATTAACTAATAGAAAATTGTGCGGTGTCTATTAAATGGTATTTGTTTTGCAATATTAAACACTAATGGCTAATAGTTCTCTTAAAATAATGATGTCTAATATATGCAGTGGTACTATTTTGAAATTCAAATTTCAACACATTTTCTTTTGACATCTACTGTATTTTGACATGGATGTTTGACAGTTGGTTCATGTTTATGATGGTTGCAGTGTGCTAGGGTCATGTGCTTATCTTTTGTGACCTTCTGACAAGCAAAGTCAATGGGGAAGCCAGATTCACTTAACAATTATGTTACTAATTTTAACAACGGCAGTGATTCACTTAACAAAGGTGAAAACAAAAGTCATAAAATGGGGCAAAACTCACTTAACAAACTTAGCAACATAAATTTTTGGTTCAGTTGTGGTTGTAAGTTGAGTACTACCTATATTCACAGATATAGCATATAAGACCATGATGGTGAACCTATGGCACGTGTGCCAGAGGTGGCATGCAAAGCCCTCTCTCAGGTCGACACCCTCTTTGTGGGCATGTGAGCCGTCACCAGCTGCTCTTCTGGTTTCCAACCTGCTGGTCTTTGCCAGCTGGTCTTCGCATGCCAAAGCACCAGAAACCCAAAGACCACCTGGCCAGTGTGCCGGAAACCTGAAGACCAGGTGGCTGGCGCGTGCACATGTGCACACACATTCCAGTTTGGGCACTCAGTGCTGAAAAGGTTTGCCATCACTGATATAAGAACAGAAATACTGTATATGCATAGTGTTGTGACCCAGGCCCAGGTAGTTAATATTAAACGCAAAACAGTTCGACGAAGCAAACAGAATTTATTAGAACAGCTAAGAATTAACTCATTCTCAAAACACCATTCTTCAGTTTACCACTGACTTTGGATAATTAGGCAAACTGCCAAAGGCTTTTCTTGGCAAGAGTTCAGAAGCAGCAAACGCTGACAAGAATGAAATACAGCGAAACAGGAAGCCAATCTCTCAACGTTGTTTTCCGGCAAAAAGGGCAAGAGCCGTTGCTGGTCTTTTAAGCCTTATAGGAGTGGCCAATCATCTCGTGGCCCTACTCCTGAGTCGTCCTCTCTTCTTTAGCTGCTCCTGCCTTCTGGCAGCTCTTCTCATACGTGCACTAGGAACAGGCTCCTCCTGTTCCTCTTTCCAGAGGCTCCGAAGTCTGCACATCACTCCCCGATGGCCCTGGCCCCATCTCTGCCTCCGACACAGAGCCCTCATCCGGGCCTTCCCCAGCCTCCAGGACTAGCCCATGTTCTTCCTCAGCCTCATTGCCTCATCGCTGTCCAACTCCGCTGCCAGCGCCGAAGGCTGCTGGCGGATCACAACACATAGAAAGAAGTCCGTTAATTGCCAAGAAGACAATTGTCAGCAACATTATTTAAACCAAACCAGAAATCAATTCCATAGGAAGGCTGAAGCTCCTTTTATTGAGATTGGCTATAATATTAAAATCTTACAAATATGATTGTGCTGTACTCCTCCCACTTCTTATACTCCAGTGAATTAGGGAGGCATCTGCCTGATCTACTTCCACATGATATTTCATTGTTCTGGGTTGTTGTTTTTTTTTAAAAAAAATGCTTCTACCTAGATCAGTGATCCCCAACCTTTCCAGCCCTGTGGACCAGCAATGGTGGCAACAGCGGGTGGCAAGGAGATGTGCATGCAACCTGATCCTGCACATGCGCAAATGGAACTTTGCAAGCTCGCCCACCACTTGCATGGACCAGTTCTCAATAGGTTGCGGACTGGTAGTAGTCCGTAGATCGAGAATTGGGGACCCCTGGCCTAGATTACGGTTCTTGCATATTTCCATCAAGGTCATCTTATTCTCACAATATAAATACTTCTTGTAATCATTTCTTGTAAAAGGGTTTGAAAGAATTGTAGAAAATATGCTCTGTGTGCTTTTCCTGTCCAGTTAAATAGGAATGAATGCTGAGTATAAAAGTTTACACATGTGGAGGCCTCTTCTGCAAAGTCGTCTTCTTCAGTCAAGAAGAAACCATAAGCAAAGCAAGGCTGAAGCCCTCTGTTGGAAATATGAAAGTACTTTACAGAAAATAACTTCAAAAACTAGGATTTCAGTATACCTGTCATTATTCACTGACATGTCTGTATTATACTATGAAAAATGAAAGACTGGAATAAAAACAGAAAATCATTATACTTACATGCTGTTTTATGCTCTCCCTCCATTAATAGCGAAGCAGCAAGGATATGTATGTAATAAGATTAAGGGAACTCAGACTTGCTAGCTAGCTAAGGCATCTTATGGATATACACTGTTTCTGCAATGAGCAGCAAACAGAGTGATACTGGAAAAAGAAAGTTGGGAGGGTATTTTGTTCTTGGTCATTCTTGGCTTAAACCTTAAGGCATTCAGGAAGCAAGATCTTGGACAAAATTCAGGCCCAAACATGAAAAGTTCTGGAAGAACTGGAACAAATAAGGTAAATTTGGCTGGAAATGTTATTCTTTTGCGTGATGGCCATTTATCTAAGTGATGCTTGCCAGATTGTAGACAAAATTTTAATCTGGTCCAATTCTCCATTTTCAGATGCTCAGATGCTCAGATTACTGAATGAAATCTTTAGAATGTAGACGTTGACATCATGTAGCTTGTTACAGTTAAGGTATTTTCTTTGTTGCTTTTAAAAGAAAAAATATTTTCTCGATTACTCTGGTATTGCGTTATAGTATAGGATCATGTTTCAAAACCATTTGACTAATATATCCTAGTCTAAGAAAAAAAGGAGGGTTTGTGCTCCATCAAATAAGGGAGAACATTTTTTTAATTCAATAACAAGCTGTAACATGCCTAGCTAGAGTATAACCAGATAGACCAGATGAATTCAAGTAGAGGAAGTGAAAAGTAGAGTTTTTAGGGAAAGGCTTTGCTGGCAGGTGTGGCAGTGGCTCATCATGATAGATAACTCCTATTTCTCCTCCTTGCTACACCAAATATAATAATGTATATTTAGATACATTTGACTCCAATACACATCTTGCATCATTAGCAAATACTTTGAAAAAAGTAGCCCCAGTACCAAAAAGCTCCTTTGTCAAAAGCTCCTGAGTGGAGTGGGGCAGCGCTTTGTGTTCTACAAGGAGAAGCAGCAGCAAAAAGCAGCCCCTTTGCAAAGAGTTCTTAAGTAGGATGAGACTTCATATTCAAAAAAATAAAAAGCCAAGAGCAACAAAGAGAAACAGTCTTTGTGGCACACACTGTTTCTGGGTCTGCTTTAAGCTTTTATTTGTTTATTTGCCCAGCACAGCACAGGAACCTTTGGCAAAGTTGTGTTTTGTTGTGTGCCACATCTCTGGGGCTGTTTTGGGCTATTTTTGTTCCCTCAGTCAAATCCCAGCCCAGCCCACCTCAGCTGACCTTCATTCATCATGAATAAGATAAAAGAGAAAGACACATTCTTTCTTCGGTCTATTGTTTTTTTGGGGGGGTTAGATACAGATCATCTTAAATTCATAGTCATATTCTTTCCAGGTAAATGTGATAGAAATGGAGGAAAAGAAAGGAAGCAGGAGAAAAAATGTGGCATACTAATACTGATGTGTTCCAGAAGCCTCTAGTTTTTTTATTATAGGTAAATATTCTTAATACAGAAAGCTATCAATACCCTACACCCAACCTTTTTAACAATTCAAATATATTTTGTTTCTGGACATCTATCTTCAAATATAAAATTTACCTTAATTTTTTTTTTTTTTTACTGTGTGCATTAGGAAGAATGTATTACAAGTTTGCATTCTGCAATTCTTTCTAGACAAAGGACAACAAACTGAACTTAATTCTTGAGAAATGTTTTATCAATCATTATGGAGTTCACTTCTAATTTAGGCCACTGCTATTTTGTCAGCCAGTCACATTTTTCTTAGCTCAGTTTCAGGTAACACACAGGAAACACTATGTTCTTTATCTGAATCAAAGCATCTCTGACAAATAAGTATGCTGTTTCCACCTGAACACACCAAATGAAGGAGAGCTCACAATTTCTGGAATCTGATTCTACTATCAAAATGTTCTTATTGTTAGGATTTTTTTTGTTTTCTAACACTGAGCTGATATTTGTTTCTTTTAAATGAAATCCATTATTTTGTGTTCTGTGCTCTGTAACAAAAGGAACATATTTTTTTCCTGTGTGAATTGTTTCAGCTATTATGTTCCACATCTTCACTTCTCAAAGTAAACATGTCCATTCCTTCAATTTCTCTTCAAGAGATTCACATTATAGTCCCCTGATCACCTTTTGCATGAACCAATTCGTTTCTCTGGATTCTTCTTCAAATGTGGTGGTAAGAATTAGACACAGTATTCAAACTGGGTTTGGGTCTGACCAAAACAAAATAAAGGGAAATATTTACTTCTTATGGTTTGGAAACTATTACTGTTGATACAGTCTAAAATTACTTTTGCCTCTTTTACAGCCATGTGATGCTATTGACACATATTCCATTGCAATCAACCAAGTTTTTTTCACATATATTGTTAAGTATCCCTCAACAGAAATGTTTTTTTGTGTAATTTCCTAACATAACTTTGTACTGTTCTTTTAAATTTCATATTTTTCAAGTGTATTTACCTTTAAAAATTGCTTTGAATTTCATTTATATTCTGCTAGGTGTCCTAATTGCGTGTCAGCTGCAAATTTCATATTCTCCACCTCTCCATTCAAATTATTAGTAAAAAATTTAAACAGTACAGGACCCAGGCAGGAACTTGTAGCTCTCAGTGTAATGTGAAAATATTGATAAGCACTCTAAGTACTATTTTCAAGCTAGATGTCTATCCATTCAATTACCATGAATTCAACACACATATAATTTGTTAACTGGAATATCATTGGGTGCTTTATCAAATATTTGACTAAATTTAAAAAAATAGATTTACTTTGGCAAGACTTTTTCTTGACAAATCCAAATCTTTATTACCTGCAGCTGCTAGCCATATTACGTATCTTTTCTTTGATTTTGAAAGAGTTTATTTTTAGCATCCTTCACTAACTTCAGCTCATTTTGAACATTGATGGTCTTAGTCCGATCCTACATGTATATTGCTTTCTTAGTGTTCTGGGCTTCTTTCTATATCCTCTTTTCTTGTAGAATAGCAAACTAGCCATACTTTCCTTGATTTTTTCTATATTGGAATTATAAGCAATACACATTTAGTATCTCCTTTAAAAAAAAAAAAAAAAAAAAAACCCTAATCCCTCTGAATTTATTAAAGTCAGCTTTTTGAAGTCCAATACACTCAAATTTAATTTCCTTTAAATCAATTACACCTTAGACCAAATACTCCCAGATGTAAAATAGTCATCAAAATAAAATTCTATAATTTAAGGTCAGAACCATGCAACATTATTTTAAGAGTGTTAATGTACACTTACAACAACTGCTTTGAACAATTTTGGTGGTCCAATGCAGCTGTCCTTCTATTTTATATTGACTCAAACTCATCAACAAGGATTCAGATCCTTAAAACAAAAATAATTCCAACTCGGTGTTCCCCCACCCACTGCTTTGTATCATATTCTTAGCTATACCATTTGTTTGAGGATTAACATTAAAGTAATACTAAAGTCCTCTTTCTCAGTTGAAATTTTATTTAGACTTAATACTTCAAGTGGGATACTAATCAACAATTTACTACAGAGAATAAAAGCCTGAAAAAATAAAAAAAATTCTAAAACTTATTTTGATATTTTAATTTGCTATTTATTCAATATAATATTCAGTGTCCAATATACTATTCAGCAGAAGGAACTGCTGATGGGAAATGGCCATAGAGAATGATTTCTTCAATGATTTACCAAACTTGCTATGCTTTCACATATAACAACTATGCTCCTGAATAAAAACAAATTGAATAATTAGAAACTTATACTAAGTAAAAAACTACAGAACCATCATCAAGATCTAGTACTAGTATTCGTCATTTACCTGACTATAATTTGGACCAGCAACTTTTCTTTAAGAGAAGCAGTCGCTAAGTGAAGCTTTCATTGTGCTTACAATCTTGCTTTACAGATCATTGAAAGTCATAAATGCAGAGATTAGTCACAAAATTACCTTTTCATCATCATCATATATTTGAATGGTCACTAAATGGGGCAATCCCTAACCAAAGACTACTTTTATTCTCGTTTAAAGCAAGTCATGAAGGAAGTACTTGCTTTCAGTACTCGCTTTCCTAAATTTTCCTACTGGCTTGAATCAGGAATTGCAATTTCTCATTTATTATTCATGATTTGCCATTATAAATCTAGGTAATATTCTATATTAGAGAATCATTAGATAATAGGAATGGCGGCAAGTAATCTTAGAAAATAGCCAGTTAATGGTGCTATTACTGTTAATAAATGGCCCAAAATAACAGAAGCAGAATTGTTAAGTAATCAGACTGCAATTTCAAAAGGATAGGTGACCTTTGAAATTTTGGCAGTCTAAATTCAATTGCATTCACTCTTCAGTACTTCATGACATTGCTCTAAGAACAGTATGGTGAAGGTATTAAGAATATATATCTCTTGTCTATTATTGTTCCTATACTCATTTAGTTCATCTAAGGAAGGATTGTTCCTTCTGCCTTTCTTCCAAGAACACTTCCTTTTTTGCCTCTGTTCTGCTAGGATGTAATTAGCTAGGTACTAGGTTGACCTAATCCCTAAAATGTCCTGTAAACATACACCTTCCTGTTTCCATTATAAAATGTGCCTGACTAATCCTTGGGTCAGTTTAGATTACCATTCTTATAAATATTCTCATAGAGGGATACTGCTTCAAACATCTCAATAGAATTAAGTATGATATGAAGAAGTGCCATAAAGCAAAGGCTGTGGCTTCTGATCAGCTAAATGAAGATTAGAGCAGTGGTTCTCAACCTGTAGTCTGCAGACCCTGGGGGGGGGGGCATGATGTCATCACGATGTCTGCAAAGGCTTGAAGAAAGGTTATGACTTAAATCTTGAGTTAAGTCTTGGGGGTCTGTGGCCACCAAAGGTATTTAAGGGGGCCCATGGTGAAGAAAAGGTTGAGAACCATTGGATTAGAAGGCGGGAAAGCAAAAACTTTTTAGATATAGCTCGAAGGAAAGTTTCAGGCTGTGGAGAAGCTGGAAGGATGGGAATTCTCCCACCCATAATTCAAAATGAAAATGCTCCTGAAGTCTCAAGGAATTCTCTTTATACTAGACAAGGAGAGACTCAAGGCCAAGAGCAAAGAACCCAGAATGCAGCAAGTGATAGAGCAATTGGGATATTTCTGGTAGTGGGTAACTCCTTCATTGTAAATTCAAAAATGTTGTCTAAACCAAAGACACTTTCAGATGTATCAAAGATCTAGTTTCCAAAGTGCATGTTTTCAAAAAGCTATGCTACAAGTGTCAGGAGGAAGGAATCTTAATCTGCATTTTCTAAGGGAGCATGAAGGGCAAGACATAATAGTATTATGGCTACTTTTATTTTAAATTTCTTATCCATTTGTTATTAAGCTGTGGCATGCTCAAAAAATTAAAGTGAAAGAAGATATTTTGTGATACATTGCTTGCAAGATTTTTTAAAACTGCTTGTATTGCTAGGCGAATTGATGTTGCTTATTATAGTTTGTATTGCTTTTAATGTTTTAGCGATTTCTCCTGTTTTTTGTTATTTTTTTTAATTGTTTTTGTTTTTAACTTTCTAAGTTGCCTGGAATCATGGAAGTGAAATGGGAAGCCATATAAATTACACAAGCAAACAAATAAATCTGAAAACTCTGAAGATGCAGTTCTCAGTCAAGAATCAGCTTGTATGATCAGGAGAAAAGAAAGGGAATGTTTCATTTGCAATGGTCAGATTATTTGCAATTAAATTGTACTAGGAAAGGAAGACAAGAAAACCAGTTAGACTACATTCCAAAGATGACAACTTATTTCTTTCTAGTAGCGAAAATGCCATGAAAAACCCAGAAGAATGGAATACTTCCTCTTCCCACTGACTTCCAGAAGCTTTTAGTTTAGGTTAAACACAACCCTGAGCTGTACATAATTGCCATAGTTTTCAGACAAATCTACCAGTGACTTTCCTGAAACAGATAACTGACCAACAGTCTACTAAATTAATAAGAAACAGTGTAATAAATTAAACAACCTAAATCTATGCCATTAAGCAATTGTAAATTGTTACAAATATGCATGTTCTTATTGTATATATGTAACAGACAGACTCCAAATGTGATCATTATCTTGATCTGGTACTAAATTACCATACTCTTTATCTTATTCATGCTGAAATTATATGTTGGCAAACTTGAGTCAGGAAAACAGTTTAGCTTATTTCTGTATATATTCATGAGATGAGGCTAATCATTAGTCAGCCTTATCATTAGGCAGAGCTAGGTGGATCATTTAGCCAGTACTTTGTAGGCCTGCCAAGCTGTCCTAAAGTTTGGAAGGTTGGGCTGTGAAGTGTCTTGTAGCTTACCTTACATTTATTTATTTATTAAATTTATATATCATCCATCTTGCAGTTCAATGGCAACTTTAATAAATAAATAAATGTAAGGTAAGCTACAAGGCACGTCACCTCATCAATGCAGTCATGAATGCCAAAGTAGGATTTTATCACTCTAATCAGCTTTTATATGAATTTTTTATATGAAATGGAGAGATGTTCCACTTATTTGTCACAAGAAACAAAATGTTTGAGGTGAAGCTAAATAATCTTCTTTATGGGATTGCAATCATGTATGAGCCATACCCCTTGCATTTGACCAGACAAGGCACTAGAGCAGGGGTGTCAAACTTGATTTCATAGAGGGCCGCATCAGGGTTGTGTTTGACCTCGAGGGGCCGAGGTGGGCATGGCCAGCTCGACATCACTCGTGTTGGGGGCACCTGTGGTGGCCCGAGCACTCTGCCAGCAAAAACGGGCTCCTGAGTTCCATTTTTGGCTGCAATGGCCTCCTCCAACCCTCCGCCAGTGAAAATGGAGCTTGGGAGGGCCGCACATGGCCCTCACGAGCTGTTTTAACTGGCAGAAGCACCACGGCCAGTCCTTTGCTGTTTCCAGAATGGCCCTGCGGGCCACATCTAAGCACCCTGTGGGCCAAATCCAGCCCCCCGGGCCGAGTTTGACACCCCTGCACTAGAGGATCATAAGTCTTATAAAACAGCAGTGCAAACTCCCTTTGACACTCAGAGCCTTAGCAATGATCTATAGATGTTTCATTATCTAACTAACCTAGACAAAATAGTAAAAATTGTCATATAAGTTATTCTGCATTGTATGAGTCTTTGGACTGGACTATATATCAATTTCAAGCATTATTTATAGATATTGATAATTTACTTGTACTTTCTGATTTCATGGAATGTATTAATACTTCATTTATGCAGCAATAAACAACTATTACCATTCAATAAACAGTATCTTCTCAAGACAATCCAGATTTGTAAACCCATGCAACATATCAATATGAAATTTGCAAAATTCTACATTACTGTGGTAGTACAATCCATATGAATATTTTAAAACATTAATTCATTACAGTGATTATTTTCCTGAAGTTAGTGAGCCATCTAGTGGTTTAGATCACAAACTTCACTTATTTTTCTATTTTTTAAAAATAAAATAATTTCAATTGCTAACTTTAACATGTTCAGCATGTTTTGAAATGGGTATACAGATTAAAAAGTGAGAATGCTTCAATAATTTTTTTTACTGTCTACACATTTCTTCATGGTGGTTTGAATTTTATCAGCAGAATTAGAATTGTGTATACAATTCTAGAACTAGCAAGCATTAATAGCATAGGAAGAACATAAGGGAATCCAACTGCATGCAAATTATTTCATAAACTTTCCAGTGTATTTCAGACATCCCTCAGGAACTCAGAGTTATGGGTTAATTTATAAAGCCACTTAATGTGGGGGAAAATATCCTTATTTCCTCCAAAACTCTTCATGAGATGGTTTGACTGAACAATGGTTTCAAAAGTTTCTCTTGCAACATTGCAACTAAATGAACAACTATGTGACGTGCTCGCTTCGGCAGCACATATACTAAAATTGGAACAATAGAGAAGATTAGCAGGGCCCCTGCGCAAGGATGACACGCAAATTCGTGAAGCGTTCCATATATCTGAAGATCAGAAAATTGGTATTTTGCAAAATGAGGAGAACTTGGTAAAACAGATTAGAGATCAAAGTCAAATGCATATAAAAAGGTTGTATAATGCATTGGTAGAAATACATTCAGAAACGGAGTTAATTAAGGACTGTATGATAAAGTGGGCACAAAATATTGAAGGACCAATAATGATGGAAACGTGGGAAAAAATATGGGTTAGAAATGTGAAGTTTATGCAAGCCCAAAACTTAAGAGAGAATTTTTATAAAATGTTTTATAGATGGCATCTAGATCCTAAAAAGCTAGCCTGTATGTATCCAAGTGTGCAACCTAAGTGTTGGAGATGTGAATGTGATGATGCCACATATTATCATGTATGGTGGACATGTAAAAAAATTAAGGCATTTTGGATAAAAATATGGTGGATTATTCAAAATATTCTCAAAAAGAAGATAAAATTTACTCCACAGTTCTTTTTGTTAGGTATAATTACAGATTGTACTGTTATAGAGACTAAGTTGATTTTAAATTTAATAACAGCAGCCAGACTTTTGGTGGTGCAGTATTGGAAGAAGGAAGACTTGTCTACTATTGAAGAATGGACACTAAAAGTAGTGAACTTAGCAGAGATGGACAAAATTTCAGCGTATTTGAAGGACCATTCAAATGAAAGATATATATTGGAATGGAAAAGATGGATTGACTATATTCAAAACAAATATCGGACTAAAAAGCTTCAAATAGCTTATGAATGAAACCAACTTTTTTTTTTTGAATTATGTTTTGTTAGTTGAAAGGGGAGTTAAAGAGCTAGAGGGAATTAAGAGCCTACAGAAAGTTAGCATACTTTAGTTTATGTTTGTTAAATGTTATACCCTGTATTTGCTCTGGGAAGTCCGGGGTGGGGGGAGGGGGTTGGAGGGAGACGGGGGATGGGGGGTGGGTGGAGGAGAGAAGGGGGAAGGAGGGATGGGGAAAAATTGTTGTAATATTTGATAAAACTTTTTAATAAAAAAAAATAAATGAACAACTATGTGTACAAATTTTTCCATCTTGGATGTAACTGACTCAATCAGTACTATTCTCAGTCCAAACAATAGTGGGTTTGCAGATTGCACTAATTAGTATGACTCCTTAACTCTCGCTTAGCATAATATTTGAACACAATTAATATATGTTAAACATGATTTATGGTATACTATTTGTCACTATTTTCTATTTTAAAAAGTAGGATACACTGAATTACAACTACAGGTATATCTACCTGGAAGTAAATGAACTGGAATTCAACAGGACTTGCTTTGGGGCAGTGACATAACAAAACTGTGTGTTCTGTTAGTTGTCTATTATTCCTACCATAACCAATTGTTTTTAAATCATGATTTAAATCCTACAGATTTCAATGAAGCTTAAGCATGGCTTCATTTGTTACTAGTTTAATTATGAAGAAAGCTCCTTTAACAGCACAATCTCAGTTTATTAGACAGTCCAGCCATAGGCTGGTTACCAAATTTATAAAAATATGCCTCATGTACCAGGTAATTTATAGCATAATCCTTACCTATATATGTATTATAAGTATATTCTGATTTAATTGGATCTTGATTTCATGCTTACATAACATTTAGTATTTTAATACCAAAAATGTATCAGTATTTTCATTCATTTTATAGTTTCTTAGATAATATACATATATTCACTTTTTTTTTGCAAAATACTGATAGCAATAGCAATAGCACTTAGACATATATACCACTTCAGTGCTTTACAGCCCTCTCTAAGCGGTTTTCAGATAAGAAAAATATTAACACTTCCAAAAGAAGTGTTCATAGTTGTAAAACATTAGGAAACTCATGGTTTTTAATGCTTTGAGTGCCATCTGGTGGAAAAAAATATTTTAATTTCAAAATAGTTTTAAGGTGGTCTGTATTTTTTAAACTATCAGTATAGTATTGAGGTTAGATAGGGTACACATGATCATAAAGTATTTGATAAGTAGCTAGTTTGCTGAATTTTCAATAGGGAGATAGATAATTAGATTGAAACTAAAGATATACTAATGCTAGTAATTTTAAGTTGTAAAATACCTTTTTAAGGAAAATCTATATACATTGGTTCAGTTAGTAGGATATTTGCTAGGAGCTGGGCACCAAGCTTGAAAAGATTTGCTTCATATTAAGGTATGCTTATGTAACCACTGAAAACCATCTTTATTCATTTTGGATAATATCCTACAGAATTCAAGGTACTACTTTCAAGCAAAAATAACAGGAGTGGGTTTCACCATTTTTCCAAATTAATAAATTAACACAAAAAATATTTGTTCTAATCAAAACTCACAATTTTATAGGTGGCTCTAGGAAAATAAAAATGAGACATTCAAATTTGAAATAAAATTCTATTTCTCTTTTCTTAGACATTACACAGAATTTTTAATGTTTGCTAACAAACATTTTTGGAAGGAATAAATCCAGCATTCTTATATTCGAAATGTTTGTGCTGATATAAATATACATTATGAAATAATTCTAATTTCTCCCATTAATGCTGTGTGGCTCAGTGGATAAAAAAAGCTAATAATCCTCTAGATTTTGCTTAAATATATTATTCTTGTCCAACAAGTAATAAGCAAAAATAACAGATGAACAAAACTTGTATCTAATGAAATAAAACTGAGAGAAAAGCTTGACAATTGAGATGTTCAGTCAAAGGGTTTTTAATATAGTGCAGATTTTTGGGAGGAAGGAAAACACTGTTAAAGTGATGGAAAAAGAATTATAATGAAAGAATGGAAGATAGATGATTATTGCATGAAAGACTGATTTATAACAAAAATACCCATGCAGGAAATACTAATTATACAACAAAAACGCCCCTATATATATATTCAACTGTGATGCAAGAATAGCCATGGCCTTTGGAACTAGGGAGCAAATCCCTACAGGCAGATGGCAACAGTGAAACGTGGTCTTTGTACAAAGGCCAAATGAAAAAAAAAACCACTATGAATATTACTCTCATGTACAGATGATGCAATATAAAACTTTGGAACCAAAGCATTACTTATTCCAGACTGTCTGGGGGAAGAGTCTTTATCCTAAGTCTCTAGAAGCCTATCTTAACTGGGATGGGGGAATGCAGAAACCATGCAATCAAAACAGAAATCCCAAGCATGATGCATACAAAGAATTAAATGGATTAGCTGTACTACTAGAGCTCATTTGGAAAACTGTACCTACACAAATGTTTCTGCTTAAGTTACCTAAAAAGAATATATGTTTCCAATTGTATGGGTATGTAAGTCTATATACATGCAGGCCAATATAGTACAGTAGGTGCAATTAGAACTATAAAGGAAAATAACCTAGAGGTAACTTTCTGCTTACAACTAATCAAGGTCTCTTGAGTACATGCTATTCTTTTAAACTAGTAAGTTTCTTGGAACCAAATAATAAGAGCTTTGTTTTTAGGTCCAAAACGGAAAGGTGTAAATATTGTGCCTTGATTCCCCAGTGCTTTCTTCTAGGTGAGATGAACACAATAGAAAGTCACTTCATGTGGGTGGATACCTATGAATGCAGGGCATGCAGTGCCCTCACGTTCACCTGTTTTATCACTGATGTATATTGAGCAATTGTGCTACTATGGCCTTAGTTTTAGAAACCTTTCCCGAAACGTACAACGTCCACCTAACGTGTAAAATATCTCGTACCCTTTTCATTCGTGCTCTGCTGTCCTAAAAACCTTGGCTCTCAAAAGGGCTTGGAATAGTCAGGGCGGTGGAAGGAAAAGGGATCTGGCACAGAACTGGATGGAAGGGATTCAAGGAAATCTCCCTCTCCTGGAAAAAGAAACCGCAGCAGCTCCTACGCGGAAAACTTGAGTTGCAGAGGAGCGTGAGCTGTGCCGGGGGGGGGGGGCGGGGGAGAGTAAAAGAACTGCCAGGCAGGGTAGTTTTGGGGGAATAGTAGCGCGAGCGGGTAAAACCGAACAGCTATTCCCCCCCCCCCGCGCGCCAGCTTCGGGCAGTCTACGGCTGATCGCCAGAAGAGAGGCGGGCAGGGGCACCGTTGCCGCGCTGATACGCACAAATGAGCTCAAGCCGATTCCCGCCTCCACGACAGAGGGGGGGGGGGGGTAAGGGGAGGGCTGGACGTTCTCCTTATAAGTGCAAGCGCGCGTTGCCTTCGCTCCCATATCCGAGGCGAACAGCCGAGGCTCGCTTATCTCTAGTTCTCCTTCAGGACTTTGCCGGTGAACTCAGGGCGCGGAAGGAGCCCTACAGCGCTCTTATCCGCCTAGGCCGTTACAAGCAGCGCATTTAGGCTCCGCTCTAAAGGGTTCGACAGACATTCTGCCCGGTGCTGCTAAGGCGCCATTTGCTTGCCATTTTCAACGTTTTCAAAACTCATCTCCTCATCGTAATTCTTGTTTTCTTTTCCTCTCTATCGCCTCGCGAGCTGCGGTGCAGCATGAAGGGAGCGAAGGCATGCCTGGCGCTGAGCACGCTGTTGCTCTCGCTGGGTGCTCGAGGCGGCTCTTCTTCGCCCCGAGAGGAGGAGCTGGTGGTGCCCGTGAAAGTGGATTTTGTCGGGCGGCAGCGAGCGGCCGGCGAGCAGTTCTATCGCTTGGACGCCTTTGGCGAGCGCTTCAGTTTGGAGCTGAAGCCCGACGACAGCTTTTTAGCTCCGGCTCTGACGTTCCAATATGTTGGCAGCCGCCCCCAAGGCCGGAGGGAGGAAGAGGAGGCCCACCAAGCGCTCGGAGCGAACTTAGCCAGCTGCTTCTATTCCGGCACGGTCAATGGGGATCCAGCCTCGGCCGCAGCGCTCAGCCTCTGCGGGGGAATCCGCGGCGCCTTCTACCTGCGCGGCTCAGAATATCTCATTCAGCCGGCCAACGTCTCCCAGGCTCCAGGAGGGGAGCAGCCACAGCTCCACCTCCTGAGCCGTTCTCGGCGGAGCCCCGTCCCCCGTGTCAGCGGTACTAAGTGCGAGGTGCCCGACTCCAGCGAAACTTCGGCCTCCAAAGGGCGGCGGCACCGAGGGGAAAAGCAGCAGGCGGACTACGCGACCCGCGCAGGTATTACTACTCTCCCTGCACCGCACCTCTTCGTCGCCCTTGTCCGAGCAAGGAGCTTAGCTCTTAGGAGCAGCAGTGACGATGCTGCGGGGCACGCATGCGCCCCAGACGCACAGTTTTCAATGCGTTCGGAATGGTCCAAAAATCACGTTTCGACATGCTGCTATTGGCCACTCTAAAAGCTGAGGTCATAAATGGAGGCGTTAAAAAAAAAGTAGTACATTGATCTGAATTTCATGGCTTTTCAAATTGGAAAGTGGTGAGATTAGGGGAGGTATTATTGATTCAGGGTATCTACGTTAAATTAGCGACTTCTCGAATCCAGCTATTTGGAGGGAGTCGAATAATTTGATTGCAATGGACAGAATTTCCCAATAGTCCCAGGTTAAGAATTTATGAATGGGAGCAAATCCGGTTAAATACGTGGGATTAACTGTGGAGATTCTCACTCATCCATGCCGTAGTTGTCGCAAAGGTGCTTTTTCAAGAGGCAACTGGACTTTTTTGTTATTCTTTGAAGACGTTTCGCTTCTCATCCAAGAAGCTTCTTCAGAGCTGAAGAAAAAGCACCTTTGAGACACGTGGGATTAACGTTTCTCTATAAACGCAGGAAGATACTTAAAAGTGGAGAAATCTGGGGTGTGAGACTGCCTTAGGCTAAATAGTATTTGACATAGGACGATTAGTGAAAGACATTTTGTAACAAACATTTCGGAGGTTACTGGTTGATGACAGCTTGTGCATATCTACTCCAAAGTGGTGGTTCTGGATCTGTATTTTGTGAGATGCACCTAATAAATGAGTTTATAATACCTATGCATTAAGGAAAATGTAATCAAAACAAGAATGCCCTACATGGAAAATGTGTGTCTGAATTTGTTTCGCATGGCTTACTGAATTCACCTAGTAATCTGGATTCAAATGGTGCAGTGTTTCATATATATGGTCTGGATTCATGGTAAACTGTAATATGATTAGCTGGTTTATGGTTTAGTTTGTCAAATCAAACTTCGATAGTGTGAATACTGAAACGTATAGCTGTTTAAAAGTAACATGAAATACCCTTGCAATCAAAGGGATATATTTTCTGGCTGAACATTTAATATCTACTTAGAATTCCACTGAATTTAAATGCAGCAAAAGAAAGAATACATAAGATTCTACAATTGTTATATTGTCAGGCAAAGAGCAATTCAGTTAAAACTTGGTTTGCATGTCTAGGTTTACAATGCTGTACTCACTTCCTGAAAAAATTGATAAAATAAAAAGTGCATATATTCTTAATGCAATGGACAACCCCCCCTCCCCTTAAATTAATGTCTGTAATCTTACACTGAATGTGCAACATATTTATGTTAGTTTTGGAGTACATTCTGTGGAATTGCTTGGGGTTTACATTATCAAGCAAGTTTGGGATTTGGGAATTGCTTGGGGCTTACATTATCAAGCTTTGGGATTAGGTTGTAATTTATAAATAAAAATATATCAGATATATTAAGTATGCAATTTCTAATCAATTTCATGGTATGTTTCACTAAAATTTAGGCTGATATCTTAATTGGGAAATCTGGAGTTATTTCTGCTCTCTAATTACTTTCAGTTCCATTGGTGAGAATCAGTAGCTAGAATCTAGGCCTAATTGAATATCCTAAGAGGATTTTCTCTATTATTTCATATTGTAATTTCCACAATGTTATGTTTTAGATCTATTATGTTTCTTTAATCTGATGCCTTCTATATATATATATTGGATTTCAGCTTCCAGAATTGATAGCCATTAGCCCTTCTGCCTTGGAATTGAAATAAATATTTGTAGGATACTAGCTTGCAGAATACTTGCAATTAAAGATGTGCAATATTTACCAATCTCGGAACAGACAGTTCTGAAGATCTTTATGCTGAACCTCATCTAGATTATGCTATTTGGTGCTGATTCAAGGACAGTCCACTCTCAGATCCTCTTGAAATCAACTGTTTATTATTGTATTTGGCTTCCCATGTAGCTATAAACATAAGATATTACTATATAGGATTTGTATGTGACAACAAACATGTTTTTTTATGGGAAAGCATATCTTTCAAGTACTGTAATTCCTTTTTAACAGAGAAGTCTCTTTCAAGTTGAACTGTATTCTTGATTAATTCATGAACACATTTGTGTAGTTACCTCAACAGCCAAATAGAAGTGGTTTACTACTCCCATTCTTCCAGGATGATTTTTTTTTAAGTTCCCAATCAAATGATGTCCCTGAAGAACTCCTGTCCAACTTCAGGCTAGGCATGGCTAGGCATAAACCTTGCCAGACCCAGACAATGGGGCACCTACATAACTGAAGTACTTTTAGTTGCAGCAAGTTGAAACTCCTTTCTATTTGATTACTAAACAGGAACTGGAAACTGGAGAAAGAAAGTGGGAGTATTTCCCTTTCCATACCCTTGGGAAATGTTGGATCAGATCCAGGCAAAGTCTTTCATTTCAGTAATTTTAATATTTAAGGAAGATGGCTGTGAAAATGTATTGACAGCAGCAAATGATTCATGTTGAAAATCCTCAATGGAAATATTTCTTAATAGGCAGTCTGAGGATTTAACCCTTTGTAGTAGGGTTAACATTCATTAATATTTTTTAGTTGTTTTTTTTTTAAAGTTTTATTTAAAATGGATCAAAAAGAATGGGCTGTTTAGATAATCTTTGTGATTCCTATTCTGGCTTGGCAGTGGTTGATGATTATGATTTGCCAATTGTATAAATACTGTTGGGAAATACTGGTAATATATATTTCTTACATTTTGCTTTTTTTTTTAATATAGAAAATAGACATATAAGGAAGAAAAGATTTGTGTCGAGCCCCCGCTATGTGGAAACTTTGCTTGTAGCAGACCAATCTATGGCAGAGTTCCATGGCAGTGGACTGAAGCACTACCTTCTCACACTCCTGTCTGTGGCTAGTAGAATGTACAAGCATCCCAGTATCCGGAACCCTATTAATTTGGTGGTGGTGAAAATAATGGTCATCTATGATGAACAGAAGGGGCCTGATGTATCTTCAAATGCTGCTCTCACTTTAAGGAATTTTTGTAACTGGCAGAAGCAACATAATCCTCCCAGTGACCGGCACGCAGAACACTATGATACTGCAATTCTTTTTACCAGACAGGTAAGGCGAAATACGGGAAAGACTGGATATTTATAGGTTCCAGTTAATGTAGCTTGAACTTTCTTCAATCAATAGATTCAAAAATACTTCTTTTACTTTTACATTTTTAAATTTGAAATATTTCAAAGAGTGTGTCAAAAGTGTGGGTTCTTGGAATGAGCTGATGCCATAAATTTAATTGGTTGCAATTTTAATAGTGTTCCTCATGGAAAAATGAACAAAAATATTTATTGAGTGTTTGATCAGGAAGCTTTATTATTACATGACCATGAACATCCAATTTCTTTCAAGCATTCCGAAGATGTTTCAAGTCTCTCCCTTGACAAATAGTTGTAAAAATTGAGTAGAGACTCTTGTTATTTAAAATGTGAGATAATGAAATAGTTTTCTTAACTAATTCATAGAAATAGTACACCAAATATCTGTTGTAACATGGTTGTAATGATACTGCAGTCATCATCATCATCTGTTCCTAATACTCATTCCATATTGAATGACATTTTTTTTTGAAGACTGTTACGCTCTTTCCATTATGAAAAGGCATATTGCCAAAATAATTTCATTCTGTCAAACAAGCTCCTGACCCAATTAATAATGAAAGTACATATTTTCTTTTTATAGGATCTCTGTGGTGCCAAAACATGTGACACTCTTGGGATGGCTGATGTGGGAACTGCTTGTGATCCAAACCGCAGTTGCTCTGTCATAGAAGATGATGGCTTGCAAGCTGCTTTTACAACCACTCATGAATTAGGTAATTGAAATTCAGGGGAAATTTGTGGCAAGCTTATTTGTTTTAAAAATATGCCTTATCATATTGGTCTGCAGTTAAGGCTTTAAATCAGTTGTTTCTTGCAGTTACCGTGGTCTAGTTCTCACCATGGTGCCTAGGCTTTGCCACGTCAGACAAAAGTATTGGCTTCAGTCATTGTGTAATAAAATTTCAAATGTATGAAATCTAGATCGAGGAAAAACCTTTCTCCTAAACAGTGATTCTCAACCTCAGCAAAACTGGCTGGGGAATTCTGGGATTTGAAGTCCACATATCTTAAAAATTTTGAAGTTGAGAAACACTATCCCAGAATGTCCCAGAGGTGTTTTTTTTTTTTTAATGCATCATCATTCAGGTATATTCCACTTATAGTATAAACCATCAGAAGTCCAGGTTTTACCAACATTGGGACAAAACTATGAGCTAAAGTTTCTCAGTATATGTGAAAATGACTACTGAATATTGTAAAGTGATATTTTTTCAATGGCAAAAAGTAAATTCATTCAGGTTTCAGTGGGAAAGAAGTGGCTGAGATTTTTAAAATACACCCACACAAATTTTGTGTGTTAAGTTGAAACCTGTATATATGATTTATAAACCACAGTTTGAGTTCAGACTCAAAAAAATGAAAAATCTTTAAATTAACATATGGAATAAAAGAAGAACATTAGCTTTAGTTTTTGATATCAGTTCTTACAAGCCAGCATAAAAACTCAGTGCTTAAAATAAAAATAAACATACAATATTATGAGCCGCGATGGCGCAGTGGTTAGAGTGCAGTACTGCAGGCTACTTCTGCTGATCACCAGCTGCCAGCAGTTTGGCAGATCAAATCTCACCAGGCTCAAGGTTGACTCAGCCTTCCATCCTTCCGAGGTCGGTGAAATGAGGACCCAGATTGTTGGAGGCAACAATCTTACCTAAGCAGGGGTAAACCGCTTAGAGAGTGCTGTAAAGCACCATGAAGCAGTATTTAAGTCTAAGTGCTATTGCGATATTATTGTGATAATGCAGTAAATTATTTAGTAGTTTACAATGCAATTACATAATATTATACAATGTATTACATAATAATTCCTGCCTAAGCAGGGGGTTGGACTAGAAGACCTCCAATGTCCCTTCCAACTCTATTATTCTATTCTATATAACAATCAACAGTAGGACAATAATAGCTTCAAACAAATATTGTCATGTCACACTCAAACCAGAATTAGTCTCACGGTCCTCCAAAAAAGCCACTCTTGACAAACTTCCAAAACTCCCATGAAAGTAAGGGCCACTTATGGACCAAAATATTCCATGGAAAGAGACCATCCAAAAGTGAGATATTTAGCATGATGATTGAGGGACTTCAGCAGGATTTCCTTGCTTATTCGTTTTAGATAAGCTTAACCTATCTGAGATAGAAGGCATCAAAGGTACCAGGGCCTCAAACCATATAAATAGATGACAATCAATGGCTTGAATAGAACTCAGAATAAAATATTAACTAATGGTGGTGTTACATAGCAATGATAAGCCCAACTGGTAAGTTCCCACCATACTGCAAGTTTTAATATGTGATGAGTTCATCGCTTTTTTCTCTTCTTTTTAAAGGCCATGTGTTTAATATGCCACATGATGATGCAAAGCAGTGTACCGGTATTAATGGTATAAATAGGGATTCTCACATGATGGCATCTATGCTTTCCAACTTGGATCGAAGCCATCCGTGGTCTCCATGCAGTGCATACATGATAACTACCTTTTTGGATAATGGTCATGGTAAGTTTTAAACATGCTGCTTATATTTCTAACTGAATTCCATTCAAGATGCTGAATTTTAATATTAGAATTAATTGATAGCCTTGATAGTACAGTGGTCTACGCACCCTGTTATTAACACAGCTGCCTGCAATTTACTGCTGGTTCGAATCTCTCCAAGGCTCAAGGTTGACTCAGCCTTCCATCCTTTCTAAGGTAGGTGAAATGAGGACCCAGTTTGTGGGGCAATAAGCTGACTTTGTATAAATATACAAAAGTATGAAGGCTATTGCTTAACGCATTGTAAGCCGCCCTGAGTCTCCGGAGAAGGGTGGCATAGAAATCAAATTTAAAAAAAAAATTGCATTAAAATATTTCAAGTATTTCCAATTCAGTTAGAATAACATTAAATTGCAGCCACACAAATAAGATATCATGTGGCTCTGTCCCAAGAAATTTATTTTAGTCTAGAAGAAGTGAATCATAGCTTCATGGGAAAGAGTAATACAACTGTTAGACCATAATAATAATTCGCATATAAATGGCTGAATCACTAAATATTAGAAGGCTCTAACTTAGAATCATAGGATTGAAAGGGACCTTGGAAGTCTTCTAGTCCAACCTCTTGCCTAGGCAGGAGACCTTATTGGATCCTGGACAAATGACTATTCACACTTTTCCAAATCTTTCCATAATGATCTCTTTCCTGGAAGCATTGGTCTAACAGAATGGAAATAAAATGCCTAAGTGATAAAGCTTGCCACTTGCTTATGTTCAAACATAAGTGGCAATTTAATGTTTGTAATGAACTATCAAAATCTTCCTGGTAAGCATTAATAGGTTACCAATTCCAATATTTGTTTCTAGCATTTCTAAAGTGATAAAACACGTAAGTGTCCAGTTAAGTGTCAACTTTGAAGAGAAGCTTTCAATAATAATGAAAGGAGGAGACCCTCCTCATATGCTGCTACTGAATATATACTGGACAATTTTTGTCCAGTATCTCACCTCCCCTTTTGGGAGGAAGATGATAGAGAAGGTGGTTGTGGAACAGCTTCAGAGAGCATTGGAGGAAGTGGATTATCTGGTCCTTTCCAGTTAGGATTCAGAGCCAGGTGTGGGACAAAAATGGCATTGAACATACTTATGGATGATTTTTAGCATGGGTGAGATGGGAGCAGTGCATCCATCCTTGCCCTACTTGACCTTTTGGCAGCTTCCAATACTAACAACCATGTTATCATTCTGGATTGGCTTAAATGGCTGGAGATGGGCAGCATAGTGTTACGCTGGATTATGACTTTCCTTCATGGCTGATTCCAGTTGATGATAATTAAGGAGGAGATATCCTGCCTTCAGCTGTTATTATGTGGATGCCATAAGTTTCATTGTTTTCTCATTTCTTTCTTTACATCTATATGAGACCATTGGGTAAGCTTATCTATTGTCACAGGGTGATGTATATCTAACTGTATATCTTTACTCCTGGCAAATTAAGCAATCCCATGAATATTTTATCCCATGCTGGAGGGATAAATATTTTATCCCATGCTGGAGGCTGAGGGGACTAATAGGCTTCATCTGAAATTCTACTGATCCTACTGATTTGAGACGATGGTGCTGGATGAGGTTACACAGCTTCAGACAGATCCAATGCATAATATTAGGGTCCTTCTAGATTCACAACTCCTTCTCAGGGAGCAGGTGGCAGTCATGGTTAGGAGGGTGTTTGAACAGGTTCATCTGGAGCCTAAGTTGTGCCTATTCCTAGATCAGCAGACCCTGTTTATAGTCACTCTTGCCCTAGACACTTCCATCTTTCACTACTGCAATGTGCTGTACATAGAGCTGCCCTTGAAGAGTATCCAGTATAGAATGCAATGACACAATCAGTTATATGAGCTCCTTAGACAATATATATTAGAGCTTGACCAGTTGCATTGGTTGCCAGTTTGTTTTCAGGCTATTTGGATATTTATTATTATAGTCTTTTATATTTGTATTTGCTGTTTTTATACTCTCACTTTTTAATCTATTGTTATGCATTGACCAGAATTGTCTTGGGTGAGATGGAAGGTTATATAAATCCGATGAATGAATAAATGAATGAATAATATGCAGTGCTGAATTATGTGGCCTACCAAACTTACTTCAGATAACTTTATATTTGTAAACATTCTTTAAATTTAAACCAGAAACAGACTAAAATTTATCCTGTGAATTCATGGGTCAGAGATTTGAATAAATATATTCTAATTTCTATCATTTTTCAAAGAGTGACACTACAATATTTAAAGGAAAAATAGTCAAAAGTCACAATATGTTTTTTCTTTGTTATTTCCAGGTGAGTGTCTCTTGGACAAACCTCACAAGCCATTGCCATTCCCTTCTGATCTTCCTGGCACAATGTATGATGCTAATAGACAGTGCCAATTTACATTTGGGGAGGAATCCAAACATTGTCCTGATTCCGCTAGCATATGTACAACTTTGTGGTGTACTGGTACTTCTGGTGGAGTGCTTATGTGCCAAACCAAACATTTTCCTTGGGCAGATGGTACCAGTTGTGGAGAGGGAAAATGGTGCATAAATGGCAAGTGCATTAATAAAACAGACAAGAAGCTATATGATGTAAGTCGTTGTTTGCTTGTAGTTGAGTAAAATGAAAAATATTCTGAGTTACTCAGGTTTAATTTTTAATTTCAAAATATTTTTTTAATTTTCCATTTAAAATTTTATGTAATATTTAAAATCAAATAAAAACAAAAATATAGGAAAGAGCTTTATAAAGTGAATAAAATTTTGAAGTACCATTTGATGACTGTTGCAGAAAAATGTTATCAAAACAGTGTTTAAAATTAATTTCCCATTCAGTAATTAACAATAATGAATAAAAATAACAAATAAGTTATAATAAACAGTTATTATATCTGTTTTGGTGATCTACCCTGGAATGATCTACAAATGAGAAAACATTTTGTACCTCAGATTTATCAGAAATACCCAGTATATGAGTATTGAGAAGAAATTTCATTAGATTCAATATGTATTAGTTATGACTAGAAGTGCATAGGATTTATTTTTCTTCACTAGTTTTGAATGGCATGAAAGGGTGTTGCTTTACCTTGCAGGCCTAAAACACTACAGTCATAATACACGTTACGTAAATAATAGGATCATAACTATTTCTAAATTTTATGCCACCCTCCTCTTATAAAATGCTTTTTCAAGTTGTTTTAATGTGCACATTTGTTTCTGTGTTTCAAATTGTAGATCCCTGTTCATGGAGGCTGGGGCTCATGGGAACCATGGGGAGAGTGTTCAAGAACATGTGGTGGAGGAGTGCAATATTCTGTGCGAGAATGTGATAGCCCAGTTCCAAAGAATGGAGGAAAATATTGTGAAGGCAAGCGTGTGCAGTACAGATCCTGTAATGTTGAAGATTGTCCAGAGAATAGTAAGTTTTGCATTATTTTATAAATGCAATTATAAAATAAAACATGAGTCTTCTAAGCCTGATCAATGTCTTTGCAATTACAGGCAAAACTTTCAGAGAGGAACAATGTGAGACTCACAATGATATTTCCAAATCTTTTGGAACTGGCCCTGCAGTGGAATGGATACCTAAATTTGCTGGAGTCTCTCCCAAAGACAGATGCAAGCTGGTTTGCCTTGCCAAAGGCACTGGATATTTTTTTGTTCTTCAACCAAAGGTGGGTACAAGTGCATATCATATATATCAAACACTTTATATGTGTTTGTTAACTTTGACTGCTTGTAGAATTGATAAATGACATTTTCTGTAATAAGCAAAGTAACATTTTACATCCAGACAAGGTTGGACACTTGCTGCCATCAGCTGTGATCATTCTTGGTATTCTAGCAATGTATAGTATAATTACTAAACATTTTACTTCCAAAAAGCACTCAAACGCTTCTGATTTGGTTTCCATTGTGAAGTTAAGTAACAAAACAAGTATAAAAACCTTAAAGTATAAAAAGCTTAAAAACCTTAAAGAGATATTTTTCATCACACAAAATATCAATTGGATTGATAATCTCTGAGGTGGTGGTGCAAAATGCTTCTAATTCAATTTCTTTTAAAATATCCTATTTTAAATTCCAAATCATTATTTCGTGATCAAGTGTTTCAAGCTTGAAGCACTTCTGAAGTAGTTAAGACTGTCCATTTTAGATGCTAAATGAGTTGTCTTTCTGTCAAAATGCAAATTGGGCATTTGCAATATTAACATAATTAGGTTGGGGGTGAAATGTAACCATTACCCTTAATAAATTAATAAAAAAAACAGATTACTATTTGTTTGTTTTATTTTTTTCAAGAGTTGTATTTTTAGTTCTATTTTTAATGCTTCCACACAATTTTAAGCCATCAGGAGTTGCTGTTGCAAGTTGGATGGCCAAATCAATCAATATATAAATATTAAGTTTTTGGTGATAGAAAAGCTAAAACATCCAGATCTTGTTTTGGTCATGGGGGATATAAAGACACCTACTGGGAGTTGTATTTTCCAACCTAGTAAAATTCCCATTTCTTGTCACTCTGAAAAATGTTGACCTTAACAAGATAATTGTTAATTATTTTTTAATCACCTTTTAGACACTTTGCATGCACTTACCTGAATTTTGCTGCATGTTCTCACAATACTTGTTCAGCAGTATGGAGAACTATAAATTTGGGTGGAAAATTCTTCTTCTTTTTCCCTTCCCAACAAGTTCACACAGAATTTTTATTTCAGAATTGTTTTCCCAAGTTGTGCAATCAATCTATTCCTATTCCAATTTCAGAAATATTTTCCATAATTAGTTTTCTTTAGTAATTGCATGTATAACAATATATTGATAATATATATCTATCATGCTGGTTTTTTGTCTAACATGTTTCAGAAGTGTGTTTCTTTTTATTTGATGACTCCTGGACATCTTATTTTGCCATTTTGATTTTATTTGCATTTCCAAAACAAGATAATTTCAGAAATAGTATTAGATTGTCAAAAGTGTACTACAGTTGCTCACTTTTGGTCTTTATTTATACATTCAGCTAAACCATGGCATTTTTTGGTCTTAATTTATTGAATAAACAGGTTCATACAAGTTAAACTTTATAAATAAAGTTTATAAGTATAGTTTATAGATAAACTATAAACTGTGATTCACAAATCGTAATGAAATCATAATGGCACTATATCATAGCCCACATTAACATAATATACAAATCCCAAGGATTCTTTGATTTTAAAATGAAATTTAAAATAGATTAACTGACTGGATTTTGTTCAATATTTTAAAATTTTAATGATAAACTTTGTATAACTTCTAATCAAGTCTTCCTTGCTTTAAAGGTGGTAGATGGAACTTTATGTAGCCCAGATTCCACTTCAATCTGTGTTCAAGGGCAATGTATAAAAGCAGGATGTGATCGTGTCATAGGATCCAGTAAGAAGTTTGATAAATGTGGCATCTGTGGAGGCAATGGATCTACCTGCAAGAAAGTATCAGGAATGTTCTCTAATGTCAGGTGTGTTTTCACCCTACTCGTTACCATGAACATTTTTTTCATTTGAATTGTTTAATGAAATCAGTATAGGAAGCAATGTTTCATATTGTAAATCAACTGCAGGTTTTATGTTAGTATATTATTTTAGTTACAAAATTATCAAGATACGTTACTTTATTATAAGATTCAACCTAAGTTCTTGCCCGTGATAGGAGTCCTTCATAATTAAGAGGTGCTGATATTCAACAATAGCTCTTCTTCTTTCCTGTAGACCTGGTTACCATGATGTTGTTGTGATTCCTGCTGGGGCAACAAACATAGAAGTGAAGCAACGAAATCATAGGGGTTCTCGGCAAGATGGAAGCTTCCTTGCAATCAAAGTAGCTGATGATTCTTATATTCTCAATGGTGACTATACACTAACAACAATGGAACAAGATATTATTTATAAAGGAAATGTTTTGAGATATAGTGGTTCATCTGCTTCTCTGGAAAGAATTCGTAGCTTCAGTCCACTGAAGGAACCATTAACCATACAGGTCCTTACTGTGGGCGGTCCATTTCGATCTAAAATCAAATATACCTATTTTATGAAGAAATCAACACAGTTGGCTTCTGAGGAGCCTTTCAGTAAGACTGAATCTTTCAATGCAATCAAGGAGACAGTTTTATCTGAATGGATTATTGAAGAATGGGGAGAATGTTCTAAGTCATGTGGTACTGGCTGGCAGAGGAGATCTGTACAATGCAGAGACCTTAGTGGACGACCTGCCTCAGACTGTGCAAAAGAACTCAAGCCTAGTGATGTACGACCATGTGCAGACACACCATGCCCACGATGGCAGCTAGGAAACTGGTCATCGTGTTCCAAGACATGTGGGAAGGGTTTCAAAAAAAGGTTATTAAAGTGCATTTCCTTTGATGGTACAATTTTGACACATGAAAGCTGTGACCTTTCAAAAAAGCCAAAACATTTAATAGACTTTTGTAATGTTACACTTTGCAGCTAAACTATAATAGAAATCTAAAGCTATATATATATATATATAAGTATGTACGTATGTATGTATATTCAGACCAAAGCACTGAAATTGAAGTGAGAGGTAGCAACTGTAATTTGTGTGTGGAAATTCAGAATAGAGTCACTCAGATGGGACAGTGCAAATATTATTAGATGGTGTTAAATCATGGTGGAGTGGGAAGGAATCATGTCAGTATGAATAGTAGATAAAAATGCTGGTTTAGTTGCTAGCAAACTCAGAAACACACATTTCTTAATCTTAGTTTTTTACAATTTAAACAGAAAGTATGCCATGGCCAAAACAAATTTAAGGAAACGTTTGCATTCTAGCAGGAATACCATTTTTTTTTAACTTCTGGAAATTTTATTGTGGTACTGATAAAATTCCTTTCCTGATCAAAGTGGGGAAGAAAAAAGGCAGTTCTTTAATTATTGGTCAGGTCTTGCCTACCTCGCATGTAACAAAACCCACAGTATTTAAAGAGACTTTTCAACTATATTTTTCATGGAGAGGCAAAACAAGTAGCCCTGGATGCTTAAAATTCCAAACTTTAGAATGTATTAAAGACATACCTTGCAGTTCAAAGCCACATATTAGCTAGGGAGAAAGAAAGAACTATGCAACATTTAACTCTGTTCCCTTTCCTTTACCATATTTGTTCCAAAATCTAACAGACCTTTGGAACACATGCATAATTTTTATATGAAAGCTAGTTTCTTCATGAAGAAATAATCCTGACAAGCTGCCATTTCACATACAGTAACAGTTGCCATGGTGGTCAGCAGTAACATGCTTACATACGACCTTTTGCAAACATAAAATTCCACTATAAATGGAACATCTCTTATTACAGCTTTCCATATCCAAATGAATTCCAGATGTGCTCAGACAACATAGCCAAATACTATGCTGGTTGGGAAATGCAAGAGTTAACAATCACAAGCTATCTGGAAGACCCTTAAGTTGTCTCATTGCATACAACAACTTTACACTGCTGAAATCACTTGTAAAGCAGGGAAGATTAAGCTGCAGGATAGCAGGTCCATCCACAGCAGTTTTCCAATATCTGCATATTTAAAGTTATTTGTTAGGCTATAGACTATGAGAGAATATGTCTCTTCATATGTATATAGTAAAATCTATTAGAAATGATACATACTTTATAAGTACTTAATTTTTTCCCTTCTGAGAAGGATTATAATTGATAACAAATGCATATACTGTAATGAATGTATTTATTTTTATATTTCTTGTCTAAAACAATTTCTTAAGTTATCGCCTTTTTTAAAAAAAAGACATATAACAAGATAGAGTATTTATGCAATATAATATGTTACTAGAAATAAACTATGAATTTTTGAAATTGAGAGTTTTTATTTTATATAAATTTCTATCATATCTTCATAAGAATAGCTAGTTTGAGTTTATCATAAGGCATATGTTAAGATATACTTTGTACTTGCTAGTGCCAAGCAGGGTTAGAGTAAATTAAGATCTAGATATTCTCGTCCCACTGGAATGCAAATTGTATATCAACTCACCATTAACAGGACCAGTGTTATCATGATCTACCTTTCATGCTTATCTGGATTTAATATAATTCAAATTGAAGTTAAGTAATCTAGTCCTAGTCACATTTCTGTTCCATTGAATTTCATGTTAAATCATACAAGGCAACCATTTGAAATTTAATTGTGTGGTAAACCATTTATTTTTGCCATTTTATAATGAGAGCGCATCTGTTTACCCCATATCCTAAAGTCTCAAATTCTTGCTGTGAATTGTGAAAATTATTGGAACTCTGGTGAAATAGTTCATTTGATTGATGCTGTAAAAAGTGTCTGTGCAGCTGGATTTTAATCTTTTTATATTGCTGTTGTTAAGAAATAAAATTGAAAATCAGATTACATGATAGATGATTGTATAAAACTACACACTCTAGAAACCAAATTTTCCTAAAAGTATAAAAGAATTTCTGGGTAAACATTACTAGGGAGCATACGAAACTCAAAAGGTACACTATTCTCTCATCTTGCTTGAAAATGAACACTTGCTATGATCAGTCCCCTAAATGTAAATATTTTAAGTTATGTTCCATAGTATTGAGGATGACATTTTGTTACTTCCCAAGGATATCTCTTCCTTTTTTAAAAAATTATATTTCAGACAAATGGAAAATCCTTTTGATTGCTCTTTCTTATCCTGCCCTAAATCCTATCATTTTTCACATGGTTGAGTTCACACATTATGCTAACCTATAAGATGGCTTGTTTTAATTTTGTGCAGATCATAAACCAAATTACTGAAGTTTATAAACCATGATTTTTGGCATTGCCAAAAATTACTATATTTTATTCAGTAATTCAATATTAAATAAACCATATCTTAGTGTAATAAATGAACCATACCTATCTATTTTTGAATATAAGCTAAGAACAAAAATATCAAAGTACCACCTTTAATCAAGTGCCAGCTTTTTGTTAGTGGGTAACCAAATTCCATTTAGAATAAGTGGTTATGGAAATAAGCAGGATCCAAGACATGAAAGGTTTTGTGGGTTAAAAAAATGACCTTGGGTAGCACCAACAAACAATTCAGCTTCAGCAGATCTTACATAATATGACAACATTGGATTGCTCTTGTAGGTATGCAGGAACTTGAACTTTGTAGCAGCTGCAATTCTGGGCAATTGTGCAGAGTAAATCAGTCATCTCAGAATGAGATGATAAGGCCATGAGTGGTCATTGCTAGTGCCTTCTGTTTCAAAAAAGGTCAAGTGATGTATCATCAGGAGAGTGTCTATGGAAATTCTCAGTCAACCAGGTCATAGTTGTCCCCAAGGTGCTTTTTCAAGAGGCAACTGGACCATGTCCTTGCTATTTCCAACCACACAAGCAGACATCATCTTAGATATAATATTATAGAACTGCCAATAAAATATGAATTCCATACTTCCGTATTCAATTTCCCACAGCATCTTTTTCAGCTAGGACTCATCCTTGTCTAGTCCCATCTAAGTGACTTGCCCTTTGATCTTAATCCTATATCTACACTACTTCTCCCTCACTGTACATTTTTTTCTCCTCAATTGCCATTATCCCTAAAGAATTCAAAATTCCTTAACTACACTAAACCATCAAAATCATTGTCACTTCCTGATTATTCAAAATTCTCTAACTGCAATGAGACACCAGTACCAGACACAAGTATACACACATATAGGTTGAACCTAGGAGAGAAGGCACACTAGTTTTCTTAGATAAATTCTCAGATAACATAGCTGGCATTATAATAAACACATTCTTTATGTCAAGAAGCAACTCAAAGCAGAGAAAAGGCCATTTTTAAAGTCCAATTGGGATTATAGATTTAGTACCAAAAGATAGGAGACATCAAAAAGGAAAATGTAAGCCAGCTCCAAGACTGGCACACCCTGACCACCTCTTGGAGAACTTTACTGAGGAGGATAACATTAGAATTTTTTTCCACAAAAATGAAAAGGCCTATGGAATTGACTAGACTAGATCTAGCCTGTAGCTCTGTTTCTCTGCCATCAGGAGGAAAACTTTCCATTATACATAAGATTGAATTCCTTATAATGCAGCTGAATTTTTATGTAAAAGTGCCTCGGCTCTCATGAAGACGTATCACCAGGTGGGACAACACTTTTGTCAGATTTGAAAAAAAATGGTCAGGTATTGCCTGAGGGTGACCAATACTGGCAAAAATTTAACAGGAAATTCATAACAACAGTAAGAGAAATAGAATAGAGATTAATTCTTCAGTTTATTCAACTCAGCTTAATATTTTTCAAGGAACGCTGCCAAATGTTACAGGGAAAGTTCACAATCAGGTCAGGATTGCAGTACTCATCCAATGCTATTAATTCCCAACATCTGGAAGACATAATTGAAGAGGGCCAGCATCAGGAGGTCAAAAGCAACATGCACCTGATACATTGCTGTTTGATAGAATTTTATCTTATTATCTGTTTACTGTAACTGGATTGTGGTTGTGATTCACAGAAAAAACTAAAAAGTCCAGCTGCCTCCTGAAAAGAGCCATGGTGGTGCAGTAGACTAAAGTGCTGTTAAGTAGCACCAGCTGCCTGCAATTACTGCAAGTTCAAATCTCACCAGGCTCAAGGTTGACTCAGCCTTCCATCCTTTCGAGGTAGGTAAAATGAGGACCCGGATTGTGGGGGCAATAAGCTGACTTTGAATAAAAAAGAACACCACTTAGGGGGGCCGAAAGCCCTACTAAGCAGGTATATACAAAAGTATGAAGGCTATTGCTTAATGCATTGTAAGCCGCCCTGAGTCTCCGGAGAAGGGTGGCATATAAATAGAACCAATAAATAAATAAATAAAAATCAGCTTTGGGACAACCATGACCTGGATAACTGAGAATCTCCATAGACTTTTAGCTATTCACTTTGGAATGAACATCCTTCAAATGGTGTGGGGGTATGAGCAGATTTCCAGAAAAATTGCAGACTATAGGAACCATTTGTACTTCAGTTTGAGATGCAGACAACACAGACTCATCCCCAACATGCGCGTGAAGACATGCACCTGTCTTCAACACTGAAGGGACACAAGACAGAAAACATCCTGCAGCCAAGAAGGCTCCAAAACCATTTGACTCTGAGGACACAGATAAACCTCCAAGTGGCCTCAATGACTCTCTGAAAGAATGCAAATGACCAGCTGTCTGCAAGGAATATAAATTCTTCCATTTCCCACCATCCAGTCAGAGCTGAAGCTTCTTGGGTAAGAAGCAAAATGTCTTCAAAGAAAAAACAAGAAAGTCCAATCACCTTTGGGACAACCATGACCTGGATGACTGAGAATTTCCAGAGACATTGTGATGGGAGGAGAATCTACTAAAGTTACCCATCCTGCTTTCTTTCTCAATGCCACTTCAGCATTGCCTGTTAATATTATTCTAGTTAAGTTGTTTCAAATCATAATCCATCACGATAGTCTTGATCTTCCACGTAAACTGACCAAAATCAGGAGAAGCATATTTTTCTCCAACTTTGATAACCAAAGCTTGGTGACCTTCTATCAGACAAACCTGTCATTGTTGGCTTCCTACATCTTAAGATTTCCACCAGCAGGTATTGGGGGCAGAGTTTAGAAGAAGCCTTATATTCGTAGTTTTATACTGTATGAGCTGCCTCATTGTTATATATTTTAATAGAAGTGTTGATCAAAAGTATTACTATTTACATCATCTTCCTGTTAAAAAGCTCAATAAAATACCCAACAAACACCATACAGTCCTACAATTTACTTACTTAAAAATGTCCAGTAAAAATAAAAACAAATCTAGAATGATTTGACAGAATTATTATCATCAGATCAAAATATATTTCTAGTTGTTTATAATATGGTACTGAGTATAATTAACCACATTTCTTGTGGGGAGTTTTCAAATTCAGATTCAAATGTTTAAAAGACTTCAGGTTTAATCATCACTGAATATATTGAATCTAGATTTCTGAGAAACTACTGGAAGATGATTTCTTATTTGGGCCTATATAATAATTTTTTTAAAAAAATAAATAGCTACTCTTTTATTTGGTGATTTATGGGCAACTAATACTTTGCTGTAAGATTGGGACTATATGATCATACCTATAATTTTGTATCTGTATTCTGCATCAATTGCAATTTCTGGACAACGCATTAAGGGTAGTTTTCTAAAGAAGCACCGCAAAATCCAGTGAGGAGACTATTAGCTATGAATCAAAGTTATTGTATTTTAGCAATAGTTATGACAAGGCAATTAGCTAAAGCTGGACATATAATGAAACTTATTTAACACTAGAGCAATGAAAATCTATAATCTGAAGTACAGTGGCAGAAAGCCTACAAGTCTAATACTCATGCAACAAAACTTCTTCAATTCCAGTGCAGTGATTGTCCACCAGCAGATGTTCCACACTGTTTATAGGAGACATTCTTTCCTTCTGGGAAAAGGGACAAGGGTGATTCTGGGTATATGGCACTCCTATTTCAGTAGAACAGGAATACCCAGATTAAGTCAGCTCGTCAAGTCAGACCAGGAAAGAAAACAGATCCGCAAGATATACTGGAACTCTACTTTATTGATATATGCAATCATATCATCATCATCATCAACATCCTATGAAGGTGCAGAGTCCACTTTTCGGATCAATGAATGCCATCTTGCATGACCAAACACAGCATCCGAAGTGTGTCTGCATTTTGACTGAGATGGCTGTAAATGTTGATATTGTCAGATGTAAATGCCTTATTCTCCAATGTGTAAATAATGTATATATGGAACATCAGAGGTTAACTTATTCTTTGGACTTTAATGTATTCATAACTTACCACTCCCATTCCTAGCTCCACCCCTTGTATATATAAGGAGCCACCCTCACCATTCTCGTCGCTTCTACCTTGAATATTCAGTGAATATAGAATGCCTATCATAATTAAAAAGAAATATATTTAAAGCTTTAACTTCTATTATCTTTATTGAGTCTGATCCTGAAAATATTGCAACAAGCTGGTAGCAGAGGATGGTTAATTGACTCAATAAGTAATTAAAAATGTCCAAGAAAGATAGGCCCAACACCAGGGCCTACAGCAAAGAAATAGAAACTGATCAAGAGATGATCAACGAATCCACCAATGCGATTTCGAGAGAATCCGAAGAATACACCACTGAAGAAGAAGAACTAATGAGTGAAAATAATGACCAGAAAGAAATCGAAATAGAAAATAACGAACTCAGGTCAGAGATATTAAAGATACTAAAAAGCCAAAAGAATGATGAAAGTCTCATCGCGGACCTCCAGGAGATGCTGAAGAACAGCGGAGCAGCGAGAGAGAAAAACGTCATTAAAGAAAAACCCAAAGATCAAAAAATCGTAAGTGAGATGACTACTGAGAAAATAGTTGTTAAAAAGAAAAGATGTGATCCCGCGCGAAATTTTGAATGGCAGCCATCTTGGTTTCAACGAACTTCAAAAGAGAATGGAGCAGAGCCAATCAAAACGCTCAGTTCAAAATTTCTGGCGCGAAAAACACTATCAGACGAAGAAAGTGAGAAAGAAGTCTCAAACTCTTCAGATGATCCAAAATCAGAAAGTGAAGACGATTTAACAAAATCTCAAGTAAAATCAGCAATGAAAACGCTTTTTGCTGCTTTTGGGCCAAGACTGAAAATTACCAAGACATCTACGAAGAAGCAAGAAATCAAACCGGCGACTCAAGACCTGCACGCTCCCATCCTGACTTCGAAAGCGACGACGCCCGAGCCCAGAGAGCCATGCCGATTTCGCCCTACACCACAGACAAAATCGAATACCAACGCACACAAAAAGAAGAAAAGAACCGTCACCACCACCAGAACCCCAAAAACCGAGCCAGAGACCGACTCATCTGAGGAGGAGCGGATCGAGAGAGCTGAAAGGGAGAGAACCTTCCACGACGCCACCATAGAAGAAATGAGCAACGCGCATGTGCGAAACTACGTAGACGACCCAGAAGGACTTGAACTGGCCAGAGAACCGCGCAGACTCATTGCAAGCATCCCAATGCCGTTCTGTAATTTCCTGCACTTGAGAGATCACGGACTGCCCCAGGTTGTAAGTAATGGACAGAATAATGTAGGTAACTTACCCAGTGACTTCCCAAAACTTAGAATTGATGGCATTAATTTACAAGAGTGGTATCAACAGCTTCAGGTTATTTTCATGAAAGAAAATTTACTATTCTTTATAACTAGCCCTCCAAGAAGACCTTGGACTTTAAAAATAGATTGTTTACATCATAGAGCATTTTTCATAATAATATCTAGCGTGTCTCCTGCAATGTATCATAGCATCAAACCAAACCTAACTGTATCAGAAATAATTCAATGCATGTTTAATCTATTTCACAGCGATAGCGTAGCTACAACCACAAGAATGTCTAAGGATTTCTTTTCCTCTAGAGTAAAACCAGGGGTTTCTATAAGTGAGCATTTGATAAATCTAAACAAAATAAGAGCTGAGCTACAATTGAGGGGGGAAGTGATTTCAGATCAAACAATGAAAAGTGTTATTATCAATTCACTTGATCCATCATGGGATAGCTTTATGTCACACTTAGATACCATTAATTTGGGATATTTATCCATAGAAAGTCTATCTAACAAATTGATAGCAGAAGACAATTCAAGAAAAAATCGATCCAGTAACCAAACAGACCACAAACCTTTTAGGAAAGTAGTCTTTCAAGATAAACATAATGAGGCCTTTAGATGCTACAATTGTGGATCCAGGGAACATAGTAGAAGAGACTGCCCCAAAGTCTCAAGAGAGAGACATAGACCAGAATATAGGAGCAAATATAATTACAGACAATCTTCCACAGATAGACACAAATATAGAAGCCCACCAAATTACAAAGAAGGTAGAGGGGGTAGAGAAAATTCAAAAGAGAGGAAATCTGGGTCACTGAATGGGCTAAATAAACAAGACAGCACCAGAACACAGCAGGATGAGAATAACAATTGGCTTATTGATTCTGGTGCAACAAATCACACCACCAACAACAAAAGTATATTATCTTCATTTATAGAAGATAAGTTTGTGATAAAGGTAGCTAATCAAGAAAAGGTTCAAGTACTAGGCAAAGGAAATGTGACCTTGCCTGGTCTAGGGAAAATAGAGGGGGTATTATTAATCCCAGAAATACCTCACAACATACTAAGTGCCATAAAATTAAGCAGAGAATCTGATATCAATATAGTTTTCTCAAAGGGGAAAGCAACTATAGAAAAGAACAAAACAAATGTAGGTACTGTAATGATAAAAGGAGGTCTACCCTATCTGATAACTAAAGAAAGATGTTTACATAACATTGATTCAAATATGGAAGATTGTATTGAAGCAGATGATGAAAATGTCAGTAACAGTGACAATGATGAGTGTAGAATAACTCATGATCACAAAAATACATACAAGGAAAAGAAACCAAAAATAGGTAAACCAATTCATGATGAGTGTGCTCACATCTTACACAGGAAGTTAGGACATGCAAGCTTTCCTGTAGTACAAAAAATGACTGAACACGCAGAAGGTGTCAAAATAAAAAATTGTGAAAATTATTTGGAATGCTCAGTATGTAAGTCCACCAAACTAAAAACCAGTCCCAGACCAAAAAAATCTAACAGATCAACTAACAATATTTTTGATTTGGTACATATGGACTTAGTTGGTCCATTAAGTCCCTCAATTACCTATAGAAAACGTTACTTCCTAACTATAGTGGATGACTACAGCCGATATGGTTTTGTTTACACATTAAAGCACAAGGATGAAACATTTCAGAAATTTAAGGAATTCTACAAACGTATAGAAACACAACATAATATCAGAATAAAGCAAATTATGACAGATAGGGGATGTGAGTTCATGTCTAAAGAATTCTCCCAATGGTTAAAGGATAGAGGAATGTTACATTTCACGTCCAATCCTTTTTCTGCATTTCAAAATGGAGTTGCAGAGAGGAAAAATTCCACACTACAAACCATGATTAGGTGCACATTAGAGGATGCTGGTTTAGGCAAACAATTTTGGTCAGAGGCATTACATTATTCGAATTACACTCAAAATAGAACCTGGTCCAGTATTGTGAATAAGACACCATATGAGGTGATGTACAATAGAAAACCCAAATTATCACACATGCACATATTTGGAGTCACTGCAGACGTACACATACCTAAACAATTGAGGAGAAAGGGAGAAAATGTATCCAGGAGATTAAGATTCATGGGATACGAAACTGGAACCAAAGGGTACAGATTTATTGATAATAATAACAAATTTATAGTATCCAGAACAGCTGTGTTCCATGAACAGGCCAATTGGTCAAAATTGCACCTTAATGAAATATTTCCTAATAAATGTAAAGATACGATATCGTGCGAGGAAGGAACAACAGAAAATCAAAATATTAACAAAAGTAAGAACAAAACCAAAACTTGGACTAATAGTCAGCATAAAATAAAGACAGACACATTAACAAAAAAGGAAGCTAGATATTTGCATGATAACCATAGCAAGCCTGAAAGAACTATTAGAAACAATAGAAACCAAATACCAAATAAATACAAAGATTACATAATGCATATGAATGGAGAACAAATAACACCTAATACATATGAAGAAGTATTGAAACTTCCACATGAAGAAAGAGAAAAATGGGAACTAGCTATGGAAAAAGAGATGGAAAGTTTACAAGGATTAAATGTATTCACACCTGCGATCGCACCTAAGGATAAAACAATTATAGGTACCAGGTGGATTTATAAAATTAAGAACTTAGAAGGAGGCAATACCTTATACAAGGCTAGACTAGTTGCACAAGGCTATGCACAAAAATATCCAGAAGACTATACTGATACATATTCACCCACAGTGAGAACTGAGAGTGTCAAAACAGCCCTTGTAGTAGCATCTGCACTCAATCTGGACGTATTCCAATATGACATACAGACCGCATACTTACATGCAAAATTAGATAAGGAAATATATGTAAGAGCACCACACAGTCAATACACTAATAAGAACGAAATTTGGTTATTAAATAAGAGTCTGTACGGATTAAAGCAATCCGGCAAAAGATGGTACGATTGCTTGGTAAAAGTACTTAAGACCATGGATTTCAACGCCACCACTGCTGATAACTGTTTCTTTGTAAAAAAGAGTAATGATCATATTGAATTTGTATTAATTTACGTGGACGATATTTTATACATTGGAAAGCATAAAGAGAGCAGGGAAATCTTTGTAAATAAGTTAAATGAACACTTCTCACTGAAATCTCTGGGTAAAGTGAATAAATACCTTGGTGTGCAAATTAACAAAACTAAAAGGGGATTCAAACTTACACAGAAAGATAAAATCATCGAACTCCTAAACAAATGTAACTTAAATAATGCTAAAACCTGTGACACCCCTATGCAAACTGATTTTCTTAGAAACACTGATGAATCTTCCCCTGAGTTTAAAGACAACACATTTTACAGATCAGTTATAGGTTCACTCCTTTATATATCTAATTGGACTAGGCCAGATATTGCATTACCTCTCAATCTATTGTCAAGATATGTTAGTAAACCAACCTTGTATCATTGGGAAGCTGTCAAAAGAATTCTAAGATATCTGAAGGGTACATTAGATTTTTGTTTAATGTTGGAACCCAATAATGACAGAGAACCAAAAATTACTTGTTATGCTGATGCAGATTGGGCTGGTGATACATCATGCAGAAAGAGTACTTCTGGTTATGTTTTTCTATTGAATGATTGTCCAGTTTACTGGTATACTGGTAAACAAGAACTAGTAGCCACTTCTACTACAGAAGCGGAATATGTTTGTTTGTCCAAAGCTGCAAATAACCTTGTATGGTTCAATGATCTAATCACTGATGTTTGGAAGAAACCCACCTTACCATTTATTATGCATGAAGACAATAAAGCGGCCATTGAAATATCCAGATCCGATGCAATTGGACAAAGGTCCAGGCATATTGATATAAAGTTTAAGCATGTGAGACAACTGTCTCAAGACGGATTCATTAAAGCAATACATTGCGATACTTCTGAACAATTAGCTGACATATTAACAAAACCCTTACCTTCTAAACAACACAAATATTTAACTTCTAAATTATATGTATTATATTGTCCTGAATCAGAATGTAATTGGTGTTGTGTAACGAACCGGCATTTAGAGGGGGATTTGTCAGATGTAAATGCCTTATTCTCCAATGTGTAAATAATGTATATATGGAACATCAGAGGTTAACTTATTCTTTGGACTTTAATGTATTCATAACTTACCACTCCCATTCCTAGCTCCACCCCTTGTATATATAAGGAGCCACCCTCACCATTCTCGTCGCTTCTACCTTGAATATTCAGTGAATATAGAATGCCTATCATAATTAAAAAGAAATATATTTAAAGCTTTAACTTCTATTATCTTTATTGAGTCTGATCCTGAAAATATTGCAACAGATATAAACAGTAGCAACACAATTCTGAAATCCTGACAGCACTTTCCCTTTCCTTCCTTTTATTCGAAAGAGACTCAAGGTAATATCATTTAAGTTTCTTTCTTCTTTCTTTCCAGGCCTAATTCCTTTTTTACTAACTGCCACATTCTTTCTCCAAGAATATCTCTGTAATTCTCTGTAGACTCTTCGCCTGGTGACTAAGATTTTGAGATCAGGACATAGGCACTATTTCCAAATGGCTGCCATGCTGGCATGGACGGTCTCAAAAGATCCATTTAGCAGAAGACAAATTATGGCTGCTTCTCAAAAAGCTTCTGTTTAACCCCCACCTAGCTGTTCTGAGTTATTTATACCACTTCAGTTCGCCTTTCTCTTTTTGGGGGGCAAGCAAACAGCTGGATATTTGCCTGCAATTTTTAAAAGAAATGTATTGGGGCCTTTGTGCGGGTTAACATTAATAAATAAGATTTCTGAGGCTGATGTTTTGAATTTCAGTCATCAAGAGAGGCATCTGCTGAAGCTTGGATAATAGAGCATTTTCAACAATCCTACCAGTGTCAGAATTGAAATCCAATCCCACTTACATTGGAATTAAGAGATGGGGAAAATATTTTCACTCCTAATTACAGATGGGAAAAATTGGAGGACATCACTATGTTGTCTCATTTTTTCTCATCTGGAAGTAATAGAACAGTTCCATATTGATTTTTGTCCCTTTGCCTCCCCCAATAGTTTATATATTTTTTAAAAAAAACTTTCCTAAAACTTCATGTGATAGATTCAGCTGGGTGAAGTCATAAATAGTACACCCACTGCTTTCTTCCATAATAGAATTTATGATGGAAAGGGTGATGAAACTTAAATAAGAGACATCAGCTCAGTCAAACAAGATTGTATTTTAGGAGGGTGGTTTTTTGAGGATAATAAACTCTTCCACACTATTTCAGGCCACATTAAATCTTTGGGAAACAAATGTGAAGGAAGTTGTTTTCTTGTAGAAAATAAGTTATTGACTTTTCTTCTCCTTTATTCTAAATAACATCACATAGTGTTGCACATAGACACTTTTTTTGTAGCAATTGGTATCTGCATTTTTTAGAACACAATAGCTTCAAAGCAAAAACAAAAACCTGGGGCTGCATGAAAGAAACAATAAAAGCAACCCTGTTTTCTAACAATTGTCCAGGATACTACAGTTTTATATGGTGCAGAAAGTTCTTCATGGGCAAAGAAAGATAACTACAGTTGAACTGGATTATTGTAAGGTAAACATAAAGGTTCCCCTCGCACATGTGTGCTAGTCATTCCCGACTCTAGGGGGTGGTGCTCATCTCCGTTTCAAAGCCGAAGAGCCAACGCTGCCTGAAGATATCTCTGTGGTCACATGGCCGGCATGACTAATCATCAAAGGCGCACGGAACACTGTTACCTTCCCACCAAAGGTGGTCCCTATTTTTCTATTTGCATTTTTACATGCTTTCAAACTGCTAGGTTGGCAGAAACTGGGACAAGTAACGGGAGCTCACCCCATTACGCAGCACTAGGGATTCGAACCGCTGAATTGCCAACCTTTCAGTCGACAAGCTCAGCATTTTATCCACTAAGCCACCACGTCCCTCATTGGATTATCGTATCTACATCTAATTAATGATTTTAATCCTTGTGAAAAATTATTTTATTTCTAATCATATTTCTTTTGCCCCTTTTCTAGAAAGTTCTTATTTCAGAAATTAAAGCTGGAACATATTTCTCTTTTAACAGCAATACATTTATGCTGCTTAGAAAACCGGTGAAATATTTTGTTAGTTGATATAAAAAGTAGCTGATAGGAATTTGAAAAGTAAAATAGCATAGTTAAAGGAAGCCTATATGATATGACCATGATCAAAAGATACCAGTTCATCTCTTCTGAAAACATATTCTCTACAATTGCCATTGCTATTTTTATTAAATATTCACCAATCTTTAAAGACAAAAACATATTTAAAATATATTCCCCCATTCAAGATGTCTGTGGCACTACCTTCTATTGATGGGATATGATATAATTTATTGACCAATATATTTGAAGATTTTCACAATCAGGTGGCTTCTAAATCAAATATATTATTAATGTTGGTCACACAATCAGCCTGATGTTTAGACTGGATTTGACATTTTTGTCCTACTATTGAGTCTTTTCCAAACTCCTTGGATGTTGTTATGTACCGGTAATACGATAATATTAAAGGTATCATTGCAGTATGTAAGCTAATCCAAGTAAAGCTGTTTTTTGCAATTGACTGATAGGGATTTTGCAAATGCCAATGGTATTCAAGTTATGCTCCAGATGTTTTGGGATTGCACCCAAAGTGCTTATTATTGTTGGCACTATCTTTGCTTTCTTTTACCACAGTCATTCTACTTTTATTTGCAGGTGTTTGTGTTCTGTGATTTTCCATGGTGCCATTAATCTTTCATTAAAGTTTCTGATGTTTCTACTGATTCCTGTTATTTCTAGACAGTGAGTTGAATGCCTTCTTGTAATAAACTTAAACTACATGCAAGTTGGTCTTCCTTCTCTTGCAGATTTCTGAATCATCTTGTCAATTAGGAGCTGATATTTTGTTCCTCTGCTGTCCTCTGCTGTTTGCACAGAGGGAAAGAGCTTGTTTTCAACTAGAAGCTGTTACCATACCAGTTAGCAATTTGAAAGTTATTGGTAAACAATTAATTGGCCTGTACTTGCCTGGCGCTGCCTGTTTTGTTGGATCTTTCATTATCACGTAGATTTTTCCAGATGTTAAACAATTTTCTATTTCATCTCCTTGAAATAAGCTGTTATACTGCTTGGAAATGAGTGGGTATAGACCAGTCACATGTTTTGACCAAAAATCATGCACTTTATCTTCACCTGGTATTGACCAATTCTTGAGCTTCTTTGCTGTTTTTTCCACCATGTTTGCTGTTATTAGAAGTTATTTCATTTCAGCTTCTTTTTTTATTCTTATCCACCTCTTTTATAAGCTGCATTTGTGTTGTATTTCTTTGGGTTGTCCCACAGCTGTATCCAGAATTACAAAATTTTATTCTTTGTCAGGTATCGACTGGTTCACTATAGTCTCTCCAGTGATGAATTGGTAAAAATGTTTGTATTTTGACTGAAATTGGAAATATTTCCTGTTATGTCGGCATATTTACAGTTCTAACAGCCTCCGGTCTGTTGCCAGGCTTTGTGATTGGTTCTGGCGCGAGCAGCTGAAAAGGAGGGAAATCCCTCCCTCCTGATTGGTTGAACAGTTTCTGACAGCGGGGTATTTAAGCGGCTGTCAGACTCTGACTTGCGATTATTATTGTTGCAGTTGATTTTAAATAAAGTTGAGTTAGAGCAACCAAGCCTCTGTCAGTGTTTGCCCACATATTTTACACTGGCGACGAAGGTGGGATTGTCGTGAGGCGACGGTTGCTGATTACCAGGGAGCCGCTAGTAAGGAAATTCCCAAAATGACATCGGGGCTCCCCGCGTTTACCCCATTTGACAGTGCGTCAGAAACCTGGGAAGATTACCTTGAGAGATTTGAGTGCTTTCTACAGGCCAATGATCTCTCTGAGGTGTCCAGCGCCAGGAAGCGGGGCTATTTCCTTAGCGCTTGTGGCAGAGAAGTTTTCGGGACAGCCAGGTCTTTGGCCGCACCTCAGCCAGTTTTCACAATGCCGTGGGAGACGCTTATGGAGAAACTCAAGCATCACTACTCTCCTGCCCCATCAAAGATCGCGCGGCGCCACGCATTTCATCAGAGGGCACAAAGAGAGGGAGAGTCTATAAACGAATACGTGTCAGCGCTAAGAACGGCTGCTCGGCATTGTGAGTTTCGGGAGCTGGATGAGATGCTCCTCGATCAGTTAGTATGTGGGGTGAGAAATCTGAAGCTGCAGGAGAGGCTGCTGGCCCGTCCCGAGTTAACTCTTTCCATCGCGCTGGACGAGGCGCGGGCCACCGAGATGTCCGCCAAGTCTGCAGCCGAAATTCAGCGTTTCCAGTCGGGGTCGGCAGGCCATTCTTCCGTTAATTTCGGGGCGGCAGATTTTGACGACAATGGGAATCGTGGCGATGATGTCAGCCGCCTCAAGTCAATCCAGCGCAAGACGTGGTCTCCTGCACCCAAGAATCTCCAAGGCTATTGCTTGGGCTGTGGCGGTTCACACAATCGATCAGAATGCAAGTTTAAAACTGCCGTCTGCCGGCGTTGCCAGAAGCGTGGGCACTTGTCAAGGGTCTGCCGCGCCGTGTTTCCTGCCGCGTCTACCGCTGGGGAGCCGAGTTACAAGCGACAGAAGAGCGGGCATTCGGGCCGCCGTGAGAAGGAGAAAGGGAGAGAGGGCAACTCTTTCGCGATTTCCCAAGATGCTGAGGTGGCTGCAGTTGCCATCAGCCACGCATCCTCCCCGTTCTCTGACAGTAAGATTCACGTGACTGTCCAGCTGGAGGGTGTTCCCTGTAAAATGGAAGTGGACACGGGATCCTCCAGGTCACTGATTGCTTGGCCCACACTCAAGGCTCTGTTGCCCACTATTCAGAAACGGCGGCTGCAGCCTTGTCACATTGTGTTAAGGGACTATCAGGGGAATGCCATTCCAACTTTGGGTTGTGGGTCTTTCCATGTTTCCTATGGGTCATTTTCGGGCCATCTGGCCCTTGTCATTGTTAAGAACAGCCTCCCTTCATTATTGGGCCTTGATTGGTTTGCTGCCCTCCATTTGGGTATTTCTGGGGTCCACTCCATGAGGTCTAATGTATCAGATATCATTCTTCAGGAATTTGCAGATGTATTTGATGGCCGCCTGGGAAAATACAAGGGCCTCCCTATTTCCTTTAATTTAGACCCCCAGGTAGCACCTATTAGGCTCAAGCCGCGGAGGGTGCCCTTGGCGCTGCGGCCCAGGGTTGACAAGGAGTTGGATAAGCTCATCGCTCAGGGGGTCCTACAACCAGTAGAGCATGCCAACTGGGAGACCCCTATTGTAATTCCCCTGAAACAGGACGGTTCAATTAGGATATGTGCTGATTACAAGGCGACTTTAAATAGGGCCCTCCAAACTAACCACTACCCAGTGCCAGTGGTTCAGCACTTGCTTCACTCCTTGGGCCGAGGGAAGGTTTTCGCCAAGCTGGACCTAGCCCAGGCCTATCAGCAACTTCCTGTTGATAGTTCCACGGCTATGGCTCAAACAATCATCACACACCGGGGCGCTTCCTTGTTTCTAGGTGATATTTCTTGATCAGGTATTCTTGTTCTTCACCTTCTTGCCCTTCAGGTATTCTTTTTGTTTTTCACCTTCTTGTCTTTCATCTCTTGTAGTTTGCTTGCATCTGACTTAACAAGCTGATCTTATTTTCTATTTCATTGGTGCACTGGTTGGCTTTTTTCTTCTTTGTTGATTTTGCATTCCAGTATTCAGTTATAACTGAAACTGTGTTGTACATTAGTTGGTTTGTTTCTTGAAGTGAGCTGGTTTTGATATTTTATATTACAGTATTATTATCTTCTAATATTTGTGTTAGCTGTTTCTTTGAAACAAACTTCAATGCAGGCAGTCTTATTCTGTTGTTTTTGTGCTGTTCTACATAGGTACTCAGCTTTGTTTCAGTTCATTTTTTAGTTAGAGAGCTTTGTTCTTTCTGAGAAGGCGACATGATGATGATTCAATATCTATGCTGGCTCCCTCTACTGCTGACTGTTTCTGGTTTGCCTCTACAGTTTGAACTACTTCTGGCAAGACTTCAATTTCTTTGCCCTGGGTTGACCTTTGCAGTTCTTTTGATTCCGATACTGTGAATACTTTATTTCATACTGTAAATCGACATTGATCTGCTAGACTCCATTCTGTTACTTCTGATACTGAATGTTGGAATCATATGGCTGGAAGGGACCTTGGAGGTTTTCTAGTCCAGAGTTCCCCAATCTTCTGGATTTGTGGATTAGTGGTGGTGGGGAGAGGCAGAGGTGGTATTCACTTACCTTCGCTACTGGTTCGCAAATGTGAGTGCACACAGAGCATCAAAAACGGGACTTGATGACATCTGGATGGGTGAGCGGAGCCTCCCGCAGCTGCTGCTACCGGTTCGCCAGAACCAACTGAATATCACCATTGGGGAGAGAAGTTTATTCCGTGAGAGTGGAAGGCAAGTGTGCATGCATGCAGCTCTATTTGTATGAGTGGCATGCACATGTGCCCACTTACCTGATGCTCACTCATGTGGGGATGTGCGTGCATGCACTCACCCACTGTTTCCTCGGCCCAGTTGCAAACTGCTCACTGGCCACTACTGGGCCACCACCCAGAGGTGGTGGCAGGAGTCCTTAAACCATCCTGGACAAATGAATGTTCAATCTTTTCTTTAAAAACTCCAGTGATGGAGCAACCACAATTCCGAGAATTTCTCCTGTATCAAACTAGCTAGAAAGTCACAATAAGTATTAATTTGCTTAATGATAATATTCAACCTTTTTCAGCAGAAATCTTAAGGACAACTTATATAATACAGACATTAATTTGCCAATTATATAATTTAAATTTCCAGACTACTATTATTATTTTTTTACTGCAAGCACAGATGGCACTTAAGTCTTATTCTCATAGCGTGTCTATTTGGATGAGTTAGGAAATTATGGTTTGCTGCTGAACATTATCATAAGCCTGGGAGTACAAAGGAAATGAGGAGAGAAGATGAATAGTGCACAAGCTTAGGCTCTTTCTGATAACATTCATGTAATCCTGTTTTTTCCATACACCCTTCTCCTAGTTTAGTGACTATATTTTCTTTCAATGTCTTGATCATTAAGCAAAATGGTTGCTAAGTGAACACATGACTGAGAGATGGAAGCTACAAGAATCACCTATTGCTATCATCTGATTTGGATAAAGTTCCCTCATACAGTGTCCTGTGCCTGACATTTTTGTTTTTGAAAATGTAAAGTTCTCCAAGTATTTTCCATATATATGCAGTGGTAATACTCTGACCATAAGGAAAAAGACTTGAGATCTATCCTTTTATCCCAGAAGTTCTCTGGGGATGCAAGGTAGTTCCAGCTTCTATCTTAGTAGACACTGTGGTAGTTAATATTAACATCACCTCCTGTCTTCCAGTGAAGTGCCTTTACATAATGTCCTCACCCTTAACTCTCATTAAGTGTGAGACAGTGGGGTCCCAGAGCTTGTGTTTCTAATGGCAGGAAAAAATATAATTAAAAAAATCAAAGGACTCATGAGTCCAAAGTTATTACATAAATCTACACTTTATTATCTCAGTTTTGTTAATATTTGCTAATTACCTATTTCTAGAATGAGTATCAGAGAAATGTAATATTAAAGATAGAAAGGAAAATAATGGAGGACAATTCTTCACTGTCATTTGAATTAGAAATGAATTCCATTATTATTTCAATATATTTACTAATAAGGAAAATAAGTATGTCAGTAAGATTCCTCTTACAAATGTATTTTGACCCAGAAAAATCATATATACATGAAATAAAAGCATTCATTCTGTCTCCCTTGGTTTCTTTTTAAAGTCTACACACAGTTTCCTGTTTTTCTCTCTATTGTTCCACTATTTGAATACAAAGAGTTTAGCAATGTTAGATATGTCTTCTAAATCATTTCAAGTTGTCTGAGGAAGTTTTTTAAAAAATAGATTAAACAGTAAGCAAGGATGAAGCAGCTTTATGTGTTATGTTTTTCTATCCAAAAGAAATGGGCATGCTTTTCTATTGTATCATGGACAGATAGTAGGAAAATGAATCTTCTCAATTTCACATAATAATGGTATTTGCTCATTGGTTCTTCTTCATTTATTTAAGTTCACTTTCAATTGACTTTATTTTCAAACTCATCTTCAGTTCAATATTTCAAAAGAAGAAAAAAGAACAGAAAGGCATAACAAACATAATTTTAATTCATCTTCAAATTCATCCAGAAAAAAAGAAAGGGAAAAGAGGCTATTCAAAGAAGTAAGAAAATGATTTGGAAATATATGCTTACTCTAAACAAGTTTAAATCTCCACAACCAGATCAATTACATCTGAGAATCTGGAAAGAGTCTGGAAGACTTTCTGGTATCTCTTATCCTTCATAATTTTTGACAAATTATGGAGGATAAGAGTAGTGCCAGAAGATTGGAGAAGGACAAATTGCTGTTAACATTTTCAAGAATTGTGAAAATATGACTTGATAACTACAGACTGGTCAGCTTGACTTTAGTACTGGTCAAAACTCTGGAATAGATTATAAAATAATTTATAAACGTTTAGAAAAGAATGTATTGTTTGGCAGGATATTCCAAGGGTTTATCAAGAATAAAGCATGCCAAACCAAATTGATCTCTTTTTTTGATAGAATAATCAGTTTAGTTAACCACAAAAATGCTGTGAAAATAGTGTACCTTGCCTTCAAAAAAGATTTTTCAAAGCTTCTCATGACATTTTGTTACAAAAAAAATGGCAAGATGTGGGCTGAACTATGATATCATTAGATGGACACAAAACTCTTTGAACAAATGGAATCAGTGAATATATATCAATGAATAAATCTAGTGAAAGAAGTGCTGAGTGATTAGATTCCAGTTTAGGTCTTTTCTGTTCAATGTATCCATAAATGATTTGCATTACAGGTTTTCAAATTTGAAGATAAGACAGAAACTAGGGATGTGGAAGTATTGAGTACTAAGGTACTGAGCATTTTATACTGTAGGATCAAAATTCAGGTGGACCTTGATGAACTGGAACAATTTCTGATTTACTCCCAGGTCCAATTCAAGGTGTTGATTATCTTTAAATCCCTTTATGGCATGGGATCAGGTTACCTGAGGAACCATTTCCCCCAATGGAATTGGCCGGCCCCAGCAGGAGGTTTATGCTGCAGACCTAATTGGCCAAGGAATTTCAGGAGAAATTTCAATCCAGGAGAAAAACTTTTTCTGCCATGACACCCACCCTTTGGAACATTGTACCCTCAATGTGAGACCTTCCACCATACTTTTGACCTTCTAAAACAGCTTTAAAACCTGGCTCTGCCAATTGGCTTGGTGCCCCAATGGGGTGAGTCCCATCCTGGAAATGGTTAGTAGACTCAGAAGACACTCCCCTTTCCATGTTGTTTATGTACTGATTCCTTTCTTATCTATTTTTTTTTGTTAATTCTTAGTGTTTTAATGTTTTTAATATGCTACTTGTTTTGTATTGTTTTATGATGTTACAACCTGCCCAGAATCACTCAACAGTGAGATGGATGGCTTATAAATACTGTACATTTGCCATATTGTGCATAAATGTGCATAAGTCAGCAAGATGTATTTCTTGAGGCACAAAATAAAATCCTTTGTTTAGTTAGACAACCTAGCAAGATGAATTTCTTGAGGCACAATATAAAATCCTTTGTTTAGCTGGACAAAAACTAATATATGAATGTAGAATAGCAGGACGGTATTGAGCAGCAAGACATGCGGAAATCTGGATTTTCAAAGTTCTGACATTAAAAATACTTCAGTAATAGTTCCTGCATATCTTTATCAATGTAATCTTCCACACTACCTACAAGCATCCAAAGAAGTATAGTGTCAAAATCAAGAGAAATATTCTCTTCTATGTAGGTCAAACTGCACCTGGAATATTGTGTATAGTTTTAGACATTTCACTTTAAGAATGGAATTGACAAAATAGGGTCCCCAGAGGAGACCAACCAATATAATAAAGTGCCTGAAAATATATGTAGGGACCTGTTGGAGGTGTCGGGTATGTTTAGATATGGAGTTGAAAAAGAAAATACTTAAAATAGGAAGACATAACTGTCCTCAAATAACTAAAGGGTTGTTAGGAAGAAAACAAAATCTACAAATTTGCAAAATTTTCAAACAGTAAGATTTCATACAATATATGTGATTTGTTTTTACACTTAATACTTCTCTGGTAATCCAAGCAATAGCCACAACCGAAAGCCAGCAACAATGTCCTTTGAGAACAGCATACAATACGTACACCTATAACCTTCACAAAGTGCAACACAATCCTCTTTTTCCTGTAAGTTAAAATTCCATCCTATACATTCCTTCCCACAAGCTATTGAACCCTGAGTAATCTTTTAGCAAACATTATTCATTCTTTTATGGAACGCCTATTTTTAGAGTCCAATTTATATTTTTGTAGCTATTTTCAGAGAAAGGTCAATGATAGTACAGCAGACTTAGTTTGATAAATTGTAATAATCCACATTTGTAATGACAACTTGCTAATACTGAAAGTTATGCTTTCATATACTGTATTAGTGATTGGTGTATTAGTAAAATTAGAATAAAGGAAAAGAACAACATTTGTAAATTTCAAATAATGTTTCCTGAGATGTAATTTCAGAGGAATCCATCAACACTTAAATATCATTTTAGGCTGTCTAGTATCCAGGCTTCCTGGAAAATCCAACAATCCCCCCCCCTTTCCTGTCACATTAGAGAACAAAAATAAGATATGGTGTCCCTGATTTCTTCTTTCCCCTTCCTCTTTTGCCTGGTTCCTCTTTCTACTGCCTAGATAGTTTATTGGCTCTTCTCCATCATATTCGTGCTCTCACAGAACCCCTTTGTAGACTGTCACCTGAAAAGTTCCAAAATATGGCACACAATTTGAGACTGTAGGCAAATAGCATGTTATCTCTATGTATAATAAAATTGATTGGTTAATTTAACCTGATGTATATTCTACTCCTGAGAGCCAATTTGATATAGTGATTAAGGAATCAGACTAGAAATCAGGGATTATTAGTTCTCATCCTGCCCTAGGCATAAAACCAGTTGGGCTAGCCATTTTCTCTCAGCCCTACGAAAGAGGCAATGGCAAACTACTTCTGAAAAACCTTGCCAAAAAACCTGCAAGGACTTCCAGGCAGTCTCTTCCAGGAGACTTCTATTCCAATAATTATTGATTCTAAGCCAGGGGTGTCAAACTCATGTCATCACAGTGGCGTCACATGATGTATCAGGACTTTTTTATCCTTTGCTAAACCAGGAGTGGGCATGGTCAGCGCATGATGCATCTGGCCCATGGGCCAGGAGTTTGACAGCTCTAAGCAGATTACATATCCTATGTCCATAAATAAGGTTAAAGTTATGTTGCTTTTTGCCTTTCATGGCCTCCTGCAGCACTCTGATGGCCAAAAACGGGCCAAAAACAGGCCCTGTAGCCTGTTTTCAGCCAGCAGAGTGCTGCAGGAGGCCGTGGAGGCAGAAAATGGGCCACAGGGGGCCCATGTGCAGCAGAGGCACCATGGGCCGGTCCTTTGATATTTCCAGGCCAGCCTTGTGGGTCGGATTTAAGCACCTCATGGGCCAGATCCAACCCGCAGGCCTCAAGTTTGACACCCCTGCCTTAGAGAATCTTATTCCTTGATTTATACATTTTCCTTGTCATAGGAATTTAATTTTAGTTTCATAGCCTATATCATAAACTGAAGAAACAGCGTCCCCTTTTTAATATTTCTTAAGGTTATCAGAAGTTGCAACAGCAAACATTAATATCAGAGCAATTGCATAATTTTGCCCATGCTAGTACCTATGAGAAGTTACAATTGTTTTCACCACATTTGGTATTCTGTGATATACCAGTGCATTGGGATTAAATTCTGTTTCTTATCAGCATATTAAACTGATTCTTAGAAGCAGAAGAAAGAAGAGAAATGTCAGTCTCTTCATATTTGTGTATGTATTAAAGTTTTACTCAGAATATCATGTATGTTTAGATTCAAAACCAAGGTACATTATTTTAGAAGACCTATTTTGAATTTCCCAAAATTGTATTTTTGTGTTTCACTGAAGACAGCTATGAATTGATTAGAAAAAGGATATTGTAAATTACTTTCCCGTATCTATCCCAAATATCTTCTTCAACCATATGCTCCAAGGCACACAATTTAAGAGACTTCATAATTCTTTTCTGGAGAATGCATGGAGAATATTTGACAAGAAAAATCCATTAAACCTCAGCCTCAGAAAGTAATAACAATCATTGCCCTTATCAACTGCTCTTTCACCTCTTCTTTCCTGAAACTTACTTCAAAAAATGTCTGTTTCTGTTTCTGCTACAGAAACATTCAAACTCCCTTTAAAATGTTTTGGCATACAGACAGAGATGTCACATAGAAGTTACAGATATTTGGTTACCAATTCAACTAGGAACTATAAGAATTTAATCAGGAGTTGGTTTTACCACCCAAAGCAGTAATTTAAACAAATCTACTATTATTATTCTGCAGGACAGAATCAATTAAAATCTTGTCCGTGAAAGCAATTCATATAATAGTTGAATTCACAAAAAAAATTGTACTTAATTAATAAGTACTTTTGAACCAAATTTTGATTGAGCCACATTCCTAAATTAGACAATATAGCTTGGTTATTTGGAAAGTTACTTTCTTAGTTTTCTCGTTTCTTTATCTTAGGTAAAGATCTTAGTGGACTGATGATGTTACCTGGTTTGGTAATGGAATATCTGCAAGAATACCACCAAGCTCTGAGAGCACCAAGGACCCTTCAACCATGTGATTTGCTTAACAAATCAAAAAGGTAATAAAATTGGGTGTGCCTCACTTAATGACTACATCACTTAATGACAGAAGTTCCAGTCCCAATTGTGGGCATAACTCAAGAACTACCAGTATTCTCACTTTTGGAGAAACTGTATGAGTAGAAAAAAGTAAAAATAAATAAATAAAGGAACTTGCTGAATTAATAGTGAAGATATCAGTTTTGTTTCCTTTGTATTGTCTATTATGTTGATGCATAGTCATGTCTCTATTATGATGTACCAGAGTCATGTAATGTTCCTCATGACTAAAGATTACTGAATATTGTTTCCATTACCCATGTGAAAAATATTTAATTTTCATGAAACAAATCCATCAGGAAAGAATCCTTATGGTACCAGCATACCAGAAGCAGGAAGCCCAAGAGATGTAAGAGAACATTTCCAGATAGCAATATAACAAAAATAAAATTGTTCAGACAAGTCTTTCTTTGTGTTAAGAAATTTCCTTCCTTCCTTCCTTCCTTCCTTCCTTCCTTCCTTCCTTCCTTCCTTCCTTCCTTCCCTCCCTCCCTCCCTCCCTCCCTCCCTCCCTCCCTCCTTCCTTCCTTCCTTCCTTCCTTCCTTCCTTCTGTGTACATTACCTGCCAGAACCACTAAACGTTTTTTTAGCATTGTCACATAACAATGATAACAAAGAGCCGTGGTAGTGTAGTGGTTAGAATGCAGTACTGCAGGCTACTTCTGCTGATTGCCAGCTGACTGCAGTTTGGCAGATCGAATCTCACTAGGCTCAAGGTTGACTCAGCCTTCCATCCTTCTGAGGTAGGTAAAATGAGGACCCAGATTGTTGGGGGCAATATGCTGACTCTGTAAACTGCTTAGAGAGGGCTGCAAAAGCACTATGAAGCGGTATATAAGTCTAAGTGCTATTGCTATTTTGCTTTACAAAATCCTTATATTATTCCGTCTTCATAATAATGCCATACCTATGGTTAGCAATGGATCTTTCATGACAATGCCAGAGCATGTAGACCAGAGCCAAATGATATTTAACAGATATTTCCTAGATAGATTTGTGGGTTGAGCTTTAATACTCTGGAAGTATCTACCTAGTGTTAAAGCAATATTAGGACAATAATTATTTTCTTTTATAAATGCTCTGCAATCCTTGTAACTTGCATGATATTCTCAGTTCTCTGTTCTTTAAGTATTTGCTTATCAGTCTCCTGACTAGGAAGTGTCATAATTATGGAACTGAAAGAATTCTGTGATATTAACTCCATAGTATATTATATTTCTATCAGGTAAAGCTCTGAGAAAGCTCTCTTCAGTGTCCTTTTCTCCATTATCTCCTCTGTCATAGTGGTACCTATGATTGCCATTATTCTTGGCTTCTCCTGACACATAATCAAATTTATTACTCAGATTATCTCACTATATAAAGTAAAAAGAATCGATAACCTACCCCTCATTCTCATTAGATCGTTTATTCAATAGCATCAGTAGAATCTGTAACAAGGATTAAAAAAAATAAAGTACATAAAATGGAATTGGAACATCAAAAATGTTTACAAATGTACCAATGGAAATTCTATGTATGTTATTTGGAAAATATTAGCCTCTTGCTAAGGAAGATCTTTTAAACTTACACAGATGAATTCCAAGTTGTCTTTCCTCTTTCCACTTGCCCCTGACTCCCTGTTCTTGACAGAATAAAAAAAGACATTTTAAAACAGAACTGGTGCCCTGGAAACAAAACCATAAACAAAATTCTTGATAGAGACCAAACCATGGGCAAAAGCCAAATGGAAATTATTCATCAAGGAACAAGAAAATTCTGGACAGTACTTCTTACTCCTCAGTTTTCTGGCTGAAACCCTAAAACTTGGGTTGCATTATTCAGGGCTAATGCTGTCCTTAACTAGAATAGAAACCTACAACTAGCTCAAATATTAGAACTACTAAACCTAAATTTGAATCATACCAAATGTTTTTGAGATACGGAAAATATCTTGCAAAGCTATTATGCAGCTCTGGGTCTTAGTGACCAAAATTTGATTATCTTTAGAGCCTGAACTTTCCTTCGTTAAAAAAAAAAAAAAAAAGGCAAAAGGACCAGTTGAGCAAAAAAAAAAAAAAAAAGTTAAAGCAGCTTGAATCTATGAGCACTTCAATGAATCTCAGGGAAAGTATTGTAAAATAAGTATTCTCGGAAAAATTTACAGTTTTTTCAGAGTCAATTTGTTGCAAGAAAACAATACTGGTATTATTGGAATCAATAAGCTATGATTTTTAATCTTCTCTCTTTTTATGATGGTAATTCTTAGCAGCAGTAACTAACCTGCAAAAGAATATAATTTGAACTGAAAACAAGAACAAGGAGCTATGACAAATGTTAAAAAAATACTTCTAATTAAGGCTCTGTTTTCCTTTTGTTTTAAAGTCTGTTATATATCATGATTACTTTTCAATAAGCATGAATAGTCCTAATAGTCCTAATAGTCCTTCCTTCTTCTATTTCTCCCACAACAACTCTGTGAAGTGGGTTGGGTTGAGAGAGAATGAGTGGCCCAAAACCACCCAGCCAGTTTTCACAGTCTCCTGGTTTTTAGGCCAGCAGCTTAACCACTGGACCAAAAGGGTGCAGAATGTAATGTAATTTAATTTAATTTAATTAATCATATTTCTATGGCGCCCAACTCCCAAGGGACTCTGGGCAGCTTACAACAGAAATAATACAAACAGTGAACATATTTTTTTTAAAAAAAAAAACACATTATAAAAGCATTTTAAAAACATTAAAAATGCATGCACACCATCCATGGCTGGATCTCACAAGATTGAACAGTGAGATCAACGGCCCCAGGCCTGCCGGAAAAGCCAGGTCTTCACCGCTTTCTGGAAAGCCAATAGGGTGGGGGTAGTCTGGATCTTAGGAAGTAACTGGTTCCAGAGAACTGGGGCAGCCACAGAGAAGGCCCTCCCCTGTGGGCCCGCCAGCCGGCATTGTTTAGCTGACGGGACCCGGAGGAGACCAACTCTGTGGGATCTTACTGGTCGCTGGGAGCTATGCGGTAGAAGGTAGTCTCAAAGATAGCCTGGCCCTGAGTCATGTAGGGCTTTAAAGGTAATAACCAACACCTTGAATTGTGCCCGGAGACCAATAGGGAGCCAGTGCAGCTTGCGGAGAATTGGTGTAATGTGGGTGTATCTAGGTGCACTCACGATAGCTCACACAGCTGCATTCTGGACCAACTGTAGTCTCCGAACACTCTTCAATGGTAGCCCCATGTAGAGCGCATTGCAATAATCTAACTGTGAGGTGACAAGGGCATGAGTGACTGTGAGGAGAGCCTCTTGATCCAAGGAGGGTCGCAATTGGTGCACCAGGCGAACCTGTGCAAAGGTCCCCCTAGCCACAGCTGCTAGATGTTGCTCTAATCTTAGCTGTGAGTCTAGGAGGACACCCAAATTGCGAACCCATTCTGAGGGGGACAATTTCTCCCCCCCCCCAGAACCAGGGATGGACAATCGACATAGTCTTTAGGAGGCAATACCCACAGCCACTTGGTCTTGTCTGGGTTAAGTCTGAAACTGTTGACTCCCATCATTTCACATGTTCTATTTGTGTGTGTGTGTGTGTGTGTGTGTGTGTGTGTGTGTGTGTGTGTGGCCCACAAGTAGGTGCTGCATATTTAATTCATTATGGGACTCTGGGAGGTGGCTGCCTAAAGGACACAGTGAATCCCTTAAAAGTCCTGCAATCTCTTGCCAAAATAAGTTCCTTCGAAGTATGATCCTCAACATGCCATGGAAAGCCTGACGAGCCCCCAAATTACTAGAAATTGTGCAATACTGCTCTCCAAACGGTATGGATAACAAAACAACATTTGACATTTGTTTAACACTTTGATCTTTTATTCTTAATTGTTCACTTTATTTATTTATTTATTTTTATTTTATTTATTGCGATTTATATGCCGCCTTTCTCCCTAGGGACTCAAGGCGGCTTACAAAATGACAACTTCAATACAAATCACAATACAATACAAAATTAAAATCAGTAACCCAATTAAAAACAATTTAAAATTATACCAGTGTACCCCCAAACAGATCAGTTTAATTGGCGGAAGAGCCACGTCTTCAGCTCGCAACGGAAGGAAAGAAGGTCTGGAGCTGTCCTGAGCTCAGTGGGCAATCCATTCCAGAGGGTCGGGGCTCCCACAGAGAATGCCCTCCCCCTGGGGGTTGTCAGCTGACATTGTTTGGCCGACGGCACCCTGAGGAGGCCGACTCTGTGAGAGCGTACAGGACAATGGGAGAACAGCTGGAGATGGTCCTGCAAGTACCCCGGGCCTAAGCCATGAAGAGCTTTATAGGTGAGCACCAGCACCTTGAAACGTATCCGGAGTGCTACCGGTAGCCAGTGCAGCTCACGCAGGAGAGGTGTTACACGGGAGTATCTAGACGCCCCCGTAACTACCCGCGCGGCTGCATTTTGGACTAGCTGAATCTTGGCATGTTAAGCCAAGGTCGGTCATAAAATAAGTATGTACAATGGCAACTGAAGTTAATTTCTGCAATCCCATGGCACATTTAATGGTTATTTCTTTTTTTAAAAAAAACAAGGATGATTTTTCCTAAAGCAAAGGGGACAGAAGCAACAGATGGATTATAATGTGCTGATAGTACCCATTTTCATTGCTTGGCTATTTGATATAGGTCAAGGAAGCTTAAGAAGCTTACATGTCAAATTTTTCTCCCTGTGCCATTCCTTCTGGGCCAATTTTTTTTAAATTCTATTTCCAAATAATCTTTAAACAATGTGAAGAATAAAAAAGGAAAAATCCAAATTGTAATAACACTACTAAAACAGAACTGTTGGCAATAAAAGATTATTAGAATGGTGTGAGATATTATTATCAATAAAATGAATACATACAGGGTTTCATTTGGTGCTACTTGAAACTTTCAAACAAAACTAGCGGAAGCTAATATAAAGTTTCAAAACAAAGGTCATTTAGAGGACCTTGAAAAACTCCATATGAACTTTCAGGTACTAATTTTCTAGTGCTAGAACAGTTATAGGCAGAGATCATTTATACAGGAAAATAAAGCCAAATGAAATCTCTGTAAATTAACAATAACAGCAAGGTTGGAGAATTGGAACAGTGGTGAAATCTAAAATTTGTTACTACCGGTTCTGTGGGCGTGGCTTGGTGGTAGTGGGGGTAATGTGACTGGGTGGGTGTGGCCAGTTTTTTTTTTTAACTTTTAAAACCATTTTTTCTACAACCTCTTCGGTGAAGAGGTTGTAAAAAATGCTTTCAAAAGACTCTGATGATCCCAGTTGAGTTGCCTGATTTTTTAAAAAACCCTCTGACGATCAGGCAACTCAGCTGTGATCGTCAGAGCTTGGATCATCAGAGCCATTTAAAAGAAAAAACGCCTCTGATGATCACGTGGCTCAGCTGGGCAGGGGGGGCAGGGATTTTTGCTACCGGTTCTCCGAACCACCCGCCTCCATCACTACTGGATCCGGCGATCCGGTCTGAACTGGGAATATTTCACCCCTGAATTGGAAATATTGTTTGACACTCATCTTAATTCAGAAGTTATTGGCCCTGAGTAGTAATAATATTATTTCCACTTCCAAAAGGAAGCAGCTTGAAACAGTGGAAGCAACTTTCTATTTTGTTCCATAAAAAATGAGAAATCAAAGCCATTAATGGGATGTAAGGACACTTTTTTAAATATGTGGCTTTCCTCTTGCTGGTTTTTCTTCCTAAACACTGCTCTTTTGTAAGTGTAAATGCTGATCTAATGTGGCCCAAAAAATTATATACACAGACATTTACATTCCACCAGATACTTCACTTTCAGTTTTTTCTTAGTGTTCTCTGTTTCTTCTCTAAAATGTAGCATAACTTGATTGCTTTCTGAATTGCTTTTTGAATACAATTCAAAACAGATGTAACAGATTTTATTGCAATGAGTTAATTGGTATTTGTGATATTCTTCTCAAGCAGATTGTTTAAAATGTCTTAAATCTGGTTAACGATAGAACTTCAGGGACTGCACGTTTCATATACTGTTTTTTTTAATAAAGGACTTGCCAATATCCACTCAGCACATGAAGATGGAAAGAAGGATAATAAAAATGGTAGAATCTTTTATGGTTCATAGAAAGTAATTAATTGTACATAGATTCCACTTTAAAATTTAGCTGGTGTTCTGGATGCAGAAGGTGCTTAAACTTTCTGCTAAATGAGATATTAAATTCTGATGGGTGACTGTTCTCTTCCAAGGTTCGACCAAGTTCAGGTTTAAAAGTTTGGAAGCCTATAATATTTTCCAGACTATGTGTACAGCAGAGATGATAACTCAGACTCTTTCGCAGCATTTCATGAATATAGCCAAGTTAGAAATTTCACAAGAAAAAAAAAACTTCCTTTGCTCCCAATATTTTGATACATCTGTTTTTTATTTTAATCAGGAAGTGAGGAAGCACAGTAATATTAATTTAGAAAGACACATGAATACTCAAAGTTCATTTGACTTTAATCAGTAAATTATGCTACCTTGAACATAATAAATAGCCAGTTTTGTATTGAGTTTGCCTGAAATATGCTAAACGCTCTGTATATTGCAACCTAAGATTTACTGGATCACTGCAATGTTTGGAAAAGAATGGACAATATATCAATAGAAGAGAGTATATGTAGCTCAAAGCTGAACTATGGAGTTCTTGGTATTTTCTCAGCTTGGTTGTTTTCCTGCAGACATTTTGTTAGCCAATTAGGCAACATCTTCACTGCTAGAAGGGAGTGGGATTACGGTACCTTTCTGTTTATATATAGTAGCTTGCCCTGTCAGTGTTGGTGAGGGTGTTTTTTTCTTCATGGTAGTACTTGACTAGGCCATTGTTTACTGCTTGATTGTTTTTTTGGTATAAATCCTGATGTATTTCCTTTTTATCTGAGTGTTGATTCCTGGCAAAAAGACATTTGGTCTTTTTGTTTCCTTTTTAGCTTTCTATTGTCTCTTGAATGATATGTAAGTGTGTGGTTTATCTCTACATACCTATTTATGACTGATTTGTCTGAATGCCAGACTTCCTGAAATTCCCCAGCATTTTTAGGTTTAGCTTGGTCTAAGATGTTCACAGTTTTCCAGATGAAGTTATCTCATACTGAGATAATTCATCCCCATGGGTTGAGGTATCATCATTATGTGAATGATACTCAACTTTCTCTACCTCAGGTGACCTAAGTGTTGCTGTCGTTGCCCTCTCATGATGCCTGGAGTCTGTGGGGGCCTGGGTGGGGACAACAGGCTTTGGCTGAACTATGGAAAGACTGAATGGCTTTGAGTGCATGGAGCTTCAAGATCTGGGTGTTGACAGCTGTGGACAGGGTGGCACTACTCCAGACAGATCCATAATGCAATGGAGAGGGGGGTTTTCTCCTGGACTTGCAACTCCTGCTCAAAGAGCAGGTGGCAGTCATGACTAGGAGAGCCTTTGCAAAACTTTGGATTGTGTGTAAATTGCTATCTTTCCTGGATTAGGAGTATCTGCACTCAATCATTCAAGTCCTAGTTATCTCACACCTAGACTACTGCAATGTGCTCTGGATGGGACTACCCTTGAAGGGCATTTGGAGACTTCAGTTGGTGAAGACTGCGGTGGCCTGGGCAGTCTTTGGAGTCCTTAGAATGGTTCATGTTACACCACTGTTCTGAAAGCTGCACTGGCAATTGTTTGTTTCTGAGTGCAAGTCAAGGTATTGGTTATCACCTATAAAGCCCTGCAAGGCATAGATCCAGATTACTTGAAGGATAATTTCACTCCAGTGGGACAATCCCATCCTATCTGTGCAGGCAGAGGAAGCATGGTGCAGATCCCGTCTGGCTTGGAGAAAAGCCTTCTCTGGCATGACTCTGGCCCTTTGGAACAACTTTATATATATATATATATATATATATATATATATATATATATATATATATATATGTATGTATGTATGTATGTATGTATGTATGTATGTATGTATGTATGTATGTATGTATATGTATATGCATATGCATATGCATATATATATATATATATATATATATATATGCATATGCATATACATATACATATACATATACATACATACATACATACATACATATATATATATATATATATATATATATATATATATATATATACATATACATATACATGTGTGTGTGTGTGTGTGTGTGTGTGTGTGTGTGTATAGTTAATATTTCGGGTTTCTTCCCGTGTAATTGTGGATATATCCCTAAAAGGGTAGAAGCGACGTTTCGACAGAATCCCATCTGCCATCATCAGGCTTATGTCAGTAGTCTTTTGCACTAACTGCCGTTGGTATTTCAAATCTGGTGCTGGTATTCTGGGATGGCTCCACCTTTTCATTCTGATTGGTTGGGAGTCCCAGTATGTGTTTATTGGCTTGGCTTCGGGTGTATGGTTGGTTATTCTCCACTAGGTGGCAGGGCTTCATCTTTGTGGCTGGTTTGAATATGATTTGGTTGGGATTTTTTTGATTAATGTTTGGTCTATGTTTTATATATGGTGTTAAGATTCGTCTATCTATGAGAGCAGGTTTCCAAATAGTAGGCAGACGTGAAGTGTCATCCCGTTTATTCATGCAATATGGTCTTTTTTCTATTTCAATTGCTTCTCTGATTATCCTGCCATTGAGATGTTCTATTTTTGCAACTGTTTTTGTTTTATTAAAATTAATATTGTGTCCTGTTGTATTTATGTGTTGAACTAATGATGATGTGTGTTCTTGCTTTTGTATTGAGTTTTTGTGTTCCTCGATGCGCACACTCATTCTTCTGTTGGTCTGTCCAATGTATGTTGATGGGCAGGAAGCACACGGGATTTCGTATATGCCTTGATCTTCTAATTCTATTTTGTCTTTGGGGTTTCTCAGAATGGACGATATCTTTCTATCTGTGCAAAATATGGTTTTGTGTTTTGGTGCATATGCTCTCAGTCAGGTGAAATCTGAACCGGTTTGCTACCGGTTCGCTGGCCGCGCATGCGTGCTGTGTGCCAACTGCATGTGCAGTTTGCACCAAACTGACATATGATGTTACAGTATCTATGAGTTCATCCAAGTCTGCAGAGGTATATTCAAAAACATTCCAATCAGTACAGTCAAGGCAAGCCTGTAGCTTTAGCTTTGCCTCCTCAGTCCAAGTCCTCACTGATTTAATTGTTGGTTTCATGGTTTTAAGTCTTTGTCTGTAAACAGGTACAAGGTGAATCATGCAATGATCAGAGTGTCCCACAGCTGCTTGTGGTAAAGACCGATAAGCATCTTTTAATGTTGTGTAGCAATGGTCTAGAGTATTCTTGCCTCTAGTGAGACAATTGACATGCTGAAAATATTTTGGTAGCTCTTTCCTTAAGTTTGTTGAAATCTGCTAAAATAATCGAAAGTGAATCTGGGTATTTAACTTCAGCCCACATAGTTTGGTCAGCTAGAGTTTGTAATGTATTGTTTATACAAGCTTGTGGAGAAACATACACAGCAATTAGGAGAAATGAGGAGAAATCTCGTGGAGAATAAAATGGTTTGCAGATGATAATGAATGTCTCTAAGTCCACATCACAGAATTTTCTTAGTATAGTTATATCTTGCGACCAGTGACTGTTAATATATAAACATAAGCCTCCTCCCAGATTTTTCTGCAATTCTGTCTGTTCTTTGTATCTGAAACCCTGGGATATGCAGGCTGCTATCATCAATTCAATGGTGGGTTTCAGCAGGTTCTGACCTGCTGGAGAACCAGTAGTTCTGGAGAACCAGTAGCAGAAATTTTAAGTAGTTTGGAGAACCGGTAGCGGAAATTTTGAGTAGTTCGGAGAACCGGTAAATACCACCTCTGACTGGGCCCTCCCCCATCTATTCTCTGCTTCCCGAGTCCAAGCTGATCAGGAGGAAATGGGGATTTTGCAGTAACCTTCCCTTGGTGTGGGGAAGGAATGAGATTTTACAGTATCCTTCCCCTGCCACACCCACCAAGCCGTGCCCACCAAGCTGTGCCACGCCCACCAAGCCACGCCCGCAGAACCAGTAGTAAAAAAATTTGAAACCCACCACTGCATCAATTGACTCATTTAGCCAGGTTTCAGTGAAGCAGACAACTGCTGAGTTATAAAAATCAGAATTGCATCTATTTAAAAGAAGTATTTCATCCATTTTATTAGCAAGTGAGCGTAAATTAATCAGAAAGAATGATAGGAGAGGGGTTTTTATCCCACTTTAGTCTATTCAAAATTACCACTCGCTTACCCCTTCTTCACCTCCGGCATCTCTTCCATTTGTTTTTGTTTATCCATTGTTCAGAAGAAATTGCTTCTTCCTGTGTTAGAAACTTCTCTGCATTTGTAAAGACAAATTCATTTAGTTTTTAATGGTTGTTATTGCTTTTAATGGTATTCTGAAAAAAAGTAAAGCATGTATGTTTCAAGAAGCTTCTATTTTTGTAAAATATGTAAAATTGTTCTAGCCAGAAATTTGGACTAGATCCTTGGTTTTTTTTTTCAGTGTAGTGTTAAAATCTCTAACACTCTATACATTTTTCTATTGTGATTGATATCAGTTTATGCATTTCAAGTTATTTGCATGAAAAAAAATGGGTTTTTTTTCTTTACAAATTCCTTGTAAATTTGGAATTTGATCTGGAATCCTGAAGTATCTTCTCTGAGATACTAGTAGGATATTGCCATTTGTAGCAGACCAGCACCATCTTATGGCTTCCCCAGAGCATTTTCTTTTATTTTGTAATTTTCTTTTAAGTTTTTGTTTTGCCATAATCTGGACTGCTTTATATTTATCTTCTTGAGCCTTGAGTGCATTTTAATACTTGATTAAACCATTTTTAGATTTTATCTTTCTTTAATTAAAATGTGATACTGTTTATTTCTTATGAGATTAGAAAGTTTCCTCTCTCCTAGGCATGGAGGAAGGGTGAGTCACATACCTGTATAATATTTGGACAGAAAGTGGCATATAGAAGTAATGTCCATTTTGTATTTTGATTGATTAATCCCATAAAGGTAGTGCATCTTGTGAAAGCTATATCTCTGTACAAAGGTACATGTCAGATGATGATAGGTGATAACAGCTGGAGTTGCCACCCACTACACTAAAAGAGGAAGGGAAGTCAAGGTATGAAGTCCTGGAAGTAACCAGAGAAAAGAGGAAGGCAACCTTAACCTTCTATCCTAGGCGTCAGTTATCTTCTACATGTTATGCATTTATTTTATAATATATATCTTGCTTTAAAAATAGAACAGTCAAATATAAAGTACTTTAGGAACAAGAGCCTTGATAGTACAGTGGTTTAGTGCACCCTGTTATTAACACAGCTGCCTGTAATTTCTGCTGGTTTGAATCTCTCCAAGGCTCAAGGTTGACTCAGCCTTCCATCCTTTCTAAGGTAGGTGAAATGAGGACCCAGTTTGTGGGGGCAATAAGCTGACTTTGTATAAAATATACAAAAGAATGAAGGCTATTGCTTAACGCATTGTAAGCCGCCCTGAGTCTCCGGAGAAGGGCGGCATATAAATCAAATTAAAAAAAATAAAATAATAAAATAAAGACCCTTCTCTATTATCCCTAAACAGACAAGCAGGGTTTAATGAAACCAAAGTAATACATTAGTATGCATAACAAGATATTTTAAGATGGGGAACTGACTAGGAAGCATTTTAACAGACTATGTAGGGAACAAAGTGCCTTTATCTGTCCAAAAATGTAAAATCAATCTATATAAGACAAAGCCACACATTAAATCAATGAGAAATGGACAAATTGTGTTATGCATGCTTATAGGTATAATTACCATCCCAATTCAGGGGGGATGGCTCCATCTATCAAGATAGAATAAACTTCTTTGTTGGCTTCAGCTATTAATTGGGTATAGAATTCTTATTCCACCAACACTACAGTTCAGAAATAGCCTTGATCAAAGCTTACATCCATACCACTGAATGTTGAATATACAATATTTAAATATAATTTCCTGAAAAGCACTACAATGATGCATTTTCAAAAGACTATTGAAACATAGCAGTGTATGCTGTGTTAATTGTGAATCAAAAATAGTTAGATATGATTTGGCCATCATGGGAGAAAATTACATTATCGGGATTCTGCAATTAGTGTTAGAAAGAACAATTATAAGTTTTCCAAAAAAATTTCCTTAGGCAAGTTGGTAATAAGTGGCAATAATTAACTAAAATGGCAAATTATTGTTGGCATTTGTCTATTAAATCAGCAATCTCTTTGAGTGCAGAGATATATGGAGTCTCACAATTGGAGTCGTTTCAAGCACTGAATCATTGATAAGCACTGGAAGGTGAAACTGAAGGAATATAATCTTTGGATGTAAAGTATCTTCAGTTTAGCTATCAGTATTCAGAGCTTTAGCAGAACAATTCCTGTGTTATATGCTGCAAAAATAAGCCTGTTGTATTCTGATCGTAATCTGCATGGATAACTTCCACTCATAAATAGCTTCTTTTATACTCAACATTGGTGGGAACGGCTTTTTCCAAGGCTGGCCTAATCGTTACTAAATAAAACTCAGAGGAAGTTGCCTAAGCTATTCTGAACACATTGTGTGGGAGGTCAAGGCTGAGGAATCACTTTTGATCCAGCACATTTGACTTTATAACTAAACTTGTATTCTAAAGCTATAAGGACACTAAAAAGGTAAAAAGGAAGGATATTGTTGCTATCAATTATTCCACAAGCTATTTCTGGAAAGCATTATCATCCAAAGGGCTAGGAAGTGTTTAAGAAAGAAGATTGTATTTCAAAATGCTTTGCTTGCTTTTTTAATGCTCTTATCATAGCCCTAAGTAATAACATGTTAAGGCAAGTGGTGGATGTTTCAACTTTTATAGAGTTCATTTCAGGGCCTATATAAACCTATTAGATTACACAAAGACAGCATAGTCAGCCAAGTTTCAACAGCTGCCCTTGAGTGCACAAGTATCTCTGCCTCACTTCCTTATCTGTAAAATCCAGAATAGCAGTTACCTCAAAGGATGGGTGTAGAATTTGATGACAGGATAAACTATCCCAGTATAAAAAAGAAATGCAAAATTGGTAATAATTATCACAATGAATGTCCCCTGATCTTGTGATACAAGAATAAAGATTCCTTTATTTTTAAGAGGATATTGTAACACCCATTTCCTCTTCATGCACAAATCTCTTTCAGTTTTCCCACACACTCAGGCGTATTATCCTGTTACCAATAATACATTCTAATTGTCTTTTTAAAGCCTATATGAGCCTAACTCTGGGATATATCCAACTGTGCTTGTCGGAAGGACGGAAACTACTGACCAAAATAGATCCTTACATTTCTCTGGACATCCTGCATATAAATGTTATGCTTCTTATAAGAAACTATGGTATCACAATACACTTCGTTTATATTGTGCAAAAGAAAAAAAATAAGACTAGCTGTTACATTTTAGTCTGCAATAGGTCCCAATATTGTTCAAGATGTGAATGTCCATTTGGAGCTTGATGTCTGGAAAAAATAAAAAATAATCAAAAGAGAACAGCAGAAGACAAAGATGCTAGACAGAATCTCTAATGACACAAGAATAAGCTTATTTTATGGTCTGTTTTTGTTGTTGTTATTGTTATTGTACAATGCCCAGAGTCACATTTCATGAGATGGGAACCTATCTAAATATGATGAAACAAACAAAGAAACAGGCAGACAATTCTGGGGTATGATTTTCATCAGGTCACAGAAACAACTGAATAACTGGAAAATAGCCATGGCACCCATATATTCAATTAAGCAGTAATAATCAACGGGCAACTAATATGTCCCTACACTTGTTCAAGTATATAGTAAACATGATTGGAGAGGAAAACAACTTTGCAGAAACAAATCTTCCCAGATTGTTTAATCAATTATTCATGGAAACAGTACTTAATTACAAATAACAGAAACAACTGTATGCACTAAGCATCATCATCATCATTGATTGCATTATATAATGTACATTCAAACCTGCAAAGTCCCAATCTGACTGTTCATATATTGGAGGTTCTGTAAACAGTGTGTTTCATTAGCCAGATAAATACCACAAGGTATTTCCAGCAATTATCTGTAATCTCAAGATCGTTTGCTTGAAAGTTACTGAGAATTATTATAAAGAAAAATGAACCTATGAAAAATAATAGCCTACTTAGGAAGAAGAAGCTTTTCAGAATATTATTAAGAGACACAAGATGAGATCTGGGAATACCAAGGATATTGTTTGCTAATGTTTGGCTAGTACAAAGCAATATCTTGTTCAGTCCATAACCTTAAATTATAGAATATAGGGTTTTTTTTTCCTGAATCACAGGGCACTTCCACATGGCACTATTTCCATTTTTCAGTCTCTGCAAAACAGCTAAAACCCTGCTGCTGATCTTCAGACTTTGTCAGGGTATGTAGATTTAATAGCTGTAACCTTGGTTTACAGAGATTATAAGTAAGTGTAATATAAATAAGAAATAAATAAACAAATAGTTCTCACTTACCAATTGCCTCATTCAGGGATACTTCAAAATTATAAGGGCACTGAAAAAGTAGATTTACATCAGGTCCTCAAACTTGCAGCAGTTGCACCAATCCACAGTCACGTAATTGTCATTTGCAAATTTTCCAGCTGGCTTCCAACAAGCAGAGTCAATGGGGAAGCCAGCAGAAAGTCTCAAATTGTGGTCATACGTTGGTATTTTTAATGACCTGCAGTGATTCACTTAATGGTTACCGTGGAACTGTCTGGTGCAGTCACATGACATTTCACCTAACAGTCACATCACTTGGCAGTGCAGTTGTTGGTTCCAACTGTCGCTGGTAAATGAGGGCTACCTGTAGTATTTATAAATAAATAAATGTAATATAAATACAAAAAGTATAATACTATTATAATCAGTGCACTCCTATTTGCTAGGCAATAGAAATGTATAAAGCACATCCATAACTCAGATGGTACTGCAAGTGCTTAAATTTAGCATCAGGACAAAATAATGAAATAATTTATAGGTAGTCCTCGATTTACAACAGTTTGTTAAGTGACCATTCAAAGTTACTGTAGAGAGAATTTGCCCCCTTTTCAATATAAGAAAGCCCCTGTATTAGCAAAGAAATACCTCCCCACACCCCAAAGAGAAAAGGCTTCCCTGAAGTAAAATCACTCAAGTGGCAGGCCCCTGTGAATGGATAGCTTCCATTCACCAAAAAAATATATATTCTATTCATAAACAAAATGCCTCCTTGTTCCACAGAAGGCTGGAATTGATTAGATTAAAAAACAGAGAGATAAAAGACACCAAAAATCTACATTCCCTACACAGCTCTGAGGACAGGGCACTACCTCCCAGCCACAATGGGAGTAAGGCAACAATAATTAGAATACCAAAAGGGCAAACTCAAGCACAGATTAAAGTACATTTCACAAGGAACCTGGGCATCTAAATCACAAAGCCCTAGAACAGGGGTCAGCAACCTGTGGCTCTGGAGCCACATGCGGCTCTTTCGTCCCTTTGCTGTAGCTCCCTGTCAGGTGATCCCACCACTTACTAAGAAAAATAGTAAAATGGATAAAAACAAATGTCTCGCTTAGCAACAGAGGTTTTGGACTCAGTGGTGGTCGTAAATTGAAGACTACTTGTAATGGTATGAAAGGGAATCAGAGTAATGGTGAAACAGCATAACTACAAAAAGTATGCAGTAGTATAAAGCTCCTGCCCTTATGTCCCTAACAAGAACCTAGAGCAGAAGGAGGAGGTTATTAAGGCCTGTTACTTTCATTATCACATCACACAATCACATTATTTGTCTATGAACATCTGAGAGCCACCTATTGCTGTAAATAAATAAAGAAATTAATCTAAACAGCTGCCTTAAACCAGAGATGCCAGGGATTAAATCTGGAAGATTTTGAGAGACAATAAGTATACATTATCACTGATCTATGGCCCATTCCAGTTTAATGGACACAAAAGAGGAGTGATGCTTCTCACTTAATGTGCGTGAAATAACTGTATTCATAGCCATATCAGATGGTCTCTATGATACACTGAAGAATGATTGTTCTGTTATTGTAGATGGCACTTTTGATGACCAACTGCTCTCAGTCTCTTCAGGTGTTATGTGAAGACTTGGGATTTATAGTAAACCATTACAAGGTGTACTATGATTGTAAATACTGTTGCCAAAATGTTTTATACCACTATTCTTTTGGCATTGGCCAGGCACTATCTTTGTTACCTCATGCTAAATCCCTTCCTCTTGGGCACACATAGTGGACAGGCCTGAATATGGCTGAAAAACTATCCTTGCTAGTTGCCTGGGGAGTAAGATTTTTAGAGAGCTGGCTAACCACTGTTAGATTTCTATTCTGCTTTATATTAAGGAACTTAACATAAGTAGTACTCCCTGCTCCTGTTTTTCCCCAGAACAAAATTCTTAAGAAATTAGTTGGTCTGCAAGAGTGTGATTGGCCAAAATCAACCAGTAATTTTTTTGTGATTTAGGTAGATTGAATCTGGTGTTTCTTGGGCCAATCCCTATCATAATATAACCCAATTTAACAAGGACAGTGTTGATAAAGCAGCAATAGTTTGAAAGATTGCCTAATATTCAGAGATAAAGCATATACAACTAGGACAAATGATAAAATATTGAATATTTGAGAATCAAATTTAGGATGTAAATGCTATGTTACATCCTTCCTAGTAGTCATGAGTCGTCAGATATGATAGTAGATGGATCTCTGGAGCACCCTGTGTAGCACCTTCCCAAAAGACTTTGGTCTGTGCTGAAGTCTGTTATCCAAAAGTAATTTAGAGTGCTTTCTATCTATATATGTGTATAGTCAGTCATACGTCCTGGTCAGTGGTGGGTTTCAAGAATTTTTACTACCGGTTCTGTGGGTGTGCTTTGTGGGCGTGGCAGTGGAAGGATACTGTAAAATCTCCATTCCCACCCCACTCCAGGGGAAGGTTACTGCAAAATCGCCATTTCCTCCCGATCAGCTGGGACTTGGGAGGCAGAAAATAGATGAGGGTGGGGCCAGTCAGTATTTTTACTACAGGTTCTTCGAACTACTCAAAAATTCTGCTACTGGTTCTACAGAACTGGTCAGAACCTGCTACAACCCACCTCTGGTCCTGGTGACTGAACAAGTCCATACTCTTTTTTGGGGGGGGGGCAGATTTTCAAAAGTGCTTTGCCACTGCTTTCTTTGTAGGGCTGACTGATTGTTCCATTTTGCCTACTAGATTTCATAGCTAAAGTAGAAGCAGAACTCCTGTTCTGATACCTTAACACCCAAACTCAGAAGCTTATCTATCATTATTAATTATGCTTGTTAATTGCTCATCCTTATTAATTGCTGAAATATACTGGCAAGGTCATTCAACTAATCATCTCACTAAAACAAAAATGGCAGCAATATTCTAATCTATATTTTCCAAATAGCTAGTAACCAAGGATATTTTAAACTTAAAAGAAAATTAAAGAACATCTTAGACTAAAAGACCATTTTAATTTAGTAATAAATTATCTATAAAGAAAGAAAGAAGACAGAAGAAAAAGTGCAAATTTTTAGTGTAGGATTAAGGAAATAATGCATATTCATTACGCTGTTTCATTTTTTCTTTTACAGTGCCCCTACAGTTCCTTCTATGCTACACTTAAGAAGAGAAAAAAAGTTAGGGTCAAATGAGTTCTTTAAAAAGATGCAATTTGATAAAAAGAAAATGTGGTTTCAGAAGTTGCTGAGTATTCTGTTTATCTTGGCTCCTTCTGACATAAGATTCATCAAACTTAAGAAAAGAGGCTAAGCTTTTACCCTTTAAAAAAATCCTACAAGTCTGTAAACAATCTCCAGCTGTTCCCATTTCTCATTTTGCTAGAGGACTGTACCAGCACATCCCATATTGTTTGCCTTCTTGAAACAGGTGACTGGTTTTTTTTTCTTTTCTTTAGGCCAGTCATTTCTTGATGCTACAGAATGACAGGCATCCTAGGCATTTTATTTTGGAAAATATCCATTTTTCAACTGTACTGGTTTAGATGGTTCAGCTTTGACAATAACTATTGCTCCAATATCTCATGGTTTATTTAAAAAGCTAGATGGCAGTCAAAGACACACCTGGCATTTAGTAAGTAATGAGTCACCCCTTTTCCTTTTATGATGTTTGCCCTCACATTCACACTGTTTCTTCTAACATTCCTAATCTTAAACAACCAATGCTGTTACAATACAATCAGGAAGGAAGACATAGTTTACATTTCTCTCATGAGGAAAAGGTCAAATCAAGGTTTTCCAGTTGAGCAGATTATTATTGTATTGCACAATGGGATCAAGAAGAACTAGTGCAGGAAGATTTTCTGTCATGCATATCATTTGTGATGCTTTGTTGAGATGGAGGTGTCATGGTAATGTAGCAGTTTGTCCCAACTTTCAGAGAAGGGATCTGAATCTATTCCTTTCTTGAGCCAAGCTTGTATTGAAAAATTTAAACCTGACAAGATAGTAATCTTGATAATCTCAAAAGCTCTTTGCAAAGAAAAGCAGATTTCATAAGCAGATCTTAATAGTTCTTAAAGTTATCTGGCACATATACCCAGAGAAAATAGTGTTAGTGATGGTCTAGTTCAGAAAACATACACTTTAAACAGAGGAGGTATTCAGCAGGTTCTTATCAGTTCTGGAGAACCTGTACGCAGAAATTTTGAGTAGTTCGGAAAACTGGTAAATACCACCTCTGACTGGCCCTGCCCCCATCTATTCTCTGCCTCCCGAGTCCCAGCTGATCAGGAGGAAATGGGGATTTTGCAGTAACCTTCCACTGGAGTGGGGTGGGAATGGAGATTTCACAGTATCCTTCCCCTGCCACGTCCACCAAGCCATGCCACCAAGCCACACCCACAGAACAGGTAGTAAAACATTTTGAATCCCACCACTGACTTTAAATGAAAGAATGTTGCACTCTGGATAGTTAGATTCAAGGGTGTTCTCCATAATGCAGTCTGTATAATGTACAACTTATCTCAAAACAGCTTGACTGTAGTTCAAACGGAATATTTGGACCTATGATAGCAACCCAACCAATCAGGTTCTTTTGTTTAATTTACACAAATAGAATATAAGATTCTCACCCAAACATTCAATTCTACTCTATTTGCCAACTAGCCCTTTGACCAAGATTATATGAGCAAGGAAACATTGTCATTTGCATGATAACTCAAATCTGACAGCAATTCTTGTATGATAAATTGTTTCTTGCATTGACTCCTCAGTGTGCTATTAAAAAGAAGACCTGGAAATATAGTCCAGGTATTTTTAAAGCGAGTGACTTGTGTTTCTTGTTAAATGTAGAAGTGGTACAGTTTGAGTGCTACTAAACATTTTTTTAAAAAAAATATCAACCATATGTTTTGCACAGTAATAAGAAAGCTGCTGGTTGGAATTAATGGGAGTTAAAGTTCAAATATCTGGAAGGCATCAGATTGCCTAGCTCTGAGGTAAATTGTATGTGACATACCCACCTACCCACCAACCATATAATGTACAAATTTACTGTACTAAATCAGATCAGTGATCTGCCTTATTTTTACTTGAATAGACCAATTTTAAAGAGAGTTACAGAAACAGAACCCGCATAATTCGTCTTCAATTCCTTTATTTACTGAAAATGAACACATTATTCAGATATAGTATTTGAGCATGTATATGTATTTTTAAAAAGTGATTGCTTTGTTTCTGATGAATGTGTACATTGCCATTTGTACAATGTAAATGCAATGTTGCTTCTAAATATTAAAGACATCTTAGAAAAGAAACAAAGAAAACAGTAGCAGATATATATGTATAAACCCATCAAGTACACAACATAAGAAGCTAGATAACACAAAATACCTTCTGTCCAAGGATTCAATTTATGATAAAGGACTTTAATCCATTGTCTGGAATGTTAAAATGCTTGAAGATCCATTAGAAATAATGTCTCTTTTATCTGATTCCTTATTTTTCAAAGAATACCATTATATACATCTACTTAAAGTAAGAAATGGCTGCTACATTAATGTCTTATCTCCAGTCCAAAAAGTGAAATGGATTATACTTATGTAGGCTTTCAGCATCAGGACAAAAGAAAACTAATCTGTGACCATTCAGCCTCAAAATTCATCATTGTTTCAGTGAAATAAACCATTTTAGGTTTTTTAAAATGGTACAAGAAATGGCTCAATTCAATGAAGCCAAAAAACATTTGAATGAGTATACATGTGTCTGAGGAGTTGGTTATAACTATGATTCTTTATGAATAAATACATATAATGAATAAGGTAGATGCTCAAAACCCATTATATTCTAAATGCGGAACTTTTGTACTTTATTGTCTAGTTTAATCACTACAATATACAGTAAAATGGATTTTCTAAATCATATACAAGTAGGAAGTGTTTTTTTAAAAATACATTTCATCTCCTTTCCAGAGACATATCTTTAATTAAAAAATGACAAAGTACTGGAATAACATAAAATATTATTTGAAAACCCAGTAGAAATAAAATATTTGAAATCCAGACTAAGGAGCTATCCAAGATTATGTTATGGATGACATTGATATATTATTATATTAATATTATATATTTAGGGTACATTATGCAATAAAAAAGCAGCTTCCATATGTTGAAATGTTCTCGACTTACTTAAAGCTGGACTGCCTAAACTATCCATTAGGTGGCAGTCTATCTTCAGGCTCCTGTCACTAACCATCACTAACAATGATGAATTTTAATTTTTTTAAAGACATTTGTATAGCACATTAGAATATATTAAATGAATGCTGCATTGAATTTTAAACCGAATCCTGTCAAAAAAAGAAATCACATTTCACATGTTACCTACAATTCAGGATAGGAGTGCGTTACCAGGGCAAATGGAAGCCTGCTCGACAACAAGATGCCACTTCCCATGAAGTTGCTACATTGAACATAAGCTGGCCCATCTGTAAGTCATTCTGTCTAGCCATCGTAAGATAATTATTGGGAACCTTGCTATATGTTGTTAGCTTCTCAGAGCTGCAGCACTATCACACTCTGCCTCCTAGTATTCCTAATGTAAATATGCTAGAGTACGGCTAGTAGAATTTTTTTTAAAAAAATCAATCATGCGAATGATTTTTATACATTTCTTAGTCATTTCATCTCAGCAAAAGTTGCTTGTTAAGCTTGAAGTGGTCTCTGGAAATAATATGAAATGTATAAGTGGGGGCTGACGTAAATAAATAGAAGGGTATTTCACTATCTCCAGAATTTTGTTCTTGACATCAGAATGTACTTGCTACATTTGAGTGGAAGAGGGGTTATGAATATAATGAAGGCATAAATGTAGGTTTCAAATAAAGTTCTAATGTACAGAAATGGAATTCTATAGTATTCTCCAAAGAAGCTCAGGGCAGGACAAGAAGTAACAGATGGAAGATCATTAAAGAAAGATCCAACCTAAAACAAAGGAGACATTTTCTGACAGTGAGAACAATTACGGTAATCAGCGGAATGGCTTACTTCCAGAAGTTGTGGGTGTGCCATTGCTGGAGGCTTTTAAAAAGGGATTGGACAGACATTTGTCTGAAATGGCATAGAGTTTCCTGCTTGAGCAAGGGGTTGGACCAGAAGACCTCCAAAATCCCTTCCAACGTTGTTATTCTCTTAACCGCTTTCTCTTTTTCTTCCCAGCTGTAACTCATATTGCTGTCCAATCTCCCCAGAGAGCTTATTCTTATCCCTACTTAATTTGGAAAGAAATATTAGAAAGCTGTCTCGGTATAGTTCTCTTATTTTAAGCAGCCTCTGCTATTCAAATTCAATACAAAGAAATGTAAAAGAGCAGAAGAGTGGTAAGGAAGTACCATGTAACAGTTAGTTTCCGGACAGCTCCATAGACACCAGTCATAGCCTCCTTTACTAAGGGTGAACTACACTGTTTTGCTCTTTAAATTAAGGTAATATGCAAAAACAATGTGTAGGATAGTACTGTATACCCAGTAAAACTTACACCTCCTAAGGCATTCTGCTCTCTTAGGTAGAATGGGAGACAGAAGATTTGTACACAGAATGCTATTTACCTTAAGCGGTATACTAATTTGGATTAACCAGGGATAAAATCTCAGATGTTATTGTCTGCAACAGAGGTCTTCAAATTTGGCAGCTTTAAGACTTGTGGACTTCAACTCCCAGAATTCTCCAGCCAGAATAATCAGAGTTGAAGTCCACAAGTCTTAAAGCTGCCAAGTTTGAAGACCTCTGGTCTACAAGATCCTCTCTAAGTATGATGTTTTTCCTAAGTCTATTCATTCAATTATTCCACTGAAAAAAAAATTCATGCCTTATTCATGTACAAAATGATTTTCCACTTAAAGGTAAAAGGATTCAAAATTGCAAGAATCTCTGAAGTGAAAAACATATTTTTATTCTATTAGTAATCAATAGAGCATTAAGTGTCACCAGTAAATTTCAGATAACTACTAAGGTTACGAAGCACTTTGGCAAATATTCTAAGATGCATTATGCAACAATCTATCTGTAATTTTTTAAAAATATGCAATGACTACAACAGGGATGAGACTGCAATCATAAAGGAAGGAGTATTATATAGTCTTTTACATTTTCTAATTAAATCTGCATAATTCACATTGCTGAAAGAAAGTATGTAAAATATGTTTCATATCTAAGAGAGAAACAGAGAAATTCACTTTTTTTGTTTCACTATTTAATTTTAAAAAATCAGGATATTGAGTTTATATTTTCATACAATAATAAAATATAGATGCGACATGCATCCTCAATGCACTTCACACAGCTCATAGATAATGGAATTAGCACAATAATACATTTGATTCAGGGGTGAAATTCAGCAGGTTCTGACAGGTTCTGGAGAGCTGGTAGCGGAAATTTTGAGTACAGTAGTTCGGAGAAATGGCAAATATCACCTCTGGCTGGTCCCAGAATGGGGTGGGAATGGAGATTTTGCAATATCCTTCCCCCAGGAGTGGGGAGGGGATGAAGATTTTGCAGTATCCTTCCCCTGCCTCACCCACCAAGCCACACCCACCAAGCCACACCTAGAAAACCAGTAGTAAAAACATTTGAATTTCATCGCTGGTTTGATTGCAAGGTAGGCTCTAGATCAGAGATCCTAGCCAGCAAAGAATAAAATGTACATGCTTGAGACAAAAGTGAGCTTTGGTCGTCTTGTTGCACGCTAGCCAAAATATATCAAAACTGTCCTTGCATTAGCAGGAATGCTGTAAATGAAACAGGTTTAATTAAGATTAGCAACTGTATCAACACATATTCTACTAAAAATAATTGCACAAAATTTCTGATTGGCCAAAGCTATGATAGGTGTTGGAGATCAATATCCATGACTTCATCTGGTAATGACCAAAGTCCTTCCATGCATTAGAATAACAGCATTAAATGACTGGGAATATAAACTCACAAATGTAGCGAATTAAAGAAAACAATATTTGGAATGTACAATATTCCTCTATGCCCAGCAAGAGATGTGTAGAACAGATTTTTGCTCTGTAGCAAAAAATATATTGATGCGAGAAAGAAAGTTTGTTGCTTTGGATAACGCATATGAAATATGAATAGGCTTAAATTAATGCTTTACACAGATATGAAGTTGGTTATTCTGAATGTCATATGAGCATTCAGATAATGTTGTGGCCCATCAGTGGCCTGTGCAGATTGTAGCTAATTCCGACAACGAGGAGGCTGGTGTGATGCTGCGGCAGCAGCCTGTGCAGCTGGCACTTGAGTCGGACAGTGAGGAGGCTGTAGAAGATGTGGTGCCAGAGGCAGGGATTCAGCCAGGGCCTTCAGAACCTCCAGAAGCTCCTTTAAGTGAAGAGGATGAAGAGGAGGAGCCTCTTCTCAATGCACGCACGCGCAGAGCTGCCAAAAGGCAGGAGTGGCTCCTCGGGAGGAGGTCTCCTCGAGAGTAAGGCTTGGGGCTAATTGGCCTATTTAAGAAGGAACGCCGCTTGCAACAAGCTTTAGAGAACAACTTTAGTTCACTCTCCTTCGTGTCTGCAAAATTGCTTCTGGGCTTTCTGCCAACTCTAGTAAAACTGTGATTACCTTATTTTAGAATGCTGGTAGGCTGTTAAGACAATTCATTAACAGCCTTTGAATGATAAAGACTAAGTTATTTGAGTAAAATAAGCTTTGTATAGAGTTTGTGTGTGCTGCATTCTTTGGGGTTCGTAGCTGGAGCAGAACAGATAATCTTGATTGTTAATATATTTATGAATAAATAAATAAAGATTAGTTGTGATAACATTACAAATGGGCTTCATTATGTGTATACTGCTGTGATGGTGAGCCTATGGCATGCCATCTCTCCAGGCATGCCAGCCGTCGCTCATTGCTCTTCTGGGTTCTGGCATGCACATGTGCACCGACCAGCTGGTCTTTGCGCATGCAGAAGCGCCTGAAGAGCAGCTCCATGGCATGCATGTGTGGGCCAGAAGCTGAGCTTCCGGTTTCCGGTGCTCCCCCGCGCACACATGCTCCCATTTCGGCATTTGGTGCTGAAAAGGTTCACCAACACTGGTATACTGTATATTTGTATGGAGATGATGTTAAATGATAGCAGCCATGGTCTTAAGAATACCATGTATTAAATACAAAGAGCCACATATATTGACAGAATATTCTTCTGTCAATTCTTCTGTTTAAACAATAATTAATGAGTGTCACTATTTTAAACAAACGAAATTAATATGTTCTATTGGCATCTCAAATAATATCTAGATTTCAGAAGTACTTTTCAGAAGTAACTTCTTTCTATTTGAAGCAATGGTGGGTTGCCCCTGGTTTGCACTGGTTCTACAGAACCAATAGTAAAACCGGTGGGAGGCTCCACCCACCGACCCCGACATCATCAAATTGCTTCTGCACAATTGCTTCTGCAAAAGAGCGTGCGCGCGGCCCAGTTGCGAACCAGTAGTAAAGGTAAGTAGAACCCACCCTGATTTGAAGAATTAGTTCATTAGCAAAACAGAACAAGGTTAAACTTGGATTCTATAGATTTGGGATTCATGAATCATCCTTAACCATCCTTGTTGAGATATGAAAAAGTCAGTTGATAGCTGTGATTGGATTTGAAGAGCCCAAGAAAGAGAAAAATCACTAAGTTGTATATCACTAAGTGATAATTATACCTATTTTTTCTTAGATTCACCAGATAAGAAAAAGGAGATCAGCGCTAAAACTGGATCTGAAACAAAGTCAGGCAGCTGGAAGTCAGGCAGACTGGAAACTTAAAGTGAAATAGGAAGAGTGCTGGCTTGGTAAGGAGAAACTTGATAAACCTTCTTGTTGTAAAGAAGCATGGCAGCTGGTCATAATACAGGTGAAGTCTGTAAACTGTTACAGTCAAACCTGTGTGAACTTGCCTAAAAGCTATTTAATATGAATGAATAAATGTACAATATAGGACTAAACATTTCAGGAATTATAACTAATACTATGACTAGTTTTTTTGTAATTGGCACAATCAAGGATTATGTAAACACAATTTAGCCAGTATTAAATAAGAATATGTTTAATGTGCTATTGAAATCAGTGAAACATAATGGCATAAGTTAATTAAACAAGTGCTCCTTATTATCTGATCAACCATACCAGATGGAATTTTGAAAAGTTAAAAAATGCTCTCACATTTGGAGAAATGTTAGCAGTAACTACCTTATACCACCAGGCTTGAAATTTTAGGCCTGGATAGCCTCAAACAACACCGTCTACGTTCTGACCTATGGTTAGTTCATAAGATTATTCACCAAAACATCCTACCTGTAAATGAGTACTTTAATTTCAACCATAATAACACAAGGGCTATCAATAGATTCAAACTCAATGTAATTCTCTCTAATCTTGATTATAGGAAATATGACTTCTGCAATAGAGTAGTAAATGTCTGGAACACTCTAACTGATCCTGTTGTTAGTCTCTCTAACCCCCATACCTTTTACCTTAAACTGTCTACCGTGGACCTTTCATATTTCTTAAGAGGTCCCTTAGGGGGCATGCATAAGCGCACCAGCATGCCTACCGTCCCTGTCCTACTGTCACCATTTATATGTAATTATTATATGTATTTATGGCTATGTTTTGTCTATTTATATCCTTTTATTTGTGCCAATTTTTTTCATGTGTCCATGTCTATGTCTATACTGTTACTTGTTTCCTTGTATTTGTTGATAAGTAAACAAATAAATAAATAAATGGGGGGGAAAGAAAAGGATTAGATTCAATTTTAGGCTTATAAGAATACCTGGCAGTCCATTAAAACTGAAATGCTTTCAGACCAGACATGGATTTAAGCATGTGCGAAGAAAAGAAGCTTTCCTTTTTCTACCCCATCCTACCACTATTTTCAGCTGCAAAAAATTCTACACAAACGACAAATGTGAATAAAGCAGATTCTTTATTAGCAGAAGATCCTTCACAATGATTGTTCTGATACATTTGAAAAATTGTTTTAAATTCTCATAGTGAGAATGTAGTCCAATACAAAGTTAAGAGAATGATATAAAAGTAATTATGAATCTATTTCTGGGAGACAGAACAAACAACATGAAGAGGAATAAATTGTGTGAGGGCATGTTATGCCACAGCTGTTATAAATTGATATCTGGAGTCTAATTAACCTCTGAATTAGACAGGACAAAAACATAAAATATCTTATAAGAGAGCCATATACTGTATAGGAATTATCAGTATATGACTTTGGGTTTCTCATTCCAGAATTGAAATATGCAATCAGTTTGAAGACTGAAATGGTACAAATGTTGCTGAAATGTATCATTTCAGATTGCAAGTGGGACCATGCAGGACTTAGTATTCCTAATATTTCATTATCACTTTTTGAATTTCTGCATGTTAAGGCACATTTCAGTTACCCAGAGAAGTGAAAAGGTAGCCCTTGTTAGTAGTAATGGCAAAATATTTACTGGCCAGCAAGTGACATGGAAAAGATCTTGAAAGGAGATAGTTCCATTTATTGAAACATTATCTATCATGTTGCTTTTATAGGTAATTCCCAAGCTACGAAAGTTCACCTAGTGACCATTTGAAGTTAAGTGATAACCCCCCCCCCAAGTATTTAAGATGCAATCCCAAAATTATGAATGTTGCAGCATCATGGTAGCCATTCACCCTCATGAATGACCGCAGAGGCACTGTAACATTCATCCTGCTATTCCCCCACCCCTCTGGCTCCCCATAATTGCTTCCCCTCTCCCATCCTGCCACGAAGGACTCACTGTTTGTTTGTTTTTTTGTTTGTTTATTTGGATGAATTGAATACATAAAATAGATACAAGTAGAGGCCCTTCCATTTCCCAAATGGGTAACAACTCATTCTACTAGAAGTGCGGCCACGACGGCTGCATGGAATACGCAAGCTTCTATTGAGGACATTTGTAGGGCAGCAACATGGTCTTCTCCATCTCCATTCATAAGACACTACATGTTTCCTTTCTGCCGCAATTTCTTTGAGAATGAGACGATTTTGCTTCCAGCATCAGATCAGCTTGCAAATACTTTTCATGCTGACAGTGAACGCTTCTGGGGGCCATGATCTCGCGTGACTTCAGGCACCCATTCTCTGCAAAAGTGGATCGGTGACTGAAGTTGCGTGAGATCACAGTCCCAGAACCTTTCATTGACAGCGTGAAAAGCGTTTGCAAGCCAACAAGATGCTTTGAGGCAGCAAAATCACTCTGCCTTGAAGTGTCCCATCAGCTTGCAAATGTTTTGCACAGAGACTGGAAATTTCTGGGGACTATGATCTTGCATGGCAGAGAGGCTGGAAAGGAGAGAGATCACTAGATCTTCGCAAGGTAAGTGACCCGTTGGCAGGATGGGGGGAGGAAACAATTGTGAGGAGTATGAGGTATCTCAGTAGGTCAGGGGAGGCTTTGGGTGGTCTTAAGCAGGTTGCCTGTTCCATCAAGCCCCCCATGGTCTTCCCCATCCTGAGATACCTCATGTGCACTTAACGATCTGCAAATTTGATTAGCGAATGCGTGGGCAAAATCAGGGAGTTTTCATGTTCATTTTACATGATTCACTCCAATGAATCCTCAGGTTACAAATGTAATTGGCAGGCCCCATTACATTCATAATTTGAGGACTACCTGTAATAGTGGTGCTTACAATTGAAACACCTGGAAAAATTAACTCAATATGGCGCAGAAACAACCTGCTGCTACTGTAGTTATGGAACAGATTTTATTCATGCTCAGCACAGAGAAGTACATGATTGTTGTGCAATAGCCTCTCATCCAGCTGATATTTCCAGACAGATGGATAGTATCCAAAACTGAATCCACATTTGCACACATCTAACTTGATTTTGGGGAAATAGTCATAGATCTTCTGCCTATCCTGGAAAGGAGCAGGATAGATAACTGCCTTCTTCTAAAACTAGGTCAGCATTCAGAAGGAAACAGAGAAGAAGTTGCTCAAGTCAGAAATAAGTGGAATTTAACAACTTCCTACAGCCTATGAATGCAGCAGTGAAATCTGGTCGGATCTATCCAGCTCGCATGAACTGGTAGCACTGGTGGCAGAAGGCTCCACCCACCCACCAGGACTTCATTACATCCCATTTTTTACCCTCTGCACATGCGGAGAAGGCTCTGTGCATGTGCAGAAGAGGCGTGCACATGCATAGCGCGCACACGCTCCTGTGCGCTTCCATTCCCGAACTGGTAGCAAAGGTAAGTGGATTTCACCACTGTATCAATGTATTGGAATTTCAATGAGGAAGGGAAAAGCAAGTAAATTGAAGAAAATTTAACAGTTTCAAATGTATTTATGTATTTTCTCAGGTTTCATTCTTGTGTTCTATCATTTTAATTGGGGACTCTTCTTTTATGGCATATTTGGGTCCTTCTCTGTAACATCATGTTACACTTGTCACTCCATTGCACTTAGAAGAATGCTTGCCACAAATGCAATTACTGGTTTTAGATTATCCAAGTCTTGATGAATTTGTGGAAATTATCCCTGCATCTCTTTCATCATATAGATTTTTCGTGTTACTGTCCAAAGTAATTGGCCCCTTGTCAGTTAACAGGAGTATTGAATTACCACCAGCTGATCAAATACTTAGAAACTGAGCACTTGGCAGCACAAATGACAGCCAATCATCAACCATTAACACACCAATCAGCCAATAGGAAGGCACCATATAAACATGACTCATGGAACATCCCAAAGAATGTATTCCAATAGAAAGAAATTCCCTGAAGATGGGCTCCAGCATGAGTCCAAAAGCTTGGAAGAGTAAATCTCTGGTCTTGGTGATCGACCCAATTCGATCTCGCATTATTATCTTGGGACGTGGATATTTGCCTTCATTTGTGAGAACTAATTCCTGTATATATTTTGCCATTATTCAATTACATTTCAGAATGTAATTTATCATGATTAGACGGACCCCATAAGATTATACATTGTAGCTGAAGACATAGCAGGATTTTCCAGCTAAATATCAAGAAATTAAGCTGCAAGACAGCTTCTCCTTGAGATTTCACTGCAGTACTAATTTTTCTTTGGAGCAAGGACTTGGAGCATCCTCGTGCACCAGAGAAGATAAGATTTTCTTTATCTCCTGTTTACAAAGAATAATTAAATCAAATATTTCTTCTCTTTTAAAATAATCTAAATCAAATTATGTACAATGGGTTTAAGACAAAACAAAGAAATAACATATCCATGATACAGTCCAATTGATCAAGTTAAACGGAAAAAAACATGCAGCCATTCAAATCTCTGCACCAACAGAAGTGGGAAACAGTGAGAGGGGAAGAATCACTACCACAGTGATCATCAATCTTACAAATACCATTTTTATAGGTGCTTTAGCATTATCTGTTACTGTTTTTTTTAGTCCCAATCTATGAGAAGTTTAATTATTTAATGTCTTGATTTAGTCCTAGGCAAAGAATGAGAATCCCTGACAGATGTATGTCCTTTAATTTGCCTTCTCCCTACCCAAACCAACTATCTGAAAAGAAGTCTCCTGAGAGAATGTGGAAGCTTTAAGTGCAACAGGGCAACCTGTAGTAATGTATATGTGGGATTGTTCCACTGAAGCTTGGAATGGTCTTAAGATACTGTACATCAAAGAATTGTCTATTTGGTCTGGTGGTAGCTCCAAGCTAATAAAAGAATCTGTTGGATTCAGTGATAGAAGAGATGGATACAGTTCTTCAGTAACAGCAGCTCTTTAATAGTAGACCAGTACAACCCAACAACTTGCTTGTCTGGCAGTGTCCTCTTTTATAGAGGCTGCCAGACGGCTTAGCCAATGAGATTCCAGTATTTTCCCACCAATTTGGAGGACCTGAGTGAAGCCTGCAGCTCACTTCCTTACTTCCTTATATGGTATATAACAGAATCTAATCTCCATCACAATCAGTCATAAAACCTTTGCATTCTATAGCTGTTTTTTGTAAAGAGGAGCCCAGAAACCATTCTCTCACAATTTTCACTTATTTTGTCTTATCTGTGGTTTATTTATTTCCATAGACATTAGAGAGGTATCTCTCTTCTTATAGTAATACCAGCTGATGTTTTCAATGAGCCTAATATATCATATATTATAGTAACTGTAGATGTATGGTTCCCTTGTGAATATTCATAATAGGAGAATTTGTAATGCATCCTTCCGAAGTGGCTGAACTGGTTCTATGCTGACAAATACAGAATTACTTCCTTTGTTTAATTTATGCTTGTTTATGTAAGCCAAACTGTAGAATATATTTCTCTATAAATAGAAAATTAAAATTAAAATCAACTGCAAGTTCAGCAGTGGTTTGACTGGGGTTCAGATTAATTTTGGGAAAGACTGATGGTTATTAAATGTTGAAAAGATAAGGCCAATATGAATAAAAGTATCATAATTTTGCCACCCCTCTGTGTTGGAAGGCTAAGGTTTATGACAGTGCTCTCAGCAGAACTTTCTCATTAATTTTCGGTGGCTAAAGTACACAAAACACTGTGAAAAATACATAAAAATGAATGCTCCTTTTTTTTTTTTGCAAAATCAAATACTGTGCATTAATACTGGTATTACCATGATATTTGTGCTGACGACAAACAAACCTCAGTTTCATGAATATATATAGGGAGAAAAATAACATTTTTCCATTTCAAAATCTTAGCACATGTTTTCAATAATGACTAAAAGCATTTAGTCAAATAACTGTTTCTGAAATGTAGGCATTTTTGGACATTTACTACAGTTGGGAACAAATTATAGATTTTATTGATTGAGTGGTTTGATTTTATATGATTTATATTGCAAAAGTGTCTTTAAATGGCTTTCACATGGTTAGAACTATAAACAAAAATAAAAAGAAACTCAAAATAAAACCCAACAAACATCCAAAATGGATTAAACAATGCCAACTGCAGCATATTTCATATTGGAATACAATAAATGAAGCCAACTACAGCATATTCAAGACCTTTCAGTTCAGGATGGGTTTATGTCATACGCTAGCTCAGGAGTGTCAAACTCGCATCATCATGGCATCGTCATGTGATGTATCATGACTTTTTCCCCCTTCGCTAAACCGCGGGTGGGCATGGCCAGCATATGACACATCTGGCCCATAGGCTGCGAGTTTGACGCCCCTGCTCTAGTTTAACTGGGGGAACTGAAGGAAAGTCAAATTTTGGAAGCCTTAAAGAAGGTCAACACAGCAATGACCATTGGAACCTTGGGGAAGATGTTGTTCCTTTAGGTAGGCACTGCAACAACAAAGGCACATCTCAGGTCTCACCAGATGGCATTGTTTCATAGAAGGGATCTAAAACATGCCTTAGCCTGCTGGATCTTATGGGATAAGCAGATCTAATTGGAGATATGAAGGATGGTGACAGACAGATGGGACATGCAAAATACTTTTTCAAAGATTTACAGCAGATGAGGGAATTATTTAATTTTTTTTTAAAAAAATCTTGACTGGATAATGACTAAATATCTTAACTGTATAATTCTTAATTACTATATTCAGAAATGAAATGAAATGAACAGCAAGAAAGTGAATAATTATGCTGTCCTTCATCTATATCTAAATCTACACTATTAAAGTACCTCTGGAAGAGAATAAAAAGATCTAGGATCTTTTTTATAAAAATACTACAGCAATGTTAGGCACTCAATGAAAGTTTTTAAATGTTGACAGCTCAGTGTTTAAAGACTGACAGCCCAGGTTCGGAACCCAAGCACTGCACAACGATGTGAGCTCCCATTACTTGCCCCAGGTCTTCTCCACCTAGCAGTTCGAAAGCATGCAAATGTGAGTAGATAAATAGGTACTGCTTTAATGGGAAGATAGCAGTGTTTCATGCGCCTAGGCCAGGGGTGGGTTCCATTTACCTTTACTATCGGTTTGCAGCGGGAGCACATGTGCAGCTCACCCATGATGACATTGTGGCGGGTGGGCAGCGCCTCCTGCCAGTTTTACTACCAGTCCTATAGAACCGGACCGAACTGGGAGCAACCACTGACCTAGGTGTATAGTCATGCTGGCCATCTATCCATAGAAGTGTCTTCAGACAATTCTGGCTCCCTCAGCTAAGAAACGGAGATGAGTACTGCCCCTTAGAGTTGGACATGACTGGACATGAGAAACCTTTACCTTTACCTTTATTTAGAGCGTATATGGGAGTCACTGAAACTTTATTTATTTATTTATTTTATTTTTTTATTTGTCAAGTACATATTAGATAATATACGCATTAGATAGTATACGCATGAATTGAATACATAAAATGAATACAATTAAAGGGAACATTAGGACAGGGACAGTAGGCACACTGGTGCTCTTATGCACTAGTCTAGGTACAACTGGGTACAGCCAATTTGGCATGGACAACTCATCACGGACAACTTGGCCAGGCCAATTTACCATGGGCCAACTTGCTGTAGGCAAGAATCACACTAATATCAAAGAAATAGTGGCATAGAATAATGAAATAAAGAATGTAAAAGGAGGGACAAAATGACAAAAATTAAAATATTTTTTTAATTATTGTAAATACTTAAATTGAATTGTTGAATTGTCCTGCAACAAGTTCTCCTGCAGTGAGTTCGATGGTGAGTTGGCCATGGCAAGTTGGGAGTGGCGACCTGGCCACAGCGAGTTGGCCACACTAAGTTGTCCCATTCCGCATTGAAACTATATGTCTCAAAAATGCCATTCACCTCAGGAAATGGAATTTTGTATTAATCATTGGGGCAGGTGATCCTTTAGCTTAATTTTTCAAATATCTTTCTACCATTTAATTTTCTTCTCAGCTTCAGGCATGAAAATAATTGATTAATGAGTTATAGATGTATTATTGCATAATGTAAATTTGTTATTCACTAATCACTATACCCATTCAGTGATATGATATGGTCACTTGTCTCCCTTGACAGTCAAAGTGGTTAAAAAAAGGAAGTAAATAAGAACTGTCTCTTGTCAAGAGGTATGAAATGTACAGCAAACAAAGCTTAAATTCTGGATGAATAAATGTGCAGTTATAGTGCTTAAAGGAAAGGAGTGTGTTCTAAAAGCATATTTATATTTATACCTTGTACCTCATTATTTATGCTTCAGAATAATTGTATCAAACACTCAACCTAGATCAAACTTTTACTTTTTCTATGTTTGGGGGGAAAGATTTTACATGATAATGACTGCATCCATAAAGCTTATTATTCCTGCAGCAACAACTCACCACTCACAGAAATCTTTTTATTCTTTTCTCCTTTCTAGAACGGTTATTTAATTCTTCCTCCAAGCAATGGTTGCAATGATAATCCATTCAGCTCTCACAACTGTAAAAATAGTCTTTAGTTAACTCATTCAGTAACCTTTTAAGCTTACAACAGCATTGAACGAATGGCAGTTATAAGCAATCCCTGAAGCCATCACTGTGCTTCTGCTGTCATGTGATCACAATTTGGGCATTCAGCAACCAGACCACATTTCTAATGTTGTAGCCTCCTGCAGTGATGTGATCACCATTTGTGACCTTCCCTGCCAGCTTCCCACAAGCAAAGGCAAAGAGAAAGCCAGCAGAAAGTCATAGTCACAATTGTGTGTGAGGTTCTCACTTAAAGACTTGCAGTGATTCACTTAATTAAAGTAACCAGGGACTGCCAGAACAGCTGTCACTATGCAACATGGTCACATGACATCACATTCCATGACCACATCACTTAGTGACAGAAATTCCAGTCCCAATTACCATCATTAAGTGAGGACTACTTATAGTTCATTTAAACAAAATCACCCTATAAAGAAATTGGTAAAAAAATCTACATGGTACTGCAAATTCTCCATTTGTAACACTTAGCTCTCTTCTCCTTGTGATACCAACACTCTATTCACTGCAATGCAATTATTCTGAACTACCTTCCTCCTTCCGAAACACAGATACCAAGAGACACAATTTTGTTTCCTTGTAAATGCTTATGAACTCAGACCCCTGCTGATCACTTTCTATGAGGTTCATATGATTCCTCATTACACCTCTATAGGGAAGGTCAATACACTGCTTCAGAATGAATCATAAAGTCTCTTCTGCAGGAAATAGATATGGACAAGATTTTATGGCTATCCTAAATTTAGAATAGGTTAGCATGATGCTCACATCTTTGCTCTGTCTCTCTAAATATGGTCTCCTTATTAATTTGTGCTCTTTAACTTGAGAACTGGGTTATCTAAGTATTTTGCTGAAACTTTCCCAGTTCCTGTATACTTTTTGTTTTATACAGATATGGGACCAAAGCAATGCCCCCACACTGTTTCAGAGCTAAGGACAAAAGTGTCTGCAGAAGGTGGGGTGGCATGTAGCGGTAATTCAAAATAAGTCCCCTGTTTCTTTGCTATTTCACTTTTAAAAGAATGAAAAATATATAGTAAAATTCAAAAAAAAAATGAATGCTACCCTGCAAATTAGAAAAAAAGCTATCCTACTAGCCCCATGGAGCTGCAGCATTAAAAATTACAAAACAGACCTTCCTTGCTTCCTATAGCTGGCAGCACCAAGATGTTAGGATTATGTTCATTGTCATAATTCTAAATTAAATGGACTATAAATAGACACAGAAAGCTCCAAATCTTTGATTGTATCAAACAGTTATCAATTTTTTTTTGCAGCCTGTATCTGGTAGCACTAATATAAGGAACTGGTGGCAGAAGGAGCTGTTTCTTTTTAAGAATCTGTAACATAACTTACTCAGTATGGTTTGATGTATTCTTTTTAATTCATTTCCAAGGTATATGCTCACAAAATACCCTTGCCATATTAAAATATCCTTGCCGTGTTGAAATAATGATTTGGCAACATAGGGATAAATCTGGTTGTCTCCTGTCTGACTGTAAACAACTTTAGAGATAACCTTGGGAAGGTATTAGACAGAAATTGAGGGAGAAAGAAAGGAAGCAACAAAACATTAAGGAAGGATTTTGGGGAAAAGACTACACAGTCCAAAGACAGAAGAAAGCATGAGAAACTCAAAATATAGCCTTTCCTTGATTCTGTTCACTATGAGAAGGGGCAGAGAGCAACTCTGGCAAATTTTCATGATTCTGTTAATATACCCAACAACAATAAATAAACACTCATGGAATTCTTGTGGTATTTGTTTCTTGACCTGACCTTCCTAAAAAACCAATATAAATCTTGAAAGCCTATCTGAGTTTTTCTGTTTTATCTATCAAACACAAATGTCTTCATTTTCCCACTCCTTCTCTCCCTCCCTCTTTCTCTCCCTCTCTCCATCTATCTATCTATCTATCTATCTATCTATCTATCTATCTATCTATCTATCTATCTATCTATCATCTATCTATCTCTATCTCAAGTTATTTCTATATCTAGATTGTGCAGGCCAATGACCAAGGGCCTTCTCAATGGCTTGCTTCTTCCTTTGCCCTTAAAGTTCTTTCACACCTCAAGTCAACAGTAATATATATTATCAACTGCCTGACAATATGTATTATATTTATTGATGGGAGAGAATATTTATGCTGTTCTCCCCTTCAAGATGCAGGCATATCTCAAGAAATCACTAATGCCTCAGCAAGATTGATCTGAACCAAGTGTATACATCACTGTTATGCAGTGCTGCAAGCAGGAACACATTATTCTCAGGCATTCAAAGATTTGTCATAAAATATTTTAAAATATTGATAATGGGGTAAAATTAGACTAGTGTTATATAAAAATAGGGAATATTGAATTCGCAGGGTATTATGGAAGAAGCTGCTCCTGGAACTGAAACTAGTTGCTTCTTTCAGTTCAGGAAGGGCTCAAACCACACAATATTTAATGTATAGGTCTTTTAAATCTATTTTGATTTTTTGATATTTATTTAATCAATTTATATAATTGTGCATCTTACACGTGTGACCATATATCTGCTACTTTTAACAATGCTTTTATGGGTGCTTTTATTGTATATTTGTAAGCCACTGAAAGGACTTACAGAGAGAAAAATAGAGTTATATAGTTCTTTCAAATGAATGCATGAATGAATGAACAAATATTCAAATATAAATGACAGATAAGAAAATCACCACGGAAACATCTGTATTTGTGAAACCAGTATTGTTGAACTCAACTATTTGCTATGTAACACAAAATTATATCAGCTTTGAGCTAAATAGTCTGAATTACTATCCGGAGAAAATAAGTTCCCCCCAAAATTAGGAAACACCAAACTTTTGGCAAGTACCTAATTCTCATTCCACAAAGTGTAGTCAAGCTTTGTATATTCTTCTTTTAAAGTGTTCATTAAAACATGCTATTTAAAAGGCATGAATGACTTTAATCAAGATCTCATTTCTGTTATTTTTCTCCTTAAATTCTAAGTGGGACTGTGCTAGTGCAATGTTCACTCAGTCCCTAAACTAAGAAATTCCTTGTTAAAATCTCACCTTATTGAGGATTGCTAATCTACATACTCATGTTGGGTAAATATATTTCTCCTTCAAATTTACTTGAATGCATTTCTGGATTCCTGGAGGAGGAGAAGGAGAAAATCTTCCATGCCCAACCAACTCAAGACAATTTACTGCCTGAGGCAAAGGACCGAAAAGTACTCTTGTCTATAGGCTAATAGCAGATTCTTTATTCACATCTTGATTAGATTTGTATTTGGAAGCTGGTTGGCATTTGGATTCATAACTGATTAGTACAATTAGTACATCTTGCTGCAAGTTTTCAAAGGACTTTACTAAAATATGCTGTTGACAAGTTTCAAAGCAAAGGTATAATTTGAACAAAACACACAGTTTCCTCCAATGTTTGAAAGAGATTATGATAAGGTTGTACAGCAAGGCTTCAGCAACATTAATGATAGGCTTACAAGACTGCAATTTATTATGAATATTTTACATGTATAAATGTTGAGTTGAGGACTATACCTTTATGGCAGGTGGAAACATAAAGGCACTCTTAAAACAGGAACAGAAATTCCTTAATTATAAGAATCTTGGATGGTTATAACTCAGACTTTCACAGTTAGGCTGTTCTTCATGATAAGTGATTGCAGAGGTTTCAGCAGTGGGAGGTGGTGACAAATGCCAAAAGGTGTGTCATGCTAACCCAACACAAACTCAGCACTTTTTGTGCATTCATCATAACATCATGAACACATACAAAAGAAGTGGAATTTGCATCACATTGTTCATTTTGTCATTTTGATGAAATGGTTGAATTTGTGAATGTCTTCAAAAGGTTCTATTATTTGTTTCTGGTGCAGCTATAAAGTAGCAATTGTCCATTAAAAAAAAAAAACATTAAACTGGAATACTGTCTCAGTTTTTGGTGAATAGAGTGCTTTTTCCTCTGACATAGTCTAATTTTGGGAAATGATGTATTGTCAATCCCTGATTACTCATGTGTGACATGTTGACAGCAGATGGTGGCAACAGAACAGTAGAAAATGATGACACAAACATTATTGTGCTACATGTAATGCACTGAGCATTTGAGCATCACAAGCTAGAATCAAGGGCACTCATATCTGCAGAAAAAATATCAATTGCAAATTTTTGCTGAGATCTGAATCTAGTTACGAAGCATTTTAAGGTATATTAGAATTTAGATTGCTGATGTCCCTAGCTTCCCACCCTGAGGTCCAAATAGGCTGTTACAAAAATATCAAATAGACCCACAACTGGAATAGTGCAATCAACCTTTGCTATCTTTTTCTATAGTCTGGGCATTCCAAAACAAATAAAGTATTATAAGATCTACTGAACTGCCATTTATTAGTGTTTTCTATTTACATTTACATTTTCTTTCTTCTTCTTTTTTTGTATATGTTTTATTTACAGTTTTTCTTTAACAACCAACATTTTTTGTGGACAGTGTAATGACTGGGTTGACATATTTTTCACACAGTGCTCACAGTAATAATACAATTACCCCGTTTTTCCCAAAGTAAGACATCCCCTGATAATAAGCCCAATCGGGCTTTTGAGCGCATTGCCATAAGGCCAAGCGCTTATTTCAGGGTTCAAAAAAATATAAGACAGGGTTTTATTTTCTGGGAAACATGGTACATATACAGAATTTTTATCTTCCAAATTCTAGCCTTAATGTGCTTATTATAATTATAATATATTCTTTTATGTATCAATTGATATTACACTAATATTTTCCCAATTTATCAGTGTTCCACCACATTTTCAATATCTCAACTTTCTATAAATACCAATAAAACCAGTTATTAATAAATTTAATCAGTCCCAAGATTATATCTCTAAGTCCCCTGAATTTATAGTCCTTGAAAACTATATTTTCCAATATATTTTTTACATCCTGTTGGTCATACTAATACCTTTAGATATATCTAATCCTAGTCTTCTACTTCCTAATCTTAATCTATCTGTATTTATAATAAATTCCATTATATGTCTATATAGTCATACTACTGTTTTTGCAGTTTAAACTTTCCACTTATTTCTATTGTTACTATATTGCAAAATATTATATCGCTATCCATCATCTCTCAGCCATTTTAAAATTTCATCATTTATTAATTTTTTATTGATTCTTTTATTTTTCTCTCTTGGAATCCTATATTCATTTCTAGCATTTTTGCACAGACTAATTGTTTCCTCTGTCTTACCCTTTATCTTTATGGCCTATTTGATTTTTAGTATTTATTATTGCTATTTTTTCAGTATTTTTATCTGTTTTTAACTTATTTTCATCTTTTTGTATTTTATTTTGCTTTGTCCCTTCCACCATTCCTTCTAATTTCTCAGCTGACTTCTGTATTTTATATTCATCTTTTCCTACCATTTGTTGAGAGCCTTCTACTTTCACATCTTTATTTTTAAATATTCCCATCAACTTCTTATAATTCTTTGTTGTTATTTCTATCATTTTTTTCATAGAACTTTATTGTCTCCTATTTTGTAACAAGTTAATATACCTCTAATGTCCCAATATTCCAATATCTGAAAACTCCAGAAAAAAAATCACTTATTAATAAGATTTAGTCAACCCCAAAATTATTCCTCCAAGTCCCCAGATTTTCTATTAGTTTGTGCTTTTTAGTTTTTATAGTTTCCAATTTACACCTTCCCAATTGTCCAGGTTTTAAAGTCTTATTTATCTTTTCTTCTTTTGTTTCTTCAAGTCTTTCAAATCCGCTTTTCAGTGTACAGTTCCAATAGAGTTTTAGTGTTTAATTTAATTTGCCTTCTGAATCTTCAAAAAGCTCAGTAAATATTTCCCAGCATCCAAATCACCTACTAAAATAAAATCAAGGTCAAGTAGCTTTCCAGATGATATTTACTTCTCTCACTACTTTCTTTTGAATTTCAAACCTTGCAGTAATCTTCTTCTTCCAGTAGATAGTCTACCTTCATTTTCTATTGGCATTCCTACTGTACACCTAGTTGCAAAATCTGAAGAAGCAGCACATTCATATTACTATACTGCCAAATTTCATTGTTGAATTATATTGCAGGTCAAATAAATAACACAACTAAACACTGCTTGTTTACTTGAGCTGGAATAAAGTTTGTTACATTTCATTTTCAAGATAAATTCTAGATTCAAATTATTATTTTTGCTCACTGAAGTTTGCATATTTACTTCTTGCAATACAAATTGGATAATGCACTGAAAAGCATTTTTTTTGCAGTTTCATTTATTTATTTTATTTTTATTTCTACCTTGAGAGTAAGCAATTCACCTTCTGCTTTCTTATATCACTTATTTTCCATTACTGCCTCAGGTATCCCCTTGAATAGGAACAAGAAATGGTCTATTTCATAGAAAACTAAATAAAGATGTCACAGCACTGTGGTGTCCACACTTCATTATGATGTGTAATAAATACAAATTATAGAATCTAAAGGAAGAACCAGATAAAACATGATTGGAAAGCAAATATTTTACTGAATCAAATCAGGAATATATATCAGCCCTGGTTAGTTGTTAAATAATAACTATCTACTTACCTGTGTGTATGAGGGAGAAGATTGCATCTCCCAACTCTGTCCTGCTCATTTCTGATTTCACCATACTGAGCAGAAAAAAATATGAATCTAGAGAAGTACACCCTCCTTTACACATTTCCCACCTGAATATACATAAAGCTGAGTAAGAATGTCTGAATGAACCACAATTCTGTATGCCAAGTCCCTTTTGAAACAAAAGTTAATAGATTCTCTTGGCTGCTCAACAAATGGATTACCAGGGAATGGGACCCAAAAGCAGAGGTGGGTGGCACATGAATTAATAACTGGTTCACCCAGCACCGAAAATGTGAGTGTGCGCTCACTTCCTAGGGCTGAGACAGAATGACTGGCCCAAGTTACCCAATTGGCTTTTGTGCATAAAGCCGGATTAGAACTCCCATTCACCCATTTGCTAACTTGATGCTTTTAACACTATACCAAACTCAATGAAGGTTTGAAAATGATAAAAGAAAATAAAGATATATACTGTATTGGCAAAATAATATTTGTATAATAACAACTGTATAAAACTAAGGAAATGGTAGTTTTAATATTTTTAGTTATTTACTCCTGTCCTCCAAAATTTCAAGAATTATCATTTCATACAACTTGAGCAGCCTATGAATTTTTGAAAAACCATCATTTATATTAAGCTTATGTAACCCATACATTAACCCCAGGCTGCAAGAATGTTATGGTATAATAAGCTAATTATGTTAATCAGAACAATTTATATGTTATATTTTCTTTTTAAAATTCTCTCTAACTCATAAAAATTTAAAATATAAGGTCCGGGGAAAGATAACAATATAATATTCAAATTAATATTCAAATGTTTTTTTTTAAAAAGCAGCCAAATATACCACTTTAAAAGCATAATTATTAATACATAGATTAACAGGAAAAAGCAAAGAAGTGAAGCCATTCTTTATTCTGTTGAAATTAAATATCAAGCTTCACTCTTTCTGCATTCTGCAGATAAGCTGGAACAATCTTAAGAGCACTGAGCAACCTGCATTAATACAAATTTGAAACACAAATGAATACAAGACCATAAAACACATTCAGCAGCAACATCTGCTTAGTGGTTTGTTCGTTATTAGTACTTTGCATTTACTAACTGTTCAAAAAACAAACTGCTTAAGTGTCCACTTGAAATAGACAACTTTAAAGTAAAGTATAATAAACTTTATAGCAATCATCAGCTGATTCCAAAGTCTCCCATCTGTGAAGGAAAGGAGTTTTGCTGACAGAAGAAACAATTCTGGTGGTGGTGGGGGAACAACATTATCACAGAAGCTGTCTGCCTTTGGATCCAGCCTATAGAAAGCTCCCACTTATGAGAAAGAATAGGACTGCAGCATATATGTTTTTGTTTATATCCAGTAAATAGTTGGAGGAAAGATCCAAATAATCAAATGTGACTAAGAAAAACAATTTGTAGAACATAGCAATAGCACTATAGCCGTGATGGCAAACCTATAGCATGTGTGCCACAGGTGGCACACATAGCCATATCAGTGGCCACACAAGCTCAATTCCGGCGCACATGTGCGCGCCGGCCAACTGATTTTCAGGCCTTCTGGGCCCACTAGAAGTAGGGAAACGGGCTGATTCCTGTCTCTAGAGGGCCTTAGGGGGGCGCAGGGAAGGCCTGTTTTTCTCTCACACCTGGTTCCAGAGCCTCTCTAGCAGTCTGGGGAGGGCAAAAATGGCCTTCCCACCCTCCCGGAGGTCCTCCGGAGGCCAAAAATGGCCCGTTTGCCAACTTCCGGTCCCACCCAAATGAGCCATTTCTGGCATCTGGACGACTTCCAGGGGGGTGGGGAAGGCTGTTTTCGCCCTCCCCAGATTCCTAGAGAGGCCCTGGAGCCAGGTGAGAGAGAAAAATGGGCCTACCGGGCCATCACGTGCCAGGAGTGGGGGGAGCTGGGTGGGTTGCATGTGCATGCACGGGGCAGGGCACATAGAATTATGGGTGTGGGCACACATGAGCATGACCCCCCACCCCCCCATGGCACACAATGGCAAAAAGGTTAGCCATCAATGCACTATAGCAATAGAACTTAGACTTATATACTGCTTCATAGTGCTTTTACAGCCCTCTGTAAACAGTTTACACAGTCAGCATATTGCCCCCAACAATGAGGGTCCTCATTTTACCCACTTCGGTCGGAAGGATGGAAAGCTGAGTCAACCTTGAGCTGGTGAGATTTGAACTGCCAAAAAGCAGTTAGCAGTCTGATAAAATAGCCTGCAGTATTGCACTCTAACCATTGTGCTACCTCAGCTTATCTAACGTACGCATAGTTTAATTAATGCTGGGTATTTTGCTGCACTGAAGTAATATATGGGCAGGAATTAAAATGCCAAGGCAATGGACACAACAATGCAATTTTGTTTTTTGTTTCTGTTTCAGGTTTTATTTTTTAGGATTTATAAAATTCCAGTATCATCCATACTCATGAGCCTTTATACATGTTTTGCATATAAGCTCCAAATTCCAAAGTTAAGGCCAAGGGATCATTGCCATGGAAACATAACAATGCAATTGTAATCATCCACCCCTCTTTTTAGGTAGTTCATCCCCTGCAGACACCCCAAATAGTGGTGTGTTTTGAGAAGCCAGTCAAAATAGCATTGTATCATTCTGGCATCTAACCTTGGCTAATCTCAAAAACTGCTAACATGAGTTAAATTTGGCTAATACTTGGAGAGCACTAGGGAATTTTCTGCCTGTTGCTAGACTGAGAATGAAAAAAACAATCCAGAAAAAAGCAGTGATTGTTACTTTCATATTGTTGCTTTCCCCAAAACCAAAGTTATGTCTAAGTGGTCACCAGTCAAATTCAAACTTGAAGAAAATATTACCTTTTACTCTTTTAAGGTAAAATGTTTTCTCTGTTTGTATTATTTAATTGGAAGTTGAAACAGAATTCATATGAGATCATGTCTGTGTGCTCATGCACATGGGCACATATGAGTGAGTCTTCATATGGAGTTTCTTAAGTGAGATTTAGCAGTTTTGAAATAGTTGCATACTTCCAAGCATCACCCCTTTTCATAAAGCTTCAAAAAATGGATTTGTCAAGAGTTTCTGCTTGGATCTTCTCAATTATGGTCCATGGCTTTATTATCATCGCTCTCTGAACAACATGATGAAGTCTTGGCCAGAACTTCTATCTGCCCAGAATTGAAACTGCAAAATAAGACAGTTTGCCCTTTAAAAGTTCAAGTAGCTCCTCCAGATGAGCTGATACATTATAATCATTACTGTTACGTATGTAGATTTTGGGCGGGCAGTTTGAACTAACTGACCGTCAGCTGATTGGCTGACCACCACAGCTGCAAGGTATATAAAGGGAGCTGTTTCCCCTGGCCAGTCACTGGGTTCTCACCCTACAATAAAGAGCTGTTGTCACTCACTGCCTGGCTTGCTGCGTCCTCATTCACCCAACATAATATGGGCGACGAGAGTGGGATTTTGAGGCCAGAAGCCATGGAAAGAGCTGAAGCCATGAGCCGACAAGAGAGCTGCAAACCCAAATCCAACCAGGCGAGCGAGCGGAGCACTTGGAGAATCTACCGAAGATGTCTACCTACGTGCCGCCAGGGCTTTTCAACCCCGTGGTAGAGAGGTGGGGATCCTACATGCCCCACTTCTAATGCTTCCTGGTGGCCAGCAACCTTCAGGGGCTGCCCGACATACGGAAGAAAGCCCTGTTCCTGAGCCATTGTAGAGCCAAGGTGTTCGATATGGCCGAGGCCCTATCGGAACCGGACTCGGTCCACACCATCTCATGGCAGATGCTTCAGACACTGCTGAAGGACCACTATACCCCAACGCCATCGAAGTACGTCCAACGGTTCGACTTCTGGCAACGGCTGCAGCAGGAGGGAGAATCGATCAGCAAGTACGTCGCTGCCCTGCGCAAGGCCGCAAACCAGTGCGAGTACAGAGACCTCGATGAGATGCTGCTAGAGCAACTAATCTGCAGAGTGAGAGATATTCGCTTGCAGAGAAGGTTGCTTGAAAAGACAAATCTCACGCTACACATCGCACTGGACAAGACGAGGGCTCAAGAATCCTCATCGAAGGCAGCCGAGAGACTACAGGGGATGATGCAGAACAGAACAGCACAGAAGTCAGCCCCGGTGCACCAGGAAACCGTTGGCACAGGGAGCGACGGAGAGTCAGACGAGGAGGTCTGCAGGACCGAATAGGACCGGCAGGACCGGCGAGGCCAGCGAGATGTCTGTGCGAGTTGTGGGGGACCCCATCCGTGCCAGACCTGCAAGTTCTGAGACGCCATTTGCCGCCAATGCGAGCGGAAGGGGCACATCACCAGAGTCTGTAGAGCCAAGCAGAATCCCTATTACAAGCCGCAGAACAACGCTAGCCAATCAGAGACGGCGGAGCGGACGAGAACCAATCCGAAGCGTGGCTACAGGAAAAGCGCGAAATCTGAGGATCTCGAGGCCTGCACCATCCGAATCGGCCAGACCTGCACATCCCCCGGGGAGAAGACCTACACGAAGGTCGACATCGAGGGGCAGGAGTGCGTTATGGAGATCGACACCGGATCCCCAATTACCATCATGTCCTGGGACAAGCTAAAGAAGGCCATCCCCAGCATACAGAGATGGCAACTGCAGTACCAGCGGCTGGGACTGCGCGATTACCAGGGGAACCACATCCCCGTGGAAGGAATTGGCGAGTTCCAGGTGGAGTACGGGGAGTTCCAGGAGAAGCTTCCTCTCACCGTAGTCAGCGGGAAGCTCCCAAGCCTCCTGGGCATGGACTGGTTCAGAGCCCTGGGCATGGGATTCACCGGAGTCCGCAACGTACAAAGCACCCTGAAGGACGACCTGATGCAGGAGTTCCAGGACGTGTTCGACAAATGGCTCAGAAAGTATGTGGGGACCCCTATCTCATTCAACCTCAACCCCAATATTGCCCCCATCCGGCTGAAACCCAGGAGGGTACCTTTCACCCCAAAGCCCAAGATCGACGTGGAATTGGACAAATTGATAAGCAGGGGGTGTTAATGCCAGTCGATCATGCTCGGTGGGAGATCCCAATTGTGACCCCTGTTAAGCCGGATGGGTCTGTGCATATCTGCGCTGACTACAAATGTACGATCAACAAGGCCCTGCAGCAGAGTGCCTATCCGGTTCCGATCATACATCACCTTCTGCATTCCCTAGGGCCAGGCAAGATCTTTGCTAAACTCGATCTTGCGCAGGCGTACCAGCAGCTGCCAGTAGATGGTGCTACCACAGAGGCACAAACTACAGTGATGCATAGAGATGCCTTCAAGGGTACCAGATTCCAATTCGGAGTCAGCATAGCTCCAGGACTATTCCAGAGCACCATGGAGCGACTGTTACAGGGGATCCCTGGGATGGTCCCGTATTTCGATGATGTGCTCATCACTGCAGAAGACGAACAGCAGCTAGGGGAGAGGCTGAGACAAGTCCTAGGGAAGTTCAGGAGTGCAGAACTCAGGGTCAAATGCAACAAGTGCATGATCGCAGTCTCTTCTGTGGAGTTCTTGGGGTACCGGGTAGATGGAACCGGCATACACCCTACTGAAAGCAAGATTAGGGCGATCCGAGAGGCTCCCACCCCCAAAGATAAGGCAGAACTACAAGTGTTCCTGGGACTATTGAACTTTTATGCAATTTTTCTAAGGGACAGTAGCGGAGCCCCTACACAGACTGTTGGCCAAAAAGTCCAAATGGTTTTGGGGAAGGCTGAAGCTACAGTGTTTGCTGCTGTAAAGAAACTCCTGTCGGCCGAGAGTTTCCTAATTCAATACAATTGTATGCTTCCCTTAGTGCTAGTCTGTGATGCATCCCCTTTCGGCATGGGGGCCGTCCTGAGCCATAGACTACCGAACGGTCTAGAGGCACCCATCACCTACTACTCCCGGACTCTTTCAAGCACCAAACAGAATGACAGTCAACTTGACAAAGAGGCCCTGGCAGCTGTCTCAGGAGTCAAGAAGTTCCATGAATACCTGTTCGGCAGAGACTTCAAACTCATCACAGACCATCGCCCCCTTCTGGGTCTCATCACAGGGGACCGACCCACCCCGGCAGCCCTATCTCCCAGGATGACATGCTGGGCCATCTTCCTGGCAGCATACTCCTATCGCCTGGTACATAGACCAGGGGTGAGCATGGGTAACACCGATGCCCTCAGCCATTGCCCATTACCGGACAGGATAGAGGACCCCACACCCGGAGTTCCAGTCCTGCTGATTGACGTCTTGGACTCAGGGCCCATCACGTCAGCAGAGGTAGCGAGAGCCTCAACCAGAGAACACGTGATTAGGAAAGTCATGAGTTGGGTCACAAGGGGGTGGCCAGAAAAGTGTGAGGGCAGGGAATTCAAACATTTCGCTAACAAAAAGGGCGAGCTGACAATGCAAGGGGGTTGTCTTTTGTGGGGCGATCGGGTTATTGTTCCCTTGTGCCTAAGGGAAAAAGTTTTAAAGCTATTGCATGAGGGGCACCCCAGGATTGTAAGGATGAAGGGGTTAGCTAGGAGTTATGTATGGTGGCCCCTAATGGATAAAGACTTCACTGAGTGGGTGGGGAAGTGCCAACCCTGCCAAGAGTCTAGGCCAGACCCCCCCACACAGCACCGGTCAGGGAATGGGAATGGCCCCAGGGTCCCTGGTCCAGGATCCATATAGACTTTGCTGGCCCAGTCCACGGGCAGGTATTTATGGTCATAGTGGATGCCTTCTCGAAGTGGTTGGAGATCAGACTCATGAAGACTACTACCACCGATGCCGTCATTAGGGAGCTAAGGCAGTTGTTCACCACTCATGGCCTACCGGACACCTTAGTCTCAGATAACGGGCCCCAGTTCACGGCCACACAGTACCTAGCAGAGTTGGGGATCAGACATGTCCTCTCCACCCCGTTTCATCCGGCTAGTAATGGATTGGTAGAGAGATTTGTGAAAACGGCAAAGGAAGCCATCTCACACCTAGGCCCTGGGGACTGGCAGGAGAGGATAGATAAATTCTTAATGGCCCAACACGCCATATCATGCACCGCCACAGGCAGGAGCCCGGTGGAACTTCTAATGGGGAGGAAGCTCCGAGGAGTCCTAGACAGGCTACACCCCAGTTATTCCCCTGACAGCTTCAGAGGGGCAGAAAAAAGGCTGAAGGAGTTCACAATAGGGATGCCAGTATTCGCTAGGAATTACGGGAACAGGCCCCTCTGGGAAACCAGGACAATCACGGAGGTAACAGGGCCCAAATCATATAGGATAGACATGGGAGATGGGAGGATTTGGCGCCGACACATTGACCAACTACGGAAGCGTTGGGCCGCCGACACAGAAGACGCATTCGACGAACCTCTCCCTAGCTACCAACAGGACTCTCAAACTAACTCAAACCCGAGTCTAGCGGAGGACTTAGCTGTCGGCCCCGAGATCCAGCGCCGCCCCATCGCGGAAGATTGACCAGCTGCAGAAGTCGCCGCCCACAACGAATTCTCAGAGGTTCCATTGGTGGAGCAGGGAGAAACAGGGAGTTCCTCCAACCTGCTCGACGCCACACCTCCGACTGAACTGCCCAGGTCAACTAGGGTGCGGACACGCCCTGGTCACCTGAGAGACTTTGTATGCTAATGTCCACCTCAAGTGACTTCTGGGAGGGGAGGAGTGTTACATATGTAGATTTTGGGCAGGCAGTTTAAATTAACTGACCGTCAGCTGATTGGCTGACCACCACAGCTGCAAGGTATATAAAGGGAGCTGTTTCCCCTGGTCAGTCGCTGGGTTCTCACCCTACAATAAAGAGCTGTTGTCACTCACTGCCTGGCTTGCTGAGTCCTCATTCACCCAACATAACTGACTATGTATATAAAGATTTCAGCTGGAGAAAATAGAGAAGAATTGCAATTGGCAAGAGTGGCTTAATGGGGTTGCATAGAGTTCTTGCTGTTTCTTTCCTATTAGGCCTTCCTTGAATTTGTCTGTCATATCTGATTTACTTACTTTCACTACCAAAATTTGATGGCTGTTCCTAATTACCTTGTCTTTCTGCATAAAAATAATGACTTTCACTTCAATGCAGACCAGTCAATCAGAATATGGTATAATTTTCCATTCATGATTATGGCTCATTGTTATTTATTATGAAACATTTGTGAATTGTGTCTGAATGATATAAATGATATCAATAGTTAAAAAAATTCTTAGTGGACAGTAATGACAAAATATTGAGATAAGGTAAAAACGTTTAAGGGGTTATGATTCACAGATCACTTATGCCTTCCTTCTCTACTTTCTGTAAGGATTTTCTGCCATTCCCAGTTCTTCTTTTCAAAATGTTTTGTTATTAGCATGTACTTGTCACATTGACAGTACTTTATATTATAACAAGTATGAAATATATTCAGAAAGCATTTTTTTTTAAAAAATGAATTAATCCAAATGTTCAATTTGTGCCATAAAAGGAAATACAAAACAGTTCATATAACCTTCATATGATAGACAAATAGATGAATGACTTATTCCTTTGTTATTCATTTTTCTTTCATTTCTGACCAAGTCAACTTTGTTATTTTTATTCTGTTTGACACAGTCCTTACTCTCCATAAAATGTCTATTTTTGTAGGGCCATCTGTTATTTTCTTTCTTCTGGCAATTTCTATTTTTGCCATTTTTATGATACCCAAAACAGTTCCATAACCTCCTCGGCTATAAAATCTTTCACATTTAATTCCTAATACACAATTTTCATGTGTTCACATTTTCTTTCTTCCAATCTCATTTATCTCTGTTAACTCTATATGCTGCAAATTCTTTCTGCCTTCTACAAATCAGTTATTGCTGCTGATGCCACACTAATTACTCCAATCTTCTAATATAAATTATATTCATGGATATACAATACTTCTGAAGTATTGTATTAGTATCATGAAAAAAAATACAACTGTTAGCCAATATATAGAATTATAGAGTTGCAAAGGGCCATTTATACAAATTAATCCAGCTTTTAATCAATACAGGAATCCAAAATAAAGCACTGCCACCAGATGACTCTCTAGTATCTGAATGCTTCCAGAAAAAAGAAGTTCTCTATTCATCCTCATAATTGGTACCACTACCAAGCTGTTTTTCCTGTCATTCAATCAAAACCTGCCCTCCTATAACTGCCATCTAGTACTCCATGTGTTATTCTCTGGAATGATGGTGAACAGGCCTTGAGTTGACAACTTAAGTGGCATCCTTTTCAAGCATTTATCATACCCCTTCTCAGTGAATTTGCATAGATTATCAATTCTAAATATTTATTATTTATGTAAATTAGGTGGCATACACTATTTATCCTCAAGGGTTTCTTTGGATAAAAGGTTTTTTTAAAAAGTTGATATTGAACAAACTTTAACTAGAATTTGCTATTTTGAAAGATATCTGATCAAAACTTCTAGATGGAAAACCAATAAAATTTCAATAGCTGGAATTGGATAATCATTTCACTTGCTATTATTGGGAAAGTTAAAGGAGACAGATTAATTATTTTCTAACAAAAGACCATAAGTATAACTCAGGGTTGAACTATCAAGTCCTTGAGCTCTGCTGAATTGGGGAAGATCAAGGTCTCCATAATTATTTTCTGCTTTATATTTAAAGCTACCAACTAGACTTTCTGAGACTAGAATCAGAAATTGGCTGTGTCATATAACAGATTTGCCTCCACATATAAAGAAAATAATTCATGTTTCCATATATTCTATCTTTGATTCAAATCAAGAGAAATAGTTAATTAAATTAAACAATTGTCCCAACAAAACCAAAGAAATTAATTATAGAAAATTACAAAGTAGCATGCGTAGGTAATTCTGTTTCAACGATATGATAAAATATTGGGTGTATGGAATATAGGGTAAGATAAAGATTGCGTCATTCTTACACATTGTTGCTACAATGAACTGTTTCCAAATATCTTGCCTCCTAGTATAAAAATGTTTACTTTTTTTAACAACATAAAAGGCTATTAAATGTTCACAACCCAAATTCTTCTACATGAAATAGAGCAGAATCCAAGAGCGAATGATCTCCATAGCAACTCCATTGTCAGATAGCACACACAACTTCTTTTAAAAATCATGCAAGATAACTCCCAAACTGAATTTTCTATTTTCTTTTCTATGGTGAAAGTAACCATAAGTTACATTTATGCTGTTGTAAAGGGGTATCAAGTCATATTCTTTCGTTTCATAATAGCTAAGCTAAACTTTCTAGCATTCATTCAACATATTTCAAAATGATTCACTCTTTGATAAAATACAATACAGAAACAGCAAAATAAATCCTTATCACCTCAATTAAAGGAAGCAATAGACACCTTTGCATGCTACCTAATTTCAGTAATTGGCTGAAAGAAGGGGGGGGAAACTGAAATTATGCCAGACAAAGTCTGTTGTTAATGAGATACCTGGACTGGGAGATTGTTTGAGTAAAGATGCAGTTCCCAAAAAAAGAAGGTGTGCAGTATTATTTCTTGTTCCTGAGCTGTAATTAGATTCACAGAAGATGACTATGGTGAGGATCAGATCTGCATAACTGTGTTAGTGCATACCACCTGTAACTGTTCCTGAATAAATCAGAACTGGAACATAGTTATCTATGCCTTAGTTACAGTTCATTGACAACAATAATTAGCTCTGAATTGGTTAACCTTTAAAAATGTTGCAGGACAATTGGTACAAAATGTGGAGGCTTGTCTGCTTATCAATGCAGGGTACATGTCAGAAACTTCTTTTATATCAAAACTGAGAAAGGATTTTGTCTATTGTGGGTCCAGGTTGTACCTCCTCCAGGGAGATGTGTTGTGTTTGGCTTTTATTCAACTGGTTTTTAGAAAAATGCAAAAGTTCATTTCTTTAGTCAAGCTTTTAACTATTAATTGATTTTAGTAAAAAATTATCTTAATTTTGATTTTAACTATATTGATTTCATTATTTTAAATTAATATTTCATTAAATTAATTTTTATTTTAAAATTAAAATTAATTGTATTTTACAATATTTTACAATTTGTATTTTGTTTATCAAATCAAATATGATCTGCGCATGTGCAGAAGCGGTGCGTGCATGAGCGAAGCAAGCGTGCATGAGCGAGCGAGCGAATCGGTAGCAAAAGTAAGTGAAAACCACCCCTGCTATTACTCTTGGTACTGTCTTTGCTTTCTTTTAAAGCAATCATTCTATTTCTATTTGCGGACCTTTGTACTTTCTGATTTTCTCCAATTCTTTTTCTTCTATTCTGCTGCCTCCAGGTACTGTCACATCCACTTTTTTTTTTTTGTCTTTCCTATCAACAATTGTTAAGTGTTATGTGGCAGGTGCATCTCTGAAGGCTAGTATCAGAGCACTTTAGCTTCTTCATTTTCTATTATTTTCTCTATTTTGTAGTCCCATCCATCCTTGCTTGCAGGCAAATGGTATTTCTTGCAGATCTTCCAATAAACAATTGTTGCTATTTTGTCATGTCATTATTTGTAGTCAGTCTGTCTGAACCTCTTGCAGCAACTAGCCAGGTGGTCCACTGGTTCTTCAGCTTCTTTGCAGAGATGGCATTTACTGTCTGTTGGTGTCCTCTCAATTCTGGCTTTGTATGCTTTTATTATTCAAGCTTGGTCTTGTGCAGCGCAATTAGTCTCTCTGTCTCCTTCAATTTTCCTGATCTTGGCCAATTATTGTTATCAGCTTTGCCTGATATTTTTTTTTAATATACTGGCTATGTAATACTTCATCTTCCCATGTCTCTTTTCTGTTCTTCATCTGGTCTTTCTTTTAAGCCAGTTTTATTTCTCCAGAATTCAGTAAGCCTTCTGGTATAGCTTCAGTGCATCCTCTTCACTGTTCTTCAGATACTTTTACATTAACTGTTTTTCTTCTTCAACTGTATGTTGTACTTGCAATATTTCATCCAAATCTATTTTCCTTGGTAAGTAGAGTCTGTCAGCATTCCTGTGAGGATGAAGGGCATGATCCATTGTATTATTATTATTATTATTATTATTATTATTATTATTATTATTATTATTATTATTATTATTATTATTATTATTATTATCTCTTTTATTCATTAAATATGAAGCTCAGTCAACTGAACATTTTAAAATGTGTCACAAATATGATTGATTGGTGCTAATGGTTGATACAGGTTGCTGCCAGAGTCCTAGGTATCAATCAAGTATCTTCTTAAAATATGTGATGTTCCGAGTAGCACAGTTTTTTGCAGTTCCGCTGGTGTTACTGCAGGAAGCTGCAATTTCTTGATGTGTTTTGTAAAATTCTTAGAAATGGTACCAAGTGCGTCAATGACAATGGATATCACTGTTACATATTTCATCCATAGCCATGTAGTTTTGATGGCCAGGTTGCAATATTTCATGATTTTTTTCAGTTCTTTTTCTTCGACTCTGGTGTCTCCTGGTACCGCGATGTCAATAAATTGTACATTTTGGTTTTTGACAACTGTGAAATCTGGCATGTTGTGTTCCAAGTGATGATCCGTCTGTATTCGAAAGTCCCACAAGATCGTCACCTTCTCATTTTCTATAACTTTTTCCACTTTATGTTCCCATTACTTTTTGGATACAGGTAAGTCGTATTTTTTACATAATGACCAGTGGATTAACTTAGCAACTCAGTCGTGTCTAGCTTTGTAATCAGTTTGTGTGATTTTGCTGCATTCATATATTAAATGTGAAACAGTTTTGACTTTGTTGTTGCAAAGTCGCCAGTTTGGATTGTCGGTGGATTTTGGTATCTTTGCTTTCATGGCATTAGTTTGTAGTGCTTGTTATTGAGCAGCCAGTATTAAACCTTCCGTTTCTTTCTTGATGGTTCCCATCTTAAGCCATGCCCATGTAAAGTTGTCATCACATTTTCCTTCAATGTTTTTCAAGTGCTGTCCATGCAAAGCTTTGGTTTTCCATCTATTTAATCTATCATCGAGCTGTTTTTTTCCTTATATCCTGCCTTTGTTTGTTGTTTTTATAATGTTCTCTGTTTTCACAGCCTGCAGCAATTTTTCTGTACTTTGATTCACATAATCATTCAAACTTCGTTTTTCTTCTTCTACAGTTTGATGGATTTGCAATAATCCACTGCCCCCTATTTTTCTTGGCAGGTACAACCTGTTGATGTCACTTCGTGGATGTAAAGTGTGGTACATATTGAAAAGTTTGCGCGTTTTCCAGTCCAAGTTTTCCAGTTCAGCCAAAGTCCAGTTGATGATTCCATATGAGTAGCATATCACTGGAACTGCCCATGTATTAATGCCTCTAATTATGTTTCCAGCATCCAGCTTTGATTTTAATATTTTGCGGACCCTCCTGATGTATTCCTTCTGCGTTGACTCTTTGACTTTTCCATTCAAGATGTTATCTGCTTCCAATATGCCTAGGTATTTGTAACCATCATCCTTTGTTAATGCTTTTACTATGTTTCCATTTCCCAGTTCTATTCCTTCTATTTTTTTCATTTTTCCTTGCTGCATGGATAATATAGCACATTTTTCAAATCCAAAGTTCATTTTGATGTCGCTGCTGAACAGTTGAACTGTGTTGAGTATTGATTTAAGTTCAGTGGGGCTTTTCGTATACATTTTAAAGTCATCCATATATAGTAGATGGTTTATTTTGCCATGTTGGCTTGAGATTTGGTATCCCAGTTTTGTGTTTCGTAGGATTATTGTCAATGTAATTAATGTGATGTTGAACAGTAATGGTGAAAGTGAGTCCCCCTGGAAGATTCCTCGTCTAATGTTGATTTCACCAATGTTCTCCCCATTTGCTGTTAGAACTGTTTTCCATTTTTGCATATTTGCTTTAAAAAATGTACAAATATTTTTCCTGATTCCAAAGTTTTCCAGACAGGTGTTAATCCAGCTGTGGGGTAATGAGTCAAATGCCTTCTTGTAATCAATCCATCACATATTTAAATTTATTTTTCTTTGTTTTGCATTTTTAGTACCATTTGTCAATGAGCAGCTGATCTTTTGTTCCTCTTGATTTTTTATAATTTCCTTTTTGTTCTACTGGATACAAATTGTTTTCCATCAAATGATTGAATAGTGAATTTGCCAGTAAAAAGTTTTGAATGTTGTTGGCAGACAAGTAATTGGGCGATAGTTGCTTGGCTCTGTGCCCTTTTCTGGATCTTTCATTATCAAGTATGTTCGACCAGCTGTTAACCATTCTTCACTTGTTGCATTTTGAAGCATTTGATCAAATTGAGTGTCCATGCGATAATGGAGGCTGGTCAGGTGTTTTAGCCAGTATCCATGCAGTTTATCCAGGCCAGGTGCATTCCAGTTCTTGACCTTTGCTTGTTTTGCAACCATGTCAGTTGTTATTGCAATATTTTCCATTTTGTTTCGTGTTGTTTGTTGTTGAATATCTTTGATCCAAGAGGCAGTTTTGTTGTGTTCCACTGGGTTTTCCCACAGTTCTTTCCAAAAGTTCAAAGTTTTTTCTTTACATAGATGAACATTAGTTTGGACTCAATTTTCATCAAGGGACTGGTAGAAGAGGTGTTGGTTTCTTCTGAACTGGACATTTTCACGATATTGTTTAAATTGTCCTTTGTATCTTTCAATTTTCTTTGCTGTTCCTATTATACATTGTTTTAGTTTTTCCATGATTTCCGTTATTGTTTTTTCCTCCAAGTTGTATTTATTATGTAAACTATTTTCAGCTTTTTGATATTTAGTTTTCCTTCTTTCAAGTACTTCAGATTGCTGACGTCCCCTCATAGTTTTTTTATTTTATTTTCAAGTCGAATTTTCCACTTTGGTGTTCCAGTGGGTTTCTTTTTTGGCATTTTATAATCCACTTCTGCGGTTATAATGGCGGCTGTGCTATACATTAATTGGTTGGTTTCATATGGTGTGCTGGATGGGATGGATGTTAAAATGCTGTTCACGGCAGTTAGTAGATCTTTCACTTGTTTGCTATGCACTTCGCGAATGGTAGGTAGTCTTTTTCTCTCTATGTTTTCTTTGATGTGGTTTTCAATCTTTTCTTTCAGCATTTTTGCTAGATCACTTAGCTCTACACTTTCAGGTTGTTGCACAGGAGGAATTTCATCCTGTATATTGGTTTCTTCCACTGTCTGGTCAGTTTGTTCAGGTGTTGGAACAGTTTCTTCAGTCTGTTCATCATTACCTGTTGTTTTCTTTTTAGCCAATATTTGTAGATGTTGCATTTCCACATCTGTGAAAACTTTATTACGGATGATGAAGCATCTTTGATCCATTAATCTTTGTTCAGTTACATCACTTTCCGGATGTTTTTACTTCCACAGTTGCATCATTCTTTTTTACTAATCAGGAATAATAATAATAATAAAATAATAAAAACATCCTCCAACGATACCTTAACAGTTCCTAGGTCCTTGGTTAGAACTCAAGCTGCTGAGCTATTAACCAGCCTCAAAGGCTGTGAATCTCACTAAAGATTAACTAATAATAATAATAATAATAATAATAATAATAATAATAATAATAATATTCCTCAGATTCATAATGTTGCATGAATTTTCCAAAGGAAAGAACTTGAGCCCTATGATGTGGCATTGCAAATTCTACACTTCAGACATGGATACAACATCATAGCACATAGCAAAGAGACGAGACTTGTTTTCAACAGAATATCCACCTACATACAATATTGCTTTACAATCCTCAATATATCAAGAAGCCCTTGTGCTTATTATTGTTACTGGTATGTGTGGGTTGTGGTGAATTAGAAAGTCAAAACAAAAACCTAGTCTTTTTTCTTGAGCCTTTTTTAAAAAGATTATTAAAGACTCAGACAATGTAAATAATTTTACTGGAACTATTTTTAAACTTTTTTATTCTGTTTCATCTACGCTCTTGCTATCAAAGAATAAAGTTTAAATGTTTAGAAAGAAGTATGTAGCTGCAAATTGTGAATCTTTAAGTGTTGTTTATTTGTAAAATAGGATAAGTAGGCTGCAGTATTTTCTAATTCAGGCACCAGCTATTGTATTCATAGACAAGAAAGGATATTGCTGTCTACCTCTGTCTGCAAAGCACTGTATAGAGTGTCTTCAGAAAGTCTTCTGAAAGTAAGACAGAGATAGAAGTAGGTAAAGTACAAAGTGTGTAGACAAGTAGGTCATTGCCTTCACCAGTGAGTTCTTATTGGAATATGGGATATTAATTGCCCACAAAATCCTTACAACAAACTACTGTGAGTTCTTATCACTTATTACTGCTGTGTTAACGAAATTAAGTAATCCCTTATTATTCTGTTAAAGAAGTTAGTTGGAAAAGTCAAACTAATCTTCCCCTCAGTTATGGAAATAACACCAAGTGACTTTGGGCCAGTAATTCTCTATGACCCCATCTGCTTCACAAGATTGTATTGAAGAAAAAATGGAGACCCAGATACATAGGTAGTATATCAATTTCTTAATTAAAAATGCATCTGGCCATGAACTTTAAAAAATGTGGAATATAATTTGAATAAATTACTATATCCTAAAACCAAATGGTGTTCCACATGAAGTACTGTATGTATTTTTATTATGTGCCATCAAGTAATTATTGATTTCTAGTAACCACATAAATAGATGTCCTCCATGATGATCTATTCCTAACCTATTCTTCCAAGTATCCCAATGAGGGCATTTGTCACCACTGTAAGTCTTGCTGATAGTCATCTTCTTCTTCTCTTTCTTTCCACCTCCTAGTAACCACATAGATTTTCTCTTTATAATTATTATTAAAGACTTTTTAAAAGGAAGATTAAAAACTAATCCAAAATAATATAAAGGAAAAAAAAGAAAGAAATCAAAGAGAAAGCTAAAAGTAAATGAAGAAAAAGAAGTATAGAAAAAAGAAACAATAGAAAAAATTAATTTCCAATTGTCTTTACAGAAATTATAAGTAAAATTAGAAATGTATTTCTTACTCAATGAGTACTGTGTAACTCTCTTTTTTCTGTAATATATCTTGTCTAATCATGAAAACCATAAATCATAAGTTCACTTTTTTGTTTTGCATAAAAAGCCCATAAGGCCTTTCCAGTCAGCAATAAGGAGATATTGTCTTTTCTCTAATTAAAGAAATTAATTTAGCCATCTCAGCAAATTCAATCCCCTTCATCCACCACTTCCATCATATGTAGTGTTGAATCTTTTCATCTTTGTGTATACAATAATCTAGCTGCAGTTAACCTATACAAAAACAAAGTTACATAATTTTTTTCCAACCGTCTGGAAAAATCTCAATTCCAAAAGAAAAACTTCTGGTATCAATTGTATATTAATTTTCAAAATCCTCTGAAACTGTGTTATATTTGAATCCAGAATTTTCTGGATTTGTAACACATCCTTTGTAACACATCCTTTAAACCTGATAAAATATCCCATCTTGTTGCTTACTCCAACAAAAATTTGAAGCGCATAATTCTATTTCAAAGTTAGATTTACAATATTCAAAATTATAAATTCTTTTGTCCACTTTAAATCCTTCTAAAACTATATCCCTCTGCAACTAGTTCTTCTCTTGGTTTTATTTAATATTTAATAAACTATTATTTAATATTCCCCTTGACAAAATTCTAGTATCTCACGATAAGAGATATTTTTATTTTGCCTATTATTATTATTGTTGTTTTTCTCCATAAAATCCTTCTTTGTCTGAGCTCCACAAAGGTATTTTTGGGCACAAATTGAGTTTGTATCTATTCACAATATGGCACATCTAACTAAGTTAATTTAAAAATCCACATAACCTTAATTTTGTTGTGCCATAAATATTCATAGCACCCAAATCTCAGATCATGTCCTTCTAACTCTGAGAGCCTTCTGTTTCTCAGCAGCACCCACTCTTTCATTCAACTCAAGCAGCAAGTCTCCTCTTTCTTTTGCATCTTGAAACACCTTATATTTAACTCATGGTTTTCCCCTGCTACACAAATTTAGATATACCTTTCTGCCACTGTTTAAATAATGCATCATTTATCAAAACAGATATTGTTCAAAACAAAAACATCATTCTAGGCAAGACATTCATTTTTATCACAAAAATTCTTCCCAGCAATGACAGTTGCAGTTTCTCCCATCGTAATATGTCTTTATAATTTCATCCCATGTCTAAACATTTCTTTGAAATAACATAGAGTTGGGGAAATACTTGTAAAAAAAATTTTTTTTTCTTTTTGTAAAACTCTTGAATAATAAAAAAAAGAAATAACATAGAGTTCATGTTTGTCATAGTGGTAGACAGATATTTTACTTTCTTTCAATCTTAAAACCCATATTATTTTACAGTTTGATCTTCTATTTTCATATTTGTGTTAACATCTTCATCTTTTATTAAGCTTGAAGCCTGCTAATGCAACAAATTGTTTTAATTTTCCCATTAATATTTCACTTTTCTTTCAGGGATCTTCCAGAATCAACACCAAACTATCCGCAAAAGGCTTTAACTTATAAGTAACTTTTTAAAATCTTTACTCTCACAATCCTCCCATCTTCTCATATCTCTATTGAGTATTTATATAATTCCTTGACTCTCAGCTGCCCAGCTTCCAGACATTCAACTTATAAGATTTTAGCATGAGAAATAGCCAGGGGTGAAATCTTCCCTACTGGTTTGGAAGGGCACACGTCCGATTTTTGACCCTCTGCCCTTGCGCGGAGGGTTAAAAACCAGGAAGTAATGACGTCCAGGTGGGTGGGCAGAGCCTCACCCTGCCGCCGCTACCAGTTCAGCAAACCATGCGCCACCGGCGGTACCAGCTCACGTGAGCTGGACAGAACCAACAGGATTTCACCACTGGAAATAGCTATCTGTACTGTAAGTAGGTGATTTTACAATCTCTTCTTTTCCCAGGCCATAATTCACTGTCTGGTCACTGATCTAATAAGAGCCGTGGTGGCGCAGTGGTTAGAATGTAGTACTGCAGGCTACTTCTGCTGGCTGCCTGCAATTTGGCAGTTCAAATGTCACCAGGCTCATGGTTGACTCAGCCTTCCATCCTTCTAAGGTGGGTAAAATGAGGACCCAAACTGTTGGGGGCAATATGCTGAGTCTGTAAACCACTTAGAGAGGACTGTAAAGCAGTGTATAAGTCTAAATGCTATTGCTATTTGGAATCAATTCTCAAGGTAGAAGTAGAACCAGAACAAAACTGCCTCCAACTGCCAACTGCTTAAAGCATCCAGGACAAATATTGTCTTAGTAATGCGACAGTCTGAAATGAGAATGAAACAGATCTTGAAAATAAAGTTTTCACACACCTACACCTACTCAAACCATTTTGATCAAGAATAATACTCTCAGAACCAGTGTAGGGTTGCCCAAAAGGGAGGCACCCAAAGATAGTTTCTTCAGCAAGGCATACCACCTTCTTTAAGACTAATAGTACCAAGTCCTAATTGAGGAAAATATTAATACAACATAACATTTTTATGCACTGTTAGGGCTCTTTTCAAAGTGATATGGTTTAACAATTATTCAGTTAACAAACAAAATTAAAATTTCCCTCAAGGATCTGTTCCAATTTGCATACATAATGAATGCATAAGAATACAGAAATTGTTCAGCTAATTGTTCAACAGTGAGCAAGGAATAAGATCAATATGTGTAGCATCCATTTGGTTTATTTAATGTATTTATGGGTAAATGTAAAAGGAATGCTTGTGGTAACACTAGAAATGTGTTGATTGGAATTATGAATATGCATATACAATTGTATGTGCATGATGTCATGTTATTGGCTGAGAACCCAAATGATTGGCAAGGAATATTAGACAGAGTGTATGAATCAGTGAAGGGTATGAATCAGGGGTTTATTAACTTACCTTCGCTACTGGTTTGCAAATGGGAGTGCACATGCCACCTCCGCACATGCACAGAGCATCAAAATCAGGACGTGATGATATCCGGGCAGTGGGCGGAGCCTCCCACAGCCGCCGCTACTGGTTCACCCGAATCAGATAGAACCGGCTGAATAATACCACTGATATGAATCTAAAAATTCATTAATCAAATACCAAATTATTTGCGTTTGTCTGAGAAAATGGAGTGAGCAATGTATTAATTAGTAGCAAGAAACACCATTTAACTTTTGTGTATTGTGCTAGAAAGTACCCAACTTAAGATGAAAAAACGGATCAATTTTTAAATGTCCACATTATTGTAGAAAAGTAGTGGTTATGACATGGCATATTATGAGAAATGAACACTTCTTGAAAGAAACAAAACTGGCTGTTTTTAAAATGTGTTTCTCCCCCACTTTGTTCTATGAAAATACGATTTGAGTATATCAGCAAGACATAAATGTAAATTGGTTACAATGGATTGAATTCTTTAAGAGGCGTGTGTGATAAATTAAATGGACACAGAGTTTAAAATGCTAAATGAATATGAATTGAGTACCAAAGTGATTAGTATTAGTATAAAGGAAGTTACTTGGAAGGGGTGTACTCGTGTAAAAAAGACAAATGAGAACTGAATTGTCAAGCAAATATTCAAGGAAGGTAAATGGTTGTAAGGAAACGAAATACCAAGAAATCTATGATTAGATACAATTGATGATATTTCAAAATACAGAGGTAAGAATAAAGACAATGGATATAAAATTGAATAGATATGGTAAACTGAAGGATGGTTTGCAGATATAGACAAATTTAAAAGCTATAGAGAATGGTATGGGTATAAACTGGTTTGGTTATATTTTGTTTTGTTTTCCTTATCTAATGTTTTAAATTTCTTTGGCTTCTTATTCCTTTCTTGCACTCTGCATAATGCTGCTTATCGTAAAATGTATTCTCACAAATCACTTTCTAATTAAATCTTTCTATATTCTACAAAGCTTTTTAAGATCCGGTTACAGGGTTATCTTTCCTCCTCCTCTTTCTCTGGTTACATTTAGGGAACTAAAACATAAAGACAAAACATATTGTTAATGTACAATAGCACAAGAGACATAATTAAACAATCTGGAAAATCAATCAACAGAATCTTTACAATGGCAGTATCCAACTTGGAACTCAGAGAGACAAGTCCAGTGTGAGCAATAAAAGCTTGCCAGATGCAGTTAAAGGTCTTTGCTAAAAGCCTATATCAAGTTTGTAATCAAGAAACAATGCCAGATTATGAAATGATGCAGCAGTTGAATGAACCTAGACAAAAGCAATTATCACTAAAACACCTGGCCTCCACCTAAGTGTGACTCATATTGCTTTAATTTCTTTCTTTCTTTCTTTCTTTCTTTCTTTCTTTCTTCTTTCTTTCTTCTTTCTTTCTTCTTTCTTTCTTTCTTTCTTTCTTTCTTTTTCTTTCTTTCTATCTATCTATCTATCTACAGTATCTATCTATCTATCTATCTATCTATCTATCTATCTATCTATCTATCTAACATTTATAACCACCCATTTCAAACAAATCAACACAAATACTTAAGAGCTACAGCCTACTTGGGAGCAACAATCTACTTGTAATTACTCCCTATATGCTCTTCCCAGCAATCTTGATAATTATGATTATGAGCCATGAAGTCTTTTTTTTTTATTTCTATTGACCACATACACATACATATTTCCCCATGACAATCTGTTCCCTGCCTGGTCCTCTTCCAACAGTGCACCCTTTGCTACTATAACTGAGTCCATCCACATTGTTTCTGGTCATTCACTTTCCCTATTTACTTCTATCTTTTCCAGCATTAGAGCATTCTTTAGAAAGCTAGGTCTTTGCATAATGTGTCCAAAGTAGGATAATTTGATTCTGATCATTTATATCTAGAGTTAGAACTCTGGGTTGATTTGTTTGATGATCAATGTCTTTGAATTTTGTTATGTTATGTTTGTTTGTTTATTTTGCTATCCATGGTACTCTCAAGAGTCTTAGTAAATTTGAACTGAGGAGTTCAAAACTGTCTATATTCTGATCTTCAAAATATTTATATCTTTATCTGTTGGCTCTTGATGTAGTACCTCTAATGTAATACTACAAATCCCAGGACATACTAAAACTAGAAAGGAGAGGAAGGAGTTAGGATTGGGAGAGAGAGAGAGAGGTAAAATAAACAACTGTCAATGTAATTGTTTAAAACTGTTATGCAGTGAAAAGTGTTAAGTTTTGGAATATGTGTTAAGAATCCTCCAAGCAAGAATACAGATACTGGGAATGAATCCTGGAACATCACATAAGCATAGCTCTTTCTATACTAGTTGCTCACCAGCCTCTGAATATGAATATAGGTGACTACTATACAGCTACTGATAGACACATTTACATTCTACTAAAATGCTACCAAATGGACCAGGAAGAATACGCTCAGATAAGAGACTTATCTGAGGTATTCATATCATACATTAATGAAAAGGCCCCTTGCACATACCATTTATATGTAAATGTGTGTATTTGTGTGTGTGTGTGTGTGTATGTATGTGTGTGTGAAAGACAAAATATTTTCAGGAAAGAACAAGGGACCATTAATAATAACAATCAAAACTGTAATAATTCATTCACAGTGATTTAGTTTTCCCCTGGAAACCATGTTGACTCAGAAGCGGGAATAGGTTTGATCTATTGTAAAATAATATATGATGTTGCTGGAGCCTTATCGTAGTTTTCATTCTGATAAAATGATTACTGTGGCATTCCAGAGCCTGACCCACAGTTGAAAATGGCATGTTGGCTAAGTTAGAATCATCAAACAGATAGCATTAAATGTTTCCAGTTCAAAATCTTTAATCAGAGCATCTAATATACTATACTTTGAGACCATCCATGTTAATAGTTAATATGACATGATGTAATTACTCAACTCATCACTGCTTTTAGAATAATTGCCTTAGTGTGGATTAGCATTCATTGAACAAGAGCAACAACCATATCAATTTTTTTGGGGGGGGGGAAATCTAATAGTTTAGTTTAGTTTAGTTTAGTTTAGTTTAGTTTAGTTTAGTTTAGTTTAGTTTAGTTTATTTGATTTGTATACCGCCCTACTCCCGAAGGACTCAGGGCGGTGAACAGCCAAACAATAAAATACATAAATACAAAAAATTTAAAAACCAGATAAAATCAAATTAAATCATTTTGGTCCGGACAGATTAAAACACCCCAATAATTTAAAAACAGATTAAAATTTACATATTAAAAGAGGGAGGAGATTAGGCCAAGCCCGCTTGATGGAATAAAAAGGTCTTCACAGCGTGGTGGAAGGTGCGCAGATCCGGGATCCTCCGTATCTCTGGGGGGAGCTCATTCCAGATGGTAGGTGCCCCCACAGAGAAGGCTCTCCCCCTAGGGGCCGCCAGCCGACACTGTTTGGCTGACGGCACCTGGAGGAGTCCCTCTCTATGATAGCGTACTGGCCGGTGGGAGGCTATTGGTGGTAGTAGGCAGTCCCGTAGATAACCAGGTCCTAAGCCATGGAGCGCTTTAATGGTGGTAACCAAAACCTTGAAGCGCACCCGGAAGACCACCGGGAGCCAGTGCAGCTCGCGCAGGAGAGGTGTCACATGGGAGCGCCATGATGCTCCCATTACCACCCGCGCGGCCGCACTCTGCGCCAGCTGGAGCCTCCGGGTGCTCCTCAAGGGGAGCCCCATGTAGAGAGCATTACAATAGTCCAGGCGGGAGGTGACGAGGGCATGAGTGACCGTGCATAACGAGTCCCGATCCAGAAAGGGACGCAACTGGCGAATCAGGCGAACCTGATAAAAAATCCTCCCGGTCATGGCCGTCAAGTGCTCTTCTAAAGACAGCCGTGAATCCAGGAGGACGCCCAAGTTGCGAACCTAGTTTGACACTAGGCTCTTCGAGGTGGTCATTTTCTCAAATGGATTATTATTGTAAACTGTTAAGGATATTGTTGTGTTACCAACCAGCAGAGTAAGTGCACAGAGAAACAGTACTGAGAGCAATGAATACAATACATACAAACTGGTTTAACAAAGCTTTTACTTTGTAGTGAAAAACAATTGCGTAGTCTTTTAGTCAATCCAAGTCTTTAGCCATTCAAATCAGTCCGAAGTTACAAATATCTTCTTACCATACAAACAGCAATAGGTAATAAACAGCAATTCAACGCTGGTAACAAATCACTATGGTAGCAGATCTATCCATTTCTTCACACACGACAGTAACAGTTCCAACCAACAAGTCAAGCAATTCTGACCAACAATAATAGCTGTTTGGCAAAAACTTGAATGAAAATATCCAATGCTATCTGTCAAAATTTTCAGAAACCTATGGAATAAAAACATAGCTAAATTTTACACTTTAATCCATTTAACTTTTTAAAAGCATAGGCCAGCTTCATGAGAGAATGAAACAAACAAAACAAAAAATGAGAGTGGCAAAAATTATTTAATTATTTCTTTCTACTGCCTTTGTTTTTCTACTTCATTACTTTTCTCCCAATATTATATTCTGATCTCTTAGAACTAGTTCATAATAAATATTTTTAATAATCATCTTACAATCCAGCATTTAAAGCATTATTTATTATTTAGGTAACAGAATTTATTTGATGCTGATTGAGGTGTTGAATTTATTTATTTACTCATTTCCAATTTCGATTGTTAAACATTATAATTAGTAGTCATTGCTTTTTTTGAATAGTGAAGAATTATGGTTATAATATTGGGCAATGTGGAAGAGAAGGACTAGAACTGTGATGGTGAACCTATGGTACACATGCCGGAAGTGGCGAGTAGAGACATTTTTCCAGGCACGTGAGCCATCGCCAAACTCACCTGAAGCTGTGCATGCGCGCATGCCCCAGCTGGTGTTCAGACCTCTGGTGCGCATGCATGCAATTTAGGGGACCCAGCTGGTCTTTGGAGCTCTCCTGCACATGTGTGTGTGTTTGCACGTGCGCACAAGATGACTGGTGCGTAGCGTGCGCATGCACAGACAGCGTTCATGTGCGTGCATTGCACATGCAAAAACCATACATGTGCACAGATTGTGAGATTGCACACGCAGAGCGTGCTGGGGCGCATGCGCAAAAGCTATGCGCAAAAGCTATGTGCATGTGCAGATGATGTGGCTGCGCGTGCAGCACATTGTGGGGGTGCGCAAAAAAGTTCTGCCCATGCACAGATGGTGCAATTGCACTGCAGCCCATGAGGAGAAGCCACGCGTTAGTATGGATGGTATGTGAGCACGCGCAGACCACGCAGCGAGTTGCTGTACGGCACTTGGTAAGAAAAAGGTTCACCACCACTGGACTAGAATGATTAATACAAATACAAGAGTAAAAAACATGAGACTTTGCATTGTAATCCATCCTTAAGCACAAAATCCATCTGCATGACTTTGGGCCAGTCACTTTCTCTTAGCCCAGCCCATTTTACAGGATGATGGTTGTGGGGGAAATAGCATGATGTACACTGCTTTGAATTGTTTTTTAAAAAGCACAATATAAATGAGTCATCCACATCAATATTTTTGTGACTACTGTATCTATTCCTTATATATAAAAAATATCCAAAGAACTCTTGTTGATAATGATTTTAGCAATATTTCCTGTGACAAAATAATATTACGCCAACATCATCTTGGGAAAAGGATACATCAGGCTCATTTAATACAATTTATTCAAATGTTATAATTGGCATTCCATGAGTACCATGGATTATCATTAATACTATGTATTAATGTAGAACTAATTCAGATAAGAAATGCAGAAAGTAACCCCATAGATATCTCTCCAAGGATTAGATTAGAATCGTGTATTAGATTGGATTAGAACTGTGTTGAATTAAAATAGTTTTTGTTTTCAAATTGGCAACTTTAAGATGTGTGGATTTCAATTTCCAGAAATCCCCAGCTGGTATATTGGGCTATGTCTGTGGAATTCTTGGAAACTGAAGTCCACATACCTTGAAGTTGCCAAATTTGAAAAACACTGGATTATAATCAGTGGCGGGATTCAAAATTTTTTACTACCGGTTCTGTGGGCGTGGGTTGGTGGGTGTGGCATGACTTGGTGGGCATGGCAGGGGAAGGATATTGTAAAATCTCCATTCCCTCCCACTCCAGGGGAAGGTTACTGCAAAATCCCCATATCCTCCCGATCAGCTGGGACTCGGGAGGCAGAGAATAGATGAGGGCAGGGGCAGGCAGAGATAGTATTTACCGGTTCTCTGAACCACTCAAAATTTCCACTATCGGTTCTCCAGAACTGGTCAGAACCTGCTGAATACCACCTCTGATTATACTGTGCTCCCTATACTGTCTATAATAGTTATTGTAAATTATATTATTATGAGATTTTATTGTTTCAATGTTTTATTGGTTTTTAATGTTTGTGAGATTCAGCCTGTTTGCACCACTTCAGGAGAACCGGTTGTTAACTTTCTGAGCAGTTTGGTGAGCTGGTTGTTGGAAGAAATCATTAGGGCAGAGAACCGGTTCTTAAATTATTTGAATCCCAACACTGCTTAAAGGTAAATAGCCAGAAAAGAGTTTGCTAGAGGTTTTTGTTTAAGAGTCTTATTAATGCTAGGAGAAGTTTGTGAGGCAAATGAACAAGAGGCAAAGTAACTTAAATGCAAATGTATCGAGACAAATACTAGAGAAATTAAGTCTCCCAAAGTTCAGCAAGCTTGCCTTGAGAGACCTGCAAAACCAAAACACCACACACCAGAATGGTCAAGTGAAATACAAGGGTTCAAATGTTGTAGAAGGGTTGTCAGGGGCTCTAAGTCCAGAGTATCCTAATATTTTATCCTAGAATCTATACAGAGAGGAAACTCTTCTTTCTCTAAAGTTTATCTCCTTGGTTTTTTTCCAGAATCCCTGTGTTATTCTTCAGTGCTCACTACTGGTGATTTTTTTTATAGTAAAGAGGCTTCTTCAGCAATTTTATGGTTGTAAATCCTAATGATGCCTCTCTTTAGTGTTCATTTCAATTGGACAAAGTAATGTTCCTACATTGTGGATAATTATAACCAGGTCTACTGGAGTGTCAATGTAAAATTAGAAGAGGGAAAAAAAAATAAAGCATATATGCAAGAATCTGCAGTGAGATGAAAAGTGGAAATGTTGGCTGTGTAATTGAACATGAGGTTTGCCCTAAAAGTGTAACATTGATTGGGACTGTAGCAATTAGCTTTAGGGTATTGATGGGCAAACTTTCTTTGAGTCAGATTGGATGACACATTACAATGATATGGTTTTAGTTATTTTAATTTAAAAATAAGAACAGCGTGTGAGGAAGAGAGATAAGCATTTGCCCTGAAATGTCGCCCCAATAAATTTGTCCTTCACCTGGCGCAGGGAAGGGATTTCACCACAACTACAGAGCAGAAAGAAAAGTGAAGTTCTTTTCTCTCTTGGCAAACATGCCAATTATAATGTGGAATCTGATAGTCCTAAGGTTGCATCTTTCAGAAATAAAGTAAGTTTATTTAAGTAAGAATATACTGTATTTTTCAGAGTATAAAATGCACCTTTCCCCCCCAAAAAGAGTGTGAAAATATGGGTGCATCTTATACTCTGAATGTAGCCCCGCCCAGCTTCTCAAACAGAAGTTTCAGATGCTGAAAAAATCATCAGAAATGAAGCTTCAGAAAAGAAGCCCCCAAACAGAGCTTCAGAGATTTTTTTTCTGAAGCTGTTTCAGAGGCTTTCAGAGGCAGGAAAAAAAGCAGAAAAAAAAGCAAGGCTCACAACCAAGAAACCTGTTGCTAAAATTCACCTTTGGGAACAGCTGATTGGGGGTATTCTGGGAGACCGATCCACCAGCCAATCAGCTTTTTTCTTATTTTCCTCCCCAAAAACTAAGGTGCGTCTTATACTCCGGTGCGTCTTTTACTCTGAAAAATACGGTATTTAATATATCATCTTATATGTTTTTAGTAGCATAAGAATGAATACAAATACTTCAATTGAGCAAGCAGGTTCTATCAGTTTAGTATAGTGGTTAAGTTAAGACTAGAAACTGGAAGACTGTGTTCTAGTCCTGCCTTATGCACCAAGTCTGCAGAATGACTTTAGGCCAGTCATTTTTTCTCATCTCTAGGAAGGAGTCAATGGTCAACCACCTCTGGGATCTTGCCAAGAAAATTACAGAGAATAATCCATTCAGTTGCCAGGAGTCAACATAATATTTATTTATTTATTTATTTATTTATTTATTTATTTATTTATTTATTTATTTATTTATTTATTTATTATTCGAATTTCTATACCGCCCTTCTCCTTTCGGACTCAGGGCGGTGAACAGCCAAAATAAAAACATTTATACATAAATACGATTAAAAATAGATTTAAAATAATTAAATTTGGCCCATAGTTTAAAATTTATCAATTTAAAATCCATATCAAAATTTAAAACCAACCATAAAATCATAAAATCAAGAGAGACCGGCTAACTGAAAGAGATGAGATTTTAGGGCCCGACGAAAGGTCCGGAGGTCGGAGATCACTCGTATCTCTGGGGGTAGATTGTTCCAAAGGGTAGGTGCCACCACAGAGAAGGCTCTCCTCCTGGGGGTCGCCAGCCGGGATTGTCTAGCCGATGGCACCCTAAGGAGGCCCTCTCTGTGGGAGTGAACTGGCCGGTGGGAGGCTATTGGTGGCAGAAGGCGGTCCTGTAGGTACCCTGGCCCTAAGCCATGGAGCGCTTTAAAGGTGATCACCAACACCTTGAAGCGCACCCGGAAGTCCACCGGAAGCCAATGCAGCTCGCGCAGGAGAGGAGTCACATGGGAGCGCCCAGTCGCTCCCATAATCCCCCGCGCGGCCGCATTCTGCACCAGTTGGAGCCTCCGGGTGTACCCCAAGGGGAGCCCCATGTAGAGAGCGTTACAATAGTCCAGACGAGAAGTGACGAGTGCTTGAGTGACTGTGCGTAGGGAGTCCCGATCCAGAAAGGGGCACAACTGGCGTATCAGGCGAATATGATCACCATCAGACTTTTATCTAAACTCTTGAATATACTCCATTTCCATTAGATTTAGTAGTGGAGGTTGGATTTGATGCCTTGGTTGGGGATGTCTATGGAGATTCTCAATCATCCAGGTCATGGTTCTTCCAAAGATAACCAATGGACTTCCTTGGTTTTTTCTTGAAAATATTTCAGTTCTCATCCTAGTGTGTTCTTCAGTTCTGAAGAACCTTCTTGGATGATAAGTGAAATGTTTTCAAGGAAAAGCCGAGAAAGTCCAATTGCCTTTTGAACAGCACCTATGGGGTTAGTTGGGGATGCAAAACTATATCCCAGTAATTACTTTTGTTTGAGGACACTTGGAGGCCATCCCCCTCCAAGTAACTGTTACATTTTGGCTTTTTAAAAAAATATTTATTAGAGTTGTGAGATGATTAAAGAGAAACCAGGATACTTTAAGCCTTAAACCATCAAACCCTTCCCTCATATGTCTTTTGAACTCAACCATTTTTGGAATGTGGCACCCAATTTGCCATGGAAAGTCTGGTGCAGTTCTCAAATTGCTGCAGGGTGGACAGACCAAAATCTTTAATTCTATTATTCTATGGCATTTGTAACACAAACACTGATGTTTCTTTTGGGAGAAAAAGCTGCTACATTATACTGCAAGAATGTAGATTGAGTTTCTCCTGGGTTTTATATTTGTTTTATGTTTGTTTGTTTTTTTGGTACATTTATCTAGCCTCCTGGCCAAGGAATTGATAAGAGTGATGTGCTTCATTCTCTTTTAAGCAATTCAATTCTCATGATGCTCTTCACAAGGTAAGATATAATCCTACTAGCTCCAATTATAAGATAACACTAAATACAATTCCAGCGATTGCTATATTGTAATATATTGTTCAAAATGAATTATTCATAACAATACAAATTCATTCCTGTTAAACATAGTAGTTATACTTCAAAATAAAGATGCATAAGACTGCACAGTTAGTATTCCTGTAAGTGAAGATGGAAAACTATGTTTCAGTTTTTCCATGGTTTATATAACCTTTGCAAAATACTTTGGAAGAGATGCTATCCTAAAGAAAATTAGCTTAGAAAACTGCGCAAGTGGATATGGCATTAAGATTGGTTTGTTTTGCTTTGGTTTGGTTTTAAATCTGGCAATATCATTCTGGTATAAATAGCATGACTTGTATGCAAACTAAAAGGAAAAGAGTTTTTGTTTGTTTTTAATTCTTTTTTCTCCATCCAGCCCTTCAACTCCTTGGAATATATGTTCTGGAATGTCATATTTTATATGAAATAGAGAGGGATATTATTTTCTAGGGTAAGAGGAAGAAATCCACAAAAAGTACATGGATCTTTCAATCAGAAAAATCCCTATGTTTCATGAAAATGCTTTCCATGGAGGATGGATGCTTTCTGTTCATGTAGAGTAAATATGTACCTAAGTCAGTGTGATTGTAGTTGTCAGGTTAAATGGATACAGAAAATAATGGCTGGTGTCTCCACGGGTTATACAAATTAAAAAATCAGTCTCACAATTCATTTCTCCCTCACAATCTCTCTTTGGATCTTCCCCACAGCAAAAGCCAAATTCTGAAAGAGAAACTTTTTATTTACCATATCTTTTGTACTATCAAATGCACCGGAGTATAAGACGCACCTTAGTTTTGGGGGAGGAAAATAAGAAAAAAGCTGATTGGCAGGTGGATCGGCCTCCCGGAATACCCCCAATCAGCTGTTCCCAGAGGTGAATTTTAGCAACAGGTTCCTTGGTTGTGAGCTCTGTGCCTTGCTCTTTTTTTTTTTTTTTGCTTTTTTCCCTGCCTCTGAAAGCCTCCGAAACAGAGCTTCAGAAAAAAAGTCTCTGAAGCTCTGTTTGGGGGCTTCTTTTCTGAAGCTTCGTTTCTGATGCTTTTTTCAGCTTCTACAACCTCAGTTTGAGAAGCTGGGCAGGGCTACATTCAGAGTATAAGACACCCCAGATTTTCACCCTCTTTTTGGGGGGGGAAAGGTGCACCTTATACTCCGAAAAATGCAGTATTTATTTATTTATTTATTTGTCAACAAGTACAAGGAAACAAGTAACAGTATAGACATAGACATGGACAAATGAAAAAACATTGGCACAAATAAAAGGAAATAAATAAGCAAAACTTAGCCATAAACACATAAAATGAGTACATATAAATGGGAACAGTAGGACAGGGACGGTAGGCACGCTGGTGTGCTTATGCACACCCCCTTAGGGACTATCATAGACTTCTTGACTATCATAGGTTTATTTACAAAGATGCAGGAAATGCAAACATTGTCTTAATAAAACAGAGACTGGCTATTCTAGAGAAAGTGAAGCATAAATTAAATAGGCAGCCTTCTTTGAATATATTTCAGTGTCTTCTTGTTTTTCTTTTTTTCCGCATTGCAATCACAATTTGATTCCTCCCCCATTCTAGGTTGTATATGTATATTTGTTGCTAATTTATTTTAAATTTGATTTTAATGTTTACTTAATATAAGACACTTCCATTTAAAGGGTGTATATAACCAGATTATATAGTTTTATTCCTTCGTGGACAATGCTGAATATTAATAGTTTCAATCAAACTTTGACACAAACATCTAACATATCTGCTCACATGTCCAAGTACTTTTTACTTGTTTTTCTTGAAACAAAAAGATGTAGTAAAGTAAATGCATTAAAATATATAGATTTTTGTAGAATTTTTAAAATCTTGCTCTTTTAGTATTTTTATTTTTATTAGATTATTTTGAAATAAGGCATAATTATAGATATAATGTTTCAATTGTAAGTTCAACCTGTGTTATTCCAACAAGAAGTACAATTTTCAAATATACAGTTGAGAAAAATGTTATAGTTATACTTAGGCTTAGTGAAATATTTTGTACCTTGTAAGGTAATCAAAAATTAACAGCAAGAAGTATGTCTGCTATGAGATTTCAAGAAGTACATCTAATTAGTGACTATTTAAAATACTAGTCTAATATAAAAGTATGTTTTAAATCAGCAATTTCAAAGGACTAATTTTACAATTGTTTAATGCTAAAACTGTAGTCAAATATTTGAAGAAAATTTATGTTACTAATGTAAATTAATATAAGATAAATAGTTAACCAGTAACTTTTCTAATTCAGGTAAATGTTAAAAGGTCAGTTATGATGGATAAATAAGTTGTTTCACAATATACCTGTTCTGCTTGAGAAAAAAAAGTTAAATTCAAGCTATTTAATTCTGTATGAATCATTTGTGAACCAAAAAATACTGCAATCAGTCTTCATTGTTTAGTTAGACAACTTTCAACTTTGTTGTACAGATACAAATGCTAAGGTGAATGATCCATAAGAAATATCTATCAAACTATTCATAAAGATTTATAGAGTAGAAAACTTTATTTTTAGATTTCAGAAATATAATTAAGAACATGGTATGATGAATTCAAAAAGTTCAGTGTCAGTTGTCACAGTCAGAATGATTAAGCATAAGAATCAGAACAGAAGTGCTATCAATTTTAGGATCTACTAGCCAGAAGTACAGCATTCAGTTAAGTTCTCCACTGTGTTGTAACTGGAAGTAAATAAGCTGCTAGTTACTGTCAGTCTACATTTGAACCATCCATTTTCTGAGTTTATATAACTTACTAAGCCACACAAAAACCTAAACAAAGGACATATTATTGTTACCTAGTTTATTAAGTATGTTGTGTGAACCCAGAGTTCTTTAAAGGAAGAATTTATTGCTTCTGTATATAGACAGTTCCATCCTGGAGAAGCCAGATCTATACATTTCACAGTAAATTGCAAGTCACTTTTTCTGTAGAGTAGGCTTTTGATAAAATTCAATTTGTTTTAATACCGTATGAACAGTGTATATAAAAATGAAAGTGTGTTACATTTATATAGGTAAATGAAGATATTCACATCTGAAATGAAAAAATACAATTGAAATAGAAAGTTTTGGTGTTTAAATAAAAAATACATGTCTTTTTGTTATAATAAAGTTTGACAGATTTGAGGCCTTTAGAAAGGAAAATGAAGACCTAGAGATGATGCAACTATCATAACTTCAGTTCTGCCCGCATCTCAGTCCAGCAACCAACAAGCAAAATCTGTTTTATTTTAAATTTTAACCATTGTGATCTACCACTGAATGCTTTGCTATAAATAGGGAAAGCATGGCAGTGAACAAAAGATGGGAATGTATTTTCACAGAACGAAAGAAAATAGTGACATATTGATTACATGTTATAATGAACAGTTATGAGTAAAACTGGATTATGATGCCTCATAATATAGCTTTGATGCAGTTGTGTTAATCATGTAAAATGGAAAATGTGAATACTTGATGCCTTTCACATCTTGTTGACTCAAAACTCCAAAGAAAAATTATCCATAAATAGAAAGGGAACCATTGAACTTGGTTTAAGGAATTAAAAATTTTGGCCGATATTTCTATAGAAGGACTACTATAGAAGGAAATCAACAGCCAATGCTGCCAATCCTCTGTCCACAAAAGGGAATCCTGATTAAAGTAGCTACTTGAATGCAACATAGGGCTTGTTCCAAATACAAGTAGAATTCAGTAGTCATGAAGATATAGACTGCTCGTTTTTTTCTCCCAGAGGATGCACAATTAAAAATACCCATATTGGGGATTGCTGTGATGTGTTTTCTTTCACAGAGATTGAATCGTCCCATCATATGTTTCATCTATTCTTCAATCTTATCTTTTTAGAGAAAGATGTTTTTTTGGGAGGGTTCTTGGTGTTCTAGAGTAGTGGTTCCCAAACTTTTTCTGTCCACCGCCCCCTTGGTACTACAAACTCATCCTCAGTGCCCCCCATCCAGGGGTGGGTTCTACTTACCTTTACTACCGGTTTGCAGCAGGGTCATGCACGCACGCTCACTTCGCTCACACATGCACATGCTCTTCTGCACATGCGCAGAAGCGTTTTGATAACATCGGGGTCAGTGGGTGGGACCTCCTGCCGGTTTTACTACCGGTTCTGTAGAACCAGTGAGAACCAGGGCAACCCACCACTACCCCCACCCCCACCCCTTATAAATAGCATTGTTTGGCATAGCGGTTTGCACGACCTGTATTCCGTGTATACAGCCATTTTTGGCCTCCTGGAGCCTTGCCCCGCATGTCCCGTTTTTCTGAAAAACAGGCCCATTTTTCACAAAAACAGGGTGCGCAGAACCTTTGGGAGGCCTGCAGGCTGCTCCAATACAAATCTATCCCTGTAACAAAAATAGGTAACACTATTAGTTAACACTAAAGAAATCCCCTGAATCAACCAATCTATAGCAGTAATTCTCAGCTGGGGGTTCCTTTTGAATTTGCTGACCACCAGCAAGTGGGAGAAAGCAATTTCAGAGGAGGGGATGGAGAGGGCTATGGGATGAATTCACACCCATTCCCAGACCCCCTTGGGATCAACCTGCAGTCCTCCCCTGCCTCCTCAGGCATTGGAGCATGTGGGGGGGGATGTTTTTCAAGAAGTCACAAGGAGGGCTGAGAGCTGGTTTCTGTACCACAAGTAAGATTTAGTCCAGAACCAACCCCAACATGAAGGTCTTTTATTTGCTCCTTGTACTCCTTGTCTTTGCATTTTTAACAGGTAATAAATTAAATTTCTGATGATGTAAAAATAGCTCATAACTCACCTTTCTAGACAGCTATTATCATGTCTAAAAGCAAGATACTCTTCTCCATCTTTTGTCTGGAGTACCATTTAATCCAGAGCCTTTTAATTCCAGAAGTCCAAGTTTAAAGAATGGACTTCTGGAATTAAAGCTCCATTTTTTAGCTAAAACTTAATTCACACCTGTTAGTTTTGCTTGAGCAGTGTGAACAATTGGCAGTGTGATCCTCCAAAGGTCTGAAAAAGATATCATTGATTTTTCTTTGGCATTTAAACTAGATAACCAATGTGAAAAAGTGTATCAAGGAAGGACTGGAAAGCCAATTCATACTGAACTGTATTGGGTTTTCTGTTGTTATTTGAATAAAATTAAAAGAAATCAAATAGTGGTACCTAGTGTGGAAAAAGAAATGAAATAATGGGTCATTCTCAACACTTGAATTCTCTACACTTAAAATAACTAGAAATTATTATGGTTAAGTGAGTTTTGCCCCAGTTTACAATTTTTCTTGCCATAGTTCAAATCAAAGTTCAAATCAAAGATTTGATAGTTCAAATCAGAGATTTGATAGTTCAAATCAAAGATTTCTGAGACCAATGTTGAATACTTAAATTTCAGCAGTCACCAATCCCAGTCTTAAAATGAGTTTAGAATAAGTGGGAGTCACTGATAACAATGAACTACTAGCTACTGATAATGAGTCCAGTCCTGCCTTTCTTTTCCTTCTGTCCAAGTTTTGCAAGTACTTTTTCCAGGTATATGTTTTATTCCAAAGTATTACTTTGGAATAAAATACAAACCATTATACAAACCATTATTGTTAGGGAAAAAATGGGTCTTCCAAGCAATTTTAAAAGACACTGTCAGAATGGCTCTGCTCTCAGCCCCCCTTGTGGCTCCTTCAAAAGCATCCCCCCCACATATGTAAATGAAAAGAATAAGCTTAAAAATCCTAGCCTTTTAAAATTGAAAATATGAAGAATTGGGAGGATGAATATGAGACACTAAGGGAGATGTTTCAAAAAGTAAGGGAGGCATTTAAGGGAAATAAAGAAGCAGAGAATTGGTTAGCTTGCAAAAAAAAGAAAGAGAAAAGATGAATGAGAAGCAAGAGAAACAAGGACATAATATTGAAAAGGAAATAATTGAAAAAAAGATAAAGATGATTACACTGGGTTCAATAGTGATAGAATAAAAATGGATATGGGAAAATACATCTCAAATATGAAGAAAAGAGAAATAAATGGGGTAAGATTGAGAATGAAAAGTAATAGAGTTAAAATTAAAGGAAAAACGCTGAAGGGGAGATATAAGAATAGGAAAAAGAAGAAGGTAAAGAAATGGGAGAAAGGGAGGAAAACATCAAGAAAGAGAACTGTGGAGAGACTAAGAGAAAATGGTTAAGAGTCAGTGAAAACATTAATTTGTTAATAAAGAGAAGGATGCTTGTTGTAGAAATTATATGTGAAAATGTTGTTAAATGAAAAATAGAACAATGTAATGTGAAAGAAAGAATGATATTGGAAAAAGCACTAAAAGGAGAGAATAAATTATAATATAAGAATTAATTGAATAAAATGGAATATGGAAATTAAATGTAAAACTGAATGAAATTGAAATGCAAAAAATGATTTAAATGATATACTTGGAAGAAGTAAAGTAAAAATATATTGTTAAAAATAAAAAGTCTAAGGATTGGAAGACTGTTTGAGTAAAGATTTAAAAGAAAAAATGGAATAAGATGAAATATACTGCTAATAATTAAAAAGATGAGGGGAAATTTTGAGAAATATACTTGATAAATGAAAGAAAGACCGGGGTTGCCTGAACTCCATAGTGGAAAATATAAAATTGAAAATGAATACAGCAATAGAGAGGGATGAAGGAAGGAGAAGAGAGATGGAAGAAGGAAGGAGAGAGAGGAAGGAAGAGAAGGGAGGAAGGAAGGGAAGGGAAATTAGAGTAGGAGTGAGGTTAAGAGAGGGAGGAAGAGAGAAGGAGAAGGAGAAAGGAAGGGGAAGTAGGGAGGAGAAGAAGAGGGGGGAGAGAAAGTAAGAAGGAAAGAAAAGAGAGAGGTGGTAGGTTTGAGGAGAAAGATTGCTGTACATTAAAAAAGATGAAAGGGAAGAAAGCCAACCCCAAACAAATATAAAGATATTAAGATAAAGAATGAATTGTTAAACTTTAAAGAATAAAAGAGAACAAATATGAATAAATAGCAATAATTAGAAACACACATACAAACATACAATGTATTTTCTTTGAACAGAGTATTTGGCCGGTTCACAAATTTAAACAGTGTTTTATTCATTTCAATTAAATTTACAATTTCTATATTTCCTTTTTGCCATATTTGTTCCTCATCTATTTTTTTAAAAAACCAATATTACCCTTCATCCTCATCTCTAATCTTAATCAAATTCAATTTTTCCCTTCTATTCTATATTATACCCCTTCCCATTGTCATCTATTTTTATATCCATCCTCACATTGGTTAATTATATAATATTACAGTTGTTTAATACAAATTCAACATTTTAATATAAATCAATTAGTTATATAACTATCTTTTTTGTATATTAATCAATATGAACATGAATATTCCAATTATTTCCATGCAATCCAATTTCTTACAAATCAATTAATTATATTTACCAATAATAATAAACCAAATAATTTCCCCCATATATTCCTCCAAACCACAACTTAACCATTTCTGCTTTCAACACAATATACAATTAATAGTATCTCAATTATTACAATTCCCTAGTTAAATAGAGCTTTTCCCTTATGTTACTCATTTTCATATCTTAAACTCTCCCAATAACCCAAATAGTTTTGCCCATATAATCCTCCAAATCACAACTTAATCATTTCTACTTTCATCACAATATATAATTAAAAATATTTCAATCATTACAATTTCCCTAATTAAATTTAAAAATGTTCTAGCTGTTATCCAAGCTACAACTTAATCCTTTTTACTTTCACCACCATATACCATTAAAGGTATTTCAATTGTTACAGTTTATACTTATTCATATTTCTAAAAAAAAGAAAAAAAGAAAAACTTATCATTGTCTAGATTTCAAAAATACAAAGACAAATATTCCAATTATTATTCATTTCATTTTTACAATCATGATTTCCCATTTATTTCTTACTACTATTCATATTTCAATTTTAAATATATATAACATCTTTCTCTTTCATTTCTTTTTCTTTCTTCCCATTTTTCTTTTTGCCTTTTTCTTTCTTCTTTTTTTCTTTTGTGTTTTAAAATTTAATTTCCAATTTAATTTAATTTCCAATTTATATACCGCCCTTCTCCCTGAGGACTCAGGGCGGTGTACAGCCAAGATAAGAACATAGAATACAAATATTAAAAACAGTTAAAAATATATATAAATTTGGCCCAAAAGTTAAGAAATCACAAACTAATTAAAAGAATTTAAAAATTTCTTCTTAAGCCAGCCCGGCTTGCTGGAAAAGATGGGTTTTAAGGGCATGACGGAAGGCATTGAGGTCATGGATTCTCCTTATCTCAGGGGGCAACTGATTCCAGAGGGTAGGAACCCCCACAGAGAAGGCCCTCCCACTGGGGGTCACCAGCCTACATTGTTTGGCTGATGGCACCCAGAGGAGGCCTCTCTGTGGGAGCGCACGGGTCGATGGGAGGTCGTCGGTAGCAGCAGGCATAGGGCCATGGAGCGCTTTAAAGGTGATAACCAACAACTTGAAGTGCACCCGGAAGACCACTGGGAGCCAGTGCAGCTCGCGCAGGAGCGTGTTACATGGGAACGCCATGTTGCTCCCATCACTACCCGCGCTGCTGCGTTCTGGATCAGTTGGAGCCTCCGGGTGCTCTTCAAGGGGAGCCCCATGTAGAGAGCATTGCAGTAGTCAAGGCGAGAGGTGACGAGGGCGTGAGTGACTGTGCACAAGGAATCCCGATCGAGAAAGGGCCGCAACTGGCGAATCAGGCGAACCTGACAGAAGGTCTCCCTGGTAACAGCCGTCAGATGTTCCTCCAAAGACAGCTGCCTATCCAGGAGGACTCCCAGATTGCGAGCCCTTTCAGTGGGGGCCAAAGACTCGCCCCCAATAGTCAGTGATAGAGTCAACTGACTATATCGGGATGCCAGGAGCCACAGCCACTCAGTCTTGGAAGGGTTGAGTTTGAGCCTGTTCCTCCCCATCCAGATCCGCACAGCCTCCAGGCACTGGGACATCACTTCAAGGGCATCGTTGGGTGGCCTGGGGTGGAGATGTACAATCTTGAACTCTCCTCTTTTGCCCTAAATTTCCCATTGTTTGCACCTACCTTTTTTGGTGAGGAAAAAGAAGAAAAAGAAATCTGCCTCTGCCTAATTTTCCAACGTTGCAGCAAACAGCAAACAGCCTGCTTTACTTTCAGTTTCATTTTCAGCTTGATTAACACAAGGAGAAAAAAAAATCTGCTTCAGCAATTTAGCAGAGCTCTGTGCAAAACAGCTGAGAGCAAATCAGCTGAGAGTCGGGAGGCCAATCTAATCAACGGGCTAATTAGCCTATGCTGAAGATGAAAGGAGTTGTGTTTTTTTTTTTTTTGCTGTTTGCTTGCAAGGAGGTAACTGCTACGAGGCACAGGCCAAAGGGTGGGGGCCACCCTCCTTGTGACTTAGCACCCTCCTGCCATCCCCTTTTGCCTCTAGCGGCCCCCTGCCACCCCCTTGCCTCTTACCGCCCCCCTAAGGCATCCCACCGCCCCCAGGGGGCAGTACCGCCCACTTTGGAAACCACTGTTCTAGAGCTTGGTTGTTTCCTTCAATACATTTCATTAGCTAACTAGGTAACATTTTCAGTGCTAGAGCTACCTACAATTTAACTCAAAGCTAAAAGTACAAGAAGAATCTAAACTGCTGAAAAATGTGACATATGACTAACAGAAATTACAGTTTATTCAGCTATCCAGTTTATTTCTTGGGTCCAAAATTGTCAATCCATAAAACAAATGGTGCAAAAAACAAGCTGTTGGTGTAATGGGAAACACACAATTGTAACTATCCCTTACCTCTATTGAGATTTCGCTTGACATTTCTACAATAGCAGTACAATATAATAATGCCTCACTTATTATAAATTATTGGAGAATACGATACTACTGTCTTACAATTCAAGAATAAATCATGGTGACCTTTCTCAGGGTAAAACAGTGGAAAATTATAGAAAACCACCTGGTAGAAAACTATCTGCTATATAAGCACCAGAAAATGTACTAGGATATATACAAAAATCTATCAAACATATTTAAAGTAACATAATAATCTGAATTGTCCAATTAATTTGTGTCTGCCTTATTGTATGAACAACAATTCAACTCCACCAGAAAAAGAATTTTGAGTAGAACTCCATAAAGGAATGTTTGTTATCAATACAAAGAAATTGCATCCAATCCAATGATTGTTATGTTCCAGGAATGGATTATTATTCCTCTTTTCTTCTTTTTTCTTCTTCTCATCCAGGTTAATTTTTACTACATTCTGTCTTTTATTTTCTGTTATTTTTCTATTGCTCCTTGTTTTTAAATGATTTTAACAATTTTTAAACTGACCATGATCACTGGGAATCATGTAGAATATCATTGTTATAGTTGACTGCACAATCAGACAGATCTTTAGACTGGATTGGGCATGAGTCCTTCACAAGTGCCTGGGATAGGTATATATTGTTGTTTGATGGTGTTAAAGATGTCCTTGCTGTATGTAAGCTGTTCCACTAAAGCTGCCTGTTGCAATTGACTGATGGGGATTTTGTCAATGTTGATAGTGTTCAAGTGGTGCTACACATGTTTTGGAATGGCACTCAAGACACCTACTACTACAGGCACTATCTTTGCTTTATTTTGCCACAGTTCTACTTCTATATGCAGTCTTTGTGATTTTTGTCAACATGTGATTTTTAAACTCTTAAACAGACAAGGATCTGCTGCACAAACACTCCAGAATTGACAACCTTTGATAAGAAAGATATAATTATGGTTTGTAACACAGTCCAGCCAGACTGGATTTCACGTTTTAATCTATCCATAGAGTCCTTCCCTTTATTTGATATTTAAACAAATCAACCTAATTAAACATTACAACCTACATGCTTACTCATATACATTTCCTGGCATCCATATTGCAAAAGCAACAACCATTGAAGATTGCATCAAAACAAGATTGCAGCATGGCTGCCAATTAAAGATAGACAAAACTTATAATAAAATTGGCAACATGTTTACGTTTCAGTTGAAGACCCACAGTTGTTATTTCTTTATTTAGCAGCATTCTAAAATTGCAAAGGAACTGCAAATATGAGAAAATAACAGTGCTTATGGATAGAATGCTGAAAGACAAAATGTGCTGTTATTACAGTGAATCAAAAATGCATAAAAACATACCTTTTATCTGAATTACTTATACTATTGTTTTTCAGAAGATGGCAACATTATTAGGATCTACTTTACAGAAAGAAAGAAAAAAGAAAATGTTGCAGATGAAAATACATAATGATAGCCTGAGGCTTGGCCCAATTTTAAGAGAAAAGAATGCTTTGGGAGAGAGTTAATGAAAGTGAGAAAGTTGAATATTTAGCCATTTCAGCATCTGAATTCTTCAGAAAATGTTGCCCAATATCTTCTGAGGCTGAAGACAGGGAAAGCAGCTTGTAATATATAGAGAATAAGAATGTTGCCTGCCTATTTCCAAATTGCAAAATATATGTATTGAATTATTAAGGACAAGTTAGAGTAGTGTTTTGAACGTTATCAGTTGCAGAGGTATCTTATCATTGGGCCAAGTACAATTCAGGAAGAAGGATGTCTAATACTACTAGTTACAAAGGGTTTGACTATTCATATACTGAACATACACTTTTTTAGCCTGTTTGTTTCAGGTTTCTGTTTATCTTTATAAATCATCTAAAGCAACTTCTTTGAAGTAACTTAAGTAACTATGAACACACAAGAGCTTGATGGAATCCTGTGTGATCAACTTGGGTTGATGGCAAACCTTTGAATGTTAAAAGAGGTGTGAGAAAAGTTCCCAATGCCACCTCTCTCTGGTTTTTTTTAATGTAGCACTTTTAGATCAGTGTTATTATAATAACATAACGTAATGTAAAATACAATGAATTATTAACAAAGGAATACAAAATAAAATAACATCAAATTTAAACGACGAAAGGCTTGTAAATTTATTCACTGGCCATACAAAGCCACTCTGGACTTTAGGCTGAGATAAGACACACATCTCTGTTGACAGCTGTTTTACTTCCCTTTCCAGTTAAATTACAATTACAAAGAGATTAGCTTTATGGGTTTTAGTAGCTTTACTTAATTCTCTAATCTGCTTAGTTTTTGTATTTTCTTTTAGTCAATTTCCCTATAATTCACCTGATTTAATTGTATTTTATCCTATTAAAGTTTTGTGTCTAGTTGCAAATGCCCATGCAATAAAATTCTACTTTTTGAAAGACAGTATGTTTTTGTGAGTTTCTTTTTTTTTTTTTAATGAGAATGTAGGACCTCAATTCTGAATACGGACCATATAATATGTTCTGAAAACTTTTCCACATAGTTACTTCCAGTAAAAATAATTTAGGTTAACTCGTATAAAACTATACTGAAAACTTCATAACTTTGTTAGAGGAAAAAATATAATAATTACCCATAACCTTCTAAAAAGAGAAGCTTAAACATTAGTTTACATCAAATTTCCATCACTGAAATCATGGTTGATTATTGTGACCTGGGATTAAAGAAATTTAAGTACGATTTAAAGGATTGATTTTAAACAAATAAAAATACTATCCATTATATTATTTTAGTATTTCTTTAATAATTGAAATTCTTGTATATTGTGGAAAAACAGTATAATTGTTTTGCAATTAAATTCTCACTCATTCTCTCTATATGACCAAGTTACGTAACATATTTCATTCATATTTAACTTTTTTTCCCCAAACCACATTCATTCAAAGTCCACTCATATGACCATATTTTGTTTTGATTTACTACATAGATTTCTAGCTACCCACTCCAATAACATTCACCTTACTTTTTATGTACCTTATAATATATCAAAACAAAAGCATGCTGTTATGTACTACCATTTCAGTTCCTTTGAAAAAAAATTCTCACAACAGGCCATATATAACTCACTAACTTTGTACCGGCATCTCCACAATTTAATTTTTCTTTAACCCTTTTCCCTTCTTTAAGGAACATTTTGCCTAGACAATTAAAATTAAACCACCAGGATATGTGTGTGTGTGTGTGTGTGTGATTGGAATTAGAATTGTTAGCTCCATTTCCTTATTAAACATGGTTTCTGTAGTGACTGATATATTGATTTTCAGATTGCATGAATACATCTATCAAACATTTGCTAGTCATTTGCGTTCTCAGCTAAGACCACACTAAAATCTTCACACAAAAATAGTCATGTGTTTAACCTATATACCTTAAACATTACTACATTCCTTATATATTTGTTCATAAACACATTTTAAAAATGAGAGAACATCACACATTCTTCTCCAACTTCCATGAGCCACTCACTAAACCTTTATTTGTTACTTTTTTATCATACTCTACTGTTAGCATATTCCAGTGGTAGATTTCAAAACCCGGCACTACTGGTTTGCTATTGGTAGTGCGCGGGTTTGGGCACTTTCTTTGTGAGCTCACAGTGCTTCTGCAGATAATTTTTGATGACATCTGGGCGGGTGGGCGGACCCTCCTGCCACCACTACCGGTTCACCCGAACCAGGGCAACCGGGAGCAACCCACCACTGGCATATTCATGTCCAAAAGATTGGGGCCTGCTGTTTTAAACCCAAATGGTCAGTAAGAAGGCAGTCAGAAACTGGAATTTGGACTTCACTGAAGGCCAGTGGGTTGGTTTTTCATTGGAAAGGTTTTACTAACTTTGAGAAATGAGAAAATTTAAAACTTTTGAAAAATAATAATAGTGCTGTGAACAAAGAGCTGCATCTATCTCAAAGCTGTGGCAATTTTTTCCCCCTTTTGAATGGTGTATGAGAGCTATTTACTAGATCAGGTAGTTCAGCCTTCTGCAGATTGTAAGGGACATTTGCCAGACAGTTCTGAACAAAAGAAACTTCATGTCATGTCTCCTTGATGGAAATAACAAAAATCAAGCAATCTTAGCTCTTTAACCAACCATTTACCACTTGAGCTGGTAGGGGAATGTGTTTCAGAAGTAGTGTCAGTGTATTAAATTAATTCAGTTACAGTCGTGGCAATGATCTCCAGAGCCCTGCAAGAATAGTAGTAGAATAATTAACTTCTAATTTCATTAAACTTTAAAATGGAATTAAAAAAATATATGCTTAACAAACTGAACAAATACGCAGCTGAGTTTAGTTTCTTTGTGCAGAAAGCTCATTTGTACTAACCTTCTCTGTGATTTATATTTTCCATTTCACTAAGTCATGAAGAATTCAGTACATAGCTGAATAAATTGCTTAAATATGTAAATCTTCAGGGTATTCAGTAATACTTTCTCCAAGGATTCCATCACAGCTTCCTTGCCTGATTACTCAAAATGGCATGAATCAGAAGAAGAGGTATACTGCATTTTAATTTACTACAAATTTATTTTAGTGGCAAAGGCAAACAGCATATTTTCACTGTCTCAGAGATACTCAGTAGATTCTAAAATTTCTGAGTAAGAAGGCAAATCAGAGATCATTTGGTTATGCAAATATGATTAGAAAACAAAATTAATATGGTGCATCAATATCATTTAGTCATTTATGACTTAATTTGGAAAACACCTCAACAGTTAGTAATTTTACTTTTGACAATGGGACCTGGAAATATTTAAAATTGTTCAAAATTGTATAAATCTCACCCTTATGGGTAGTATGTGTCTTCCTCTATTTTAAATATTTTACTGAAAGTCTGGGAGTTTGAGGATTCTGCACAGTATCTTACCTGTTCCTGGCATTGCACTCTTCTGGGTAGGGAGCTCTGATGTCGTTTTGGGATCTGTTGGAACCATTCTCCCAGCGTAGAAGTCACAGCCCTGAGTGCTCCTATCACTACTGGGTCCATTTTGACCTTTACTTTCCATAAATGTGTGATAGATGATAGATTATGTTGTATGATGCATGATGCTTGGTGCATGATGCATGATGCATGATGATGCATGATGTATGCATGTATGATATGCTATCAGTTATGGCTCCTCTTCCCCACTCCCCCACCCTTGGGCATTTCTGTGTTTTAAATTTTTAGATCTTGGGATGCAAAAAAAAATGTGGCATGTCAGTAAAATACACCAATGAAAGGAATTTAAAACAGTATGATTCACAGGTAGTGTGTTCTACTAAAGAAACTAGGCCATCCAAATAATTATATATAAATGATTTGCTTACAGTTTTTTTTTATTTTCCATTTTGTAACACAGAATAGAAGTTAATGACTAAAAAGAAAGGACTAAAGAAAGGATCTGGTATTGTATGGTCCCATTATTGAAGAACTTTTGCAGTGGGAGGTTTTTGAGTGTTGTGGCTTTACTGGAGATATGATCAAATACATACACAATTCAATTCATGATTTTTCTCATTCCAATAAAAAGAAGTAAATATCAGCAAGTAGAAACTTCACTTGGAAGATGTACAGAAGCTAAGACTTAGGCCTGCTAAAGTCTTAAGATGTCTTAAGATAGTTGCTTTACCCTTTTTTCTACAACAAGGCCAGAACCCACAACTGCATTACAGGTAGTCCTCAACTTATGACCACAATTGAGCCTAACATTTCTGTTGTTAAGGGAGACATTTTTAAAGTGAGTTTTGCCCCATTTTACAACCTGTCTTTCCTCAATTGTTAAGTGAATCACTGCAGTTGATAAGTTAGCAATCTAATTGTTAAGTGAATCTGGCTTCCCCATTGACATTGCTTGTCAGAAGGTTGCAAAAGGTCATAAGTATGAACATGACCCTGGTACACAGCAATGGTCATAAGTATGAATCAGTTGCCAAGCATCTGAATTTTAATCACATGATCATGGGGATGCTGCAAAAATCATCATTGTGAAAAACGGTCATAAGACACTTTTTTCAGTGCCGTTATAACTTTGAACGGTCACTAAATGAACTGTTGTAAGTCGAGGACTACCTATATACTGCTAAGGTCTTCAGATTCTCAAGACAAGCTATGATTGCATTTAGTACATAGGTTGTTCTTTATTTCTGACATTCCTCTTTTTCATGAATAGCCAGAATAACAAATATATATGATAGGTAAGAATAAATACCTCACGGTAAGTCACACTTGTTTAACTCAAATAAATATGACTATATATACATTATTGATTGTACTTTGAAAAGTGCCAATTAAATTGACCAGTACATTTTCCACTGGTCAAATCCTGAAGAAAATAATGTCTTATATCTGAAGTCGATCAGTGTAAACCTGTACCATGTATGGGTTTTTTTTCCAAAGAGAAAATTTGGAAAAAAATTTCCAAAGAGAAACATTCATATTTAAAGTACCTACACCAAGTATTTTCCACTTACAAAATTCAGTAATGAATCCAGATTCTGAACTGATATTCTCAGTTTGTCTCAAATCTGATTGAATACCCCTTTTCATTTGTGCATCAAATTTTATTAATTTTATCAAAATATAAAATACAAAGGAAAATAAAAAGTAATGGAAAACTAGGGGAAGGAAAGGGGGAAGAAGAGAAAAAGTAGGGTGGAGAGAGAAAAAGCAAAAAAGGTGGTGATTTCCAACTCTCTTTGGCACAGTAAACGATAATAATATTACAACCTCAACTTTTTACTTTTATACAATAGTATATACTAACCATTTCAATAACAACAAACCTATCTAATCAACAAAAACAAAAACAAAATTTCATTTTTTTTAATTTACAAGCATAACGTCTGGAAGCAATTTCCAAATAGAAACAAAATTAAATATAGTCTCTTCTTTGGATAAAGGAATGGATTTAACAATCTCTGCCTTGTTTCCTTCTTGTGAGAAATAATATAGTATATGTTTCTGTTTGCTCATTAAACTTTATAGACTGTCATAATTTATATTAATAAAATTCATTATATTCTTTCAGATTTTTCAAGGAAAAAATACATTTTCTAAATTTAAGAACATTAAACTTTTCTTTAAAAACATTTCTAAAATCAATAGGTGATTTAATACTCCTTTTCATGTAAGGATTCTGAAAAAAAGTTTTTGTTCAGTTTCTGTATATAGATTCAAGTTCTAATTATTTATTTAATAGCAAAGAAAATTTAAGAAGCACAATCAACTATTATAGTATTATTGCGGGAGCATGTTTATTTGGGAGTACATTCTATTTAGTCCAATAATTCTTCCTTAAATGTGCTTGGGATTACAGCCTTGAACAATCCTACAATATACCTGCTTTGAATAAGTATAACTTAGGGTTAGTCAACATTTTTCAGCCTAATCCCCATGCTTGGGTGGTTCAGTGCATATACTGGCTAGAACAGAGGTCTCCAACCTTGGCAACTTTCAGACTTGTGGACTTCAACTCCCAAAGTTCCTCAGCCAGAAAAACTTGAAGTCCACAAGTCTGAAAGTTGCCACGGTTGGAGACCCCTGGGTTAGAAGAATCAAGTACAGTAAACCTATTTGAACTCTGCAGAAAAGACAAAATAGTATGTAAATTTTGATCTGTGGTGTTGTGGCCCCGCCCTCTGAGCCTGTCCCATCGGAGGAAGAAAGCTCCGAGCATGAGGAAGAGGAGTCAGCCAGGCCTCCCTCTCCAGGCCCCTCCCCTCTGGCATTGTCTCAAGTGCCGGCCGAGGGAGAGGAGACAGCTGGTTCGGATCAGAGTAATGAAGAAACATCATTCCTGGACGCACGCCTCCGAAGGCGTGATAAACGTTTGCAGCAGCTTAGGAGGCGTGCTAGGGATTAGATCGGAGTCACTGGACCACACCCCAGAGACTATATAATAGAGGGTGGTGGTCAAGGATCCTTGTGACGAACAAAGCAAACCTTGGATAGTCACTAAAGCCTCGTCGGAACTGCTGAGAGAAAGATTTAAAGTGTCGGACATTTGGACTCTTGAGTATTTATCTTTCTGTTTTACTTTGAAAATAAAGTCACTTGGCAGACGGTGTGTCTATCGCTGCCAAGTGGGAGATAAGACCTGGGTGCGTTCCAAAGTGTTTCCTTAACCCTCGACTGGCTGTGTTTGTGTGTGTGTGGGTACGGGGACAGATCATGTGGTCAGTAAATTTTTCATATCTATTTGTGTAATACTATTAATTACAATTAATTGGGTTACATAATCATAATATTCTAACCATTAGGAGTTTCATTATCATTACAGTATAATAGGAACAAAGAACCTTGTGTATTTTTTTAGGTTTCTTATGATTAGGCATTTTTTTAGAAAATTGTTCTCAGTCCTAAAGGCCAAATATATGTTTCGTGAAAATATTTTAAATAATTTATATCTGTATTGCACATCCTAAAATCTATAGCTAGGACATGATTTGCTCCAACTTGCAACAAAAATATGCAACTGTTGCAAGAAAAAAACAGGCAAGCACAAAGGCAACAAATGAATTATCAATTTAGGTTTGTTTCATATAAAAGAAACAGAAAAAAATGGTTATATGTCCATTAATGTTAAGATGTATATATGCTTCTAGAAAACAGCTTTGAAATCTGTTCCATAATTTTAAGGAAGTGTCCATTGTTTCACATGTGCAGCAAATTTAAAGAGTCAGGCAAGCTGGTATTCTTTTCAAAATATTTTGCCAGTGAAGAGAGTATGGTGCAATCTTCTCTTGATGCTGATCTTTTTGGATGGCCTTTAAATGGCAGTTTCACTTCAAGCTTTTTCCAGTGCTCTTACATGATTTGCTTCCTCTTCATGGCAAGTCAGATAACCAGCCATATTTTTCCTGACTGGGGACATTACATTTGAAGACTGCAACATTCTGGGTTTTTGAATGCATACATCACAGTCTCTTCATTTTGTGACTACTGTACTGAGGATTTCCTTTCTGTTATACTTCTATCTAGTGGATGGCTCACTTTCAGTCTGTAGAGACTGATGATAGCTTTGAGAGTTACAATTGCAAATCCAAATCATCTGCCAATCTGAGACATTGAACACATATAACTTTCCTGAATAAAAAACAGGAACATTTTTTAAAAGAACTCTGTCATAGAAATGACATAATAATAGTTCTGTTTAAGAAACAGCAGCTGAAATTGTAAATACTGTATACTGCCTTACTACCAAGGCTCCTCTTTTCATATTTTATGAAAATAAAATATGAAACTCAGTGACTGATAATATAATATTCCAAAAATAATAAACTTCATCACTTTGGTGGTCAAGACCTAATATTTTTTTATCTAATGCACCATAGATTTGTGTCATTCATACATCACACAAAGGGTCTGGAGGATGAGTATTATAAATTACATTTAAGATTTAGTACAATCCCAACATAAGAGAGTAATATGAAAAAATGTTATTTGACAGAAAATAACATATACTGTCTGATAGCAAATGCTGAAATGCTAATTCTTATGAGTTTATTACAAACTATTCAATATCTTGTGTTTTGTTAAAACCCCAGGGACTCTGTGCCTAGGTGAAAAGTGAGTCTTTCATTTCAGAAAACTCATCTCTTGATTACAAAAAAGACAATGCCTGTCCCTCTAGGCATAAAACTTTTTAAAGGCTAAGGCCAAAAGGAGAAAAAAATGCAATGAAACATATTTAACATTGTGAGACTTATCATCATACTTTTTATTTTGAACATTTGAGTCATACATTTTGATAGACATCCAAGCTCTAAAATTCTGCCACAAAGATGTAATTTTAATTTTGCAAGTTTATTTTCATCTTAAAATTTTAATGATTTGCACCCTATCTCTAGAGATAAAACATAAAAAATAGTTGCCATCACTTTTTATAAGCATAATTGTGAAGTAAAAGCAACCCAAGATAAACTTGTGAACAATTTATTCCTTAGTTGTTTTTCAGGGGTACAATAATATGATACCTTGCTGAAAACAATTTTGTGAGCAGAGAGCTGCTATGAAATATATATTTTTACATTCATAAATAAAGAAAAGATCGGTAGAGCATTTTGGAGTGTGGTATTCTAGAAGTGCCAATTGTCTATGTATGTCAGACATCATATTTGTATGTCAGATGTTCTGGCAAGTGACTAGAAAAAACAATTACAGAAGATAAACAAATTATTAATTTAATAAAGCTTCTGTGGTTAAACACCTTTTTATATTTTCTGTCAACTGCAGTTCACACAGAAATTACATTTTATTGTTTCTATGTCTGTAGAAGTAGAAAGAGGAAAAAGAATCACATTTGCAAGGCAACAGGGAATGTTTTATTTACTGACAAAAACTTATTTTATTGTTGATACCATCATGTTTTGGGTTTGGGTTTTTTTGCTTCAAGAATTTACTTATAGGAGTAAAAGAAACCCAAATAAAATAGAATTTGTTCCCTGACATCTTTCAAAAGAATTTTGTGACAACTCAAGGATGAGTCATTGAGATAATAGATTGGGTGATTGTGTGGTCTCCTTGGGTAATCGCATGGTCTCCTTGGGCATGCCACCAGTGTTATACCAGGATGTGGCTGGGATGTGTCTTCTATCATAGAAATCCCACTGGTCCCCTCATGATCTGATCAGTAGCTGATGATAATATAGTGTTTGATTAGTGTAATATGGCAGAGTTTTTATGAATATAGGAAACAAGGTTGCTATTTTAATGTCATTTTAAGATTTAATGCTTAATTGTATATTCTTCTCCTTTCCTGGCCAGGATGGGTAAGATACAGTAGCTATTTTGCTAACATCAAGGCGTATCTTTTCCTCATCTGCAATCTTTTCATAATTATTCTGTAAGTCACTGTGTGGTTATTTCAGAACCTTCTGTACTCAAAATGCATACAGACAAAAGCCACACATTATCTATTCATGTTCAGTTGCTTTGTCTACTAGTATGATTATTTTCCCTGATGGTACATGAAAATGCTTCTTAAGAATGTATAGGTTTCTCTAAAGAAAAAATGAAAACAGTGAAAATTAATATGATATATCTCCTGCTATCCTTGCTAAATATTGGTTGCAAATAATTTCTAAGAAATTTGAACTAATCTGCTGTCAAACAGTTTGTGGCAAAGATTAAGAAAATCTACATTTTGATTCTGCTATCTTAGATCTTATTGTGTTAGGGTATAATATAATATAGTCTTGTGGTTTGTAACTCGACCGCTGAATCTAGTGGTAGACAATACCAATGAATTCACTATTGACCTTCAGACTTCATATTATAAGTGTTGTCAAATGATGCTACTAGCCTTACATAGGGCCTCCCTTAACTAATGGGAAACTTTCTGTTTATTTTTATCCCTTTTTTCAAGCTAGGGAATGCATATGCTTTACACTTCATCAATCATATGACAATGGAAATTCCTTATTCTTTAACACAGGAGCCATTCGAGACCAACTTGGTATTCTGAATCTGCAATGAAGGTATGGATCTTGTTGCTGTTGTTTTAAAAAAGAGATGAAGAGGTCAATAAACAAACCCAGCAAATTCAAGAAAGATTTTAAAATGAGATGATTTTGCTTGATCACATTTTTATAAGAATCCAGGTTGAGTTTGTATATATCCACATGGCTCCTTAATTATGATTCAAATATGCCTTACTTACCATTCTTTAATAATATTATGTCCTACATGATCCTCGTATCCTTATAGTTCCGTTATCCAAACCTTGTATTTATTTGCTGCAAAGGAATAAAATGGGATTTTCCATCTTATCAGAACCCAGGGTTTGCTAAATGCATAATTTCTGATACTTCAGTGGCAGCCTTTGTCTTTATATTTCCAGCTTTATTAATGAGACAAGTAGAAAGAGCAAATTTATATTGGCATACTTTGAATAGTGTCACAGATTGGAAGAAAATCTGCTGTATGAGTTTGCCCTTTATCTTAGGGCGTTGCAATAATCAGGTTGCATTAAATGTTTGTTCAGCAAAATGCAGAAGAGATTATTTCAGAATGAAATAATGAAATATATTTCACAGTGAAATAGGTAATTTTTTCTGCAAGTTTTTTCAAGGGTTTTATGCACATAGGCTGAATTATCATTCATCAAATATGTCTGTAATTATTAATATATCGCTTATGCTCAAAACACATAAGACACTAGTAAGAAGCATCTGCCCAAGAGCTAATAATCTGTTTGAGAAACTTGTTAAGAGCTGTGAAGAGAGATAAATTCAAAGTTCTCTGACAGCCTCCTCCTTCCCAGAGGTTTCCAGTAAAAGATAATTAGAAGAAATTCTCTTATAAAACCAATGAAGCAAAATCTTTATGTATAAAAATTACTCTATGGAGAAGGTAACAATGGGAAGGTAACAATCTCTTATGAAGCACTCTAGATAAAATCAATACAGTCTAGCTAATTTAGTTACTCATTTACCTCTTGAATAAACTCTCTCAGGCATTATAGCAAGAATGTTTCAGGGAGATTACCAGAGCCTCTTCTTTCGATGTTTGGAGGAAAGCCCTTTTTCACACTTTCTTCTTTCTTTTTCTCTTGTTTTATAGAGCAGGGAGGATAAATGGAATTTAGAATCTTTGAGAAACTGAAGGTTGTTTTGTTCAGTCAAGAGTTTGAAATAGCCAGAAAATCAGAAAGTATTTATTAATTGAGCTCCTACCCCAATGACCCATAACAGAATGATAAAGCCATAGTCCTGTTTTTCACCCTTTCAGCCTTGATATAAATGAAATTGCATGGGAGAATTGTTCAGGGAAAGAAAAGCTGAATTTCATATATTCAGACCTCTCGGTATGTGAGTCATTTATCAGGGCTTGTCATAGGATTTATCCAGTGGTAGGATTCAAATAATTAACAATAGTTCCCTGCCCTAATGACCAGCTGGGTGGGCATAGGGTGGTGGTCATGGGTGGGCATGGGTGTGGCCAACTCACCATCACTCACAACGAGGGGCAGCTCACCGGCCTCTCCTAGTCCCTCCCCTCCCAGCCACTCCTTGCCTCCCTGCCCGGGCTCCTTAGGGCCCCAACAGGAAGCAGTTGTTGGAGCTAAGCAGCCACCACAACAAAGAGTTAGCAAAACAGCTGGGTCAGTTCATATTGGATCTGACTGAGAAGGAGGTTCAGCAGAAGCACCTCACTGAGGACTAAGAGCATAGGCTTTCCAAATAGAGGGAAGACCTGCGGGAGTGCAAAGCCAGGTGCCGGCACCTGGAGGCTCAGCGGGCTGAGATGGTCAGCCAGTTCCAGACCATGATGCAGTCCCACTGGAATGAGGCCCTCTGGTTCTTTGCCACCAGCGGCACTTCTATCCAGCCTTTGCCCAAAGTCCCACACCAGGAGGCTGAAGCAGACTCCCAGTCAGAATTTCTGCCCCCCTCCAACATGCACAAAAAGACTCCAAAGAGATAGACTCTCTGCAGAAATCCCAGCGTGGGCGACTGCAAGGAGCTGGCATGGGCCAAGGTGGGGCTGCTGCAACCCATCCTCCAGCAGCACAGCAAACTGCAAGGGAGCTGAGAGCCTGGTTGTGAGAAGTTCCATGCTCCCGGGAAGATGGAGAAAAAGCTCTCCAGTTTGCTGGTCTCCCACTCCCACAGCAGCAGCAGGGGAGGAAGCATGTGGAAGTAGTACCTTGGCAACTGGACTTTCCTGTTTTGTCTGCTGGATCGACGTAGGGGGATGTCAACCCTAGCTTTGCTGTCCATTGAAGCTAGGAATCTCAAAGAAAACCAAGAATAAACATTTGTGTTGTAGCAAGCACTAGATCGGCCCCCTGCGAAGTCCTCATCTGCTGAGGAGGCTAAGGCCTCGCTCGTCACCAGCTAAGTGCCTGGATTCCTGGTGACAGAGGGAGGGGCTGGAGCTACTAAACAGGCGGCCAAGCTAAGTGCTTGAAGAACCCCATCCCATCACTGGGAGTCCAGTCGCCTCAGTAGGCAGTGAGCAGTGAGTGAGGCTTTGGCCAGGCTCCTTGGCAGACAAGGACTTTGCCGAGGGCTGATCTATCGGCCAGCCTGGCTACAACACAAACGTTCACTCAGCCTTATTTGAGATTTCTAGCTGCAATGGACAGCAAAACTAGGGCTGATCCCGGCTGCTTCTCTCTGCTGCAGTGCTTCCCGGACGTGGCTTACAGCTCTGAGCCTGAAGAAGCGGGAGGCGAGGGCTACCTTGGGTGCACCAACTGGCGCAAATTTATCATGATGAAGGTGGAATGCTGTTGCCATGCAAAGGCAAGTAACACTTCTTTCCCACACACTAAGGCTCCATTCATCGCCACAGCCACTTCGGCATGCCTATGCCACCTCATCTTGCTTCAACAGCACCATTACCTCACTCTGCCTAGTGAGGGCTGCACTACTCCTTGCACCACTTCTTGTACCATCCTGTACCATCTTAGCCCCACCACAAGCTAACCAGCCACTACCTGGCAGGCATGTGCACCCGGGTGAAGGAGCAGCTCTGGGACGACCAATGGGCCAGTCCTGTGAGTTTTGGAATATGGGATCGACTTTCCCACCAATATCAGCAAGCCACTGTCAGTCTGCCCATCTTCTTTTTCCTTCACTCAGATTGACCATAAAGCTTCTCCCAAGTTTGAGAAGAAGGAATCCAAAAGAAGTTCCTGGAGGGCTGGGTGCCTGGACCAGGCACTTCTTCTTGGGCCTCCTACATGGAAGTCCCACAGCCTGAGTGGCGTAGGAGGCTAATGCCTCCTAAGGCAGCATTTAACATCCAGCTGCCTGCAATTACTGCGAGTTCAATTCTCACCAGGCTCACCAGGCTCAAGGTCGACTCAGCCTTCCATCCTTTCTAAGGTGGGTAAATTGAGGACCCAGTTTGCTTAATGCTTTGTAAGCCACCCTGAGTCTCCAGAGAAGGGCGGCATATAAATCAAATTAAAATAAAATAAATAAATAAAGTCGAGAGCCTCACCGTGTCCCTCCTCCCCAAGGCGGCCTTTCAGCTGAGCCCGGTGACCACGGAGTGGGTCTCTTTCCCCCACCATTGGCCTTATTTTCTCAGGCCAGGCAAGGAGTGGGTGGTAGGGGTGAGGGGAGAGTCCAATGGTGGGATTAGCTATCAGTTCAAGTGAACCGGTGTGAACCGGCTGAATCCCACCACTGGATTTATTTTATGTTATTATGTAGAGTAATGATTGGAATTAGCACTAGTGGATATTCTTTTGCAATAGAAGGTAGAACTGCATGCCTCATATATACATTTTGGTGCCTCTGAAGTTGCTCTATGGCAACTTATCAATCAATAAGCTTTATAAATGATTCCTTCTCATTATAAGCTGTCTGTTATAACATTTAAGTTTAAGAATTATAACTCAGACATAGGCATAAATCAGCATTCATAATCTTTTGCAGCATTATCAATGATCCAAAAAGTTAAAATGTAATCTCAGATGCCAAATAGATGGCACACTCTAAGATCTGATTAATCACTAGGATCGCAAAACTTCCTGCAATAATGCCAAACCATTAACTCAAAATAAGGCTATCAAAGTACTTTATGGCAATTACACTTTCTATAAGCATAATTTAAGTCATTGTTTGTATTCATGTACTTGCTAGGATTCTGGAAACCATTATAGAAAAATATATCTGCCAACATATATTATCACAAATTATACAAACAATAATTTAACAGGAACCTTTGGGATCATCATGTCCAAATTCCTCAGCAAGACTAAATAGTTTCTTTTATTTTCTAACATCACAAGTTTCATTCAGATGTATTGTATAGAGCCTTGAAGTTGGTTTTTTTTTCTCCTAGAGCAATCCACTTTCTTTGTTCAGAGTTTTTCCAAGCATCATTTCAATGAGCTAGTCCACTTGTGCATGTATTTATTCATGATTGCATTCCTTTGATGAGCTGAAGAGCTTGGGTGAAAAATAATTTCACTGTAGAAGTGATGAAAATGTCGGACTCCATGCATACCATTCTGCTTGTTCATAAAACTTTGAACTTCCTACCTCTTAAGGTTAAGAAAATACTTACCAAAAAGCACAAGGAGGAACTGGATGCAAAGTTTAACATGTTCTCTAACCCAATACATTGCCTCTAAGTGACCTACATAAAAATATGAGACCTTTCCTGCTTTGAGAGTTTAATTGACTTGCCAAGCTGGGCTGATGTGGAATGTAGATGATATCAACTAAACCAAAAATGCTATGGAAATTGATAACGTTCGACAAACTGACAAAAAAAAAACCCTCTTTAAGTTCCAGTGATAAAGGAAAAATTCAGAATTTGCTTTCCCAGAAAGTCAAAACTATTAAATGCTATTCAAAACAACTGATAGCCATTTGATTCTCTCTTTTTTTGCAACATCCTCCCATTGTACAAATGTGAAGTTCTTCTTTTCACTGATTTGAAGATAGTGAACAAAAGAAAAGAACCACTTCAATGTGAATTCAGTAAAAAGAAGCCTGCTCAGACAATACAAATTTAAATATCTCTTTTGCAAAGAATTCCATGCTGAGCAATCCAACTCTGCTAAAAAAGATTTGCTCCATTGTAAAATATGTATAGCACAATAGGAAAAAATAGAAAAGGAACTAAAAGAATTATTTTATTCTTAGTTTAATTTGAGAAAATTTATCTGATTCATACCATATGTATCAAAATCTAATGTAAATTAAGTTACTGTTTGCTCTGTTTTTTTCTAACACCATTCTTGCCCTGATGTTAAGGAGTCTCTATCCTGCTTCAGGTGACCTGATTGTGTTATTTGCTATTTTTAACACACACACACACACACACTCACATATCAGAGAGGTACATACCATAATCAAAAATTGAAAGTTACACAAAACACCTCAATATCAACCATAATATCACCATTCACCAGGGAAATCCTCAAATTAAATATTTAATAATACACAATAACAGTTAACAGCAATTGTTAGTTTGGCCAATATCAGGAGGGATAAAGATATGAAATTAATAAATGAACAATGTGCAGATATGTTATTTTTGTTTGTACATCATATTTTCTCTCAAAGTAACATGTATGGCTCTCACAGTAACGCATAAGATAGGCTATTGTGAAAGGCACTGACAAACTTATTCAATCAGGACTCTGGTCAAGTAGGAATTTGAATCTGGGTTTCCCTTCTGCCAGGCCTGTACCTTAATCCTAGAATGCCCAGTAGGTTGAAACAATCCCTGACATTTTACCTGTTTAAAATATTGGAAATATTCTATTTTTTTTTAAAGGAGAGCTACTGTAAAGCAAAGTGGCAGCCTTCAGAATAATTTTATTTTTAAAATTGCCTTTATATGTGAACTCCATAAATGTTTCTCAACAATAAAACTGACAGCGAACTAAAGCTTTTGTCTGAATGGGTAATTGTTGCCATGAAAATATTTATGTAGCACAGGAGTATCAAACTCGTGGCCCACAGGCCAGATGCGAATGCGCTGGCCACCCCCACCCCCATTTTAGCGAAGGGGGGAAGTCACAATACGTCACATGATAACAATGTGACGGCGCGAGTTTGACACCCCTTATGTAGCAGGTTCCCAAAAGTCCAAATATACACAAAGGCTTGAAAACTTTGGAGATCATACCTGAACAGTATCCTACTTATTATAAGCAAAACTGAATGTATTTTTTAGCTGAAATAGAATAAAGGTGTCACTGCTCTGAATCTGGAAATAAGATGTATTTGTCTGTCTGCTTGCTTTGTAATGCCTCAGTATGAACAATTAATTGAAAAGATTATCTTTTAGTATAGGAAATCTGAAATTCACATAGTCTCTATGTATGCAAGTTGCCTAGCCGCTGACTGATCAGTAACCTCTCTGACTCTTGACATCTTTTCTTTACAGCTGCCAGTAACATTAGAGGATGTCTTTCCCTTCTAACACCTGAAAATCAGCACCTTGAAATAAGGTAATCTTTCATGTCACAAATTCAGCTGAGATGACCTTGTGAAAAACTCAGAGTACAGTGGAGATACCGTAGCTGAATACATTTATAAGATAAAGGTTCAATCTTACAAAGTGCTTTGATACAAGTGTGTCAAAAGGAAAGAAAAATGTGTTCTTATAATGCAAACTATAGTGGAAGAAGCCATTTTTTGTGTGCACATGGTTGTGGTTTTACTATATTCAACTGTAAATTATAACTAGTTACCAAAGAATATATAACAAGGAGGGATAGAACAGATTTATTTTTCTGTTAAACCTCGAGGTCATTGTTTCAAAGCAAACTGCTTATAGATAAGAGTTCTACAGAAATCTGGCTTGGCTTGGCTTGGCATTGTATTCTCCCAATGGTCTTATCTCCCCTTTTGAGTTGTCACTCTATATTGCATTGTGCATGATATATATTTTAATTGGCAGTGAGAAACATGCATTGCAGTCTTACTGAAATGGCTCTTTATGGCTACTGTGGAGTGGAGCCATAAATTGAGGATGCATCATTTAGTTTCTGGAGAATGAATAATTTATAATGAACATAATTCCTTTTTATGAGTCCTATTCATTAGGGGAAATTCAGTAGGAAAACACACCCTTTTGTTATGTGTCCCAAGGTGGGTTGAAGCAGTACTTATATGATTCAAGAAGAGATTTAAAGATCATGTTTTAAGAAGCCCTTGAGCATGTGGTGAGGTTCTTATATATAAATTTAAATGTATATAAAATTAAATATATACTATAGAATATATACAGTACTGGACCTATCACAGAATATCTTGGAAACTTCCCCTTCAGTGTTCTTAACTTAACCAAATGTGTTAGCTGCAAATAGGTCATCCCTAACCAGTCCATGATCATAGTCATTCAGGGTTCTTGCAAATAAGCCCCAAGGATTTGGCAAAGAAACAACAAATGAGAAGCAGTGAGAAAAATGTATGGGAAAAAAGTCTTTTACTGAGCGTTTGGGATATTTATTGCTATTTTTCATTACCCAAGGAAAGATAGTTTTCTCCCTATTCTCCATAAATCATTTATTAGGGAGGTTAGGCTGAGAAAAATTGATATTTGGTATACTGAAATTGCTGATATGCTCAGATGTAGAAAAAAAATGTGCCCACAGATTTCTTTTAGAGCAGAATTAGTTTGACAATATGTTCTTGGTCATCATACAGATGACAGTAATGCAGATATTCCTAGCATAATATGCTTAGTTCTAGAATTTCATAAAGCTGAGCATATGTTTAATCAGCCCAAATCTAAATACAAGGAGATTGTTTCAATTAAATAGAAGTTTGAAATATTAAATTCACATGTACAAACAATATGGATTAGACTGATTCTCACATCATCTGCAATTTTTCCAATTAATCCACTATTGCTTGTTGCAAAGATGAAGTACAATTTATTATTAGTCTTAGACCAGAACAAATAAAAGCACTCAGTATATATACACTTCAGAATTCTAATATAAAATAATAAATAATAACTAAAATCTATAATAAAATCCAGTGTCAATTATACATGGTCTGACTATACGATAGTTGCAATCCCTAAACTGTGTGGCCCATTGTGGGTTCAACGCTAAAAGGGAAATGACTCAGCAGTGCAAAGGGTTGCTTGTTGCTTATCCATATAATATTATCAAAAGCACTCAAAAAATCAAAAAGTCCATATAATAAAAGTGCATCAATAATAAAATAAACTGTGGTTGTGATCAGTAGCCTGATAACAAATTTGTAATTATCAGATCAGAAACAAATACCCAATAAAGGGCAAGATTTTAGTCCTTCTAAAAACATTCTATGTTTTTCATTTCCTTGAAAGTCAAGCTTAATGAGCATCTCTTTGTTCTTGGAAGAAGAATGCCTTAAGACCAGCAAGATCAATTTTATTAGCATCTAGATTCTGGTTCTGTAATTTATTTACCATCTAGGATACAATTTCCAAGGATAGAAAAAAAGCAAATTGCATTGCCATTAACCAGAATGTATTAAATTTATCTTTGCCTCTCATTCTTCTTATTTTGCCTTCTATTCTAGTACAATAAGAAATTTGATGTTGGCTACAAGTTGGATAAAAATGTCCATCAACCCATGCAGCTTCTGTCACAATGCCACAAGTAATATTTTGCTTGTATAAATGTCTTTTATTATTCAAGGTAATTTTTAAAATAAAATAAAAAGCACCTTAATCTATCAGCTGTTCCACTTCATTGAACCCTAATGCTGTAGTTATTTTAAGGTAAGCAATTCTCCTTCAACTGTTTTGGCCAGCAGCATTTATGGGGAGAACCAAAACCGGCTAAACATCCGCTGCAGCATTGAAATAGAAGGCCTAGCTTATAAATACAGATAGAAGATCCAGCCTTTTCTTCTATACAGGAGTAGAAAGTTTTGCTTTCATCATTATCAGACAAAAGTTACTGAAGCTGAGAAAAGAGAAGATAGACATCATTCTCCATCTTGCATTAAAATTTGAAATAGGAAAAAGGGAAACTCAGGAAAATTGAAATAAAGAAATAAGGTTTGAGTTACCATTTCTGAAAGAAGTCTAAGAAGGAATTTGCATTGGAATGTTGTGATTTATTTTTCAATGCTGTGTAAATCTCCTGGCCTATTTTTCTTTTTCTTTTTTTTAAAATCTATTTTTATTTTATTCAAAAAAAAGTTAAAATATAAAGCATCAAAAAAATTTAAAAAACAAAGAAAAAACAAAGCAAACAAGAAATTAAAAAAGAAAAAAGTGCATTAAAAAGACTAATATATATATATATATATACATATTATTGTCCCCCTAACTGAATGCTGATTAATATATTACAATATTAGTTTTGCTCTTGCGAAACAAGCCCAAAGAATTTTAAATTATTAAATTATTAATTCTATTTCCAAGTTGCTAATCTGTCATCTATATACTATATTAATGACAAAATAGTTAACAGAAGAACAATAATAATAATAAAGACTTCAAAACCCTCTGTTAACAAACTGATATTGTAATCAATTTATAGAAAATTTACCACAGCTTCGTAACTATCTCAAATTGTCCCAAGAAATAATACTGATTGGTCCTGAATCAAATATCCATGTTTGTTTCTTAATACTATCTCTTATCAATTGTTGTCTGATTAGCTACAATAACTCCAATCTCCAAAGCCTATGTTCTCAAAAAAAATCCAAATGAAATTGTTCCCCAATTCAATGTGATAAATTAATTTCCCAATCCCCTTCAGTCCATTTTAAAAAGACAAGTTTATCACATATCCTCTCAGATAATTTTTGGCTGTTGCATAAGAGTGCAGGTTTGAACTTCAGAGACATGTATGGCGTTATTTCTAAATCTAAGTCCATATTTCTTCCCAGTAAATCTACTGGTTTTGAATCACATTCCTTTTGTGGGTTTAACTGATTTACAATCACTTGCCTCTGAATGTTTTCCACAACCTTTATGAATTCATCAAACTTTTTAAAAAAGCTTTCAGTTAAGAAAGATGTTTTTTCAAGAGGCAACTGGACTTTCTGGTTTTTCTTTGAAGACATTTCACTTCTCACCCAAGAAGCTTCATCAGCTCTGACTGGATGGTGGGGAATGGAAGGATTTATATTCCTTGCAGGCAGCTAGACATTTACATTTTTTTTTTTTGTTAAACGCTCTCAGTTATTAAAAACATACATTTCAACATAACAGAATACTCTCATTGCACATGTGGCAAAAAGGACAAAGACTGTTTTCCCAAAGTATCTTCATTTAAATTTCTTTCTTAATAAAGGATTTCAGTCTAAAGTTTTGAAATAAAGACAAATTGATAAAATACGAAGTCCCTGTAGTAAATATCCAATAAAAATGTAAAGCAAGTAAAATCACTTTCACTATTCACGGACACATCATGGTTCCTTATGGAAAAGCAAAAGTTATTCAAAACAACAATATAATTCAAAGGGAAAAATAAAAATAAACAGAATCCAGCAGGGGTTAACATAAATCAGCATTCAGCCAACCAGTCAACTTTTAAAGATAAAAGCAAAGGATTCAAAAAGTGAAGTTAAACCAAGGCATGCTTAAGAAATTGAACTGCCAAGAGGAAGCTATATGTCCAGTGATTTTCCAACCATTCCCAAAAGGGACTGAAATCTTCAAAACTCCTCTTCCCAGGTGGATTTATGTCTGTCCAAAAGCTGTCTTGGGTCATTTCTAAGTGCTCCCATTCAAATCGAGGAAGCAGCACTGTCAAAGAAACAGCTTTGGTAGCAAAATCAGCAGATCATCTACAAGAGACAAACGTTCCCTTGCCATTGTCCCAAAGGTGCTTTTTCAAGAAGCAACTGGACTTCCTAGTTTTTTTTTCAAAACATTTCACTTCTTCAGCTCTGACTGGATTGAAAAAGCACCTTTGGGACAACCATGACATGGATGACTGAGAATCTCCATAGACATTTCCCTTGCCATTCAGCAGCCATCTTGGAGAGGAAATCCTATCCTGGCTTATTTTCATTTTATTTGCCTTATTTTTCTGTGCAGACTCAATAATTGTGTACATCAACCTTTAACGCATCTCTCAGATTGTGCAGGAGTAATATTTAAGTTTAAAGTCTTTCGTGATTCAGAACATTAATTTAAAATCTTGCTGCAAATTCCTTACAGCAAATATTTATTGATTTATCAGCACTCTTTGGTGTCTGTCTAGATTACATTTTTTTTAAAATATATTTTTTTTTGAAAACTGCCATTCTCCTATATTTCCAACAGCTTCATATTTACAGTATTTCCTCCAATATTAAACATACAAAATCTAAAAGAATTGTTACACTATATATTTTCTTTTTAATAAATTTTGATTTTATTTCTTTCTTGTAAGATTGACCTATCTCCTATGGAAGGATTAAAATTTCTAGTGATATGCTTTAGTGTGATATGACCAAAAAATGGCAATTATAGGAATTATTCCATTATTTATTCATTTATTTATTTATGGTTGCCAGAAAATCAGCACAAGATATGAGAACCATATCTCTTACACTCCAGAATTAAGGTATCACACAAGAACTTACCTGGAAGATAGATAGTATTAGAAATTACTTAATGTGTATCTAAAATAGGATTAGAGATAGGATATGAAGATATGAAAAGCCCGAGAACTTCTGGGAAACCTTTAGCTTTCCATCCTAGAACTGTCCATGGTCTGCTACAAAGGAATGATTCATACTTTGTGTGTGTGTGTGTGGTGGGGAGGGAGGTTCTAATAACTGTCCTAATTATAGGGTGAATAAATGTATATCTAATGTGTTCTGTTACTTAATTATATTTATGTAATTTGATTTCCTTTCACTTAATTTTTGGCACTAAAATTAAATTAAATTATCATGATAAATGACATTATTCTATGCAAATATGCACAAAACAATGAAGGAAGAAGGGGATTTCTCAAAAAAAAATGTTTTCTGGAAAAAAATTGGTAGGTTAAAAATTAGGAAATTATATTAAAAATTATTAGTTTTGTTTTTCCAAGCATACAAAGTATTTCTGCATTCATAGAATAATTTGCTGAGTTTTTTTTAAAAAAAACTGTCTATTGTAATTGCAGGCTTTTTTGAATTTGCCACATAATGTTGTGGGTAGAGCAGAGAAAGGAAAATGTAGTTAGCACCCACTTATAGCAGAGGAGAAACAGGGAGATTTAATAATGTGTCTTAATAATCATTATGTCACTATATCTCTCTTTTTGAGACTTCCTACAATAACCACAATACAGTACTCTTATGAGCAGCTGTAATTATAGATTGTCTAGGGGGGTCTGCCCTGTGCACCACAATTTGTTTACTTAAAAGCAATCTCTCAATTGTGAATGAAACCTTCATATGACCTTTAGTTTCTTTATTACCTTCTAATTAATTTTGCATTAGAAGTTTATTAAAAACATACATTTTAACATAACAAAATATTCTCATTGCACATGTGGCAAAAAAGACAAAGACTGTTTTCCCCAAGTATCTTTGTTTAAATTTCTTTCCTAATTAAAGGATTTCAGTCTAAAGTTTCGAAATAAAGATGATAAAAATTTCAGCTTTTGAAAGGTGTCCAGCTTGGCTTCTTACTGTGAAATCCCTGAATTGGAACACTGTGACAATCGAATGGTCCTGCAAACTCAGTGCCCTGCAGCAACAAATTGGCAGGAAAGAAAGAACATTGGAATGTGGTGCCTTTAAATGATTCCTATTGTGAAGCAATGGAAGAAAATAATTTGGACCATGTTGCTTAAGTTTCTCTCCTCTTCCTCTCCCACTCCTCTTTTTCAGACTTTCCAAAACTCAAATATTCTGAAATGAGACTTCAGGGGAAATAGAAGGTGGGATCTTTTCACTTTTGAGAACAGAGTCCAAACTCCAAAATTGATCCATGGAAAAAATGGCCTTTGGGCTGATGGCTCCATCTGTAGCCAGTTGTATCATTAGCAAATGAAGGTGAATATACGTGTCCCAGGATAACGTTGCAGGATCCAATCTGGGTCGGTCACCTAGCAAGAAGTTCCCTGAAGAAGTTCCAGCATTAGTCCCAAAGCTCCAAAGACAAAAGCTCTGATCCCAGTGACCGACCCAGATTGGCTCCTGTACCATTAGCATCACATAACTCATTTTGAATTTTATGAAGATGAGGCATCATCTAAGTAATTATTGTTAAATGCTTACTACTATAGATAAGGAGAAATAATTTTGATATCAGCTGCCAAAAGAATTGTGTACTTGAATGCTGCCCCAGGCAGAAAAAGGTCCTGGCTGGTCTGTAATTTCCTAAATTCTTGTTGTTGGTACCTGTGTACAAATGCAGGTCCTCCTTGGGACTGTTTCTTCTGAACTTCTAGATTATATAAACATGCTTAACTTCAACTGAAAAATGTGGTTACTTTTTCTGCTCCAGATGTGGAAAGGAAAAAAAATGGATTAAGTGTTTGAAATGCTGACATTTATAGCATCCATCTCTAACTTTGTCCTTGTCCTTGATTTCTGATTGTGATTTGTTTCCACATCGATGGGTGGGTGGAAAGTGAAAGCGGATTATGTAAGTATTGTATGTAATAATGCTTTAGGTAAACTTTTTATAGAAGTACATTTTATTGTGAACAACAGGGACTGCTAATGACAACCTCAACATTCTTTGCATGATGGTGCCATTTCTGGGCTGGAATACTTTACTGATTTAGTAGTCTTAATGTTAAAGGGTTTGGGTTTGGGTTTGTTCCAGGAAAAATACTGCCAACCATTTACTTTTTAAAATGTAGATAGTGCCCCAATTCAACACTATAACTCTATATTGAAACAATAATAAACAATAACAATCACTAATGTGTGACATGGCCTAACACTCTTACCCTTTTCCAGTAAGAATTTACTATTCTGGCCTCAGTGCTTAGAGAAGTAACTATTTTTAAAGCCTTCCTAAAGAACAGGAAGGTTAGGAGCTACCAAACAATCAGAGGGAAGATCTTTTGGAACAACAGATTCAGCAGAAATGTAATAGTAGAATTGTTCTATTGTTATATTCTCAGTGGTATATTGAAGTTCTTAGAGATGAATTAATGTCCAAACAAATCCCATCCAGGTAATATGTGTGTGACAATGGGCTGCATCTGATAACACTCCATCTTTCACATTCTCTCTATCCCTGCCCATTGTTCATGCATTTTTAGCACAATAGTTGAAAGAAAAACTGGAGGTTTACCTGTCCTTTCAAATTTTTCATAGAATGTAAGATATAGGAATTGAGACATTGGAACAGTCAGGGCCTTTGGGACTTGTTTCATTTGTTTATTAATTTAGATTTAGAAGCCACCAACTCCACATGTCTGCAAGAACTGTAACCAGTTTCAGAGGAAGAAAGAGAATGTCCATAACCCAGGACCTCCACTCCCTCAGCAGTGCAAAAGAATACTCTTGATCATATCCATAGTTTTTTGAGAGATAAAGATGGACAGAATGGATGCATCACCTCATCCTGGCTCCACCAAAGGTCATTGACTAGTGCAACCAATGATATTTTTGTACAATACTACAGCCTGAATCCCAACTAAAATAGGTCCAGATAACCTGCTTAAATTTATTTACTGCCCAACATCCAACAATTCTGAATGGTTACAAATATTAAATATTAAAACACCGAGGGGAAAATAGCAATAGACAAAAGTGAAGAGTAGCAAAAAAATCTGAATGGAAATGTGAGAAAATAAACTCACATAGCCCAAGAAAGGTTTTCACTCACTTTTACCAAAGGCCTAGGAGAAGAGACAGGTCTTTATAGCCCTTCCCAGCAACAGCAGATAGGGACAATCTGAATCTTGAGAAAACCTCATTCCAGAGACAGATGGTGGTGAACACTTCTATATCCCATTAAATGCCATTGTTTCATCAAAGGAACCCAGAACGTGCAATCCTGTCAGATTAGCCAAGTACGGTTTAGAAATAATAACAAGGACCTTAAACTGCACTGAGATAGAAACTGGCAACCAATGAAGGTCAAGAAGCAAAGATGTTACTATCTACACCTCTGCATTTTGGACAAACTAAAGGTTTTGGGAAGTCTTCAAAGGCAGTCCTATGTAAACAATGTTGCTGTAGTTAAATTGTGAAGTGACTAGGATATGAATGACTGTCTGAAGCCCTCCCTCCCAATCTAGGAACCACATGGGGTTATGCAGAATCCTTTGTGGCCATAGATGCCACCTGCTCATTAGCAGGAGCTGTTACTTCAGGAAGATCCTGAGATTGTGAACAAAGTCCAATCCCATTTAAGGTCAGAAATGGGAGCAGAAATAACTAATCATTATTTTAAAACAGAGTTCCCCAATGTTTCTGGCTTTGTGGACCAGTGTGGGGGGGATGATTCTGCATGAGCGACCGGCAAGTGCACATGCATGCAATTCCATTTGCACAAGCGGCGTGCATGTGCGCCTGCTGCTCACACAAATGGAGCATGTGTGCAGCCATGCATGCACTCCAGGGCCGGATTTAGATTGAAAGAGGCCCTAGGCTATTCCACTTATGAGGCCCTTTCACCAGTGGTGGGATTCAATTTTTTAACAACAGGTTCTGTGGGCGTGGCTTAGTTGGGGGTGTGGCTTGGCAATCATGTGACTGGGTGGGCGTGGCTAGCTGGTCACGTGACTGTGTAGGCATGGGTAGCTCGTCATGTGACCGGGTGGGCGTGGCTATGTGCATAGACTTTTTTCAGAGGGCTGAAAAAAGTCATTTCTGACTGGGCCTCGCACTTTTGACCGGTCCTCACACTTATGACCATCCTCACATTTATGCCCGTGCAGCTTTCTTAACAACCATGTCACTCATTTCACAACTGCTTCTCTTCACCATGGTGACAAGATAGGGCAAAAACGTAAAATGTGAGGACAGTCGTAAGTTCGAGGACTGGTCAAAAGTGCGAGGACCAGTCAGAAATAACTTTTTCAGCCCTCTGAGTAGTCCATATGCACAAAAGGACTAACCAGAGAGCTGAAAAAAGTCATTTCTGACAGGTCCTCGCACTTTTGACTGGTCCTCACACTTATGACCATCCTCACATTTATGCCCGTGCAGCTTTCTTAACAACCATGTCACTCATTTCACAACTGCTTTTCTTCACCATGGTGACAAGATAGGGCAAAAACGTAAAATGTGAGGACAGTCGTAAGTTCGAGGACTGGTCAAAAGTGCAAGGACCAGTCAGAAATAACTTTTTCAGCCCTCTGAGTAGTCCATATGCATAAAAGGATACAGTAATAGAGAGGGATGAAGGAAGGGAAGGGAAATTAGAGTAGGAGAGAGAGGGAGGAAGAGAGGAGGAGAAGGAGAAAGGAAGAGGAAGTAGGGAGGAGAAGAAGAGGGGGAGGAAGAGAAAGTAAGAAGGAAAGAAAAGAGAGGTGGTAGGTTTGAGGAGAAAGATTGCTATACAATAAAAAAGATGAAAGGGAAGAAAGCCAACCCCAAACAAATATAAAGATATTAAGATAAAGAATGAATTGTTAAACTTTAAAGAATAAAAGAGAACAAATATGAATAAATAACAATAATTAGAAACACACATACAAACATACAATGTATTTTCTTTGAACAGAGTATTTGGCCGGTTCACAAATTTAAACAGTGTTTAGTCATTTCAATTAAATTTACAATTTCTATATTTCCTTTTTGCCATATTTATTCCTCATCTATTTTTGTAAAAAACCAATATTACCCTCATCCTCATCTCTAATCTTAATCAAATTCAATTTTTCCCTTCTATTCTATATTATACCCCTTCCCATTGTCATCTATTTTTATATCCATCCTCACATTGGTTAATTATGTAATATTAGTTGTTTAATATAAATTCAACATTTTAATATAAATCAATTAGTTATATAACTATCTTTTTTGTATATTAATCAATATGAACATGAATATTCCAATTATTTCCATGCAATCCAATTTCTTACAAATCCATTAATTATATTTACCAATAATAATAAACCAAATAATTTCCCCCATATATTCCTCCAAACCACAACTTAACCATTTCTGCTTTCAGAAATATACAATTAATAGTATCTCAATTATTACAATTCCCTAGTTAAATACAGCTTTTTTTTCTTTTGTGTTTTAAAATCCTGAACTCTTCTCTTTTTCCCTAAAATTCCCATTGTTTGCACGTACCTTTTTTGGTGAGGAAAAAGAAAAGAATTCTGCCTGCCTAATTTTCCAACCTTGCAGCAACAGCAAAGCAGTTTCAGTTTAGTTTCTTTGCACGGAAGCAGAAGAGCCCTGAGCAAAACAGCGGAGACAAATCAGCTGAGAGCCGGGAGGCCAATTAGCCTCTGCTGAAGCTCCGGGGGCCAATAAAATTACAAAAAAAAAACACCGAACCCTTTGTTAAATTGCTGGCTCCCCCGCCCCTCGCCCACCACTATTTATTGGCAATAAATAGTGGTGCGGAGGGGCGGGGGAGCCAGCAATTTAACAAAGGGTTCGGCCGAGCCACCTAGAACCCCCAGAATCCCACACTGTGTAGGCCCCTCTGGATCTTGAGGCCCTAGGCTGAAGCCTAGTTAGCCTATAGGAAAATCCGGCCCTGATGCACTCACTCGCTGCTTGCACACTCACTGGCTTGTTTCTGTAGCCTGGTTGTAATCCCCTCACAGCCCACTAGTGGGCCACGGCCCACAGTTTGGGGACTCCTGTTTTAAAAGACCATGACGTATTGGATAAGTTTTGTATTTTATGTGCAGAAAATATCAAATTAAAACTTCAAAGTGTATACTTTTAAAATAAAAAAAAATGGATAGTTCTGTTGAAGACTGGGAACAATTGCTGCCTGTCACCAAAATATGGCTAGTGGCTAAATTGATTTAGTATCAAACAATTTTGTGTGATTTCTGACAGGGAAACTGGATTGTTCAAAGAGCATGTTTCTTTCTTTGTTTTCCACGAAATATCTTTTCTTCTTTAGCTTTGTAACTTTGACTTGATTTTATATTTTTATGCCTGAAAGATCTCCTATCACTAAGAAAGCGAAAACCAAATAGAAAAAATATCAAACGAAACTTTTGCATCTGCAGTCTCAGTTTGATATTTTCCGTCATTAAGACATGGCATTGGAATGTTTTTTTTCCCTCATTATGCAACTATATTTAGATCTTTTATCTCTTCCTTTATCTATCTGAAACAAATTCTTAATTGCCATGCTTCTTCAAACTGGACTTCTGCTGAGGAAGCAAAGATTGTAAGAAAATTGTCTCAAACCTCTTAAGCGTTATACCAGTTTAACTATCTAAACAACTATCTGCTAAGATCATAAAGCCTCCCATTAAATAGTTGCAATTATAGTTATTGACTTGTTGCTGTGCCAGCATATGCAGGTAATAATGAAGCCATTAATAAAACTTTATATTCAGGACTTGACATTAAACATTTCCTAAGTGTTTGCTCTCAGCAGGTTTCATGTTTAGCTTTTGAGATTTACAATCCTGATCATTAAAATATTCAGATATTAATTCCTTTGGTATACATACTCTAGGACATATTGCCAGAGTCCCTTTAGGAGCTATTTTCTAAATTATATACTATATATTTATCTCCCTCTATGATCATTATATAAGATTGTATGATAGGTGCTGGGTATTGTTGAAAGCTGACATACATTTGCCTAATCTGCATATAGTTATACAAGTTTGCCTAGTCATCAGTATTAGGGCCATCATTTGCAGAGAATAGAAAATGCAGATGCAAATGTTCATGAACATATAATTACATTAAGAAGGTAGTGTTAATGGGGAAAAAATCAATCTATTTGAATGCATTCAAAGGAAATGATTGATGTTGAAAAATATTTAACCTGAAGTTCATCTAAAAAAATCCCTTATACTTTGGTAAGATAAATAAGATAAAAGCAACTTCTGACTACAGTGCAAGTATTAAGATGAAAAAAATATATACTTATAGAAAAATATTACTAAAGAAATCAGTATTCAACACCCTTCTTGGAAAGAAGCTTAACAAATCTTCAGAAAAGGAGAGTCCATCAGATGAAGTTCCTTCTAAAAAGACATCATTTTCACATCAGAGTGAAGTGGCTGTTATGAAGGTGGCTGTTATGTAGCTTGGTACTGGGGGACTTCAATTTGCCGTCACTTGGCGAATCCTCAGATGCAGCTCAGGAGTTCACGGTTTCTATAACAACCATGGACCTGACCCAAGTAGTTCAGGGTCTGACTCATAGGGGGGGACACACACTTGACCTGGTGTTTCTCTCGGGGCAGTGGAGATATGATCTGGAATTAAGGGGTATAGATGCTTCTCCCTTGTCGTGGTCAGATCATTTCCTGCTGAGGTTAGACTTCAGAGCGCTACTCCTTCATTGCAGGGAAGCGGAGCCGATTAAGTGGTTCCGCCCCAGGCGCCTAGTGGACCCTGAAGGGTTCCAGAAGGAGCTTGGGGAGATACCTGACTCCCTTGTCCACAGTCCGGCTGAGTCCCTGGTGGCTGCCTGGAATAGGGCGGCATCTGGGGCACTGGACCAGATTGCACCTTTGTGACCTCTCCATGGCGGTGGATCCAGGAAAGTTCCCTGGTTTACCGAGGAGCTCCAGGAGATGAAGCGGCATAAGAGATGTCTAGAATGACGCTGGAGGACCAGTAACTCCGAATCTGACCGAACACTCTTAAGAGCCTTTATTAGAACTTATTTAATGGCGATACGGGCGGCAAAATGCTCGCATTTTTCCGCACTTATTGCATCCGCTGATTTGCGCCCAGCCGCCCTATTTAGGGTGAGTCGCTCCCTCCTTAATGTAGGGGGAGTGGAGGAGCCCTTGCAGGGTAGAGCTGAGGAGTTTGTGCAGTTTCTGTCGGATAAAGTTGCTCAGATTCGGATGGACCTGGACTCCAATTGGGCAATTCCGACCGAGATGACAGGGGCAGGTCTTAGTCCCATTGTGTGGGATGAGTTGAGCTTCTGACTCCTGAGGAAGTGGACAAGGCTGTAGGAGCGATAAGCTCCTCCACTTGTTTGTTGGACCCGTGCCCCTCCTGGCTGGTTTTGGACAGGAGGGAGGTGACACGAGGCTGGCTCCAGGCTTTAGTTAACGCGTCCTTGAGGGAAGGGGCCTTCCCGCAACCATTAAAGGAAGCGGTTGTAAGGCCCCTCCTCAAGAAGCCTTCCCTGGATCCAGCAGAATTAAAGAACTTTCGTCCAGTCTCCAACCTACCCTTTTTGGGAAAGGTTGTAGAGAAAGTGGTGGCACTTCAGCTCCTGAGGTCATTGGAGGAAACGGATTATCTAGACCCTTTTCAGTCTGGCTTCAGGCCTGGCTACAGCATGGAAACTGCTTTGGTCACGCTGATGGATGATCTCTGGCGAGCCCAAGATGGGGATCATTCCTCCATCTTGGTGCTACTTGATCTCTCAGTGGCTTTCGATACCATTAACCATGGTATCCTTCTGGGATGATTGAGGGAGCTGGGAGTGGGAGGCACCCGTGTTACTGTGGTTCTCCTCCTAATTCTCTGGTCGGTCACAGTCGGTGTTGGTAGGAGGACAGAGATCGACTCCTAGGCCCCTCATTTGTGGGGTGCCTCAGGGCTCGGTCCTCTCTCCCCTATTTAACATCTACATGAAGCCGCTGGGTGAGATCATCCAACAACACGGGGTGAGGTATCAGCAATACGCGGATGATACCCAGCTGCATATCTCTACCTTGCGTCAATTCAGTGATGCGGTGGATGTGATGTGCCGGTGCCTGGAGGCTGTGAGGATCTGGATAGGAGTCAACAGGCTCAAACTTAACCCAGACAAGACCAAGTGGCTATGGGTATTACCTCCTAAAGACTATGTTGATTGTCCATCCTTGGTTCTGGGGGGGGGAGAAATTGTCCCCCTCAGAATGGGTTCACAATTTGGGTGTCCTCCTAGACTCACAGCTAAGATTAGAGCAACATCTGACAGCTGTGGCTAGGGGGACCTTTGCACAGGTTCGCCTGGTGCACCAATTGCGACCCTACTTGGATCAGGAGGCTCTCCTCACAGTCACTCATGCCCTTGTCACCTCACAGTTAGATTATTGCAATGCGCTCTACATGGGGCTATCCTTGAAAAGTGTTGGTCCAGAACGCAGCCGCGCGAACTGTCGTGGGTGCACCTAGGTACACACACACTACACCAATTCTCCGTGAGCTGCACTGGCTCCCTATTGGTCTCCGGTCACAATTCAAGGTGCTGGTTATTACCTTTAAAGCCCTACATGGCTCAGGGCCAGGCTATCTTCGAGACCGCCTTCTACCGCATAGCTCCCAGCGACCGGTAAGATCCCACAGAGTTGGTCTCCTCCAGGTCCCATCAGCTAAACAATGCCGCCCGCGGGAGAGGGCCTTCTCTGTGGCTGCCCCAGCTCTCCGGAACCTCCTGAGGTCTGGACCATCCCCACCCTATTGGCCTTCCAAAAAGCGGTGAAGACCTAGCTTTTCCGGCAGGCCTGGGGCCATTGATCTCGCTCTTGTGATCTGGCGAGATCCGGCCATGAATGGTGTAAATGAGTTTTTAATGTTTTTAATGTTTTTAATTTTTCAATGTTTTTTTTTTATAATTATTTTTTTAAATGTATTGTGAGCCGCCCTGAGTCTTTGGAGAGGGGCAGCATATAAATTTAATTAATTAAATTAAATTAAATTAAATTATTGCTAGGCATTTAAATTGTTATATGCTATATTTTATTATCATGGTATAGGAGAGGTCCTTTGGGCTTTTTCTCGCTCACATGCACAAATTATTTTGGTAGGCTTTGAACAGTATACATTTTGATATTGTTGGATGATATGCAGATATGCTTTGAGTAATCTCTGATGGCTAAATCAAATTTTGAGGGGTCTAATTGATAATAGCTTAGCAGGAAAATAAAGTAAACTGATAGTAAAGTGCCTGTTTTTCCATTAATTGTTAAACACAATTATTTTAAACTTTCTCTAAATAGCTGAAATGTACTTATGGCCCCAGAAAAAGCATCATACAATTAAACATAGCATTCCATAAGAGAGCATTAAGGGTTGGCTGCATAACTATTACAAACTATATCTACTAAACCCTATTTGAATGCTTCCCTTTATATTTGAATGCTAAACTCTTTATATCCCTCCATTTCTAGCTAAAAATATCTCTTCTATTTCCTCTCTTCAAATAAGTAAAAATTGTAAAACATTGTCATACAATCCTAATCAACAAAAATCCATTAAACGTTACCAAAAATAGCAATTCAGTTGTGTTAACTGTAATCAAATAAACTGGTTTTGTATTCTTCTTTCTCAAGTCCTCAAAATCCTAACATCTGCCTCATACTCTTTGTCTCTTCTCTCAGAATCATTGATATTTTACCAAACCCCTTTTGTAATTCAAGTAAAAGAACATTACGCACATCACTGTTCATATTTCTACATTTACTCTTACAAAATCGTTGACACCTTTGTTGTAAATCTAATGTAGAGAAATTATCCATATCATTCTTCTGGTTTGATATTTATGTGTCTTTTGTAATTAGTAAGTTGTTACTCAGTTTCATTTGTAAATTTATTATTTCCATCTCTTTCTTATGGGATATCATTTTAAAATTCACATTCAAATAAATTTCAATTTTATTCAGTGTAACTTGCTTCTTCTCAATCACTTCTTCCAATTCCAAAATAACAGATAACTTTATAATTACATCTTTAGCCCATTCATCATAAATGTTTCTTAAGGTAGTCATTGATACATTTATTTCCTCCTAATGACCTTTAGCGTCCAACCTTCAAAGTTGTGTTATCAGTTGTTTCCAAATATAAACATAGACCTTTCCCAGGGGAAAGGATTCTTTTAATTAACTTCAAAGTTCTTCTTTAATTTCAGTCCTTCTAAACCCTTGATCCATTTAAAACTTTCTAAAATCTACATTGTAATCACCTTTTGTTGTATATTCTGAAAAAAAACTTGAAAAACTTTAAACTTGTAATTTTCTTATTTAAAGGATTGAAGCAAAATTCACCAAGTGAATACAACTTGACTTGCCTTTCTGAAAGTTTTCGATCTTTAATGAACAGTATGTTGTTGTGTTGTTGTTGTTTTTTAAAAAACCTCCAGAATGATTTAAAAAGTAAGGTTTGGTCAAACTTTATGCCCATAAAAACTACATTAATGTCTCTGAGCTCAGTAGAATCTCATAACTCCCAGCTGTTTGCAAAAGACCACAAAAATATTATTTCTAAAATCTACTCACACAAAACAAACAGCAGTCTGGAGCACTTATGAACAAAGTTCTTTTTTTTCTCTAGAGAGGGAAAGGTGTTTTTTTTTTTTTTTTGCTGGTCCAGATCAAGCATCCAAATGCGTGTTCAGTTGTGATATCTCCCCCTAGTTGTGAGATGTCAATTTATCATTCCTCATTAGAAGCTTCTCTGCAGATGATACTGAAAAGTAGAAAATACTAAAAACAATTTGAAAAGCTGCTATCACAGTGTCTTAAAAAAGAAGGAAGAAAATAATCAATTTAATGGTTTCCATGCCTTGTTGAAATCTTTCTTTTAAAAAAATTGAATTTACTACTACAAAGAATTGGAATTTCTTTTGCTCTCTTTAAATCTGTGTCTTCCACAAAGCTAGTCAGAATGTAAAATTATCTCCTTGTAATTCTTTTGCAGGAATTCTGCTCATTTTTTAAAGTTAACACTTTCTGATTAGAAAACAATACATCTAAACAGTCTCACAGAGGAAAAAGCATAGACATGCACATATTCATTTTATTATTATTTAATTTTGGATTTTTATATTGCCCAGTGACAATTTCTTAAGTATGTACAATAGGTTAAGATGACAGAAAAAAATTACAAACTGCATAATAAATTCAGTAAAAAAGCACAGTTTGTATCTTAACTCTAAAGTTCTAAAATATTGTAATTCTTCCTAAAGTACAAAAAAAATACAAAAAGAGGTTTGCCTGGGGCCAGAAGAAGATAATCTATATGTGAAATAAGCCTCTTTGGTTATTTCATAAATTGGAAGTCCCATCTACTCATGCATGCTCAGAAGCATACCTCTGTACACATTCTTGAGTATTGGGCAGGCCAGAAATCAGCATGATACCTAAAACACAGCTGGTTTCATTAGAAATTAACACTAATCTTTATCTCTTTCCAAAATTCAAAATTATCTCTTTCCTGATTTTATAATATCAGAAAAAGGAACTACCATTCCTTCAGAGGTCAGAAAAAGCTCAGGAGAGAATATTAATTCAAGACTCCTCTTTTTCTTACAGCTACTATAATGTATTTTTCACTCCTTTACTCTTTCAAATAAATGCTTCAGCAAATGGAATCCCAAGTGCTGAAATAACTTTGAGGATTATATTCTAACAGATAAAAATATTACTGTATCTGTCCATGAGAGATACCAAGTGAACATGGTTGGGGCCTCCTCCACATGAAAAAAATGGCAATTCCCTACTTCTGAAAAGAAATGTGCATCCATTTTAGATTTATAAATAAGAAGTGTATTTCACAGAGATAGGGCAACACCTGCAATCAATAGAGTTGTGGGCTTTCTGGGAATTTTTGATGTTTTGAATTGATTTGAATTACTGTATTTGTCTCATATGATTTATCTATATGAATATTTGTGATATATTATTTGATGTGAAAAAAAATAACTATAGCATATTTCATGAGATTTGAATTTGCACTTAAAGGAACCAGCAGCTTTAAATATGGCAAAAAATGTTTATTGAAATGTTGGAAACAATTTGAAAATTGTAATAAAATAATAAATAATTGCAATATACTTCTAGCTTCCCCATTGTTAGAGGAATCACCTGAAAAGCAAACAGTGCAACTTTGAAACTGCCAAACTTAAAAGTGAAAATTTTTCCATGGAACATTTTTGGGCCCTATCAACCAAATAATACTAGTGCACATAATTTGATTTGAACTTTTAAATATTCTTTTTTCTGTCTCCCAAAAATAAAATCTATTTTAACATAGAAAATATTGGCAAAATATCAGAAGATAAAAATTAAATCTGCGCCCCAATATCTTTCATAAATCTCTTTTATAATTAGGTTCAGAACTTGAATTTGATCCATAAGCAACAGTCCGAACAGTTGCTAGGACTTTAGTGGAATCATGTAATACCTTTCAAACTGAGTATAAAAAGGGGGCAAATTATGAAAATTCTTATTTCAAGCAAGAACTGAATGAAAATGAATGCCTAGTGATAAACCTGAAAGTGTGTGGGGGGGGGATCAATCCACTATCATCAACAGGTAATTGTAACTTATACAGTGAATATTTTGAGTGATGTCACTGCCAGAGAACATTACTTTAATGATCAATTCACTTAAAATAGCAGGTATGGAAATTCTTGAATAGACTGTGCATGGGAACAAGCTACAGAGACACTTTGAACAAATGGGGCTATCCGGTGACTTCTGTTCTTTGCTATTGTGGTGACAGCAATCTTGAGGGCAGTGGGGTTGAAGTAGAGGTCCTCAGTACTTTCAGCTGGCTTCCATTGCCCTGGATCTCTACTTCACCCAGAGCTACTGGTGTTGCCACTTCAAGGAGTGTTGCCCCAAGCATCATTCCCTGGCTAGCCACTTCAGAGCTACAGTGCAAAGCCCCAGCTGTTCCTGCTGCCCTGCACTCTGCAGCCCCTGCAGCCCCAAATGACCTTCACTGTTTTCTTCCACCCACTGCTGTGTGGGTGTGCCCAGCCTGGCCCTATGAAAACCAGCTGCTACATCAGGTCCTCTTCCCAAGGCTAGAAGCACCTCCTCCAAATTGCCAGGAAGCCAATATATGTTCTGTACTATGCTGTCCCACTCATGTGCATGCGTGCACGCACACACACACACATCATGGGTGTAAGGAGTAATTATCAAGGCTTCCTAGGCTGAATTGATATTCCCCAGCAATTCCCTGTGCACCAGCTCAACCCCAATCAGTTCCACCAGCTACTCAAATAAAGCCAACACTAAACCTCAAGACAAAGGCAAGTCCAAGGCAAAGGCAAGGCAAAGAAAACGGCTGAAGAGACACAATCCAAAGTTCAAGGCATGAACACACAGCAAGAAAACAAACACATTGTTCCCAATATCATCCCCATCTGTCTGCTGTCCTAAACAGCCAACTTCTGGTGCAACCCATCAAGAAGGGCGAGGCTGCCTCCTCACGAGTAATCTGGCTGACCTTCACTGCTCCTGCCTTTTCTCTGCCCTATGTGTTCATGGATCAGGTGCAGAAGGCAGTTCCTCTTCCTCATCGCTAACCAGCTGCAGCTGTGTGCTTTCCCCACGTGAAGCCTGAAGGCTGTCCTGCTGCAGCTGTGCTTCAGCCAAATCACTCTCAGATGGCTGCTTTGGGCAAGTAACCAACTCCCCTCCTGGCATGCCTGGAACTGGTTCATCTTCCTCCGAGCTGACATTTGGAAAGGTATCTGGGGAAGTGTATGGGGGAGTCATCACACATAGCAGCAAATCTAGAATGTAGCATTTCATGGGCAGCAACTCCTATAAAAGCTGCAGGCAAACAGATCCATTGAGTGACATTCAATCCAATAAATGGAAAGTCTATCATATAGTTTCCTAGTTGGAAAACAAGGTGGGACTAAAGGATGAGCTTCCTGGAACACAAGTTTAACATCACTGAACTGAACTAATGGAGATGGGTTAATAATTAAGGTGGCTCCCTTATTATATTATCATTACTCCTTCACCTATTATTTTTCTGTTTTGCTTTTATAATTGTTTTAGATAATGATTATTTTATATATATCTTGTTCTACTGGATTATTGTTTATTGGTAAGAACTGGTTAACAAAGAATATTATTTTAGGAAGAGTAGAGTTCTTCTTCCTGGATGTATCTAAGCAGGCCATATGGCCATCTATTGAGAATATAATAATACAGAAGGTTGGTCTAGATTAGCTCCAAGGTCACTTCCAAGTGCCAACCCTCACATTATATGTTTCTAATGATTTATAGTACAAATTATACAGATACTAGACACTAATGTAGAAAACCATAGAAATGACCTTGTAGAAACAATATGATGACAATTAGAAAAACATGATTTAAGTGCAGGGCAGGGAGAAAAGCCATTATAAGGAAATTGAGATAAGCTGCATTTAAACCCCTTGAGTATAAGAGAATAAGTATAAGAGTAAAAGAGAAGGAAAATGCTATCAGGCTTTCAACACATGATATATCAATAGAGTTGCAGGCATTCTTGTGGAATCTGACCTGGTCTCCCCTTATGAGTTTTGTTCATAATCAAGGAATGCTTTATCTCAGGATTTGTCAACTTTGGCAGCTTTCAGATGTGTGGACTTCAACTTCCCTGCTGGCTGAGAATTCTGGGAGTTGAAGTCCACACGTCCACAAAGTTGCCAAGGTTGAGAAACACTGGTTGATCACAATGAAACCCTACATGATTGTATGACAGAAAGGCAAGTTTGGTTCTAAGTAGTAATCTCCTTCATGAAGCTGACACTCAGGAGGTAGGGATCATTTAAAAATTATTTCATTATATGAATATTTCATTATATAATGATGAAATATATTTCATCATGTTTCATTATATTAAACTAAACTATGGCTCTGAGGAAGAGAAAAACAGAGATAAGCGATCATAATATTGAGCAGGTTCAATTTCAGGACAGATGTTCTCTTTCTGGGGAACTGCAATGTTAAAACAGATGACAATAACAGTACTATTGTTCTAATTTGTTATCAAAAGGTTATAAATAATTGTAGTTTGGGAGTTACCCTAATGATGAATGGTCTTTGAAAAACTGGCTTTTCTTCCAGGTCTTTGAATAGGATCCCTGTGGAGTCCCATCAGTTTTGTAAGTGGGATTTTAATTCTTTGTTTTGTTTTTCTCATTTAAATTGTAAGCGTCTTACTTTGGAATTGGGTGCCTTCCAAATCCAATGAATAAATAAACAAATAGTTATGTAAATGATAGTCCTTTTCAAAGAGCCAAAACTCAACATAAATTCGCACTGTTCCATCTCAACATGCTATAACCTATTGCTGTGATTTATAACTATTAACACTCTTGCTTATACTTTCCTTTACATTGTTTTATTGGTTAGCCTTTCATTTTGCTACTTTTGCCCTTTCGTTAGGACTATTTCTTTGTTCCAAACCCAGAAGAGAAAGAAAAGAAAAAAAAAGGAAGGTAACTTATTTGGCCAGACTAAAAAATGTTGGTGGCTTGGCTTCCTCCTAAAGACCCTCCTATTCAAAAGTCTACAGCCAGCTCCTTTATACTGTACTTTTTTTTTCTCCTCAAAACCGTGACAGGTTTTTTCCACCACTGCCTGTTCTCTGCTTGTCACTATGGTAATCAGTATCAGTGTCGTCATATTCTGGATTGCTGACTAGAAATTCTTCAGGCCAAATATGGTCCTCCTTCTAGATTATGAGTTTACAGCTGCCTCTAGCTCTGCTACCGGCTGTCCAGCCGGGGTTTTTTTTCCTGCCTCTCTATTGAAGCTTTAATTTGGGTCATCTTCTTTATTTAGCCCTTTCTGTCAGTCAGCCTCTTATCAAACAGCATCTTATCAGATAACCAAAAACTCCCCCTTTGCCTACTAAACCCTTTTCAACAAAAACATGTTTTCCAGAGGTATTTTAGGGTGCCTAAGTTCTTTTCAGATGCTACTGTATGATGTGAAATAATGCATCTGACCGGTAGACCAAAACAAACCCCCCCAAAACCTAGGAACACTTGATAAAGGATGGAAAAAACTGTCCTGGCTAGTGACAGTGACTTGTCCTGCTAAATGATGCATCACCAAGTAGATGGAGATGAACCACACTTATTGAAGAATCCCATTTACCATCAAGCTAAATTAATATTTTCAAGACCCCATACACCAAGAATCAAGATCCAGTGGATTGTTACATATACAATAACAGCACAGGTACTCCCAAAAGAGCAAAAGGTTTGAGGTTTAATACTCCTCTCCCAGCATCTCCATATTTTCTATGTTCTAGTTCTGCTTCCCGTCTTGCTATGTATGTTGGTAGGGATTTCATTCTTCCTTGCTCCTCCTACCTTCCCCGCCTCCCTCTCTCCCCTTTCCATTCATTTCCTCCCCCACTCCCCTTTCCTTTCTAAAAAGCAGGTTAGTGGCTGCTGCTGGGTAGGGGTGGGAGTGAGAGATTGTGAGACTGGCTAGGAAACTGTCACAGACTGTTGAAAATGAAGATCATGTGACCGCAACAGCCGCTCAGAAGCAAACAGCAGTAGCATTGAAGCACCTACAACTTCCTCAAATTTCATTCCCTTTGGAGTCATGAATCCTGGATTTTGGACATGTTCTGTAAGTTATCCCATTTGGGTTCAACAATTGTTGCCCTGTGATGCACTGTTTTGCCCAATTAAAGGGCCTGACAACAAGAGTTTTAGTAATATATAGATTATGCAACAAATATATGAAACTGATAAAAAATATGTAATTATTCAAATTGCAATCATTTTAAAAGATCCTCCAATGGAAAAAATATAAAGGAAAATTAAATTTTTGAGGCAGGCAATAAGATATTGGTGGTTTTATCTTAATTAAAGAAACTGGTGTTGCTAAGAAATAACTGAGCTAATGCAGAGAAAATAAATTTCAAAGACAAAAATGTTAGACAAACATTCACTGAAAATAAAAGCAATCTTACAGTGTTTGGTTTATGCGAACTATACACATAAAAGGTGAGGCAGTTAAAAGTCTGAGAGTCTTGATTGCTGAATAATAAATACTTTGAAGTAACTAGTGGTGAGACACATTAATATACAGACAGTAACTAAGGCTATTAATTTTAAGGAGTTAGTTGCTACTTTGTAGCTTAACCAGTACCCAAACCGCTAACAGGTCATTTTCGGAGATAGAGACATGAGAGTACAAGTAGCCCTTGACTTATGACCATAGTTGAGCCCAGAATTTCTGTTGATAAGTGAGACATTTGTTAAGCGAGTTTTGCCCCATTTTACAACTTTCCCACATTTGTTAAGTGAATCACTGCAGTTGTTCAATTAATAACCTGGTTGTTAAGTGAATCTGGCTTCCCCATTGATTTTGCTTGTCAGAAGATTGCAAAAGGTGACTACATGATCCCAGGACACTGTGACCGTCATAAATATGAGGCTGTTGCTAAGCATCCAAATGAAAATCACGTGACCATGGGGATGCTGCAACAATCATAAGCCTGAAAATTTGTCATAAGTCACTTCAGTGCTGAAACTTTGAGTGGTCACTAAACAAACAGTTGTAAATGAAGGACTACCTGTAGTCTGATGTAGTCCAAAGGACTATAACTAGAGAGTTACATAAATTGATCCCAGAGTCTATTTGGGGATGTAGGCAAGCAACAAGTGGAACTTTGAACAAAATGCCAGAGGAATAAAGTTCCAAAACAAAAGAGCCATTTCTAACCACAACAAAAGAATTTAAAAGTTTTTCCCCAACATAGCCAAGGTTGCTAGAATGAATTAGGGATTTCCTGCTTTCTCTTCTTGAGGAAACAGGCTAATTACCTCTGCACTGTCCTCCTTAGCTCCCGGCATGTTCTTGGGCTTGGTGACCTGTCAGTATCTGTTCATTATTTGATCCACACCCATAAATTCTGATTTATTCTGTCTGGCAGCTGCTTCAGCCATATGATTATCTACTGCTTCTTTGGTCTGCAACCCATCAGGTCTGCCTCTTCAGTTTCTGAGTCAGATAGAATATCTTCCTGCCTATTTGAGTTGGAGCATGTCACATTCAGAAAGATCTTGCTTGAGAAGTTTGTGTATTTTGTGTCTGGGAGGTAGCTGTTAATTTTAGGAATGTAAAATAACATTGCAACAAAGACTGCTCTTCAACTTTTTCAAAAAAAATAATCCCAAACTTTTTTTGTTAAATGGCTTAGGGGCTTTCTAAACATGAATCATTAAAAAAAAATCAATAAGTACCAAGTTTATTAAAACCTTTAATTATTTAATTAACTAGAGGATAAAGTAATATTTTCCCATATGCTCTTTTCTTACATTTCTTGACAATCTGGAAGAATGGGCAGCAATAAATAAGGTGATTTTAAATTGGGACAAATGCCAAATCCTTCATTTACACAGGAAAAATTAAAAAACGTATAAGTATAAAAAAGGGAAAATCATATCGGGCAGCAGCACATGTGAAAAAGGCATGAATACCTTGGTAGACATGAATTGAAAGTATGATGCACCTGTAATTAAAACCACAAATCTAATCTTATGCTGCAGTGACACTCCTTTCTATACTGTATTGGACATACGACCCATAGAATATTCTCTTCTTACTGAGAAAAATTATCTAGTACATACTTTTGCTTTAGTAATTGTGGTTGAAATTGATATTTTATCTGTGGACAGACAAGAACATGTTCAATATTTTAGCTATGTCTCAGATTGGATCATAAATTATACAACCTGGGAAGTCAGTGATAATTCCAAGTCTCAAGAGAAAATTAATTTATGGGGCAGAATAAATTATTTAACCTTCCATATACCAGGTTTGGTACTTGCTTTATAAAAAGGAATAAACTAATAATCTCTGAATTGTTTTTTACCTAAAAGGCGTAGTGTTTTATAAGAACAATTAATTTTATTTTGTATTAGGACTGTTTAATATGAGACCTTTTTTAAAATCTTAATTTAGCATTAATCTCTGGATTATATCTATATCACTGTTAAAACAGTGTTAGAAAGAAAACTCTCCTATGACTGAGAGGATTCCAAACCTAAATTCAGGTAGATCTCAACTTATGACCACAACTGAGCCCAAAATTTCTGTTGCTAAATGAAATATTTGTTAAGTGAGTTTTGATCAATTTTATGACCTTACTTGCCACAGTTGTTAAGTGAATATGGCTTCCCCTTTCACTTTATCAGAAGGTCACAAAAGATGATCACATGATCCCAGGACAGGGCAGCCATCATAAATATGAAGCAGTTGCCAAGCATCTGAATTTTGACTGTGGGGATGCTGCTACAGTCGTAAGTGTGGAAAATGGTCATAGGTCAGTGCCACTGTAACTTTGAATGGTCACTAAATGAATTGTTGTAAGTTGAGGACTACATGTACAATGAAAATCCTTTCCATTAATGTAATAATATCTTTTTATTAATACAGTAGGATTTTTTTTCTATCCAATTCTTTTATTTAGATCAAACATCAACCTTTATTTGCTAACTAGTAAGTAATAAACAATATATCGTACCCTATATATACTGTAAATCTTGCCTTGGTTTCCAGTTCATTGGCTTTGTAATTTCAAAGGTTTATCACAATTATTATTTTAATGTTGTAAATAAAGCATTTGGAATGATATACAGAAAACATGTAACATTGCCCTAAAATTATTAATTTCAACAAGATCATTCTTTTATTTCTTACTTTATAATTGAAGCATTAATTTCAGTAGAAATCCTTTCTAAAAACAGTTTCATTGAATTGAACTATTGTTGATATCCAACTTGGTACCCAACTGTCTTAATGTAGATATTATAAGAGGCTGTACTAAAGAGACTAAGAAAGACAGGGTTAATGTGGCAGCATGCTGTTTATACTTGCCAAGGAAATAAGAGCAGGATATACTGTATATTCAAACAACAATGTTGTTATGCGTGTAAACATAACTTCTTAAAAGTGGCCATTTAAGAGTATTACTCAGCATGTGTAAAACATTCATTCTGTGTATGTTTGAAGTTCACATTACCCAAATGTCAGTTCCTAACAGATAGACCTTTCAAAATGATAATTGATTTTCCACTTGAATGCAGAGGGATAAATAAAGGGAAATTTTGCTATCTTCATCAGTAAAAAGAGCTGACTTTATTGTTTGTAGTTTACAAAGAAAAAGTATTTTACACAGATGATAGATCTATCATCCGTGGTTTTGGGGTGAGGGTACATCAGTACGCTGATGACACTCAGCTGTACATCTCCACCCCAGACCACCCCAATGATGCCCTTGACATGATGTCCCACTGCCTGGAGGCCGTACGGGTCTGGATGGGGAGAAATAGGCTCAGACTCAACCCTTCCAAGACCAAGTGGCTGTGGCTACCGGTGTCCCGGTATAGTCAGCTGATGCCATTGCTGTCTATAGGGGGTGAATCTCTACCCCCTACAGAGAGGGCTCGCAATCTGGGCGTCCTCCTGGATGCACGGCTGTCTTTAGAAGAGCATATGACGGCCGTGGCCAGGGGGGCTTTCTATCAGGTTCGCCTGATTTGCCAGTTGCGTCCCTTTCTGGACCGGGACACCTTGCGCACAGTCACTCACGCCCATGTTACCTCCCGACTGGACTATTGTAATGCTCTCTACATGGGGCTCCCCTTGAAGAGCACTTGGAGGATCCAACTGGTCCAGAATGCGGCCGTACAGGTAATTATGGGTGCAACTCGTTGCGCCCATGTAACACCTCTCCTGCACGAGCTGCACTGGCTCCCAGTGGTCTTCCGGGTGCGATTCAAGGTGTTGGTTACCTTTAAAACGCTCCATGGCTCAGGACCTGGGTACCTATGAGACCGCCTTCTGCCACCGATAGCCTCCCACTGACCAGTTCGCTCCACAGAGAGGGACTCCTCAGGGTGCCGTTGGCCAAATTATGTCGGCTGGCGACACCCAGGGGGAGAGCCTTCTCTGTGGGAGCCCCTGCCTTTTGGAATGAACTGCCCCCGGACATACGCAAGATCTCTGACCTCCGAGTTTTCCGCTGTGTTCTTAAGACCCTGCTCTTCCAACAGGCAGGGCTAGCTTCATAATTGAGTTTTAAATTCGGAATTCTTAAATTGTTGGGTTTTTAGCTAATTGGCCTTAAATGTAATACTTTTAATATTTTTTTAAATTTAAATTGTGATATTTGTATTGTGTTTTTACCTGGCTGTACACCGCCCCGAGTCCTTCGGGAGAGGGGTGGTATAGAAACAAAATTATCCTTATCCTTATCCTTTTTCTTTTTTTCCTTTTTTGTACAGATTTGTTTTTCTTTTGTTGTTATTGTTACTGTTGGATGTATTTTTTTTCTTTTGAATTTATTTCTATTGATAAAACATAAGAAATATTTATTTAAAAAAAGAAAAGCTTTTTTGAAATGTCATTTGATTTCCATAATTCAAATCATGAAATTAAGATTTGTATTTTTGCTCCTTTATGTAAAGATTCACTGTGTCAGATCCACCAGCTTCGGCTTGGTACCTTGCCAGCAATTGGAGAAGGCAGGGGGGAATAAATGGGCAATAAAGCTGTAGACCTTTATGATGGGAAATTGGGAGGGGAAATTGGGAGGGGAAATTGGGAGGGGCCTCGTGGCACAGCTGGCTAATAGCCTGTTATTAACATTCAGCTGCCTGCAATTACTGCAAGTTCGAATCTCCCCAGGCTCAAGATTGACGCAGCCTTCCATCCTTTCTAAGGTAGGTAAATTGAGGACCCAGTTTGTGGGGGCAATAAGCTGACTTTGTATAAATATACAAAAGTATGAAGGCTATTGCTTAACGCATTGTAAGCCGCCCTGAGTCTCCGGAGAAGAGCGGCATATAAATCAATTTTTTTTAAAAAAATTGACAGTTGAGGAAGAACAGAGCATTTTGGAATCCAGTTCGCCCCAGTACACCGGCATCTTCAAGGCCATTAGCCCTGAGAGTGGAATTTCACCGGCCCAAATACCTCAGTGTTTCTCATAACATCTCGGTGGTGCTGGATTGGCATGGAGGGATCATGGAGGGAGGTCTAGTGGGAGCCAGGGTTTTCTTTCTGTATTGGCGTGCAGGAATTTTAGATTCCGCTTGACTCTACTACAATCAGCATCCTTTAGTAAAAGTGTCCTTTCACTTCAACCAACTGGAGTCGAGAGTTTTACTTTCCTAAGGGATCAGACTGGGGTAGGTCTGACACATTGTTTTTTAGAAGATGCATATGTAGAAAATGAATTTGCTTAATATATCATTTAATAGCTGAGGGGCTGGGTTTGGCTTTCTATAAAGGATATTATATATCTGCAGTTAAAATATTGGAAATATTATAACAATTTTAAACTGCAACAATGTTGGACATTTTATTACAACTGATAACCAACAATCAGCATACAATTTTGGAAAATGAGCACATGATGAAATATGCCCTTGATTTGTAAAGGCATTAAAAGCAATAAGCTGACTTTGTATAAAAAAGAACACCGCTTAGGGGGTGCCGAAAGCCCTACTAAGCAGGTATATACAAAAGTATGAAGGCTATTGCTTAACGCATTGTAAGCCGCCCTGAGTCTCTGGAAAAGGGCGGCATATAAATCGAACCAATAAATAAATAAATAAATAAATAAATAAATATCTTACTTTATTTCATTTAATGTTACTGATGTTAGAGAATCATGTGTATATGTGTATGTGTTTTGTGAGTGTATTTTCTTTTTTCTATTATTGTTATAAAGCATTTGTAAGTCATGATTCTCATGACTGAAACTTCATAAAAGAGTTGTAAATAAATAATATTAGTATATAATTGAAATTCTAATATTTTAAATGTATCTTATAAGTTAGGACAGAATGATCATGTTATCTTCTCAATTCATGAAATATAATATACTTTCATAGTTTGTTAAATTCTTAAACACACACACACATATACACATCTTTTTTTAACATGTAGTAGCTTAAACTTTTCTTTAATTACTTCTAGGAGTTCAATGATAACAACATAATCATTTCAAAGGCACATAGAAACTTTTCATTTCCCCAGATCTCTTCACCAAATAAGATGTTAATACAGAGGAAAATGATTTTTGACAATTTAAACAAGCATATCAAATTTTGAGTTTTTCGTTTCCTTTGACAATTAACACTCTACAAGAATTTTTCCAGCCTTGGTAGTATAAAAATTAAACATCATTATTGCTTTGCTCACAGCAGAAGCAAATGGGGGTGAAGTAGGAGAATGATATTTATATTTCATGTTTGGAAAACTATATTCTTTATTAATTTAAGAAGTTGCAGACAAGTGCTCTATATGGGCGCAAACATTTTTCTCTCTAGCTACAGTGCTATCACCTGTGTGAGTAGAAAAAAATGATGAAAGAAAATGTTTTACACATGAAAGATTGTAGGATTACTTTGGTTATAGCAGAAAGCATTTCTACATAGAGCAATCGATTTTTAATAATTGCCCCATTCACTGTACCTAACATAACCTAAAAATATTCCTTTGAGTATTAATGTTTCATTTACAATAGCATACGGTATCTCATAGAGAATTTAAACTCAATTCAAAACATTTTTAAATTGTATGAACAAAATAATTTTCTGCTTACTCAGTGCCACCACTGAACTTCTTCACATATCGATCATGTTTCTTCTCTAAATTTTCATGCAGCCATCAAAAGGTTGACTTACTATAATTTCTTGAGATGCTACATTAGAAAATACTTTATTTCTTACAACATATGATGGATTAAAATGAGGGAAAAGATATTATCTGAAATATGTCATGATTTGAGATCCATTTAGACAACTCTTAGAAACTGCAATAAACCATTCTTAAAGCTTTGGGGAACATTATCTAAATAACTGCAAAATATCCTCAGTTTACAATGATTTAACATGTTTAGTGTATGCAAAGTGGCAAGTTTCATAAAAAATACTTTGTGTCATTCTAAATTCATTGGCACAGATTATAAGAGCTGTCATGTACATTTATGGATTTTGATATCAGCCCTTATGAATGCTAGATTTGTTAGATATTAAGCTTACGTTAACAAAACTAAAGCATATATTAAATATTTCAGGAAATCTATCTTCAATGTGTTGCTCCAAATACTTTCCTTTTCAAATACGTGTGTGTGTATGTGCGTGCACACATACACACACAGAGAGAGAAGGGGGGATTTCCATAATACAACGATGTCAAAAAGCATTTATGCGAACTATTTCATGATCTTTCTTATATTATTTCTTAAATAGCTAACTTTACCTATTTAATTTATCAAGATTGCCACATCAGTATAGAAAACCTGTGAGTTGATCAAAACCCTATTCCTAAATCTGAAATAAAACAGGAACTCAGTTATATTCTCATCACCTAGAAAACCTTGGCTCAGACTTTCAGTGTTGTTTGTATTTTGATTCTGGGTAAAGTCTCAGGCTTGAAAAGCCAGTAAATAAAATACTATAATTAGTTTAACATGAAGTTCTGCCAAAATACCTTCACTAATTAAATTACAGTGATAGGAATTTACTCAAGGATAGTAATGTTCATATGGCATATCTAACAAGCCGGTATCCTCCAAATTAAACCACACTGAAATCATTTAAATTGGTCAGTCCAGAGTCCTCAGTCTAGAGAATGCCAAAAATTTCATTGGACTGTTATAATTCATAATCACACCTTTTATCTTTAGTAGGTTGGTTTTTTTTAACCAGACTATGTCATTGATATGTCAAAGAGAAATGTGACTATTGGTTTATTTGATCTATCTTATGTGCAGAATTGTTAAGCAATTTGAAACCATTCTGTAAAACCTTATCTTTGGACTGTAGGCACACATAGTCTAGTTTTCTTATTGCCTTACTATCTACTTATTGGTATGTTAACACAGGTTCTGCCAAGAAGGAACAAGAATACAACTAATCTCTTTTAACATAGAAGCTTTTAACCAGTAAGACCTCCCGCAAATATGGATCTCAAAAATGGCAGCATTACCTACGTCTTAGAAAGAGGAGAGATTTTACTGAGGAACAACACAATAAAAATATATCAAAGGGAAATGCCAAAGGTATAGTGAAGAGAATAATAATCAAGGATAAATAGAATTCAGCGGGGAAATAACATTTTAGTGGTACTAGGGACCAGCAAGACATAATTTGCGATGGCTAATGATGAGATAGTATAGTGAGATTTTTAGGAAAATGAGAAAACCAGTCTGAGTTCTCTATAAACCCTTTTCTTTGCTTTAGAGAATTAGTTTTGGATATTAATAATAATACATGGAGCTTGTATGCTGTCCAACTCTCAAATGACTCTGACAAGAAGGTATTAGTGGGCATGCCTTAGCTTTGGGACCCAGAAATCCAGCCACAGAAGGAAGCAAAAATGTATGAAGGACTGAAAGCCAACCTATGTAGAAGGCCTATTAGAGTGGAAAATAAAGGTAATTAAGAAGCCAGTCTTTATATTAAGACAGATAAGAGATTCAAAGGTTGGAGAAAAGAAAAAGGACTACTGTATTCTCTGGCATAGTTGTGTTTCTTGAGAATTGGCAGCAGATAGAGAATCCAGACGGTGGAGACGGCTGCTAGAAGATCTATAGCAGATAGCTAAGGTTATGGTACAGAAAGCGGATGTTCTCAAACCTTTCCTCTCAGGTACCTTTTGCGTCTTCATACATTGGTCTCCACCCTGTTTTGGGATAATGGTAATACCCATTACTGCTACCACCTATCTTTCAGAAAGCACTTCCCCTGATTCCTTCTTCTTGGGTGTGAAAAAGATAGGGCTGCCTTTTCATGAAAAGTAAAAAATGTAAAATAATCTCAATAGTATAGAGAAATGTGACTAAATTATTCAATGCTTCCTTCCATCTTTTAAAGAGAGACAAATCTCACTAGAAATAATCAAAAGCAATATTTTTATTTAAAAATGACAAAGATATAAACTCTCATTAACATTTAGTATTCAGATACAAACATTAAAAGATGCAAAAGCCATTCAGATCATGCGAAAACAGCAGCATAAAAGGAAAATTATAAAAGAAAAAAACAATGCTCTAGGGTAGACCAAAAGATGTTACAAAATAGAATGTGCTAGAATATTGAGAGGATTCTGCGGGGAACTGTTATTTCTGATTATATGAAAATTATACTGTAAATGCTACTAATATCTTTGTTTAGCCTGAAGGATGGATAGACTAGTATTACAAAGTTGCATGTTCAAAGAAATATATGAAATTAGATTTGACAACACAAAGAAGCAAAAATTAACCCTAGCAAAATTATTGGTTGAATATTTTTATTTCTCCTTTTAAAGGGGAAGAATCAAGAAGATTCTTGAAACACATATTCCCCTTTTCAGTTAAATGAACAGTCAAGCTTCCCAAATTCCCACATTTTAACAGGCTACAAGAATTATATTAAACCCCACTCTTCTACAGAAGTAGTTCAGTAACTTCTGCCCTTTTTTTCCCCTCAAAGGATCAAATTTATCCTATTTCAAGCAAAGGGAGAAAGGATGTAATATGTCTGTATATGTGACCAATAAGCCATATCTCTCTGCAAATACAATAAAGTTCCAGGGAGGACTTTATTGTGGCCTTTCACACTTTGTGATCATAATTAGCTGATCTGAAGTCTAGATGACTCAAACAGATTTCTCCATAAGATAAACAAAAGTGTGCAAAGAGACAGAAAGTTCAGCAAACTGCTCAGCTAATCCATTCTCCTTGAATGATTTTAGCTAGAAATGGAATGTGGACATTTGTCATATACGTACATAGTATAAGCATGAGGAAAAGGCACAGAAAGGCCACCAAATGACCCTGGAGAGAAAAGAGACAAATGACAGAAAAAGATTATAGATGTGCTATATTTCTTCCCACATTTCTCCCTATAAATATCAAAGCTCCCTGTGCATATTGATTGTCCTTTTTAGCAATAACACTTAATTTCAAAAATGTAGCAAGGAATCACTTTTAGTAGGAAATGTAGAACATTCTGGCCAGTCAAAGCTTCCCTTGATTTTGATATTGGAAAGAAGTACATAACTCTACATCTCTACATAACTTCTAGGAGAGCTGTGAATATTTATGAATATAATCATGTTACTGCAGAAAAACAAACCAAGATAACTGGATTAGCTCTTTCATAAAGCAACCTTAATGATTGACTAACATGTGATGCGGTTAAAGGCTTTAAAGATGAGTATTAGTACAAATATTCTACCACCTTTTGTGCTTAGGATGAAGTTTTAATACAACCATCTAACAAAATGCTAACAAGGGAAAAGATATAGGTTATTTTCTTACTTTTTTATTGTTCATATGTTTCAAATTTCGAGGTACAGGGAGTGAAAACTGAAAAGAAATGAAATTGTTATAATTTGTAATTGAGTATTATATCTTGGCAAATATAACAATGTACTGGACATTGTGACATACTGTGACATTATTTGGTAGTAAAGAAAAATACTTTTCATGGGAGAAAACTGAAGCAGCAGAGAAAAGTAGTAAAAAGTTTGTAGTAACCATCAACCACAATTCAGTGAATAGATGATAATATAAGTGGCATATCCAAATTTAATGTCTACTTAATGTAATTTGTCCAACAAATCAGAATGGGACCAGACTAATATAAACACCACAGAATGAATACTCCATAAATTTCTCAAACTACATGTAAATATTCTCAGAAAAGTTGAATAATTCATATTAGATTCATTTTCATATTAGATATATTTCTGCACATTAAATTCTTTCTTCAGGCAGAAGCATATGAATGGATTATTTTTCTTCTAAATTTGCGGTTTCTCTATTCTACATTAGAAACATAAAATGAGGCATTCATCTCCATAGGTAGAAAAATGAACTGATTAAAGTAAGAAAATTCCTACTTTAGGAATTTAGCAGGAAAAGTAGAGTAGGATAAGTCTATTTTTAATGCTCCACCAAGTGTGCATGTCAGTACATTTATATATAAAGCTCTACATGGTATGGAGACTTGTTGCTTGTGGAACTCCATGATATGCTCCTGTCCAGTACAAATTGATGGGTTAATCTTCTCCACATCCCTTCAATTAGTCATCTTTGGGACCCTTTTCTAGCCCAGAAAATGAAAATGGAATGAGGTTCTCCTGGATGTTTGGGTGGCTCCCACCCAGTGGTGGGATTCAATTTTTTTAACAACAGGTTCTGTGGGCGTGGCTTAGTTGGGGGTGTGGCTTGGCAATCATGTGACTGTGTAGGCATGGCTAGCTGGTCATGTGACTGGGTGGGCGTGGCTATGTGCATAGGGACTATTCAGAGGGCTGAAAAAAGTCATTTCTGACTGGTCCTTGCACTTTTGACCGGTCCTCACACTTATGACCATCCTCACATTTATGCCCGTTGTGCATTCTTAACAACTGTGTCAGTCATTTCACCACTACTTCTCTTCACCACGGTGACAAGATAGGGCGCAAAACGTAAAATGTGAGGACAGTCGTAAGTTCAAGGACTGGTCAAAAGTGCGAGGACCGGTCAAAAATAACTTTTTCAGCCCTCTGAGTAGTCCATTTACTACCGGTTCTGTGGGTAATGTGACTGGGTGGGCATGGCCAATTTTTTTTTTAACTTTTACTTTTAAAAGCATTTTTTCTACAACCTTAAGAGGTTGCAGAAAACAATGCTTTTAGAAGCTTCTGACAATCAGGCAAATCTGCTGGGATCGCCAGAAGCTTTTAAAGGGATTTTTTTTCCTACAACCTCCTCAGCTGAGGAGGTTGCAGAAAAACATGCTTTTAGAAGCTTCTGACGATCACACAAATCTGCTGGGATCGCCAGAAGCTTTTAAGGCGATTTTTTTCCCCTACAACCTCTTCAAAAAATCCCTTTAAAAACCTCTGACGATCTATGCTGAGTTGCCTGATCCTCAGAAGCTTCTAAGAGCATTTTTTTTCTGCAATCTCTTCAAGCTTCTGCCTTTTCAAGGCAAAAAAGGGCGAGGGGGGGACACACATGTGTGGCAGTGAGATATTCCACAGCTCAAACCTCCCCCCACCAGAAACCTTGGAAGGTTTCCTGTCTCTAAACAAACAACTCCTGAAAATTGAGTGGCAGGGGCAGGAAAGTCTCTCCCAGCAAGGGAACAGACTGGATTTCGGAGGAAATGCAGCTCGGTTTAAGGTTAAGGCAGGGCAGAAGGGCTGAGATGGCGATGAGAGGTGGGGGGGAAGCCTTTCCAACAAGCAAATCAATGGGGTGGAGCTGGATTCACTTAAGTTAACAACCATGTGAATCACAACCCCCTGCCTTGCCTAACACAACACACACATACATATCCAAGAGACCCTCTCCCCAGGCGAGAGAGACCCAACCCTGACAGAGCCAAGACAAGCAGGGAAGCCAGCAGCACAAACGTTTGGACAACCCATCCTTTTTTTGGGAGGGAGGGGATCTTTGCAAAGAAAAGGAACGCAGATAAGGCAGGTTTAAAGACCCCTTCGCTGCAAAGCCAGGAGCATCCCCTAGAAGTCCCAGTCATCGGAGATCCTGGTCCCCCCACCCCAAACAAGCCAATCCACAGGCTCACATTCCCACCCACCCCCCTCTCCCCGCGAGCCACACAAAACGCGCGTCGAGCATCAGAATCCCCAACTCGCACCTGTTTTGCAAAAGCCCAGTTGAATAGGACCCCCCCACGCCCACCCTCCCCACTCCCTCTGCCGGTTCCCTGGCGGTGTAGGTGCAGCAGCCCCGGCTGGGGAAAGGAGGTGCCGGCCGTGATGCCGCTTTGCAAAGACGCACCTGCACTGCGCGGCGCCTCCTGCGCTCTCACCTGTTGGATCTGCCTGGACGCCATCGCCACCGTCGCCGCTGCAGCCACTGGAGCCCGTCCAGCACCGGTGGGGAACCAAGCTGTCTCAGGAATTCTGGAAGTTGAAGTCCACAGGTTGTAAAAGAGCCACAATTGCCTACCCCTGGCTAGGGTAGGCTGGCGCCGCACGGGTGGGAGGCGGGGCGGGGCGAGCGAGCCAGCAATTTAACAAATGGTTTGGTGTGCTGCCTGGCCAATAAATAGTGGTGGGGCGGGGTGAGGGGCGGGCGAGCCAGCAATTTAACAAACGGTTCGGTGTGCTGTCTGGCCAATAAATAGTGGTGGGGTGGGGTGAGGGGCAGGCGAGCCAGCAATTTAAAAAATGGTTTGGTGTGCTGCGGGGCCAATAAATTACAAAAAAACACCGAATCATTTGTTAAATTGCTGGCTCGCTCGTCCCATTTATTGGCAATAAATAGTAGTGTGGAGGGGTGGGGCAAGCCAGCAATTTAACAAACGGTTCGGCCGAACCCCCAGAACCAACAGAATCCCACCACTGCTCCCACCCTGTTGGCCTTCTGCAAATCCTGAAAGACCTGGCTCTTCTTCTAAATATGGGCTAAGTGAATGAAGCCCTTGTGAGATGTATTTTCTTGAGGCTGATCTGCTATCTTGTTTTTGATTCTTGTTATTTTTTCTTTCTTTCCTTTTTTGTATTTTGTCTCTGACAATTTATATTGTATTTGTTCTGAGCCACTCGAAATTGTCTGGAGTTGGGTAGTAGCTACACTAAATAAATTAAATTATACTTGTGTGTGTGTGTGTATCATATGGCAGTCTCTCTCTTTCTTTCTCTCTCCATCTCTCTCTCTGTCTATCATCTGTCTGTCTTCCAGTCTATCATCTATTTTGCGATGAGCTGCGGTAGCGTAGTGGTTAGAGTGCAGTACTGCAGGCTACTTCTGCTGATCACCAGCTGCCAGCAGTTTAGCAGATCGAATCTCACAAGGCTCAAGGTTGACTCAGCCTTCCATCCTTCTGAGGTCAGTAAAAATGAGGACCAAAATTATTGGGGCAATATGCTGACTCTGTAAACCTCTTAGAGAGGGCTGTAAAGTGGTATATAAGTCTAAGTGCTATTGCTATTGCTGAAGGAAAATTGGTGTAGTAGAAGAAAAAGAAAGATGTGTCATGAGTCCCAGCCATCAAATTTTACAGTTATAGGTGATTATTCTAATAATGATAAAGTTGATAAAACTCCTCAGGGAAAAAAAATAAATAAGGGAGGGTTCCTTCTCGAGGGTTGGTAGAAATGACCACTATGAATAGTGACTGTAAAACAAGAGTTTAATAGCTCTTTTAATAACTCAGTTGCTGAGAGAGTGATTCTAATCATATATTAAATTTAGCTATAATGAAGATTATTCTGTGTCTTGGCCTTGTTTATTATGTGAATCCAACCCTTTCTGGTTTAAGTTATGGTCTATTTTCCTTTTGATCTTAAATGATGCTGAATAGATATATACCATTTTCCATATAATATTAATAATTTCAAATTAATTCTGTTGTTTTGTTGTAAGCTGTCAAATTTACTTTAGCATGATAGACTTGAAAACCAATATCTTTCTTCACATCAATAGAGTTCAAAAATATGGAAAATAATAGTGGCTTAAAAATTAATACAATTGTGAAGAAACCTTTAAAGATTGTTATATTCATATTTGATTTCTCCTTTAGTGTTATATCAATAATGTAATTTTCAGTAGATTACTTTAGATTAAAAATGACATTGTAAATAGAAATGTTTAATATAGACATTTAAAATTCTGTACCAGATCAAAAATGTATGTTCAGATGTACATTATGTCAAAGTTGTATATTCAAGCTATGCATTTTGTTTTATTGCTGTATAGCTCTTATTTTGGAGATTGAGGATGGAGAAGGGGTTTTTAAAATTTTCAATATTTTGTTTGATCATTGCTATTCAATTTCTTTTTAATGCTGAAGAAAAATTTAAAAATACATTTAATGAGTCCTGGCAGTGTAAAAGAGAGATAAATGGTATATCAATAACACCAATATTTCACTATGTTAACTACTCAGTTATTTCATCATAGCCCTTTACAAGCTGATTGAATAAACAAATTCAAACTCATTTTTACTTCACAAGGCTTTTAGCACTTCCATTACTGTGACCTCTTGGGAAATATCTAACTGTCACAATTTGGATTTATATCTAGAGAAAATGGGGCTATAGCAACATCTCCTTAAAGCACTTGTTTTCTTAAACGAAGTCTTAAAAGGCAATTCATCTTATTTGTGGGTTTAGAAAAATTAATACAATATTTTTTAAAGTTCTGCCCCTATATCCAATTATTATTCAGTATGGTAATACAATGCAATTGATAAATTGCATTATGAGCTGTCTTAACATTTAGTAATATGTCCCTTGGATATCTCATTTTTACAATATGAATAAAAAGATGAATTCATTGGGAATTTTTTGAACACAAAATATCTCTAATATCAAAAAAAATTTGCAGAGAAATTGTTCAGCTGTTGGCTGGTATGCATGCACACACAAATGAAACTTTAACACAACTTCTGCACAATGACTTTTGAGGCTATATTGATTTTTAATAAGCACAAATCTGCTTATGTAGCAAATTGTACAAAGCTGCTTTTTTAAAAAACCTGAAAATATTAATGCGTGCAATAGTATTCTTAGATTGCAGAAGGTTAGAGCAAATAAATCTCTGTAGATAAGATAGATCTCTGTTTCAGATCTCCCCTTTCAGTTAAATCCTTCACTTGGTGCTGTTGGTGGAGAGGCTGGGTTTGGTTGGCAATAAGCAGTTAAAAATCTTAGGTGTTCTATGTCCACTGTCACTTATATGCCTTAACTTATAGTTTTTACCTGCCATTTAAAATTTGGCATGAAAACATGATACATAAATTATTTACTCAGAGAAGTTAAAAAACATCCCAGAAGAAAGCAAAAATATTGTTACCAAGCCTATGACACAAATATTCATTTATAGACAAAAATGCTTGGCTTGAGAGAGTCTTTATTTGTAACTTATTCTTCATCATATACTGTGCACAGTACAACAGATAATTGTTTAAGTATTCTGACCTGGTAGAGCATATTATCTATATATATAAAAGCAAAATACCACTCACGCATCATCACAAAATCTCCAAAACCGTAAAGACTACAAATTTAAAATTTGCTATGTCTGTTCCTCTTGGCTTCTAGGTGCTCACTAAGAAAGGATTTTTTTGAAATGACCATCAGAGCATTAGTATTTCCTATATTATGATTAACACGCTCTGATGCTAAGGAGTTCTACTCCCCCTCTCCACCTGAAAAGAAATCTGTTCCAAATGCAAAACACAAGCAGAGGAGAGGAGTTTCAGTTTTAGTTTTACTTTCACAGCAGCAAGCAGGGAATAGGATGGGGAGGCTTCTGGGGGCAAGGCTGAGGGAGAGAAGGGGATAGGATAGGAGACGTTTCTGTGAGGCAAGGCTGAGGGAGACAAGATAGGATATGCTTCTGTGGGGCAAGGCTGAGGAAGAGGAGAGGAGAGGCCGATTGTAACTACTGATTAATTTTCAAGCTGTAAGTGTTGATTTATCAAGCCCGATCACATAGTTTCGTAGCGGAGCATGGGTATTAAGCTAGTTTATTATAATCATAACAAAATTGGAATGGAACAGACACTTGGCTTCTACTGCCAATTTTGTGTGCAAGTAACAC